>NC_140948.1:49359121-49959121 GCF_014529385.1 Adiantum capillus-veneris | reverse complement strand
AAAAGCCTACTCAAAACTACCTTCTTCAATGCCCTTGCCCCCTAAACCCCACACAACATTAGCCTTAATCCCTAAAAATTAGGATTCCTTACAAGGCCCATGCAAGGTTCATATTTCTCCTAATGTAGTTGATCTATTATCATGTGTATACATGCAGGGCTTCAAACAAGCGGATACAAAGCATGTGTCACATGTGGACCTAGACTGAATGCACGTAGGGCGCCCTCACTGAAGAAGCAAATTTACGAAGTTCATCAAGCGTATCTTCCAGAGAATCATGTGTTACGCGATGGCTTTTTGGGAAGAGAGCCACCAAGGATGTCTGCACAAGCATGGTTAGAGCAGAAGGAGATGTACGATGACGGATTGCCTCCAGGGATGAAGAGACTATCTCTATGGTACGAGTTACCATACTGGCCCCGACTCATGATCAATCACTTGCTCGATCCAATGCACATATTCAAGAATGTGGGTAATCTACTATGGGACCATCTGACCGGTAAGAAAGATACTTTGGGAGCCAGAGTTGACCTTAGAAATGTGGATCGTATGGAGCAATATTGGCCGCAAACAGTGTCTGATGGATCGATAAAACTCCCTAAAGCACCATGGAATTTCACAGGAGCCCAAGAACGCAAAGTAAAAGAGACCATTCGATCTTTGCGGACCCCCACTGGCGTAATGCACTCGCTTCGAACGTGTTTTACTAAAGAAGGAAAGCTTACCGATTTGAAGTCACACGATTGGCATAAAATGTGTCAGGTACGTTCATAGTGGACTTTAATATCATTGCATAAAATGTGGACTTTAATATCATTGTTGCACATACTTTACAGTTTATTTTACCGGTTGCCATTGAGGGATGTTTGTCTCTCGACATCCGTAACACAATCTACAAACTTGCAAAGCTGGTGCAATGGATCTCACAAAAGGAGATCAACGTAGACTCCATACCATTCCCCAAACTAAATGCTGCGGAGCTTGTGTGCATGTTTGAGAAACATTTTCCTACTACCATGCTAACCATTCAGGTGCATCTTCTTGTTCACATAGTTGATGAGGTGGAAATAGCTGGCACAGTTCATTCCAGATGGATGTTCTTCTTAGAGCGTTTCATGAAAACTCTTAAGGGATATGTGCGTCAAAAGGCACGTCCGGAGGGTAGCATGGCAGAAGGTTGGTTGGTATCAGAGTCCCTAGTGTACATTGGAGAGTGGCTAGATGGATTTGATAAAGCCCGGGACACGCTATGGCGAACCATAGATGATGAGCGCATATCTGGGATTGTCATGTGCAATCTCGGTGTTGAGAAGAAGATGACCGAAGATCTAGAGGCTAAAATCAACCGATTTTGTATGCTTCACAATCCAGTGATGCAAAAGTGGATTTCACAATATGAGGATGCAAAGCAAGAGCGACAAAGGGCACGAATCGAGTGGAGACGGGGAAGACGACCACCGATGCACTATCCGATGGTTCTGGAGAGCCTACCAACCTTCATGAGCTTAAGATGGTTGCACAACCAATTGAAAAGCGCACAACAATGCGGTGACGAAGTGACTGAGAAAGAGTGGGAGTACTCTCGGGGTTGCGCGACCAAGGTAAGTTTGCAATGTACGACTAGCTAGTGACTTTATTTCTAAACGTTTGAACGGACACTCATAATCTTTGTTCGTTGTAGTATAAGTCATACACAGCAGCATGGTGTAAAGGTCGACATTTTAGGGTGGAACGAATCGACAAAAACCGTTTTACTCAAGATTGTGGAATCATGGCAAAATTTGAACAGTTTAGTCGATGACGTTCCTTTGATGCAGATCCTGTGGTGGCAGAACTCACTTACTTCGGCACGCTGCAAGAGATTTTGAGGATCGATTACAGAGGATTTTTTGTCGACTTGTTCGACGTGCAATGGTTCAAGATAATCATGGAGGGTCGCAACGCTACTATGCATAGAGGAGATTCTGGTTTTCTTGAGGTGGATTCTACTAAGAAATGGACTGACCTAAGAGACACTTTCGTACTACCCGAGCATTGTGAACAAGTAAGTATGTAAGTAGTTAACATCCCCCTTTTACAAGTTATGTGCTTGAAAGCTCTCATGTAAGTTATGTGGCTCTGGCAGGTAATATTTCATCCTACAAAGTCTACATCAAACTGGTGGTACGTCATAGAGGTAGCCCCTCGTAGTGCAAGGAGGTATGAAGGCTACCATGTGCCAATCACAACGGCATCAATGGAGGAGATCAGAGAAGATGCTCAATCAGAAGCCGCTGCGGTGGTGCCAGACGAGCATCAAGATGCTACTACTCTATATGGGGTGCATGCAGAGGAGCTACAAAATGAAACAGAGGATATGTGTTTAAACGGAGAGCTCTATATAGATATAGGAAGTTATGCTGAGTTATGCGAGGATGAGAGAGAGATCTCTTAAAGCCACAAATATTGTATTTGAACAATTTTGCTCCGTGTTGTAAAAGCTCTGGCTCTCTAAGTACCTTCCATGGTGTATAACGCTCTTTTCTACTCGCGCTCACATCTTTTGATTGAAAATTCTGAGTTTTCGACTTGCCTCTTCTATCACTCAATTCATTGCATCATTGTATTTATATGCGTCATTACGTCATTCAATATTAAGTTTAAATATTTGTGTGTTTAATGCAGGTATGGATGATGAGGAGTTTCTTTCTTCTTTGTCACCGCAGCAGAGACAGTGGTACGTGGAGCGTCATCGCTCTGGCGCATCATCGCGCGTTCCTACTCTATCCGCATCTCCCTCTATTTCGGAGCATTCGGCGCGCTCCGAAGCTTCGGCGTCGATGAGACGATCTTCACACTCCTCTAGACACCGGCGCTCTAGTGGTGGCGGTGGAAGTTGTTGTGGGGATTCTTCCACCGATGCCTCCACACCGCCTCGTGTTTGATGAGGCTCTTTACCCTCCCCTTCTTTGCCCGCCCCCACACCAGCCACAGCATCGCCATCTACGCCACGTTTTGCACGACTGACTGTTCCTAGCAGCTACACACCTCTACCTACTCCGCCAGGAGCCACCCCACTCGACACTCCTCGCTTCGGGGCCCAGACGCCAGTGGAGACACCTGACGTCCGTACCCCCATCGACACGCCTCTAGAGACCCCTGCCGGGACACCCAGGTTCACGCGTCACCGGCCAGAGTGCTTGCCTTACTCCGTCGACTTCAGCGGCGGCATCATCATGGATGATGACGGCAAGAAGGTGATCTCGCGCATGCGTGGTCTTTGCTCTCAGCTATTTAGACACTACATACTAAACAAATGGAGTGAAGTACCAAGTGATTTAAAAAACAGAGTCATCAGCATACTTCATGATGAGTTTCCCGTTCCAACACGGGATCAGCGCTTCAATGAAGACCTGATGAAGATTCGAATGCGCGAATACTGCAAACACAAGCGTTCCGAAGTGCAAAAAGCAATCAAGCATGGGTGGAACAGGCCAGATTGGCTGGCCAAAGAAGATTGGATGAATGCGAAGAAAGCAGCGCGCAAGAATCCCGACAAGTGGAAGCAACAAAAGGATGCAGCCAGAGCACGAGTAGAGGCAGGGAGCTCGCACCACTTGGGGAGCGGTGGATGGGCATCATTTGAGGCCGATTTTGTAAGTGTTTTCACATTGCTCTTTATGTTCGATAGTTTAGGGTTTATGAGTTTTTTAATTCTAACATAATGAATTCTTTGTATGTTTTGACAGTGGTCGATGACAGGACGTGATCCCACACCGTACAAGCGCGAGTACGTAGGCAGGAAGGGCTTAAACGCCATGATGGACATTCTCAGTTCTCACGGCGGCATGGCTAGTATTAGGGTTTACTCTTTTCTATTTTTTGTTTCACCCTTGTAGGAGAGGAGAGTGCAATATATAGATTGGTTTGTAGAGGAAGAGAACGAATAACATCAAGTACACTTCTGATGCATGCAATGCCATCTTCAACATTGATTGGAGAATCTTTTGAGCTAGCATTTGACGTTGATGGTTGTTCGTTGCAAAGCACCTTGTAAAACTGTGAATATTCGTGATCCAAATGGTAAAACAACTCATTTGAATCATTACGTGTAGGTTCAATTCTAACCTGCTCACCTTGTAGTGTAAGTGGACTTAACGAGAAATTTATGTTCTCCAGCTCAAAATGTTATGTTAAAGCTTCAACAGTGATAGTGTGATACCTACTTTCAAACATTAGCACAAGCTTATGCTTATGCTTGGGACCGAAGATAGTGATATGATGAGCCATTGCATGGATTGAACAAACTAAACCTGGAGAGTAATAGAGTGCGCTTTTTGCAGACAACAATCTCTTGGAAAAGAGAAAAATGTCTATATTCAATCACATGTGCCACGCACGTCTTGATATTAAGTGTTGAAAGACCAAAACTTAGGGAAAAAAACGTTAATTTTTTTGTTTTTCTATTCCACTCTGCACGACAAGATATGCCGGCTTCAACGTTACACCTCTATGCTAAACGTTTACTGATTTTCCTACACCTGTATGCTCAACTTGTACTGATTTGTCTTGATGTCTAAACCTATTGAAGGCATTAACATATTTTTATTGCAATGTAACTGTCGCTCGATATATTCTCATTATACAAAAATTGTGTTATTGCATTATTTTACTTTATTTTGGAGTGCAATTTTTCTTTTTTCCCTTAGTCACAACCGGCTGAGACACATTTTTCCTGACCACATCTCATAAGCTTAAGATTGGTTAAAATTTGCATTTTGATGTTTTAATCAGGACTCGAAGTTTGAGATTTTCTAAAAGCCTACGCTCTGCTCTGTTCTTGGTCGACGTCTGCAAGAAGCGTACACGTTGTGAGACGTACACAAAAATTGATGGCGCCCAAACGTCGTCCCCCCACAAGCTAAGGTAGACGCAGTGGGACACTACCCTAACTGATACCGCATCGGCGCGGGACTGTTTAGGGCATTGAAAGGCCGGTGGTAACGCGTGTGCTAGTCTCCACCCAACCATGCTATCTTATAGCCTCCCCCTAGCGTACACACTGTCCGACCGTGCTGGTGGCCTTGCCCATACGACCCATGTCCTTACATTACCCCCCCCCTTCCCCTTGGAGAATCGTTGTTGTCCTCAAAAACGAATGTGGGAAAATGTTTCTTAAGTGCGGAGACATTCTCCCATGTAGAACCTTCTTCAGGTCTATCTAGCCATTTTACAAACACCTGTCGTCTGACATGATGTCTGGTGCAAAGCTCATGAGAATCCAAAATCTTTTCGGGCTCATGAGGAATGCTTGGTGGTGCAATAAGATCAACCAACACACCTGTGTCAATGACATTATCATTCTGTCCTAGCTGTTTTTGTAAACGGCTAACATGAAAAACAGGATGAACTCGTGAGTTCTCTGGAAGAGCTAACTTATAGGCCACTTGACCTATACGTTTGAGAATGGTAAACGGTCCACAATAGCTAGCGTGGTGAAAGTTTATCAACTTTTCTCGTCTTCAAACGTTCTGAATGCTCCCAAACTTTGAGGAAAACCTTATCTCCTTCTTCGAAAGTAGCAAGACGTCGATGCTCATCTGCGTACTTCTTACATCGATCTTGAGTTTGCTTTAACATTCTGTCAAAGCAACTCAAAGCATGTCAAAATGTTCTTGGAGAAAATCCTTCGCTTGTTGTATCTTGTCCTTAGCCAACCCCACCGTAATGTGTGATCTAGGTTGAAATCCATACAAAAACATAAATGGACTAAACCCTGTAGTCACATGCTTTGAACTATTATAAGCAAATTCCAATATAGGTAAGTAGTCTTCCCAATTGGTTTGATTCCTGCTAATGTACACCCATAGCATATCCTCTAGCACTTGATTAACTCTTTCTGTTTGACCATCCATTTCTGGATGATCAACCGTACTTAGATTAAGTTTAGTTTCCAACTTTTGGAACACAGCTCTCCAGAAGTGATTATTGAACTTTCGATCTCTCTCACTAATGATACTAGCTGGAAGACCGTAGAGTTTATATATACACTCTACAAATAGCTGTGCTAATTTCGGTGTCTTAACCGTAGTCCTAGTAGAAATGAGTTGACCCATCTTTGTGAGACGGTCTACAATTACCCGAATGGCATCATGGCCACGATTTGTAGTAGGTAGTCCTACCACAAAATCCATAGAGATACTCTCCCACTTACCTTGTGAAATCTCTAAAGGATGTAAAAGGCCACCTACCTTGAGGCGCTCTGCTCTCTTGGTCATCATCATATCTTTGCGAATGACTGATGGCTTCTTCCAAAGTTTTTGGATGTTGGGTCTTGACATGAAGACGATAGTCTTTGTCAAGACCCCTATTAAAACCCCGTATCTTTTGGAACTCATCTAGACCTTCTAGTTTTAATATGATTTCTCGATACTTCAAAAGATACTATGTGAGAGAGAGGCCAGACATGCGGCATGCATCCCATGCTCACCAATTCTTATCCTCTTCATTGGAGTCCAAAAACTCTTTAGAGAAAGAAGCTTCAAACGCAGCCCACCACTTATAGGCCTTGCCTTTAAGAGATAGACTTGTTTCCACAGCCGTCTTTATATACGGGGTGTGTCTCAATCTATGAATATCACTCCATTTGTGTAAGAACATATTGACCGCATCGTTGTTGCGATCACGCTCTTAATTCCCTGTTAAACTCAGGAATGGTGATATTCTTAAGTAATGCATTGCTACCTTCTGCATCTTCTATAGCACTTGTCTCTTGGACTCGTTGAGTTGTGCGAGCTTGGTTCCCTTGAACCATGCCACTTGTGGCTCCTTGAGTCGTCTGTGAATTCATAAATTTCACAAGTAACTCCATAAGATTGGTAACATTTGCATTGAGTGCAGAGAGGTTGCTTTCAAGTACTCTTTGAGGATGTTCCAAAGTCTTGAAAGAAGCCATATCTACAAGCCCATGATCTCCTAGATCATCATCATCATGCATATTAGTGTCAGCAACACCCGTGGTTCCCTGATTTTGATTTACGTGCTCAAAATTCAACATTTGTGTAAGTAGGATATCCTCACTGGCCATGGTAAACACACACTAATGCAAAGAGAGAAAAAAAAATGACAACTTGTACCTTGAGAAATTGAAGTCTTTGTGTTTTGTATGCTTTGCGATTTGCATTGCATGCGAACCTCGCCTTGCGAGAATTTCAGCGCTTCACTTGTTGCTCGTTTGTAAGAACACCTTTGATGATTCTTCACAAAAACTCGTCGTTTTTGTCAAGGCTTTTCTTCACTTTGAAGCTACCTCCTTAAGGAAAAAAGAATTTTTGGAGGAAAGCTTGCCTTCCTGCAAGAAGTAAAAAGGAAGGGTGAAACTACTTTCTTCAAGTTTGAAGCTTTCCCTTTCCTTCTAGTTTTCCTTTCAACACAAGAAGACTATCTTTCCTTGTTATACACAACAAGAGCCAATAGCTTGATGGTAAAGTGTTGGCCTCTTACCCTCACGGGGTGGGTTCAACCCTCCTTCATGGAAGGGTTAAGCGGGCCTTCCTACACGCGCAGCCAACGGTGCCAACGAAAGCCTTCGGAGCCTCGATGCTTTGAGTTGCTAGTCGAGTTTTCCAAGGCGGGCATAGATGAGGCGGCAGTGGTCGGCTGTCACTGTCTGTCCATGTGCTACACACAGGAAAGCATGCCTATCTTATTTTGTTGGACAGCGGAGATGTCGTTGTCTACAGAACGTGAGAGAGAAGCAGAGCATCGCACGCACATGCAAGACGCTTTTAGCCTCCTCCCAAAAATAGGTTGAATACTAGTGAAAGGGTGGTGGTAAATCATGTGCTAGTCTCCACCCAATCGTACTATCTGATCGCCTCCCCCTAGCGTACACACAATCCGGCCGTGCCGGTGGCCTTGACCATAGGACCCATGTCCTTACAGGTAGAGTCACGTTTTTTTTTCAAGTTTATTCTACGCTTAAGATTAAGGACTATTAATTCAAATTTTAATGTGGATCCGATTATTTCGGCAGTGCATATTTTATTTACTGTTTATTTTGGTTGTGTATCTGTATATGACGAAATCTTGATTATTGCAATGAGCTTCAAAGAACGAGAATGGACTTTGTTATTTACTGTTTATTCAAAAAACAAGGATGTACTTTGTTTAACATTAAGTCGGATGTAGATCGGCTTACATTTAACTCAAGAAATCAGGTCCAAGGATGAGCAACAGCGATTTGGCAGGCGATGATGTTTTGGGCAGGCCCGTTGTAGCAAGGAGTAGTCGGAGGGTTGGGTCTCTTTTTTTGCTTGTATGTCAGTATTGCGTATGTTTTTGCTTTCTTGTATGTCAGTACTCCATGTTTTATTTCAGCAATTTGTGATTGGTCTCTGCTCAAGAATTTGGGATACATTCAGATAAAGAGGGCACAGCTAGTGCCGAAAGTGCTTCGACAGTAGATAGCAGATTAAGTCCTATGCAGAGAAGCATGTATTCACAATAGGACCCCTCTAATCTTCCAACCTTAACATTAATGCCTCATTGATTCTTAGAGCTAACATTTATGTCTCACTTCACTTAAAAGTCGATCATTGAAGAAAACGCATTCTTGATTACTGCACTCAGCATGTTGGGCTCGAGCATTGGACTCATCTCCACAAACCTGCACATAACCTCCACAAACATTACTTACTTGGAATGTTTTAAGACACTGCCCTAACTGATACGCGCGTCGACGCGGGACTGTTTAGAGTATAGTCCCGGTTTTAGGTTCAAGTATATTCTGCGCATTGCTTGCTGAAGAGACAGGACTTTGTGTACCATTATGTAATCTGGTTAGGATTGTGTTGCTTTTTTAGTTCACTCTGGGAAAGGTTGATGTCCATCTTGAGACCCATAAGATGGTCACGCATTTCACCTCCCCCTACGCTATCAAGCTGGGGAGCATTGCCAAGAGGGGCAGAGTCTCCAAAGGTTGCAAAGGTTTTTTGATCCACTGGTGGTGGTGTGATCTTGGGCATTGTCATATGAATTTCCAAGAGAACCAATGGGAAGAGATTGTCTATAAGTGTTTTGAGGAGTCTCCATAGGTTGATTGCAAGGAGCTTTAAACATTTCAAAGGGTTTTCTACTATTGGGATAATCTACAAAGTGTTGGGTAATAGGGACACTCATTGCATTATTTTGTGTATCCACAGGGGTCCTTAGACGACTGCCTTGCTGATCCTTACAACGCCCATTAGTGAGGGGAGCCCTAACAACATGGTTTCACTGATCCAGAAAGGGACTGCTTTGTTGTTCCATATAAGAGTTGTTAGAATTGGAGCCTTAAACACATTGTTTGTTGATCTGCATAGGCTCTGCTTTGTGGGTTTTTGTCTACCGGGATCATGGCATAACCAGTCCCGCACCGACGCTGGATATTCTAGGACTATGTCCGGCTAGGTTGGTATTACAACAATGGAGTATTTATATGTCAAGCATGCAATACTTTTCTTCAACGGGATAGTGGCATAACCAGTCCCGCGTCAACGCGGGATAGTTTAGGGCAGCGTCTTAAAGTATAGATTTTACATAAGTTTGTATGACCTTTAGTTTCAAACATGAACTTTTAAATGAAATGTACAAACGTCTTTATTATTAGGTATGTTTAATAGAAATTTTATTAGTGTTATTTTTGAAGGTATCATTTTTTTTTTTAATGTAGTCCCTCTACTACTAGGGGAGGTTCAAGAAGACATGGTAGGAGTGCATCAGTTTTAAAACCTATTTGTAGTGATCAAGTTAGCTCGATGGCCGAGACGGAGTTTCTAGATGAGAGCGATAGTCATGATATTGGTTTGGGTTCTTTGCATGAATTGGACCAAGAGATAGCTACAGTTGAAGCTGCTAGCAAATAGTGTCATTTAGAATGAGACCTGAAATACGTCCAAGTGTTGCAGATGAGGATGATAGCACATTGCACTTGGATCGGGGAGAGGACATTCTAAGTAGAACAAGAGTTTTTAGTTGCTTTGAATGTCTTCCCATACCTCTTTGCAGGCTTATAACTCATGCTAAAGTTCATGGTTTAAGGTCAGATGTAAGTGGCTTGAGGTCCACGTTTCCCCGAGAAGGCTACATCAAAGAGAAAGGTGCATTTATAGTTTCATTGTCTACATGTCAAATGGAAGAAACTGTAGTCACAGGTATGCTTTCTTACTTTTACCTTTCTTCATTTCTTTTGATGATCATACGTAAATGTATGTCTTTTTTTTGTAAGATGCTATTATTGATGGATGGGATCCAATATGGAAACAAGGCAATATAGAGTTTGAAGAGGTAGTTGCACATCCACAATTTGAATCCCTTGCCCAAAAAATGTTCTATGTGTGGTAAGGGAATCATCGAACAGTTGTTTGGTGAGAATCCATTAATGAAATGTACTCTACTAACAAAGAGATGCATTGTAGAGTTTTCTGTACAATAATTGATACTACAAAGGTGTTAGAGATTGCATTGCTCACAGTCTTCAAAGAATGAGCTTGTAAGTAAAATGCTAAATCAAGTGCATTGTTTGATGTATCTATATTATTTTGGCACTTATTTAAAAACAAATTATTCAGTTATATAGCATGAACACACATGCTCTGGTTACCTCTCACTTGAGAGATGAACTTGTCAATTGCTCAAATATTTGTGCGGCCGATCATGAATATTATCTACGTGCACTGACTAGAGGCAGATCAAAAACTCATTGACACTCTCTAAAAAAGAGGAACAAAAGGGGAAGATCCTTGGCATCCTCTTACACGGAGATATCTTGCTTGTTTGCTATTTGATGTAAGGGTGTACTACATTCTTGAATTTAAGTATAATTGCTTTGTGATTTTAATGTTTTTATTGAATACTTATTGTAAGGTTCAAGTGTTAAAGGAGCTCCAAAGTAAGACAGAGAGCAAGAAAGATACTCTATCGCCAGAAGATCTGAAACAAGAAGAGAAAAAAATAATCGGAGAATTGTACATCAAATATGGGGATCGTGTTGGAAAGGTATGGTTCTTTTGACTAAGTTGTATTGTTTGTCTTTTAAGTGCTTTTTTGACAGATTTTGAATATTGTTGATCCTCAACATGGTGAAGAGTGGTTTGATAAAGTAATGAGTTTGAAATGGGGCCAAGAGATTTGGGATACATTAGAGAAGCTTAATTTAATTTCTCTTCATGATGCAAAAATGAAAAATAAGATCTTATGGTTATCATTGTTGGAGTCTAGCAAGATTACACAAGCGACTTACGGATTGACTCGAGGTGACCATAAATTCTGTAGGTAGGTAGCACGAGTTTGGGTTTCTATCTTTAGTTGTTTCTTTTATAATTTATCTTTTTGTAAATTATATCACTTGATTGTTATAGTTGGTTGAAAAGAGAGGGTGCTATACAAAGAGTGCTTGATGGTGCTAAGATACTTTTGCTTGACTATGTGGATGTGCCGGATGGAATCACAATTACTCCAACAGCTACATTGGAGCTCTACTATCGAGAGATGATAGTAGAGGCTCGTAAATTCATGTTTCCATTAGAGGTGTCTTTGGAGGGCAGAAATACTGATGCTGAGTTGCAAGCTCTTAAGAAGATCGACTACTATCGAATGGCTTCACAAAGACTGCTATATAGGTAGTGGTCACTAAAATGTAGCTTTATTTTGTATTTTGTGAGTTTCATTGTGATAATCTAAAAGTTTGCTATATATTTTTTGTTAGATACTTCTATCATTTGTTGGGGAAACAACACATTCTAGTCATTCCTTTGCTTGCTTGATCATGGGTCCGTGTTGATAGTGAGGATATCATGTATCCTCCCACTATGCATCATCGATCACAATGGGAGCTAGATCACTGTCCTTGGTGGATAGACATGGATCAAAATTATGTGTTGGGTCGTGAGAGAGAGATCCACGATGCAGAGAGGACTTCAAATCCCTCTACAACTGTTGACACATCGGATGCAGATGCAAGGAGGGAGACCATACATAATAATAGATCTGTTCATGCATGTGAGTCTCTTTAATGACTTTGTCTATGTTTTGTGAGATGTAACAGAGTCTTTGTTGAATTTTGTGCATTGCTATTGAGCATGATTAATGTATTCTTCACAGCTTCGCTCCATAAAGATAAAGGGAAGCAACACGAGACAATTGTTGCAATAGAAATGACAGGTGTGAGCATTAAAGAAAAGGTTAACTAATCTTATGACATGTGTGAGCATGTACTTTTATTGATCTCTTTGCTATGGCTCACTAATCTCTTCACTTGGTTGTGTTCCTTGATAGCTTCTCTACCAAAACATAAGGGGAACCAACATGAGATAGAGGAGGAGCTTGACACAAGAGGTGTGTCCATAAATAATATAGTTTTCTTAACTCACAAAGAATTGCTAATCTTGTAATTGTTTTTTTATTGCACTATGGTATGAAAATTTACCCATGGTTTAGTGATCTCACTGTTTATAATTGGCAGATGCTATTGGCACAGAAAGCTTGCATCATTTGGTGCGATTTGTTTTCCCTAGAGAGCAATCTGTTATAGAGGCACCGAGATATCATAGATGTTTAACTATATCGGGGGATTATATTACCATTGCACGTGAATTTCATCATGGCATGCAGTCACCAATATGGATGCCCCTACACGAGCATATGGTCAGAGTCCAGTCTATAGATGTTGGTGGATACAAGAGAGATGGTAGGCTCGTTCCATGGGCTGCTGATTTTGTGTTTCTTGACTTGCCTTTTGAAGGTGTCCTACATTCTACACCCTCACAACCTCCATGGGATACTTGCACTGAGGAGCATGTGAGAGCCTCCATTCATTTGACGCACAATACATTGGCAGATTCTAGATGGCTTGTTGTTGTGGGATCTATTGCAGGTATCAATATCTTCTATAATAAGCAAACCTTATTGTTGCTTTATTTGCATTTGTTGAAAATCATATTTATATATGGTAGGTGATACTCTTCATTGCATTGAGAAGATGAGTAGAGCATCTAACATGGTTTTTCATTGTCGAGTGATTGTTATTCATCATTCATCTTACAAATTTGTGGATGTGGGTGGATATCATCAAGAGGTTGAAATTTTTTTTTAGTGCCTAGTGTATGTAATGATTAAACTACAACATTCTAAGTGTTTGTCATGTTTCTTTGAAGTGTGATAGTTCAATGCTATTCTTCATTCATAGGCAAGGTGCACCACCTCCGGTTTACCTTGATGAGAGTATGTCATTATTTCGTGCAATGGGCATGACTCCTACAGACACCATCATGCAACACTACTTGTCAGAGTCTGCTTACGTAGTCATGGATTCTGGACTTGCATGGCGAGGATGCATGCAACGTAGTTCTCACTTCATTTTGCTAGTCTTGTTGAGCTCTTATGTAGGCCAAAGGGCCTTTGTTTGGAGTTTGGTTGTGGGACTATTCCTGTTCTCAAAGCATGTCTCTCTTCAAGACGTGCTTGTGCAAAATTGGATAGTGATGACGCTTTGATCTGGACATAGGTGTCATCTCTTCTTCATCCCCAATCTAGAGGGCAAGACAGACATGAGGCCTCAACTTCTGCAGATGTGGTGGATGAGGAGAATAGACCTCCCGTTGAGAACCCATTTGATCATTTTGTGAGCATTCCATTTCTTTTGGTCATGGACATGTTATTTTTTGAGTGCCTCTCCTTACTTAGATTTTTCTTTTTCAAGCTATGTATGCTCATGGCAATATTTGACAATAGTTAGGTGGATATTGATGTGGTTTTAAATGATTTTGCAAAATCTTCTTTTGCACTATTCAAAGTCCATTTATTTGCTTTGATGTGTTGATTTTTTGGTTAACTGAAGTGCCTTGTCAGTGGACATTGAGGCTGAAGCTAAAATGATGGTGCGAGATCCACGATACCATGTTCAAACCTCCGATAAGCCACATAAAAGACATGCCTTCATCAATGATGAGTGCGATTCATGCTAAAGTATCATGTTTTGTACTTGATGAAACCAAATGTTATAATTAATTTGTTGTTCAAAAATGATATCACTGTTCACTACATTATTGTTGATGACTTGAGAATGGCAACAAATAATTCCTTCTCTTGTGATATCATGATGAGTGATTCATGAAAAAGTATCATGTTTTGTATTTAACTTGACCAAAGTTTTACTCATTGTGCTCTCTCTCTCTCTCTCTCTCTCTCTCTCTCTCTCTCTCTCTCTCTCTCTCTCTCTCTCTCTCTCTCTCTCTCTCTCTCTCTCTCTCTCTCTCTCTCTCTCTCTCTCTCTCTCTCTCGCGCGCGCGCGCGCGCCCCCCCCCTGGATATTGCTCGTTTTTTTGTTCGCTCGATAAAGTTTACTCAGTGCTTGGTAAAACTCCCTTTGTTGCACCCCGGCTCCAATAAACAACTGTCAAGAATGATCCTTGAGATTAGCATTGATATGTGTGTGTGTGTGTGGAAGAGAGAGAGAGAGAGAGAGAGAGAGAGAGAGAGAGAGAGAGAGAGAGAGAGAGAGGGGTGGGAGGAAGGAGATTGCACTATAGGTGTGATGATAGGGAGGGAAACTTGAGAAATGTATGCCAAAAATGCACCATACCTTGCTTTGTTTCTTTTTTAAGAGTTCCACTTATTACCACAAATATTACCGAGAATATTATCGCGTTTTGATTTTTTCAAATGTTAGAATTAAAAATTTCCGATGTTGTAGGCTTGTGATTTTCCAACCTCCACTCTAACAAGTAGTCTTTTTAGTACAATTTGCTTTTTTAATCACACCTCTCTTTTCCTACTTATTGCATTTTTTTAGATTGTTTCTTTAGTGTTTCTTCTCTTTCACTATTGGAATTTTAGCTTACACCTCCTCTACTAGCTCTTCATTTTTTAGAGCACATTAATTTTTAATGATTATTGAATTAATTAACTACTTTCGCGCATGTCTAGGATGATTGTGACCCTCCAAAAGGCCTTAAACGCAAGTAGTGGCTCATGGAAAAACTCCCTTGCCCTTGCGCCAAGTGCAAAGGGGAAATTCCTCGCTTATGATGCATTGCCATGGAGCATGTGGAGAACGAGGGGCTATGGATGTCTCAAAAAATTTCTTGAGTAGATGGGAGCACCGTCCCCCTTGCTTGATGATGATCCCATTGGTCTAGGTCCGGTGGTTATGCTTTGGCACACAAGGCTAAATGACAACGACAAGCTATTGAGCGAAGGCATGGCGTGTGGTGATTGTGACACTAGCTCTACCTTGAAAGTTTCTCCACATGCGTCTCAATGACACTTCGAGTTTGAGGATGAGCACATGTTTGACATGGTGGATGAGTTGTTGGTACATGAAGCCAACATGTGCAAGAAGGATTTTAGACCATACACTCAACGGGTAGAAGCAACAAAAGGCAGGTTTCTACTGAGTGCTCGAACACCTCTTTATGATGGTGCATAGTAATCAATGCTCTAAGCATCATTGGAAGTCCTCAACTTCTTGCAATAAAATTTTATTTGGAGAAATGAAAGTGTAGATGCACTTCTCGGGTAAGTTGTATTTTTGGTTCGATGTAAATTGCACTCTCTTGTTGTTCCTCGTTGCATTTGTATCAATACTCTGATTTGTTGTAGTTTGATGGGAAAATGATTCCTAAAGATCACCACATTCCTTTGAGTCATCGACGAGAGAGGTTTTATGTCACTCCACTTGGAATGGAGTATGAGTGCATCCATGCATGAACTGAATAACTACATACTATACAACAATAAACATGCAGATACTATCTCCTGTCCCATGTGCGGAGAAGCATGCTACAAGATTAGTGTGAGTGGGGCTCACCTACCCTGAAAGGTATTGAGGCCTCTTTCACTTATCCCTCAAATTTATCACATGCTTAAAATCAAGCTGTTAGCAACAAGCTAACCCATGTAACATTTTTTGGGAGCTTTTATTGTACAAGTCAATTTTGGGACCTCCCAAGTTATTAGTTTTGACCAAAAAAACCTCGGCTAAGGTATAAAAGTCAATTTTTGAAAGTTATTATTAAGATTTTGGATAAGAAATACACAGTGTGAGCTAATGGCGCTCACTTCTCTCCTTCTCATGCTTCCTACTCCCATGTCGGTTGTCACATTGTAGTGCCGTTTGTTGCATTGCAACCACAGGTAAGAGCTCTACGCATAGACGTAAACATATCATGGTAAATCGTAGCTTTTAACGTCGCCAAATCGCGGCCTAATTGCATCATAAGTAGGAATTAAATCTAGGAAATCACAAACTAAGCATAGGTAGGGTATTGGGGCATCATTGCTTAAGCATTTAGATGCATTCGAGGTCAGAAACGACTAGGTCAAAATCTCACTGCTGATGTTAATAATCGCGGTTTTTTCACTTCATCAAAAGTGAGTTTTGAGACCATAAGCATGTGTGCTTAGGTCTTATATACTTCTCCTAGAAGTTTCATAACATTGGGATGTCGTTTAATGATGTAACGATCATGTTTTGTTTTTTGATTAGCGACTAGCTTTTGATGACTTAGTTCATTTAAGTGTAGCTTGAGTTAGATGTGAGTTGTCTGTTGTTTTCCAAGAGATTGACACCCTAATGTAGCCTCTATGCACTAGTGGAGTCAGATTCATCCCATGGATTGACAATTATGTTCGTGGTTCTTGCTATGTGTCTGCAATGAGATAGGAGTGAGGTTGGAAACCCATCCCACATTTGGCGCTGCTACCGAGACGAATAGAACTTAACTAGGGAACAACAAGAGCCTCTTGTGTAGTTTTCCCTTAACTTCCTCTAGGATCACCTAGAGTAAAACTTTCTCTTTAAAATTGCATAGCATAAGAGTGTTGTCTTTTGCTGTGTAGAGGTAGATTGGAATTTTTCTCTTTGCTTGCATGAACCGGTTCCACCTCTTTATCTTCCTTATTTCCCAAGGTTATAATCTTTTATTTCCACTATGTCTATCTAAGGTTAATCCATCTAGGTGATCCTACCCTTGTAGCAATGCTACCATGAGAAACATAACACGTGAGTCGAGTCACAATAGAACCTTCCATATGCACAAACAATATTTTCCAAGCAGTTAGACTGTGCAGGGTCTCTCGCAGTTAAACCATGTCTACCATAAACCATCAAAACCACCTCATGATCTAATCACAGATCCATATATCTTAATCCAATCACATCACACAAGTGATTACTCTACCCAATTTGGGTGAGGCACAACCAATCGTGTATAGCCACTTTAGAACATAACATGGCTGCAAAAATTTTGGCAGCATAATCATATCTAGGGGAAAAAACCTAAGAGCGCCACACTGACTTCCACCATAAAATCACAACAATAATCCATGAGAGATCTCAGCCATTAACCAAAAATCATATTCACAATGAACCAGCTCCCACACTTGGAGTAGGGCATATCCACTGTAGTCAATCGGAGTCCACACACATGGCCCTTGAGACATGAGCTCTCTATGCATAAAATAAGTTTGACAAAAAACTAAAAATGATATAAGAATCCAATTTTGACAACATGTAATCATGAAAGTTGATGCATCATATCTGCACTTCACCTCTTTAGCACATAGAGCTAGTTTTGACCTAGAAAAGTGGAAAGCAACCATACTTATTCACATGATGCATCCACATCTATCCATAAGGTTCCATACATTGTGTGATATGATTCCATCACTATAAACATGATGAAAAATAGCTCTGACCCTTAGGTCAACCATAAACCATAACTTCACACATATGCAAAAAATACTTTTTACCATTTTTGGGAGCGTACATCACTTTCTAGAATTCAACCTCTTTCACTGGATGTCTATCCATCTTAGTCTCATTAAAGAAAACATCACTGCTACAGGTCATGATCAACTTTCCGGATCCCATAAACGATAGCCAAATTGACCATCTACACCATAGCCAATGAAGATGCATTGTATGGACTTAGGATCTAGCTTAGCACGCAACTCCTTGGGTACATGTGCATAAGCTTCACAACCAAATGTGTGGAGTTTTTCATAAGACAGTTTATGTCTTGACCACAACTCCAAAGGTACACAAAATTATAATGAAGCATGTGCCATGATCTATTGATCAAGTACACGACTGTGTATAATGCTTTACCCCAAAATGCTTGTTATAAATTAGCATGTGATAGCATAAACATAGTCAGCTCTTGGATGGTCCTATTGAATTTTTTTTTGCAACACCATTTTGTGCAGGGGTGTAAGGATCTCTAAACTCATGCTTAATCTCCCTACTTGAACAAAAGTCTCCACCATTGTCTGAGCACAAAGCTTTCAACTTATGTTTAGCCCGAGTTTCAACACTAGATAATAACTTCTCGAAGCAAGAAAAGGTCTCATCTTTAAACTTCATGTCATAGACCCAAACATGCCATGTTGCATCGTCAATGAATGCAACATAATAGGACACACCACCATGGCATTTAGAAGGCATAGGCCCACATAAATCATTGTGCTCAATCTCTAAGGGTTTTCTTTCTTTGTCAAAAGAATGTGTACGATGTGTCCATGTTTTCTTTCCATATTGATAGTGCTCACAAAAGGGAAAATCCAAAAATGACAAAGATAATAGGTAGCCCAAATGAGAGAGTGTCTCCATTCCCTTCTTTGACATATGTCCTAACTGGCTATGTCACAAAGCAATGGTTGGTAGCTTGGTTACAGAAAGAACATTGTTTTTATCAGATATATAAAGAGGATAAAGTGAACCAACTTTAGAAACATGGGCTATAGTAAGATGACCCTTCACAACACGCCAAGACTGTTGATGAAAAGTGACTTTGTAACCCAAGTCATCAAGACATCCAACCAAAATTAGAGCGCGTGTCAAGGCTTGAACATGACACACATTATGGATTATAAACTTCACCCCATTTTCCATAACCATGGCAATATCACCTATGCCAACAATGTCACAAGAGTAAATGCCACCAAGTGTAACAGAGCCAATGGTTTTCTTATATGTAGTAAACCAATGCCTATGAGGTGTGACATGCAACGAATCACCCCAATCAAGAATCCATGTATGTGATACTTCACCACTAACAAGGAGTTTAGATGGTATAGAACTCTGCAAAGATAGAGTTTCCTGTGCATCATAAAAGACATCATTATTTTCACTCAACATATTAATGTCTTGCGCATCACTGTCATCTTGAACTATGTTTAGTTCTTCAATCCTAACTGAACTCTTTGGTTTCTTCTCTTTATCATCATGATCTTTGCCTTTAGCTTTGCCCTTCACTTTGTCATGGTTCCAAGCATAAAAATCCTTCTTTATGTGACTAAACTTATTACAATAATGGAATTAAGCATTGAGGATACCACAAGACTTTGATCTACCCTTTGATGCATCTCTATTTCCCTTTTTCTTGGACTCATGTTGTGAAGAACGTACGTTGTTTATCATCCCTTTGCACATAATGAGATTCACCATAATGCGAGCTAGTCATGGTCTTTTGATGCATCTCCTCTGACAAAAGTGCACTAGAAACATCATTGTATTTTAGCGTACCATTAGGAGCAGAGTTACTAACAACTATGAAAAAGATATCCTAAGAGGGTGGCAACAAACAAAGCAAAAATATTGATTTCATCTCATCATCAATGGTCATGCGCTGTGCACAAATCTGGGCAAAACGAGAATCACAATCATTGATATGGCTGGAAACACTAACTAACTCCTTCATACGAAGGTTGAAAAGTTTTTGTATCATGAAAACCTTATTGCTAGTCCTATCCTTTTCGCAAGTGTCGCATAATTTCTGCCATAAACCATGAGCAGTCTCGCATTATAGCACTAAAAAGTATATTGACTCACCAAGGTGCAGTCTAATCATAGACTTGCATAGCTCATCAAGATTCTCCCATTGAAACTGAGACATGTGCATATATTCAATTCTAGGGGCATAGGCAACAGGGAACTTTTACTTCTTTTGGACAAGCACATCATGCATTTGGTTCTTCCAAAGTTGAAAATTAGTGCCATCAAACTTCTTCATGTCATAAATGTCAGGGTGTTTGCTAGTAGACATTGTGATAAAACTACCAAAAGATTCAGGGAAATTTTTGGCAAAGTCTCCTTTGTATTTGGGACTATGTCAACCAAAATACAAGACAAAATCACCAAGTACATCACTCACAAAGCATACAAGAGGGAAATGCGTCTCAAAAGCCAATTGTATAGAGATCAACTGAGGCGCATAAACTGTCAAACTGACCATAGACCACCAACTCGACGTCAAAAGCACCTATACACTCTAAACATGTCCTATGGCGAGGCCTTGTAAGGGGTTCTCTAGCTACTTGTATCACCGAAGGTATCTCCATATTTGAGAGTACCCCATCTCAATGAAAACCTCAGGCTATTGACCCTCAAAGATAATTCTAATATTGAGATATTTTTGCCTTTATCATTTCCCTTTCTCTGGAGCCAGCTGGCAAAATTTATGTTTATACTTAGTGTATGCTTTGGCAATACAAAACCTTAGTTGCCACTCCTCTTAGCCTTTGAAAATCGGCTCTTAAGTATCTACACCCACGGCTCAAAGTGTTTAATTATAGAGAGTAGAGGAGTAGGTCTAACATAGCGCAGAGTTTCCAAGGGCTAGCTCCTTTCGGACTTCTTATGGCTCAATAATGGTAAAGCCGTAGGCAATTCTAAAATGACTCCATTATTAAGTCCAAAGCTCCCGAGGTGTGCACCATCCCCCACATAGTGGGCTTAACAAAACCGATATTAGATCCCTGTTCCACTTACTCTATTATAATTAACAACATCAACCATTTATAGGCTACTTAAGGACCTCTCTTCTTAAGCAAAAAAAGAGAAACCAAATGCTCTGATACCAATGTAATGGAATTTGCCTATTCAATTTGAGAGTAGCGGAATTTAATGAGAGTACTTTCAAGAAATGATTTTGTGAGCATAGCGGGTTGACATAATTGAAGATAGCAACATAATCATAGCAATTAGTTAACTTAGCATAGACAATACTTTTTCAAGAGAGAGAATTTAGAGAACATGACAACAGTTGAGGACCGGATTTATGTGGAGCCGGTCCCCCCTCCAATAGGCATTTGTTTTATGATTTCTCCCATAAAGAGAGACTTGTTACAATACATTCTTTGTGTTCCTTGTGACCTAGGTGAAGCAATGAAGATGGAAAGCTTCATGCATCACCATCATAGCATAACCTAAACTTGAAGAAAGCTTTAACTATACCAAGCCTCAGTCCCAAGACCTCAAACACCTTCGAAGGTGGAGAGAGCTAGAAGGGAATGAGGGTAGGGAAGAGAAAGAAGAAACATTTCGTAGGAGAAAGAATTAGTTCCTCACTTATCATACTCTTGTTGCTAGCATAAATAATAGCATAGTAATGAAGAAGAAGGAGATGGCAAGCTTAAGCATTGAAGCATGGCTCTTGGTTGGATTTGCACTCCATAGCCAAGAGTGTTGGTGTAGGCTCTCAACCTTTTCTTGCTTGGAGAGGGAGCTCTTCCACTTTGCATAGCACACAATGAGAGTGCTTGTGAGTGTGTGTGGGTGAGTATACCCCCTAAGAACCCCCCTAGCTTGCTTGGGTCGACCCCCCCTTGTAGCTCATGCTTGAAGCTCATTGGACCCCTCCAGGCTTAGCCAATCACAAGTAGGAGCCATTACAAGCAACATGGGTAGCCTTGGGACAAGTGTCCCCCTTTCCCCTTTCAGAGAGAGGACTTGATAAATGCAAAATCAATTAATTAAATATCCTAAACTATCATTGGACCCCTTGGGTGGCCAACCAATAGGCTTCAGGCACACCATGAGGGCAACATGGGAAGGAACTTGACAAGTGTCCTTGCTGCCTCTTCAAGCTGGGGCTTCCCTTGTGTGTGTGTGTGTGTGTGTTTTCTCTCATCCCCCCCCCCCCCCCCCCCCCCCTTGTAGGCTCGCCCCCCTCCTTGTAGGGATATTTCTGACTTTGCATGAGCAAGCCCCTTAGTCATCAAGCATGACTAAGCACTTGAAGTAGGGGGTGTTCCCACAAGCATCTCAGGCAAGCTTCTCAAGGCACCTCAAGCATTTTTATCATGCACCAAGTCAAGCACCTCAAGCATGGAGACAGTCAAGCACCTCAAGCATCTTAATCAAGCACCTCAAGCATGACAAGCACCTCAAGCACGACAAGCACCTCGAGCTTGGGCCAGGTTCCCACCTCAAGCTCAGCCCTAGCTTACCTAAGGTCAAATGACTTTTACACACATTATTGGAGGTCTTCAATGAAGCTAACCCTAAGGTCTTATGCTCCATTGGTTAGCCTTGCTCTTGATAGACCATCTCCCATTTGGGCCCCTTTACTATTGGCCCCGTGTTGAGATGGATCTATAAGCACATATCTATATCTTAACACTTGTTCCCATTTATTCTCCCACATTAAGTGATCAATTTAATATGAGAAAATCATTTGGGTTGGTTAGATATTATATTTTATGACACTTTAGACTTTAATGTACAAATGAGTTCAGTGCCGAGGTTTCCGTCGGATTTCTCCATGATGTTTTGGGGATATGTTCATTCCTAACTAAACGTGTGCACCTCTTCCATTTCTTCATCAATGGCCCGTGAGATGGCCGGTATTTGTTCGTCCATGGGAGCTTTTCCCTTTCCATTGACATTGCTTGTTCCCGCCTCGCAGTCGTGGGCACCACCGAAGCGAGTTCTCTTAACCGGGGCCATTTTACTCACTACTTTAAATAATTAGCTTGGAGAAAAGAGCTAAGCCCACAAGCGTCATAACAAACTAATTGATAGATTAGCAACATTAAATAATCCCTCCTATATGAGAGGTTTAGATTTTTCCATATAGCAATCATTATGGATGATGCATATTCCTATGGGAACTAGCTCTAAAGATAATTACACAGCTTAGATGATTAAGAATAATAGGATTTCACTAATGGAATTACCAGAGAGATGAATTAAGCATGATTAATCTCGTTCCTAGAAATTAGATGGTGCAGATTCACCTTATGCATAGGTGTGAGAAAAATCAACTCTTAGAGACACAATGACAGCTTTAATTTTACCTTAATTACATCTTAATGCATAAGAGAATGGATCTAATTTATCTACATTGTTAATAAAAAAGTGATTTTCATCCATCTACACAGTTACCGGCTTATCGATTAATCACTATGCTACCTAGAGAGAGAAAATTCTGTTAATCATGCACTAATCACTAATTAAGGATGATGAATGGCTGATAATTCAGCTATGGTGTGATGATTACATAACAGAATGTGGTTAAAGAGAAATTAGAGAGTAATTATTGAGAATTACGACTAGGAATAAGCATAATAGACGAAGAATTTAGATGGTAATGAAAAGGATTTGTAGAAAGCATTAGTTAAATTGTGGTTACCGTGATTAAGGGATGATAATCCTCTCGATTCTCTGATTTAATCGAGCTTCTTGAGGCAAGAATTCGACAGCACCTCCCTCCTTGCTTCTCCTTCAAAGGATGTGTGTACCGGTAGCACCTCCCCAAGGTGTGTGTAGGTGTGTGTGGGAGCAGGCCTTTAAATAGGCTCCTACATGCTAAAAATCGACTAGCCTTGCTATTAGCATCTGGAGGAGCACTGAGTCTCTGCATTGGCAAGTTCAGTTCCCCTACCCACCAAGTGTCAGGTTGGCTAGGTTAACTAACTCTGAGACTTAGTTACTAGCTTGGCAGCTTTTTCAGGACTCCCACAAGGACAAAAGGCGCCCCCTACCTGCTAAAGCTGATCTGGAGTGGCCTAGGACCTGTTCCCACACAGTCCCGGGCTCTGTGCCTCCCCGCTCAATTTATTGAAAAATTGATTTTAGGCTAAAACGGGTCATACGAGTCGGATTTTGATGCCGTAAATTGCTATATGAAGCTCTAACTAAGGCGTACTGGCCCGAGTACCTGCCATATTTAGCAACCCCCAGGGTCTGAAAATGTATTTTTTTCAATTTCGAGGTACGGGTGCAGTTTTTTGAGACGATCAAAACTGGATGGGTTGGGTGCCCAAAAACTTACTATTTTTGGAAATTTTTTCCAAAAATTATTTTAATTCACATTTGGAAGCTTTAAAACATTCTAAACATCATGGAGCTGACAGAATTTAGAAAACTGCTAAAAATAGTAACTTTTTCCATTATGATCATTACATGGTACATGGTGCTCTTTTTGGTCGGGGTCAGAGACCTTACAACCTCCCCAACATGAAAAATTTGAGATTTCCTCATCTCAAGAATGTGTTTGGGTAATCTTTTAAGAGTGTTGGTTCGTCCTCCCAAGTTGCATCTTCTTCAGGGTAATCCTTCCACTTTACTAGATGCTCCATGATAGTTTTGTTGCGTAACTTCCTTTCCCTTGTTTCAAGTACATAGTAAGGTTGGAGCTTGAGAACTCCTTGTGCTAGCATGACTATCTAATTTGAGTCCAAGAATTGATCAGGGTTAGCAATATAAGGTTTGAGTAAGCTCACGTGGAACACATCATGAACCTTCAAGTTGCAGGTAACTTTAGCTTGTAGGCTTGGTCACTTACAACTTTCACAATCTCAAATGGTCCACAACACCTTGGGCTTAGCTTCTTATATCTGCCTAGTGATAAGATACTTTTCTTTGGTCGGACTCGCAGAAAAACCTTATCCCCTTCTTTGAAAGTTCTTTCCGAACGGTTCTTATCTGCATAGTGCTTCTGCCTATCCTGAGCGGCCTGAATGTCTTGGCGAATAGCTCTAGTATGAGCTTCCATATCTTCTAACATCTTCCTAGATGCTTCTACCCTGATGGTTGGATCTGAGAAGTTCAGTGGTGCTAAACAGTCCTGTCCATAAAGAGCTTTGAAAGGTGACATTCCAATGCTTCTGTGTTCGGAAGAATTATAAGCATACTCCACCAAAGGTAGATATTGTAACCACATCTTTGGCTCTTGCGAACAATAGGCTCTGAGAATGTCCTCGATGACTTGATTAACTCTTTTAGTTTGCCCATCTGTCTGTGGATGATACACTATACTGAAAGCTAATTGTGACCCAATAGATTGGAAAAGAGAAGTCCAAAATTTTGATGTAAACTTGGCATCTCTATCACTGACGATACGCTTGGGTAGACCATGTAGCCTAAAAATCTCCTTGATGAATACCCGGCTAACATCTGAAGCAGTAAAGGTTGTCTTTACGGGTATTAGATGAGCCACTTTTGTGAGCATATCAACAACCACAAAAACAAAATCATAACCTCCTGTAGAAGGTAATCCTATAACAAAATTCATACTGATGCATTCCCATTTCATATGGGGTATGTCAAGAGGTTGAAGTTGTCATGGTAATTTGATCCTTTCAGCTTTTCTCCACTGACAAGAAAGACATTGCCTCACATAGCGAAGTATGTCTCCTTCCATTCCACACCAAAAGTAACTCCTCCTAATAGCATGAAGAGTCTTAGCATAGCCTGGATGTCCGTATGTAGGGATATCGTGTGCTTCATATAAAATGGCCTTCTTTAAGGCTGGATCTCTGGGTACATAGAGTCTATGTCTGTAGTAAATACATCCTCCCATTAGAGAGTAATCTTTAGCTTCAGGCATCTTATTCTGCTGAACTAGTGATACTATACGTTGGTACTCTGGATCTACGAAGGATGCTTCTTTGATTCTACCCCAAATAGGGTTATTTGGAATAGAGATAGCTCCGAGAAAGGATTTTCAACTAAGACCATCTGCAACTGCATTTTTCTTTCCTGGTCTATACTTTATGTCAAGGTCATATTCCTGTAATAGCTCTATCCATCGCCGTTGTCGCATATTGAGAATAGGTTGAGTAAAAATCCACTTTAAGCTCTTGTGGTCTGTAACCAGCTGAAACGTGCGTCCGAGAAGATAATGTCTCCATAACTTGAGCGCGTGAATAACCGCTAAAAGTTCCAAATCATGAGTAGGATAATTCTTCTCGTGATCCCTCAGCTTTCGTGAAGTATACGCCACTGGTCTTCCTTCTTGAGTAAGAACTCCACCTAGAGAAAATTTGATGGCATCGATCACTACTTCAAGTTCCTTACTGAAGTCCGGAAGCTTTAAAATAGGAGCTGAGACCAAGAACTCTTTTAGCTTAGCAAAGCTAGATTCCTGCTCAGCCTTCCATTCGATCCTCATTTCTTTCTTTAGGATTTCCGTCAAAGGTGTAGCAATATGTGCATAGTCCTTGAGAAAAATCCTGTACCATCCGTTATCCCAAGAAATCCTCTGACTTCGCTGACGGTAGATGGTTGAGGCCAATCAACGATGTCCTTGACTTTATCTAGGTCCACTGACATTCCTTTAGCCGATATGACAAATCCAAGGTAATTGACCTTCGGTGAGCAAAAGGTACACTTGCTCTCTTTAGCATAAAGCTAATGTTCTCGAAGGAGATCAAGTACCTTGCGAACATGATCTTTGTGATCTGCTTCGTTCTTAGAGTAGACCAGAATGTCATAAAAGAAAACCAAGACAAAGTCATCCAGATAAGGTCTGAAAATATCCTGCATAAGTTGATTGAAGCTTGCAGGAGCATTTGTTAGACCAAGAGACATTACTGTGAATTCGTAGTGTCCATACCTAGTATTGAAAGCTGTCTTTGGAATATCTGATTCCTTGATCCTGATTTGGTAATATCCTGACCTTAGATCAATCTTGGTAAAAATCTTGGCACCGTGGAGCCTGTCTAAGAGTTCGTCAATCCTTGGAATTGGATACTTGTTCTTGACATTTACCTGCTTCAGTCCACGGTAGTCTATGCATAGCCTTAAGGTTTCATCCTTCTTCTTCTAGAAAAGAACTGGAGCACCCCAAGGAGAAGTACTGGGTCGAATGATTCCTTGCTCAATGAGTTGCCTAAGTTGTTCCTTGAGTTCGATGGCCTCTGGAAGTGACATTTTATAAGGTCTTTTTGAGATAGGTTCACATCTAGGGATATTTTCAATCTCATGATCTACCTCTCTGTGTGGCGGAAGATTCGTAAGGTCTTCTGGGAATACATAATCATACTCTCTCAACCAGTTTGGTTGAAGTGAGGTATCTGCTTCGTCTACTTTGTTGAGCTTTACCGCATAAATTTGCTGTCCTTTTCTTAATCCCTTCAAAAGTCTACTGGCCTTAACTAGAGTAGCCCTAGGTCTCCCATTTTCCCCCTGGATTAAGGCTTCATTACCCAAGTTATCTGTAAAGGTAAAGTTTCCTTGTGAGCAATGTATGTGGGCCCTATTTTACTTTAGCCAGTCCATCCCTAATATCCCATTGAAGAATCTTAAGGGTAGGGTTCGAAATTGGGCAGAAGTTGGGTGTCCCCCTAAATCGAGGTCAATTTTTCCTGCAGAATGTTGAGATACTACTTCCTTGCCGTTTGCTAACTCTACAACTAGCTTGCTTGTTGGATACTTATCTAGCCTTAACTTCCTCATGCATCTGGGTGAAAGAAATGAAAGAGTACTACCACAATCTATAAGGAAGTTAACTTGTTCACCTCTGAGAGATCCTGGCGTATGAATGACTGCATATTGCTCGCAACCATTGGGGTTGTCAATTGCAGCATGCAGGGTTGTCCTCTCCACTGCTTCGTCACCCACACTTGGTTGTACCACTGCGGCATTCACTCTAGCGGTAGCTCCACGCCCTCGCCCTCTGTTCATCCTTCCTCGTCCTCCTCTTCCGTTAGCTTGGCCACACCCATGGGTATTCAAGGGTATGGCATTGGCGTTGGTTGCCTGAATGTTCTTGGGGCACTTGGATCTGTAATGTCCATACTCGCCGCAACCATAGCATCGAACATCTGGAAACTCCATGGTTGTGGTGGTAGCCACAATAGGGCGTTGGTCATATGCTTGGTTGGCTGGTTGGTTATTCCAAGCAGTTGTCCTTGCCCTCTTTGCCCAATGATTCCTCCTGTTCTGATTAACCTTTTGTACTTCAAGAGCTAGAGTTTTGGCCCTCAACAAGGCATCCTGTAGTGTTGTTGGCCTGAGAGCTTCCAATCGAGTATTCAAAGGGTCGATTAGCCCTTGGCAGAACCTCGCCACCTGTTGTTCCAAGGTCATCTTAGGAGCATATCTCCAAAGAGTGACAAACTTTGAATAATATTTTTCGACAAATTAAGTCAGTTGTCGAAGTGAAAAGAACTCATTCATCTTCAGGGTTTTTTAGGCAGGTGGTAAATAACGTTCCATTATTGCAACCTTGATGTCTTCCCAGGATTGGGAAGATCCCTTAATATCCAGGTCCCTGCAATGTTGCTTCCACCATATCTTGGCATCGCCAGTCAAGCGGAACATTGCAAGCATGGAGTCTGGTTTACGGGTTGGGTTCCCGTAGCTTCAAACTAATCGTCCATGGCTTCCATCCACACTTCCGCATCTCTCTCCACATTTGCCCCCTCGCCCTTAAAGATCTGAGGTTGGGCTTGCTTAACACTAGGTTGGTAACCTAATAGGACATAAAAGTGTCATTTCAGGGTTTTGAAAAAAACCTTCAAAACCATAGTAGATCCACTGATTTTGTAAAATCCTTTCATGAGGTTTTAGTTCAAGGGCTACTACACATGTAAAAAATAGGAAACTTGTAAAATTTATCATCTTTTGGTCACACCAAGCCTCCAAAGTTGATGGACCAGTACATTTTCATCAAAACAGTCATTTCTTATGTTTTGTTGCATAAAAATAAGATTAGGGATTTTTGTAGGACTTGAGATAAATTCCCTAGCTAACTTCAATGGGTTGGTGATCAGAACATATGACTGCTTCTCACTCACTATTTTTTGTTTTGCCAAAAGAAATAGGTACAAAAAAGTTGAATTTTTACCATTCTGCAAACCTATCATCAAAGTTTCTATAGCCACACTCAATACAAATAATATATGCATGTTTTCTTAGTTTCCTATTGTCCTTTAGGTTCATAAGGAGCCATGAAGCATGTCAAAAGAATAATACATCTCTTACCAAGGGGAATCTTGGGGACAAAGATAAAGTGCTAAATACAGCAAACATGAAAAAACTGGGTTCAACATTATGAGTTGTAGAATCCCATAGAAACTATTCAATATCTAGCCAAATTTGATCCTTATGACTAGATATGGTTACTACCTACAAAATTCATGTAGTTGTCACAAGAAACTAACAATATTGAAAAAGCTATACTTGATAGACTAGAATGTTTTGTTTTCTTCTATAATTGAAAAATTAAACCATCGTTGTCTACTATGCAAAATAGGGTATTACGTGCCCCAAAACTCAAGGAATATTAGCTTTATGTTACAATATGCGACATAGAAAATAAAAAATGCATTTGGATATCATGAAAGCCACCCAAAAAATCATAGAAGAGCTAAAATTGGCTAAAAAACAGGATTTTACAATTTTTGTAATTTGGTCATAACTTACAACTTTAACATTTATTTCTCCCTAGAAGCATCAGGACATGTTGAGGACTACTAAAGATAGTTCTCTAGCATTATAGACCTCACAAACATGAATTCTAGAGTGGTATAGTTGCAAAAAATTGAAAAAAGCCAAAAACAGGACCCGTTTTTTCACACAGTTTAGGTTGTGAAATGTTGTGCAAGGACAAGGTTAAAGATGGAATTGATATTCCAACAAAATGTCGAGTTTTTTTCAGCTCATGAGACAACTTTCTAGACATATAGCACCTCAAAATCCATTTTGAAACTATTGAAATAATTCAAGGAAAATGGTCACTTAGCAGGACATAAAAGTGTCCCATTACCAATGTAGTGTTAAGGAGGAGCTTCTTCTCTTGCGCTGCCGAGTATAGAGCAGCAGGCAGTGCCTAGATGGGTTATACGAGATTCTTGATACCATTACTTGAATTTCAAAATAGACACGAGACTTTAAATAAATTCAAGATACCACTTTATTAAGAGACAGAGATTCAGAGACAAAAAGCACTTTATTGAAGAAAATTTATTACAATTGAAACCCCTCAAGGTTGAGGATAACTGATGATCAACTTATTACATTGCTTTTTGGATTGCGTTTAAAATACGGATAGGAGATGGTATTCACATGATGCACTACTTTGTTTGTGAAATAGTTCTTGTACTCATCCTTGAGCGGATTATAAACTAAGATATCAAGCCGGAATTCCTCTTTTGGTACTCCAAAAGTTTTGACTCTGTTTGCTGGGATCACCTCAGTGACCTTTTCCAAGAGTCAATCGTTGATGGTTTGATTGGAGTCGCCTGAAACAGTCAGATCTAATCGGGTAGGCAGCAAGTAGAATAACTCCACTACCCTCAACTCTTCTCTCCAACGTATCTTCTTCAAATCGGTAGCCAAGCATGCTAGCTTCCGAGCGTTGATGTAGTAAACCCCTCCTAGAAATGTCCAATCAAGTACTCATCCTCTATCAATGCGAGTGGAGTGTGGCGTATGAGCCTTCATCAATATCTCCATGACATCTCGCCTGAACTGGTAAACAAGGGATCTTCAAGCTTGCTCATAAATAAGCTCAAACACTTGGAACTTCCGATATTCTAGCACGGGGTCTTCTTGCAACACCAATGCAAGGAATTTGGATCAGCTACCTATATACTTTCAGTTCCTTTTTAAATATTCAAACAGTACGACTTTATTTCCCAGCCTAACCTAGGCTTAGCTCTGATACTAGGTGTGAGGTCCCCACCCCGCCATATCAAACAATGGATCTGATGATGAACCTGGTGGCCACTAGATCTATAGCGGAAGCAAAAAAAGTGGTTCAGGGTTCAGCTAGCGGACGATCTCTCATCACAAAGTGAGTCGAGCTCGAGCCTACTAGCAATGAGATCTAGCTCCACCTCGCAGGGGAAGTGTACTTAAACTATCTAGCGATCCTAAGACCCACCTTCCAAGAGGAGAGAAACCTGGAGTTCCTTTTTTTCCATGTTTCAGAGGCACTACTCGAGATTTCACCGCTCTAGGGGCAATGAGTAATACTAGAGTCGAGATTAAACTATGGGGACAAAGAGTTCCCGACCAATAGAGACCACCCTTCTCATAGGCATTAGCAACCTGAGCCAAGCTCCCACTTTCCACCCCCACACTCACACTTCCTTGTGTGTCCTAATTACTACCACATTGGTTGTTCAACATAAATATTCCTTGATTATATTCCTAATCACAGTATTCATTAAGACAGCCCTTCAAACAGTATTGCAAATTGGCACCAAGACATAATTTCTAGTAAAAATTCTACTCAAACTTATTCATTAAAATTCCAATGTTCTGGAGGTACAACATCCCTCCTCGAGCGAGAGTTTACTCCTCCCATTGTCGCCTAGCTGCCTATACAACTAGGTTTGTCCACCGCATAAAAAGTATGACATGGACACTCCCACCGCATAGAAAGCAAGACGTGGGTTCCCACCGCATAGAAAGCAAGCCGTGGGTATCCACCGCATAGAAATCAAGTCGTGGATTCAAGAGCCCTTTAACGAGGAACTCTGCCCCCTGTGATCAGTAGGGGGGTCAGGACTGATTCAACATTGGAAATAAAATGAACATGTTGAGCTAAATTTTCCCTAGTAGACATTCTTTCCTATTGCAATTAGCATACCCATCAATCATTTCTTTCCTACTTTAGACTTTAATGTACAAATGAGTTCAGTGCCGAGGTTTCCGTCGAATCTCTCCAACATGTTTTGGGGATATGTTCATTCCTAACTAAACGTGTGCAATGTTAATTTAAATGACTTGAATAAAATTATGACCTACCTCTTCCATTTCTTCATCAATGGCCCGTGAGATGGCTGGTATTTGTTCGTCCATGGGAGATTTTCCCTTTCCATTGACATTGCTTGTTCCCGCCTCGCGGTCGTGGGCACCACTGAAGCGAGTTCTCTTAACTGGGGCCATTTTACTCACTACTTTAAATAATTAGCTTGGAGAAAAGAGCTAAGCCCGCAAGCGTCATAACAAACCAATTGATAGATTAGCAACATTAAATAATCCCTCCTATATGAGAGGTTTAGATTTTTCCATATAGCAATCATTATGGATGATGCATATTCCTATGGGAACCAGCTCTAAAGATAATTACTCAGCTTAGATGATTAAGAATAATAGGATTTCACTAATGGAATTACCAGAGAGATGAATTAAGCATGATTAATCTCCTTCTTAGCAATTAGATGGTGCAGATTCACCTTATGCATAGGTGTGAGAAAAATCAACTCTTAGAAACACAATGAAGGCTTTAATTTTACCTTAATTACATCTTAATGCATAAGATAATGGATCTAATTTAGCTACATTGTTAATAAAAAAGTGATTTTCATCCATCTACACAGTTACCGGCTTATCGATTAATCACTATGCTACCTAGAGAATGAAAATTCTGTTAATCATGCACTAATCACTAATTAAGGATGATGAATGGCTGATAATTCAGCTATGGTGTGATGATTACATAATAGAATATGGTTAAAGGGAAATTAGAGAGTAATTATTGAGAATTACGACTAGGAATAAGCATAATAGACGAGGAATTTAGATGGTAATGAAAAGGATTTGCAGAAAGCATTAATTAAACCGTGGTTACCGTGATTAAGGGCTGATAATCCTCTCGATTCTCTGATTTAATCGATCTTCTTGAGGTGAGAATTCGACAGCACCTCCCTCCTTGCTTCTCCTTCAAAGGATGTGTGTACCGGCAGCACCTCCCCAAGGTGTGTGTAGGTGTGTGTGTGTGTGTGAGCCTATGTGTGTGTGTGTGTGTGTGTGTGTGTGTGTGTGTGTGTGTGTGTGTGTGTGTGTGTGTGTGTGTGTCAGTGAGCAGGCCTTTAAATAGGCTCCTACAGACTGAAAATCGACCAGCCCTGCTATTAGCATCTGGAGGAGCACTCAGTCTCTACATTGGCAAGTTCAGTTCCCCTACCCGCCAAGTGTCAGGTTGGCTAGGTTAACTGACTCTGAGACTTAGTTACTAGCTTGGCAGCTTTCCCAGGACTCCCACAAGGACAAAAGGCGCCCCCTAGCTGCTAAAGCTGATCTGGAGTGGCCTGGGACCAATTCCCACACAGTCCCGAGCTCCAGTGCCTCCCCGCTCAATTTTTGGAAAAATTGATTTTAGGCTAAAACGGGTCATACGAGTCGGATTCTGATGCCGTAAATTGCTATACGGAGCTCTAACTAAGGCATACTAGCCTGAGTACTTTCCATATTTAGCAGCCCCCGTAGTCCAAAAATGCATTTTTTTCAATTTCGAGGTACGGGTGCAGTTTTTCGAGACGATCAAAACTGGACGGGTCGGGTGTCCAAAACCTTACTTTTTTTGAATTTTTTTTGCAAAAATTATTTTAATTCACATTTGGAAGCTTTAAAACATTCTAAACATCATGGCACTGACAGAATTCAGAAAACTGCTAAAAATAGTAACTTTTTCCATTATGATCATTACATGGTACACGGTGCTCTTTTTGGTCGGGGTTAGAGACCGTACATAGACTTCATCTATTTCCTTGATTGAGGGTACAACGGGGTTTTCTCTTATCTACCTTAGAAATTCCGCTTGATGGTGACTGATTCGTTGCTCGGAGTATTGCAAAGAGGCATTATCTACATCGACCTGCACTTGGATCTTTTGTTCTGACAGAGTAGTGGTCAAAAGTTCATTGGTTACTTCTGTTAGTTGTTGATATTTGCTTTTTCATGCATCAAATATCTTTGTCAGGAGCTCTCCTAGCTCTTCCATCTCTTTCTGTTGTTTCTCCTTTGCAATTTGGTGTATTTCTGCTTCATTTTTTAGCTCTTTAATCTGCCCTTGAAGATTTTCAATGATGTTCATTCTATCTTGTAGCTCTCTTTGTAGAGCATCAATCACTTAATCTAGCTCTTTAGCCTTGGCATTGCACCTAAGTGCTTCTATTCTGGTGTTTTCTGTCATCAATTGCATTTTCTTTGCATACTTGTTTACCTACATGATGACTTCATCATTGGTTTTCCAATCTTCAGGCTCTACCTAAAGCTGTTTATAAGTTTGGGTTGTTTTGGTTTGTGGCTCTTTTGTTGGTGCAGTGGCTTCTATTTGTGGTCGTGGAGGTGGTTCTACTTCTTCTCCTTGAGGCTATGTGGATGCCTTAGTGCGGTTTCTTGAGGCTTGGTGGATGCCTCAACTACTTTTGCTTGAGCTGTTGTAGAGGAAGGTCCTGCTGCAATTGTTTCGGCTTCCTTCGGTTGTTCAAAATTTGCTTCTTCCAATTGCTCAGGATCTTTTTCCTTTGCTGCCCCGTCTTCCTTAGATTTATACATTGGTGAAGGCCTTGGTCTCGGCAGGGGCTGATCTTCTTGTTCTGGAGTTGGTGAAGAGAGTCTTGGATACATCTCCTCTTGGTTAGGATGTGACTCGCTTTGTTTGGCAGCTTCCACATGTCTCTGTTGCTCAGCCGTTTCTTCCATTTCTTTTCTTTGAGCTTCAAGAGCTTCCTTTAGCTTTAAAGCTTCAACTTCCACATACATCCCTTCGAGAAAATCATTGGGATCCTTTGGAACCTTCTTTGCAGGGTTCTTGGTTTTTGGTCCCTTTACCTCTGTTGGACTCCATCTTTTGAGGTCTTCCCCTGCAGCTTGGCATCTCCTTTCGTATGTTTGCTTTTCTCTTTCAAATATAGCCCTCTTTTGCTGTGGCTCCTCTTGGTGAGCTGCCACTGCTTTCTTTTTCATTGCTTCCCTCCTTGCCCTGGTTTCTTTGTTGTCAAAGTTGTCACACTACTATCGGCTTCATGGGAACTTTCTAGAGATTCCTCAACTGATTTGTATACTCTCTTTGTTGATCTAGTGGTCCACGTAGAAGGTTGATCTGAAATGATCCAGGTGTTCTGGTCTAGGGTTGGTGGCAAATTGTCGGCCATTTCAATAGCATGATATGCTATTCTTGTTAGGACTTCTGGAGTGCCCAGATATGTGATATTTCCCTCTTTCTTCGTGCCTTTCAGTGTTGTAAGTACGTACTGCGCATGATCTATTGCTTGTCTGGTTGTAGTCACAATTTCATGGTTTGGAGTTGTGTACCACGGCGGTCTCTTTGAGAGAAAGTGGAAAATTTGATGGTAGAGGTGAGCCGTATCCTCCACTTTCCTTTGCATGAAATCAAAAAATGTTACAGTAGCAGTATCTTTGGTAAAATTACATCTTTCTATCTCTTGCCCGCATAGTCAGACCTAATGTATGTAGCTTCAGTGCCTCAACCACTATTTCTTTAGTGATCACCACTTTAACCTTTTGCCCCTGTTGATCCGTGATTTGGGCCGACCCATCTTCCTTGATTGAGGATGGCAATTCATATGCCTTTTGGAAGTCCACTCTGCATGGTTCCAGGTTGTAGAAATCTCAAAGTCCTAGACTTTTGTTGGCTTCTTTGGTGTCTAGCTTGGTCGCTACATCATAAACCCCCTGAAGGTAGCATTTGTAATTCTACATGGTGTCCTTCTTCACTTTTGAATATGCCAGTGAAAACCATTGTGTTGTTTTCTTCGAGCTGTTCTTTAGACAAGTAGGTTGCCTTTGCTATCTTCATTGAGCTTGGAAACTCCTGGAGCTTGTCTTTCTGGGAAACCTTTTTCCTTGCCTTCTCAGCAGCTTGCATTGCTCCTGTTAAGTGAATACAGTGTCAAAGTTAGGAAATTTTGCGAATTCTGCGTTGAAATGCCCTGAGTCTGAATTGCTAGTAAATGATGTTCATTTTGCTTCAAATCAATTTTGGAGCATGCATAGATGCATTAAAGACATGTAGAGATCAAAATCATGCAGTTCAGGCAAAATTTGCAAAAAAAAAGTAAATAATCGTGATTATTTACAGCTGGGGATTTTTACCAACTTTTTGCAGTTTTGATATCATAGGCTTGAAACATATGGCATTTAGGTAGTTTGAGTGAAGTGAGGGCTCAATTGAGTGTACTGGGTGGAAAATGGTGCCAGATTTAGGCTTTCAAACTCTGGTACGATGGAAACTCCTAAAGCTTGTCATTTGGGACACCCTTTTCCTTGCCTTCTGATCAACCGCTTGCATTGCTCTTGTTAAGTGAATATAGTGTCAAAGTTAGGAATTTTTGCGAATTCCGCATTGAAATGCCCCAAATATGAATTGCTAGTAAATGATGTTCATTTTTCATCAAATCAATTTTGGAGCATGCATAGATGTATAAAAACATGTAGAGATCAAAATCATGTAGTTCACAAAAAATTTGCAACAAAAGTAAATAATCGCAATTATTTACAGCTGGAGTTTTTTTCCAACTTTCTGCATTTTTGACATCATAGGCTTGAAACATATGGCATTTAGGTAGTCTGAGTGAAGTGAGGGCTCAATTGAGTGCACTGGGTGGAAAATGGTGCCAGATTTAGGCTTTCAGAGTTCTAAACAATAGATATAAAGAGATTTTGAGTTTTTGAGATCCAAACTTGCTCAAACTTGATTAGTGGGCTTGGGATATCATGTTCTTTAGTCCCACAAGGTCAGAGTTCCAAATTGCATCCATTTTGGCAAAAAAGTTAATAATTGTGATTATTAACTTTTTCATCAATTTGTACTTTTTTAGTTGCAACTTGGTTCTAGGCATGATGTAGACTCTGTGTGTGAGATATGGGGTAATTTGGATCAAAAAATATGTCAGTTAACTCAATAATTGGATTGAAAGACTTTGGTGCACTTTTTGACAAATTCAGAGTTTTTCTGGATCATTTTGGCTTATACTTGACATGTGGCATGTAATAGATGTGTACAAGTGATAGGTGAAGTGAAAAGATGAAATTCAAGCCAAACAAGCACAAAAGTAAATAATCGTGATTATTTATAAGAGTCACTTTTTTTGCAAGAATTGACAATTTGATGACCTAAACATCTTTAATAGATCTAAAACAACTCCTTAAATGAATTTGGTACAATTCGGTCGTGTTGGCATCACTTCATGCTCTTGTCGACTCTGAAACCACCGATTTTTGTGACTACTTGGCATGTAGAGTTGGTTAGTCACTTTTGAAGCTATAGACTTATCCGCTACATAGTCGTGAAGCTACTCATCCAGTTTTGGCCCATTCGGAGTTACTTTGACTTCATATGTCAAATTTGATGCTTTGTAGTGATAGCCGTTTTTCAGCTCTTTGTAATTGCCACAGTGAGTTACCTCACCCTACCAAAATCTCCCAAACACTGTGGCTATCCCTACCATTTCACTGTACATAGGCGTGCGTGAGTCACGGGACTTTTCCCATATCTTCTTAAAAAACCCTCAATTAGCTAGTCATTGGGCTAGTTGAGCCAAAAAAATAAAAAATATAAGTATATTATGGCCCATGCATATGTAAATATTTCTTTGTATATAGGGCCTAAATAAAAGATTTTTTCATAATTATTTTGGTATTTATTTAAATATTTCTACCTAGGTGTGTGTTATTTATGCTCTGTACATTGCCTCACCATTACCACAATTTTTCTTACCATTTTTCATATTCTTTATTCCATATAGAAATATTTTCATGTAATCTTCTCTTATATTTGGTGTAACTCCACCCCAACAAAAATCCAAAAAAACTAGTTTTATTTATGTGTATATTTTTTCACTATTGTGATTTTTCCCTTCCTACATCTATTTTTGTTTTTTTTTAGAACACCAAAAATATTTATCTTTTTATGGTAGCCTCATAATGAGAGAGATTTCTTTTTACCCCTTTATATTTTTTCCACTTATATTATTTATATTTGACATGTACATATGTTTTAGACCCCTCAATATTTCATTTTCCTAGTTGTACTATTCACTTATATCATAATCTCAACAATATCTTCAATTATAGACCTACCAAATAACGTCAAGGGTAGGTGGCATGCATACATGCACTATGGAGGGCTCACTCTTGGAGGTATTCAAAAGAATCATCCAAAGAAGGACCCCACAAGGACCTTGTGTAGTGGAAAAAAACGGTCGGTTTTGCTGAATTTTTAAAGTTCACTTGCTCTCCGAATTTGAAAAGGTGATACAAACAAAAGTTGTAGCTCGTGGGCTGAACTTTTGCCTCAAATTTTTTCATATGTTTTTGAGCTACGATCTGTGAGCTATGATTTTATTAGTGGACCCCAGTTTTCCCATGCTATGCAACCACACTCTCTCTTCCACTTTATCATTTTCCTCTTTCACACACACTTCTCCACTCATCATCCCCACCTCTCTCACCACTCCTCTCTGCACCCTACTCACCTTCTCCTCAACCTTGAAGAATAAGAGAAACCATGGTGAACTCATACCTCCCACACACAATTCCATTCCAAAATTGACCACCTAGTCTCATTTTTCCTCCTCCAATTTACCCATATCTATCAAAAAAACCACAAAATTCAGTCTCTTCTCTTAAAAGACAGCTTCATGGTGGTTGATTACTCAGCTTCAATTACCTTGTCTCTCAAGGAAGGTCAAGAGTGGAAAAAAAATGTACCGTCAAAGCTAGTGGACAGTCAACAAGCGTCAAAATTGGCCCTACTCAAGACACTTGGAGCATCAACCTTGTAAGAAATCCACCTTTTCTTACCTCTTAAGAGTTTTTCTTCCTTATTTGTATCCTACATGGATACTCCCATTGTAAATATCCAATTCCATTTGTAAATTAATACTAACTCTACTAACATTAACCCACTATGAAAAGTCCTATCACCTCCATTTCTCTCCTCTCTCTTTCCCCACCAACTTCTTGATAATTCCAAGCAAAAGAAATTAGATAAATTGCTGAAAATCTAACCCATCCATAGTTAGAGGAGTAACCCTAGCCTTCAAAATTGCTATAAAAGGAGGGTGTAGCTAGCACAAAAGGGAGCCATAAGCAAGAGCACTATGCTATAGCTTGAGAAGCCAAGCTCAACCTCTCTAGAAGGAGCTCTTGAGTGGAAGCTCATTGTCTTATGCATGTGCATGTGTTGTAATAGGGGATTAGCAAGGGAACTCTATGCCATTGTAAGAGAGAGAGTGATCATTCAATTGAGAGTAGGAAATCTATCATTTCTCCTACTAGTGTAAGCCCAACATTTGCTGAATCAAGGAGGGTGGATTTGGACTAAGCTTGGATACTTTGTCTCCCTTCCAACGTGAAGTAATGGACAACAATGATGCGTAAGTGTCTTTGTGTTTTTTTGTTAAGTTCTTGATAGCTTGTCTCTGGTGTTGTCATCAATCTAGCCATAAATCCCACATACTGTAAGAGGGCGACAGGGTGGAGAGGACTCCCCTGGCTTTAAGACAGTGATTGGGGTGGCTTTTCTTGTGATGTGTTGTGGTGAGATTTACGCAAGCTATGTTGAACAAATACTAATCTCACTTTGATTTGGTATGACAGATTTGTAAGAAGGTATTAATGCAACAAGCACCCCCTCCCCCTTTCTCTTTCTTTCTTAAATATATAGTTGTGTTTGCTTGATCATTGCCGATACGTTTCAAAGCATCCCGAGCACTATCTCTCTCTCTCTCTCTCTCTCTCTCTCTCTCTCTCTCTCTCTCTCTCTCTCTCTCTCTCTCGCTCTCTCTCTCTCTCTCTCTCTCTCGTGTTTTAGTGTGTGAGAGTGTTCCATTGGTGTTAGGGTTAGTGTAAATTCCTTGCTTGTTTGTGGGTTTCTCTAACGATTCTCCTCTTTTGCGTCCTAGTTCTCTCTTAAACTAGGTGGTGCCCCTTGTGTAGTTGGGATTTGGATGTGGGTTTGTTGTTTTGGTTTGTGTTGTGTTGTGCCCCAGCCCCATTGAGCAGCACGGGAGCCTTGAAGGGTGTCTAGAGGTTGCTCTTCTTGTTGCCCGCCCCGGACCGCCTCAAATAGGTGCCCCCACGGAGGACAGGCTTGTGTATGTTTTGTGAAGGCTCAACCTTTAGCACAATCAAGTAGTTTGCATGAATCACGAGAATTTGTATGATCCCTTCATTCCCATTGCAAGGCAAAAGATACACATAATTGTTAGTACTAAGTTGCAATTTCAGCGAGTAATTCATAGAATTTTAGGTCCTCTTAGGTTAGCAGAGATAAACACTTTGGTAAATCCTTTTATTTTGCCTCTCATTAGGTACGATATTAGCTTGGACGTCTATATTTTTGTGTTATTTTAAGCATTAGGACATGCATAGGCCATGGATAATGGCCCAGGAATAGAGGTTTTTCCCTTTCATTTTACTCCACACATTAGAATAAACGTTGCAATTAGTAGACGAATGGTGTTCATGTTTGGTGCCCAAAGAGTAGGAGAAATTCTTGCATCACCAAACCCTGTCATTCTACCTCTCATCAACTACCACACTTCTTTTGATGTACATGTGTTCATTTTATTTTAAAATGAAGCGCAGCCCGGAAAAATAGTGTGTATGTTTGTTTTTTCTTTGTCCAAGTTGTTACAAGAAACAAAAAAACAATCATTTGTTCTAACTGGGAATGTGTGTGAAGTGAAAGTTCAATCCTTAGAGATCTAGCTCTATTACCAATTGAGTTGCAGGAGCAAGTAGTAAGGCGTCTCCCTCATAACAAGAGGGTGGTGAAGTTAAGACGGAAGGTCCTACGCGTGGATTCCATTTTCCTCTTGTTGTTGGGCACTAAGGAAGACCGCGCATTCATCCAACTAGTGTGTGCCCTAAGATTGGTAAATAGAGTGAAATTTGGCGTTTGGCGAGTGCATTTCACCATTGAGGAAGACTCTTCAGGAAACTTGCGGCCAGAGTTCATGCTTCATAGACTCACATTTGGTGAATTTTTCCCTCATTTGCGTCTTATTAATAGTCTTCCTTTCGCTTTCAACAAAGGAGATAGGGAGCTATTCAGAGCTTGTCTTAATAAAGAGAGCATAGAGAAGATTGCAAATTTGTATAAATTCTCATCCTTCTCTACCTTCTATGACATTTTGTTCATAGATACATTGTAAATCTCTTTATGCTTTTGAATGATTTAACCATAATCCTAAGGAGTTTTTGTCCAGGAATTTTGTAGCACAAGTGGAGTTTTTAAATCTTGCGAACTTGATTGGACTTGATGAGGATGTTCTTTATGAAATTGTGAGAAGGTTGCCTCACTCCAACTGTGTGGAACTCGAAGGAAAGGAGCTCCTAGTCAATTGCTACTTTCTCATGGCCTTCGACGAGCATGAAGATCTAGTTTTTATACAAACCGCTTGTGCGTTGGGAATTGTAGAGCAAGTGCAATTTATCACTTGGGACGTGGTTGCTCTTTTGGATCCAGAAAATGAAGTTCTAGAGATTTCTGTTTATCGCCTTAGCTTTGAAGAATTTCAACCCTTCTTAGAGCTCATCAATAGTCTACCTTTTTGTTTTGATCAAACAAATCGAGACCTTATTGAAGCTTGGATAGCTGAAGAAGAAAACCTAGAGTGGTATTTTCTTACTTCTTCATTTGCAGGCGAGTGGTTCTAAATCTCTATTGTATCCCTTATCGTAACTCGTGTTGTAATCTTTCATAATAATGGAGAGCCAACGCCAAATGTCTGGATATCCTCTTTTCTTTGGAGATCCTGAGAGGATGCAGAATTATTTTTAGCAAATTTCAAGATGTCTTGCCGTATCAAGAGAATAGTAACCGATCAAGAACGTGTAGAAATGTTTGAGGTGGTCCTTAGGAAAGATGCTAGTACTTGGTTTGACTCTTTGCCTGAGGAAGTTAAGGGGAATTACACAGAAGTTTTGAATCGTTTTAAGAGATACTTCTTTGATCCCCAAAACACTCAAAAACTATGGCAAGACATTGTTTCTCATAAGCAAAAAGACTTAGATGACTACTACTTGTACAAGCAAGAGTTTCTACGTCTTTGGGCTCTATGGATACGAAATGTTGCTAACCCTGGTGTGGTGCAGAATTTTTAAAGAAGGAGAGGTTCATAGCCGGACTCTTTCCTGACCTTAAGGTAAAAGTTGAGGCGGGTGCACCTGCTACTTTTGATGCAGCGGAAACTAGGGCTGCTAAGAAGTATAGGAAACTCAAGTGCTTAAGGGGAGAGGTTCCAATAGAAGGTCTTAGACCCAAAGGTAAGTCACAAGCATCAACATCTAGGGAGCTTCCTGAGGTAACGGCTGAAGTGATTGAGAAGTTAAATGAATCTTTAAGCAGCCTGTCAATTCACCTTGCACAAGCTGTAGGTCCAAAGGGACAAGCAAAGAAGTCAGAAGAGAGCACGAACTAGGAGAGTCTTGCAATGTTGGAATTGCGGAGAGTCTGGACATGGGATGTGTAATTGTCCTTGGCCCCGTGGAGAGCGAGGGAGACCTAACTTGAATTACCCAGTGATGAATGCAGGAGAAGGTGCTGGTCAACAACCAAGGCTTCTACAAAGGCCAAATGGACCAAGACCACCTCCACAAGGGGTAGAAGGAGTTCCACCTTTGCTAGATCCAAATGTGCATGTGGTAGAGGTGAAAAATTCAAATGAGGTTGACATGGAAGCCAATGGCATTAAGCGTGGTCGAGGAAAAGGTAAAGAGAAAGAAGGAGTCACATCACAAAGTGACCATGGACAAGGCAAGAAGGCAAAGGAGACCAAGGAAGCTAAGAGGACTCGACGTCGTATCAATCTCCAAGACTTCCCTCTTGGACATGGTATGGCTCCATACAACCTGTTGGAAGGGTCCTGATATCTCATGGCCTCAGTTTCTTGCATTATGCCCACAAGTTAGGAGGGATTTAACAAAGGCAGTTAGCACTAGGAGAAAGGTAAAAGAGAGTTTTCCTCTTGTAAAAATTGCACATGCTGAAATGAATGAGGACATTACACCTGTGCTAGATTGTTACATAAAAGGGAGATTGGTTAGGAAAGGTCTAGTGGATGGGGGTGCACAAATTTGCATCATGACAGAGGGACTCATGCAAAAACTAGGCATGCACATCCATGAGACACCTGAAATTAAGGTCAAGATGGCAAACAATAGCAAGGCTAGGTGTGTAGGCATTTGTAAAAATGTCTTTGTAGAGGCCTTTGGCATTAAGAAAGCGGTGGATTTTTATGTTATGTCGACCAAGGGAAGTGGTTATCCATTTATCCTAGGAAGACCATGGCTAATGAAAATGCGAGCTTTGCAGGATTGGGAGAGTGGGAAATTAATTTGCAGGAATGACAATCATAAGAAGGTTGTCTTTGACATGAAGGAGCAACGCCAAGAGGAGCTCCATGAAGAATCATCTCAAAGTGAGACGGAAGAAGGTTGGACCGATAGCACTTCAGAAGAAGAAAGTAGCGGCAGCATTACTGAAGAGGAGTCTTCCATCGAAGTCATGGGGGTAAGGTTTAAGCCAAGCAACCAAGAGACCTCTTGTCAAGGCTTGCAGGAGGTAGGTTCTCAAGAGAACGAAGGTGTTCAAGATGAAGGGATGCTGGAAGGTATTCTATCAACAACACTTACAAAGGATGAAAGAGAGGAGTTCAAATGTGTGCTAAGGAAATTTCCTAGGATTTTTGCTAAAGACTACACCGATGTGCGTGGAGTGGATGCTGTTCAACACAAAATTGAGTTGAAGCCAGAGGCCACACCTAAGGCTCAGAAGCTACGAAGGCTAGGAGTCATCAAGGAGCAGGCTTTACTCAAGGAGGTAAGAAAGCTTCTAGCAGCAGGTTTCATTTATCCAGTGGAGAATTCAGAGTGGGTCTCTCCCGTTGTTGTCACTTCTAAGAAAAACGGAAAGTGGAGGGTGTGTGTGGATTACCGTCCACTCAATGAGGCAACAAAAAGAGATCACTTTCCCCTCCCATTTTAGGATGAGATACTAAATGAGGTAGCTGGTCATGAGAAGTACACTGTGTGTGATGGCTACTCAGGCTACTTTCAAATAGGTATCGCATTGGAAGATCAATTGAAAATAACCTTTATCACTCCTTGGGGTTGTTATGCTTTTAGAGTCATGCCATTTGGTCTGACAAATGCTCCTGCAACATTCCAACGTTTCATGAACATGGTGTTTCAAGCATTCTTTGGAAAGTCAATTAGGGTGTTCATTGATGATTTCTGCATTTATAGCTCAAAATCATTGCATCTACAAAGGGTAGAAGAAGGTTTAAGGAAGCTCTATGACATGGGAGGTCAACTCAACCCCGACAAGTGTCACATAGCTGAGGATGAAGTGATCTTGCTTGGTCACAAGGTTTCCTATAAAGGCATTGAGGTGGATCCTTCAAAGGCAAAGGCTCTTATTGATCTCCCCTCACCCAAGAATCTCAAAGAGGTCATATCATTCATTCAAAAAGTGAAGTATATGTCACGCTTCATTCACTTAGCCTCGGAGTTGCTTCATCCTTTGCAAAAGTTGACACAACAAGTAGAATTTGCATGGTCTGGTGAGCTTGAAGAGTATTTTTGTAACATTAAAGTCATTTTGTCAGAGCTACCAACACTCATGACTCCTTGTTGGGAGTACACATTCTTTGTTAGCTCTAGTGTTGGAAGGGAAACAATTGGTGCTGTGTTGCTACAACAAGATCCCCACAGTACAAGGATGCGACCCATCTACTTTGCTAGTAGGGTCATGAATGCTTTGGAGAGAGACTACACGGAGGCAGAACTCATGATGCTTTCTCTCATGTTTGTGATAAGGAAGTTTAGATCCTACCTACTACCAAAACCTTTTGTAATTCTCACTGCAGAAAATTTGTTCCCTTGGGTGTCATCTCAAATGAATCTTAGTACTAGGATCTCAAAGTGGATTATGGAGTTGCAAGAGTTCCAATACTCTTTCAAGGTAGAAGATGGTGTGCGTGCACAATTGGCAGGGATTCTCACTTATAGGGTACATGAGAAGGAAATTAAGGTGCCTCAAGTAAAGACCCTACCATTGCCACCACCAAAAAGTATTCCCAATGCTTTTACCTTGTTCTTTGATGGAGCTTTTTTACGAGCCACAGGGAAAGCAGGGGGACGGCTAGTGTTGCTCAACCCAAGTGGAGAGGTGGTCATGAAAGAGAAGGTCAATCTACCAGGTTCAACTAGCAACAATGAAGCAGAATATGACACACTACTTCATGGTTTGAAGATGTGCATTGGCCAAGGGATACAACGCCTCATGGTAAAGGGAGATGCACTTCTCATTGTTAAACAAATTTTAGGTATTTGGGCATGCAAGAATGAAAGCTTACGGACAAAAGTTCATGCCATTCGTAGATTGTTTAATCAATTTGAAGAAGTGCAACTATATCATATTCCTAGGAAACAAAATGAAGATGCCGATTTACTTGCACAGCAAGTAGTTACATGTGTTGAGAAAGAAGTGCAGGTCATCATGGTGGCAGCAACTGTCAAGCAACCGAGATACCAGGGATTGGAGTCATTGACTCCCATTATTAGCTACATTTTGGAGGGCGAGTTTCCAGAAGACTTCACGAAGGCTCAGAAGAGGAGACTCATGAAGAAGGCAAGCGCATATCTCTTCCTAGAAGGCTCCCTCTATCAAAGAGGGAGGGATCAAGTATGCAGAAGAGTACCAACTATTGAGCAAATTCTAGCCATTCTAAAAGGTTTTCATGAAGAAGCATGTGGTGGTCATTTTGCCCAAGAATTAACTGTGAAGAAGATTTTGCTTGCGGGGTATGTTTGGCCAAGTCTGCATGTGGATGTCCAACATTGGTGTAAAAGTTGTCACAATTGTCAGGTAAATGGGAATAGAAGATTGGTTTATGGTCCAAGGAAAATTGTGCTTGCAAATGGACCCTTTGAAAAGTGGGGCATTGATGCTATGGGTTCTCTGCCTAGGACAAAAAATGGTAAACTCTACATTCTAGTGGCTGTAGACTATATGACTAGGTGGGTGGAAGCACAAAGTGTGGCAAAGGTAAATGAGAGGACAGTGAGCAAATTCGTCTACACTCACATTTGTTGTAGATTTGGCACACCTTTGGAGATTGTTTCTGATAATGGTCCAGGGTTTAGAAAGGGATTTCTCACAGAAGTCTGTGAAGAACTTCCCATTCTACATCGTCACAGTACACCCTACTATCCCCAATCAAATGGTTTGGTAGAAAAAGCTAATGGTGTCATTGCAGGCATCATTAGAAAGATGGTGAGAAACAAGACAAAGTTGTGGGATGACTTCTTGGATGGTTCCTTGTGGGCGTATCGAACCACATATAGGGAAGCCACGGAGTTTACACCATTTCACTTGGTCTATGGTCAAGAGGCTTTACAGCCAATTGAGCTAAACATTCCAACAATGCGACTTCATGGAAAATCAGCACAAGATGATCAAGAAGCATGGATGGATCGACTTCTTACCTTAGCTGAGCTGGAGTGGAAAAGAGAAGCAGCATACGAGTGCTATAAGATGAAAGCCACACAGACAAAGGAGAAGCTTGACAAGAAAATGAAGGACAAAGGCATCATAGAAGGAGATCTTGTGCTAAGGTAGGACAATCGACTCGATAATCGTTTTGATGCCAAATTTGAAACAAGATGGCAGGGGCCATACATAGTCAAGAAGGCTTTCAATTCAAGTTACTATCAGCTTATGGACTTGAATGGTAAAGAGCACTCCAGGAAAGTAAACGGGTATCGCTTGAAGCCCTATTTGAGTCGCCTTCTACCAAAGGATCTACCAAAGATCTGTCAAAAGGCCACTGTCTCATGTAAGTATTGTTACATGAAGCATGAGTGTAACTCTAGCCAAAATTCTGAGGGGCCAAACAATAAAGATCTCGTCAAGGACTCTGAAGCACTCTCTTTGGAAAAGATGCTCTATGATGGTACATGAATATACCATCATCCAGGGGGAGGGCTAATGATAGCCATTTTTCGGCTCTTTGTAATTGCCACAGTGAGTTACCTCACCCTACCAAAATCTCCCAAACACTGTGGCTATCCCTACCATTTCACTGTACATAGGCGTGCGTGAGTCACGGGACTTTTCCCATATCTTCTTAAAAAACCCTCAATTAGCTAGTCATTGGGCTAGTTGAGCCAAAAAAATAAAAAATATAAGTATATTATGGCCCATGCATATGTAAATATTTCTTTGTATATAGGGCCTAAATAAAAGATTTTTTCATAATTATTTTGGTATTTATTTAAATATTTCTACCTAGGTGTGCGTTATTTATGCTCTGTACATTGCCTCACCATTACCACAATTTTTCTTACCATTTTTCATATTCTTTATTCCATATAGAAATATTTTCATGTAATCTTCTCTTATATTTGGTGTAACTCCACCCCAACAAAAATCCAAAAAAACTAGTTTTATTTATGTGTATATTTTTTCACTATTGTGATTTTTCCCTTCCTACATCTATTTTTGTTTTTTTTTAGAGCACCAAAAATATTTATCTTTTTATGGTAGCCTCATAATGAGAGAGATTTCTTTTTACCCCTTTATATTTTTTCCACTTATATTATTTATATTTGACATGTACATATGTTTTAGACCCCTCAATATTTGATTTTCCTAGTTGTACTATTCACTTATATCATAATCTCAACAATATCTTCAATTATAGACCTACCAAATAACGTCAAGGGTAGGTGGCATGCATACATGCACTATGGAGGGCTCACTCTTGGAGGTATTCAAAAGAATCATCCAAAGAAGGACCCCACAAGGACCTTGTGTAGTGGAAAAAAACGGTCGGTTTTGCTGAATTTTTAAAGTTCACTTGCTCTCCGAATTTGAGAAGGTGATACAAACAAAAGTTGTAGCTCGTGGGCTGAACTTTTGCCTCAAATTTTTTCATATGTTTTTGAGCTACGAGCTGTGAGCTATGATTTTATTAGTGGACCCCAGTTTTCCCATGCTATGCAACCACACTCTCTCTTCCACTTTATCATTTTCCTCTTTCACACACACTTCTCCACTCATCATCCCCACCTCTCTCACCACTCCTCTCTGCACCCTACTCACCTTCTCCTCAACCTTGAAGAATAAGAGAAACCATGGTGAACTCATACCTCCCACACACAATTCCATTCCAAAAATGACCACCTAGTCTCATTTTTCCTCCTCCAATTTACCCATATCTATCAAAAAAACCACAAAATTCAGTCTCTTCTCTTAAAAGACAGCATCATGGTGGTTGATTACTCAGCTTCAATTACCTTGTCTCTCAAGGAAGGTCAAGAGTGGGAAAAAAATGTACCGTCAAAGCTAGTGCACAGTCAACAAGCGTCAAAATTGGCCCTACTCAAGACACTTGGAGCATCAACCTTGTAAGAAATCCACCTTTTCTTACCTCTTAAGAGTTTTTCTTCCTTATTTGTATCCTACATGGATACTCCCATTGTAAATATCCAATTCCATTTGTAAATTAATACTAACTCTACTAACATTAACCCACTATGAAAAGTCCTATCACCTCCATTTCTCTCCTCTCTCTTTCCCCACCAACTTCTTGATAATTCCAAGCAAAAGAAATTAGATAAATTGCTGAAAATCTAACCCAACCATGGTTAGAGGAGTAACCCGAGCCTTCAAAATTGCTATAAAAGGAGGGTGTAGCTAGCACAAAAGGGAGCCATAAGCAAGAGCACTATGCTATAGCTTGAGAAGCCAAGCTCAACCTCTCTAGAAGGAGCTCTTGAGTGGAAGCTCATTGTCTTATGCATGTGCATGTGTTGTAATAGGGGATTAGCAAGGGAACTCTATGCCATTGTAAGAGAGAGAGTGATCATTCAATTGAGAGTAGGAAATCTATCATTTATTCTACTAGTGTAAGCCCAACATTTGCTGAATCAAGGAGGGTGGATTTGGACTAAGCTTGGATACTTTGTCTCCCTTCCAACGTGAAGTAATGGACAACAATGATGCGTAAGTGTCTTGGTGTTTTTTTGTTAAGTTCTTGATAGCTTGTCTCTGGTGTTGTCATCAATCTAGCCATAAATCCCACATACTGTAAGAGGGCGACAGGGTGGAGAGGACTCCCCTGGCTTTAAGACAGTGATTGGGGTGGCTTTTCTTGTGATGTGTTGTGGTGAAATTTACGCAAGCTATGTTGAACAAAGACTAATCTCACATTGATTTGTCATGACAGATTTGTAAGAAGGTATTAATGCAACAAGCACCCCCTCCCCCTTTCTCTCTCTTTCTTAAATATATAGTTGTGTTTGCTTGATCATTGCCGATACGTTTCAAAGCAGCCCGAGCACTATCTCTTTCTCTCTCTCTCTCTCTCTCTCTCTCTCTCTCTCTCTCTCTCTCTCTCTCTCTCTCTCTCTCTCTCTCTCTCGTGTTTTAGTGTGTGAGAGTGTTCCATTGGTGTTAGGGTTAGTGTAAATTCCTTGCTTGTTTGTGGGTTGCTCTAACGATTCTCCTCTTTTGCGTCCTAGTTCGCTCTTAAACTAGGTGGTGCCCCTTGTGTAGTTGGGATTTGGCTGTGGGTTCGTTGTTTTCGTTTGTGTTGTGTTGTGCCCCAGCCCCATTGAGCAACACGGGAGCCTTGAAGGGTGTCTAGAGGTTGCTCTTCTTGTTGCCCGCCCCGGACCGCCTCAGTAGCCTTCGAGCTATTTTTTGTTGTTTAAGAGCTTGCCTTGACTGTTTCCATGAAACCATCTATGTACATTGTATATAGACCTCGTCTATAAGCTGCCCATGGAGTCAAAATCCAGTTCTGGCATATGGCAGAAACCTAGATTATTTACTTGGGACCCCCTTGACCCCTGCCAAATGGTCATCTGGTGATACGAAAGTGTTCTATTATATAGGGGTATGCTATTGTTCAAGTCTTGTCCAGTTCGGTTGAGCCGACAGGCCGCTATGGTCAATTTTGAGTCGTAGGACTTCGTGCACAGCTAGGTTTCTAGGGTTTTTTCTTGAGCCTAGACTTGCTACCCATCCATACAGAAATGCTCATTGATAATTTTAAAACTTACCCCTCATGTCTCGTATGAGAAGGTGTTGTAAATGGATGACTGTAGACTTCGGAAATTGCGCATGAAGAAGGCAGAAATCTCTCTCCTCCAATAGTGACTAGTGGAAATAAGGTGATTTTGGGCTACCTTGGATATCTATACTCGAGCTTCTCAAACTATTTTTCCCCAGATTGCCCTGTTAGTCCTACTAGGCCGTGAAATCTATGTTAGACTCAAAAATTTCCTCAATCGGATTCCATTAGCTCATGCTGCAAGAATTTGTAAAAATAGGCCTTGGTGGCCTAATATAGGCTTCCTGCTTCCATCTATGGATTCGATTGAAAATTTTTGTGCATGTCGGTCTTGTTCTTCTGATTCTCAACGTATCTTTAGTTTCTCCATCTGAGCTCATTTGCTATTTATTATTATTTTTTGACCTGTTTATTGAAAAATCAAAGAAGAAAATAATAAATCGCACTAAAAAAGCAAAATGAAAAATCAACAATTAAGAAAATCCATTGAGAAACACTACTTTATTGTTTTTGGATGGATTTATCCAATTTTAAGCTCCAATATCAAGAAAAAATAATGAAAATAAGCAAAAACGGTATTTTTTAATAGTATATACACTATTTACACTCAATGGGCAGATGTTATCAGTTAAATTCCCCTGTTAATTGATTTTGTAAGGGCATTATTAGGTAATTTTGGAACAAATCACACGTTAACATCCAGCTTTTTCCTCCCTCTTCAAACATTGCCCTTAATTACTTAGTTCCTTTCCACCCCTCCTAGATGGCGTACTATGGGATGACTGTGTGCATGGGTTGAACAATTGTGTCTATGCATAGCCTTAATTGGATTTACCATGCTTCGAAGATCAATGCAATTCGAACTAATATGTTGTGCAAGAGTTGGGTCTTGAGCAATTAACTCAAGGGTCGAGGTTTCCTTTTGCTGTTTCCTAAAGACCAAATCTTGTAGCTTGTGTACTCTTTGCTTTATTGTACCATCAATATTCTTTGGCACATGAAATTTGAGCTCTCTGTATTAATGATAACAGTTTTTGAGCCTTAACTCACCACTGGTATCTTGGTTTTTCATTGATGAAATGTTCTCGTTGACTGTTTTGAGACTTAACTCTCCACTACTTTATCGGTTTTACAGTTTGCAGAGAAAATAAGTGTTCCTTTCTTCTCCAAATCCATCTTGTGTTAGGTTCCCTGCTCGAAGATTCTCTTTTTTGTGTCTTTAAATTTGGAACCTTCTTCGGTACGGTAGATGATGTCTTGGGCACCATTTGAGACGGCTTGTTCGTGAGTTGTGCTTTTGGTACCTAGATATGCCTGACTCCTTCCATGCTACTTGTAGCATTTTCTTTTCTAGAGTATGAAGAAGATTGATTGTTTCGTGGTTTTCTTTGTTGGTAACCTCTTTTTCATTCTTCTTTGCTTGGTGCAATTGGAACAATGAGTTGTCCGTCATTAGGTGATAGCTTGAGTTGATTGGTATCCCAATCTGGTATTGCCTTGTACATCCGCATCCATGCAATTCCAAGAATCATAGTTTTATTGATGTGTTCATATGATAAGCATACAAATTGATGAGGACATGAGCATCCATGTACTATCACAATTAAGCTGACTACTCCCAATGCTGGTGTTGGGTTCTTATTGCATCCTTTGATAGCCGATATTCTTGATGTCAAAGATTGATTCGTTGCTTTCTTGTATGTGGAATAACTTACTATATTTACTCGAGCTCTTGTATCAACCAATGCATTTGTGCTATGATTGTTCAGATGTACTTTGATGCGAAGGTCCATTCCATCTAGCCATTCATCGTCTGTTGGCATTGCATCCTTATGTAATTCCCATAATCGTTCATCTAGTTCCAGAGTGTTAATGGGAATAGGTATTTGTTGATTTTTGAGACAAGATTTCCTTTTGAGTACTCAAAGTGGAGCTTCCTCTTGGGCTTCATCAATGACCTACTATTGTTTTATCCTTCTTTGCTTTGCTGCATGCATCTTTTCTAGCAATTCATTGGTTTGTGGAAAATTGTTGTCATAATAATCAATATCTAATTCTCCTAAATGATTTTCTCATATTAAACTGATCATTTAATGTGGGGAAGTGCCAAGGGAGAAAAAGCTAGAATATTGGTTAAGTTAGTAGACCGGCCACAGTAGGGATCCAAAGGAGGGAAAATAGGGATCCAAAGGGGGGGCCATCTGCAAAAGAGCCATGTGAAACAATGGGCTAAAAAGACCCTAAGGTTCAGCCCATTAAGACTTCCAAAATGCTAAGGTTCCAAAATTCAAAGGTTGTGTCCAAAGGTCAACCTTAGGGAAAATTGGATGCTTAGTGTGTGCCCAAAAAGTCTTTCTACATCCCTACATGGGAGGGGGCGAGCCCCAAAGCTAGGGGATGAGAGAGAAAGCCACACACACACACACAGGCTCCCTTTACACAAAGGGAATGAGGGACACATGTCAGCTCCCTAGGCCAGATGCCCACAAGGTGTGCCCAATTCCTATTGGAAGACCCTTGAAGTGGACCAATGAGAATTAAGCTAGAGTAAATCTAGTTTAATTAATTTAAAAACATTTAACCAATAAGAATTAAGTGTCCTAGAAGACTATTGGGCAGTCTCCCAAGGGGTCCAATGAGCATTCAGGAGCCCCATGGCTTGCCTGATTCCTATTGGCCAGGAGGCAAAGGGGTCCAATGAGAGTTTAGTTTAATTATTTAATTACCTAAAGCTCTCACAAAAGGGGAAAGGGGGACACATGTCAGAAGGCTATCACTTATGCTGCTTAATCCCTATTGGCTTGACCTGGGGAGGTCCAATGAGGCAAAAGCCAGACTAATTTAGCAGCTAGGGCTCGCCCAAGAGAGAGGGGGGGCTGATTTTTGCTTGGCATGGACACACACACTCTCACACTTGACCATGTGTGAAGGGAAAATACTCTATCTCCTCCCAAGCTTTAATGGAGAGCTCATCACCTACTCCAAGCTTGTGAGATAGAAGCCTACATCAACACTCTCTTGGCATGTGGATGCAAATCCAACCAAGAGCCAAGATTCAATGCATGCTCATCTTCTCTACCAAGCTAATTACTAAGCTAAGCTATGCTAATATGAGTGATTATGTGAGGAGATGTACTTCTTTCTCGTAAGATACTTCTTTTTCCTCTCAATCTACTCTCATACCCTGCTAGCTCTCACCATCTTCGAAGGTGTGTGAGGTCTTGGGTCTGAGAACGGGGATAATTCAAGTTGTGTTTGATTAAGTGTTTTGCTTGGTGTATGAAGCTTCCATCTTCATTGCACTAGCTAGTCTTGAAGGAACACAAAGAATTGTATTGTACAATGTCTCTCTTGATGGGAGAAACCATAATACAAAGCCTTTTGGAGGGGGGACCGGCTCCATGCAAATCCGGTCCTCAACTGTTGTCAATAGCTTAATTGCTCTCTCTTTTGAAAGTATTGTCGATGCTATCTAACTAGGTGTTATGCTTTTTGTTGCTCTCTCTCTCTCCACTCAAGCACTCTTGTAATTCTCATTAGGAATCAACTCTAATGAAATGCCCACTATGTTCATGCTAAATTCCGCTACACAAAAGATTTTAGGCCATTAAATGTTACATTGGTATCAGAGCTCAAGGTTTCTCTTTTCTTGCTCAAGAAGGGAGGTCCTCAAGCTAGCTACAAATGGTTGGTATTATTAATTGCCTGTGAGTAAGTAGAATAGGGATTTTTCAGCCTTGCAGTGCGCCTGACTTTGTGCAGTTAACGGGGCATCACCGTCGAGAGCTATGGTCTTAATAGTGGAGTCCTACGGGGCTTGCCTACGGCTTAACCACTATTGAGCTATTAGAAGCTTGACAGGAGCCGGTGCTGTTTTGGTGTCGAAAGACCCTCTCTTCTATTCCTTGCAATTAATGGTATTCGAGCCGCGGGTACAGTAGCTTGAGTGCTTTTTCTAAAGGGGTAAAGAGGAGTAGCAACTAGGGCTTGAAGTGCCAAAGTACACCTAAAAAGTTTACACCTAAAAGTTGTTAGAATGGCTGACAATATTAAAGAGAGTGAAATTAATGTTGATAACTTTGATTTTGCTCATGAGCAAGCTACTAATGATGCTTCAATGCTTGTTAATTATCTTGTTTCTAGGCTTCAACAAGCCATGGGCAATCCATCTCTCCAAAGTGAAGTGCAACGGCAGCTCCGTGCTCACGGGATTCTCCAAGCTCATCACCATGACGAGAGAATACCTAGGAAGCCTCCTTGTGAGACTACCAAAAGAGGTCTCTCTCCGATTCGGGAAGAAGAAGAGAATCCATATGAAGGGCTCAAGAACTTACTTCTTGATGATGCATCTCCTTCCCAAAGGAGAACTCAAGAGCCTCCACCGAAGGAACGAGAAAGAAGCGAGTCTCCCGCCACCTCGGCGGAGATGGCTCCACGAAGACGGCGGGCTAAACGCTCTCCATCACCACCAAAGCGGAGAAGACCATCACACTCTTCTCCACGCCATAATTCAAAGAGGGATGATAAAAAGCAAGAGAAGAAAAAGGCGAGAAAGAGGACACCCTCTTCTCCATCTTCTTCATCCTCTTCCTCTTATGAAAGCTATGGTGAAGACGACAAAGATCAAGACAAGAAAAAGGCGAGAAAGAGGTCACCCTCTTCTCCACCTTCTTCAAATTCTTCATCTTCTGAAGCAAGTGATGGTGCAACTTTTGAACCATCAAAAAGAAGAGGCCATAGGAAATCCTATGCCGCATGGAAGAGGTCGTCCAAGCTGAAGAAATTCAAAGAGGGAGGGAAGAGCATCTCTTTCCTTACCTATGATGGCACCTTCGGTGCTACAGACAAAGTTTTGGCCTTTATCCAGCAATTCGATGCGGCGTTTGGAGATGAGGGCTTCACGGAGTCCTCTAAGCTACGCCATGTAGCTATGCACTTTCAAAAGTCCGCCAGACAATGGTGGTCTAGCCTACGAGCCAGCGGTGAAGCTCCACGAACATGGAAGGCTTTAAGAGCTTCCATTATGAAGCAGTTTTTGGCCACCGATGCCAAAGACAAAGTACTCACCGAATGGCGAAGCTTAAAGCTCTCTCCCAATGAATCCATCCACAAATATGTAGACAAGTTTTGGGACCTACAACTCAAAGCCACTGTCTTCAAAAAGTTGGATTTTGGAGAGCAAAAGAAACAATTTTGTGCGGGCTTAACCGAAGAAATGGCGGAGTATGTCAACTCCCAAAGGCCACGTACCATATCGGCGGTAATACACCATACTATGGTGGCCTCGCGAATCAATTTCCAAACGGGGGGTAAAAGAAATAATAAGCCCCCGGAAAACAAGGGTTCCAATGAGCCTAAGGGGAAGGACAATGTCCAAAAGTCTCCTAAGGGCAATTCCAACAAAGCTAAAGAGAAGGGAGTTTACAAAGGAAAGAATAAACTCTCTCCTGAAGAGCTTGAGCGTTATCGTAAAGATAACCGGTGTTTCAAGTGCGGCGAACAAGGGCATGCGTACCGCGCTTGTCCCCAAAAGAACAACCGCCAAGATCCTCCTAGAGCTTCTTTGGTTGAAATCCAAGAGGAGGAGATTCATCAAACTCACCACAAAGGATCTCCTCTATGCCATGCTTGGGGAAAGGTAAGAGAACATGATGCTTTTATTCTCTTTGACACTGGTTCTACTCACAATTTCATATCTATGGAGTTAGCCACCAAGCTAGGCATACAATCCTACGAGATGGGAGATATCCTACCCGCAGACAGTGCCTTCAAGGGGCAAGAAGCTTCAGTCACTCCCTTAATCGGGAAATTGAGGCTTCATGTTCAAGGCTATGTGGACAAAGAGGACTTCTTTATCTCTCCTCTCAAGCATGAGGATGTAATCCTAGGGGCACCATGGTTTGACTGTCTGGCTGCCCATGTTAAATTTCCTGAAAGGAGAATCTCCTTTAAGTTCAGGGAAAAGGACATGTATATAGATGCTAGGGAGATGGGTAACACCATCCCCATTGTACATACACCAGCTTTCAACAAGTCAATAAAGAGCTCTATTTCCGTGTACATGATTTTTGTTAAAGATTCTCAAAATGAACCTAATGCTTCAGCAAAAGAAAATAAAAGCAACCAAAAGGAATTAGAGTTATCCAATTTTCTCAAGGGGTTTCAAGATGTCTTTATTGACGACATCCCTTGTGAGCTACCTCCTAAACGAGGTAATGACGACCATGCAATTGAACTTCTTCCAGGAAGTTCACCGCCTAACCAACCTCCTTATAGAGTTTCTCAAGCTCAACAAGAGGAGATTATGCGGCAAGTGCATGAGTTAGTTGAGAAGGGCATGGTTAGGCCTAGCTCATCTCCATTTTGCTCACCTGTGCTATTAGTGCAAAAGAAAGACGGCACATATCGTATGTGTGTCGACTATAGAGCACTAAATAGGATCACTATCAAGAATAGGTTTCCCGTTCCACGGGTAGAAGACCTATTTGATAAGCTACAAGGATCGACCTACTTCAGTAGGATTGACCTAAAAAGTGGCTATCATCAAATAAGGATAGTTGATCAAGACATTGTAAAGACCGCATTTCGTACTACATTTGGTCTTTACGAATACATTGTCATGCCTTTTGGCTTGACTAATGCACCAGCCACATTCAACCGCTTGATGGAAAAGCTGTTCAGACCTCATCGAACCTTCACTGGAGTGTTCCTTGATGATATTATCATCTACTCTAATTCATTAGAGGAACACAAGCAACACCTCCAAGTAATATTTCAAGTTTTAAGAGAGAATAAACTTTATGTTAATCGAAAGAAAAGTGAATTTTTCTTGCAAGAGATTCAATATTTAGGTCACATTATCTCTCAAGATGGAATCCAAATGGATCCATCCAAGTTAGAGGTAATAAAAGGATGGCCTAAACCAAGGAATCTTCATGAACTAAGAAGCTTTATAGGTATGTGTGCATACTATAGACGCTCCATAGAAAAATTCTCACGAATTGCAGGACCATTACATGACCAAACAAAGAAAAATGTTAGGTAAACATGGTCTGCTAAGGAGAACAATGCTTTTGAAAAGCTTAAAGAAAAGCTTATCTCTCAACCTGTGCTTACACTACCGGATCTCTCAAAACCATTTGAGGTCCAATGTGATGCTTGTGGTGATTGCCTTGGGGCTGTTCTGCTCCAAGAAGGGCACGCCATAGGCTATGAGAGCCGAAGGCTCGACCCTGTTGAGCAAGCTCTAGGCATATACGAAAAAGAACTCCTTGCAGTTCTACATGCCTTAGACTCATGGAAGCACTATTTATTGGGGACTCCTTTCATTCTGCGAACGGATCATCAAAGTCTTAAGTACTTCATGACGCAGACCAAGCTCTCCGACAAACAAATGAGGTGGGCAAATTCTCTTTCGCAATTTCATTTTCATATTGCTCACATTGCTGGCAAGCATAATCAAGTAGCCGATGCACTCTCAAGACGACCGAGAGTGAATGCGGTTTCCATAGCAACTCACAATGATCTATCTTCAATGATAGATGAGTATGCTATTGATCCCGATTTTAGAGATGTGATTTCAGCCCTTGCATTAGGGAAGAAAGAAGAACCATTTACTTTACAAGATGGTTATCTTCTCTATGGCAATAGACTATGCATTACTAACTCACTACGTGAGAAAGTAATGTATGAATCTCATGCTCCCCCATATGCGGGGCATAGAGGGATTCAGTCTACCCTAAAGGGAATTGAAACATATTTCTATTGGCCTACCATGAAAGTGAACATACATGAGTATGTTTCCAAATGTGTGGTATGTCAAAAGACAAAATTTGATAGAGGGAAGCAACTTGGATTGCTTCAACCCTTGCCAATGCCTAATTCACCGTGGGAGAGCATATCCATGGATTTTATCTTTGGATTGCCTAAGTCTATCCATGGGAATACGGGAATATGGACGATAGTAAACAGGTTCAGTAAACAAGCTCATTTTATACCTGTCAAAAAGACTATCAAAGCCCATCAAATGGTTACCCTCTTCATTTCACAAATTTTCAAGTACCATGGCTTGCCAATGTCCATAGTGTCGGATAGAGATCCTAGAATGACCAGTAATTTCTGGAAGGGTCTCTTTGAGAATTTAGGAACAAGGCTAAACTTCTCTTCGGCCTATCATCCACAAACTGATGGCCAAAGTGAAATAGCTAACCTAACTATTCTCAATCTACTAAAAGCCTATGTAACGGAAGTAGATCAAAGATCCCAATGGGAGAAGTACTTACCCTTAGTAGAGTATGCTTACAATAACACTGTACATACTTCTACAGGAAAAGCACCTTTCGAGGTAATTGAGGGAAGGTCAAAAAGTCCCTTGCTACTTAAGGTACATGGGAAGATCTTCGCTGCAGATGAGTATAGCCGAGACCTACAAGAATCTTTCCAAAAGATTAAGGATGCTATCTCTATCTCACAGCAAAGGCAAAAGGCTGCTGCTGACAAGCACAGAAGAGCCCAAGCCTTTAAAGAAAACGATTGGGTCTTGTTAAAGTTTCCTAAGGCTCGATTAAGGCACACTACGGGCAAGAATCCTACGGGCCACCAAAAGTACTATGCTAAACTAGCAAAAAGGTACTATGGTCCCTTCCAAATTCTTAGGCCAATCAATGAGATGGCCTATCAACTTAAGTTGCCCAATCATTGGCTCATACACAATGCTTTTCATGTGAGCCTCTTAAAGCCTTACAAAGGAGAGCCACCTCAAGAACCAACTATTGAAGACCCACCGGAGATCGAGGACCACGAGGAGGTGCTGCAGCCCGAGTCCATTCTCCGACATGAAGACAAGGTATTAAGAGGCGGTAAGACTATCAGACGATATCTTATTAAGTTTAGGAATTATCCTTTTGAAGATGCTAGATGGATGCAAGGCATACAATTAAAGGATAACCTAAACCTTGTCAATGCTTACAATGCTTCCCAAGAGTAAGCAAATGTACAAAATGTTAAAAATGAACAAAATCTTTTTGTCTTATAAGACTCTCTTTTTCTTTATTTGTGCACAAAAATGAAGTAGTATGCATGCTTAGATCAAGTTTGCGGAGACGACGTCTCCCGAACACCAAGTAGAGCTTGTCACTCTACTATGGAAGACTGATAGGACTAATGTGCAGACATGCTTGCGGCAGCCTCAGGCTCTCAAGCGCCAAATGGACTAGTCATCCATTATGGAATGATGTCGTAGGGTAACATAGGGATCCTCTACCCGCTAAGAAAAGGACTCATGCATATGCTTTATCTTCTCTACACCATAGTCGAGGACGACTATGATTTCAAGAGAGAGGTAATGTCATAATAATCAATATCTAATTCTCCTAAATGATTTTCTCATATTAAACTGATCATTTAATGTGGGGAAGTGCCAAGGGAGAAAAAGCTAGAATATTGGTTAAGTTAGCAGACCGGCCACAGTAGGGATCCAAAGGAGGGAAAATAGGGATCCAAAGGGGGGGCCATCTGCAAAAGAGCCATGTGAAACAATGGGCTAAAAAGACCCTAAGGTTCAGCCCATTAAAACTTCCAAAATGCTAAGGTTCCAAAATTCAAAGGTTGTGTCCAAAGGTCAACCTTAGGGAAAATTGGATGCTTAGTGTGTGCCCAAAAAGTCTTTCTACATCCCTACATGGGAGGGGGCGAGCCCCAAAGCTAGGGGATGAGAGAGAAAGCCACACACACACACACAGGCTCCCTTTACACAAAGGGAATGAGGGACACATGTCAGCTCCCTAGGCCAGATGCCCACAAGGTGTGCCCAATTCCTATTGGAAGACCCTTGAAGTGGACCAATGAGAATTAAGCTAGAGTAAATCTAGTTTAATTAATTTAAAAACATTTAACCAATAAGAATTAAGTGTCCTAGAAGACTATTGGGTAGTCTCCCAAGGGGTCCAATGAGCATTCAGGAGCCTCATGGCTTGCCTGATTCCTATTGGCCAGGAGGCAAAGGGGTCCAATGAGAGTTTAGTTTAATTATTTAATTACCTAAAGCTCTCACAAAAGGGGAAAGGGGGACACATGTCAGAAGGCTATCACTTATGCTGCTTAATCCCTATTGGCTTGACCTGGGGAGGTCCAATGAGGCAAAAGCCAGACTAATTTATCAGCTAGGGCTCGCCCAAGAGAGAGGGGGGGCTGATTTTTGCTTGGCATGGACACACACACTCTCACACTTGACCATGTGTGAAGGGAAAATACTCTATCTCCTCCCAAGCTTTAATGGAGAGCTCATCACCTACTCCAAGCTTGTGAGATAGAAGCCTACATCAACACTCTCTTGGCATGTGGATGCAAATCCAACCAAGAGCCAAGCTTCAATGCATGCTCATCTTCTCTACCAAGATAATTACTAAGCTAAGCTATGCTAATATGAGTGATTATGTGAGGAGATGTACTTCTTTCTCGTAAGATACTTCTTTTTCCTCTCAATCTACTCTCATACCCTGCTAGCTCTCACCATCTTCGAAGGTGTGTGAGGTCTTGGGTCTGAGAACGGGCATAATTCAAGTTGTGTTTGATTAAGTGTTTTGCTTGGTGTATGAAGCTTCCATCTTCATTGCACTAGCTAGTCTTGAAGGAACACAAAGAATTGTATTGTACAATGTCTCTCTTGATGGGAGAAACCATAATACAAAGCCTTTTGGAGGGGGGACCGGCTCCATGCAAATCCGGTCCTCAATTGTTGTCAATAGCTTAATTGCTCTCTCTTTTGAAAGTATTGTCGATGCTATCTAACTAGGTGTTATGCTTTTTGTTGCTCTCTCTCTCTCCACTCAAGCACTCTTGTAATTCTCATTAGGAATCAACTCTAATGAAATGCCCACTATGTTCATGCTAAATTCCGCTACACAAAAGATTTTAGGCCATTAAATGTTACATTGTACTTTTTTAAGCGGCATCCACTAATCCAATTAAGCCATTGGTTCACCATCTAGAGTGGACAACTTAGCTGATCTACTTGGAGATACATCTTCAATGATAAATGGTCCGTTTCTCTTTTTCTTAAACTTGGAAATGTGTTGCTTAAGGAAGTAGACTAAAACTAGGTCCCCTTTTTTGAATATTTTTTAAGACGATGGGAATCAAAAAACTATTTTTGTTTCCGCTTTTGTGCATAGATATGAGCTACAATAGTTAGCCTTTTCTCATCAAGATTTTATAAATCTTTCAGCCTCTCTGACAATTCATGTCCAGTCCACTGAGTGTAGCATTTAAAAATGTCTTAAATGAAACTCTATAAGTCCATAGAGTGGCATGGACATTCATTTCCCAATCAGTCCGTCCTGAACTAACCACTTTAGTCAATACCGAGCTAATAATTTTTTTCGTGTGCTCAACTTGTCCATTTGCTTGTGGGGTGATAGGGAGCCGATTTGTTATGGATGACCATAAATTCATTAAGCAGATACTCAATTACCTCATTGAGGAAATAAGTTCCCCTATCACTGACAATTTCTCTTGTGAACACATTCTCATATAAGAATGCAATTCTGGCATCATTCTTTTGGGTTGGATTGGCCTCTTCCCACTTGGTCAAAAAGTCCACTATGATGATATATTGAGCTTGGGTTCTATAAGCAATTGGTTGTATTGGCCCAACAAATTCTATACCCCATTTTGCAAAAGCTCTACCCCCCATCATTGGTCTTAAAGGCATGCTATCTACACGAGTTGGCATTTTTGCTCATCGACATGCATCACACCTTTGAAAATATTCTTTGGCATCTGCAAAAGTGTTGGCCACCATATGCATGCCATTAAGATTGCTCTCGTGGTGGTTTCACTAGAAAAGTGACCTCCAACTAATCCAGCATGTGCTTGTTCTATAATGGAAATATATTTGTCCTCATTTACACAAAGACGCAGATGCTGAACCTTCCCTCTTTAATACAATTGGTTCCCAATAAGATCATAGTCTCTTGCTTCACTTTTAATTTTCTCTCTGGCGGCGTTTACTCATATCCTCAAGAAATGTTCGTCTTGATAAGTAAGTAACTAGATAGTTACTCCACTTAAGAACAAGTGATATTTAGACCAATGTCACATGAGGTATGGGTGCCTGTTTCTGGCATCAAGGACATGTTTTTACAAATGAGTGAGCATCACTCCTCATGGTTGGCCAAAATACCCCAAGTCTCAAGATCTGCTGCATAGTTTGGTCTTCCACAAAGTGAAGTCCTACTATGGTAATATGTGCTTGACTTAGGTATTGGGTTTTGTCCTCATGATTAATACACAAAAGCAATATTTCATCTCGATTCTTTTGTAAAGTCTTCCAGTTAGTAATTGATACATATCAGATTACTGAATTAATCCGGTTGTAATAAAAAGTAGTATTTGTGAATCCACTTGAGCTATGGTCATCAATGAAACCATATTTTTCGGCCATCGGGGTATCATTTCCAGAGAGAATAGATATGCATCTGGTAGATCATCGTCTACCCCTTTCGATGATTCTCCTGAAATAATCCTTCACAAATGATCTTCCCTTTGGTGAGTGGTGACCTTTTTTTACAACTACAGTAAAATCAAATTCAAAAAGAATGATGAACCATCTCACTATTCTTCCTGTGTTGCATGGCTTGTTGACCAAGTACAATAAGGCTTGGTGGTCCACAGAGAACACAAACTTGTTAGCTAATAGGTAATGTCTATACTTTTTTATGGCATATATCATTCCTAATCCTTCTCTTTTGGTGGTTATATAGTTTTCTCTACCATATTCAACTTTCTACTAGAATAAGAAATAGGAAAATTAAATTTTCTGTCTCTTGGTTGAGCTAGTATACACCCAATGGAAAAATTAGAAGCATCTACATGTATGTGGAATATCTTATTCCATATGGTGCTTTCAATATTGGGGTTGAAGTGAGAGCTTGCTTAAGCTTCATAAAGGATTATTCACACTCATTAGTCCATTCAAAGAGTGTAATCAAGCTATACATGGGTTTTGCAATTATAGCGTACATGTAAATGAATCATTTGTAATATCCACAATGTCTCATGAAAGCTTGAACCCCTTTGATTGTTGTTGGTCTAGACAATTAAGTAATAGCATGAATTTTATCCATATCAATAGCTATGCCTTTTTTATACACTATATGTCCAATAATTTTTCCTTGTCTACCCAAAAATGTGCACTTTTTAGGATTTAAACAAATCCTATAAAGTCTACATTTTTTGAATACCTTTTTAAGGTGTTCAAAGTGATCAGCCCGGATTGATGAATGTACACATAGATCATTTATATATACTTCCCCGGGGCGGTCACTTTTTATAATGTGTATGCTATCACATGAGGTAACTGGAGAGGATTATTAAAAGATCAAAATGTATCAAAATGTATACATACAGAGGGGGGTGCGGGTTTTTTAAATAGGCATGTAGTGTAAATATAGTATGTATATTGAGGTATTATTAATAACCTCTTGAATGCACGTGATATAGGAAGCTTTTGATAAGTGACCGCCCCGGGTATACTTCCAAGAAATTTCAAAGAATATTCTTTAAAAGCATGGCTCATCAATCTTTGAAAGGTGGAAGGAGCATTAGTTAACCCAAAAGGCATAACCCGATAGGCAAGAATACCCCATTCAGTTGCAAAGGTAGTTTTATGTTGATCTTTGGGGTCAACCAAAAGTTGATTGTATCCCGAAAAGCCAGCTAAAAAGCTGCAAGCTTCTTTTCTTGCAACTTGTTCTATAACATGCTCGATGATTGGAAGAGGAAAGTTGAATCTAATGGTGGCTGCATTCACTTTCTTGAGATTGACACATACTCCTAATTTTCCATTTTTCTAAGGTACTTCCACTTGTTTTAGCTTTGCTATCTCTTCTTTGATCTTTTTGGAAAATTTTTCATTATAAGTAAGTACATGGTCTCTATCTACTTGGTTTCACATCATCTCTCATAGGTATGGTATGTTGACAAATTTCTGGATCAACACCCTTGGGATCTTATAAGACTAAGAAAGAATATCTCGGTATTCTCTAGTAAATTTAACAAAATATCTTCTTCTTCTTTTGTCAGGTTGTTTGCAATGTAGGCAAATATAAGCTCTTCTCCTAGTTCAACCAGATCTATCTTTTTTGCGTTTCCAGGTCCTACGTAGGACTCACCCGGTTGTTTGACTATGTCTTGAGAGTATATTTCTTGTAATGGGATGGAACACTCATTAATTCTTTATCTTCCTCCTCGGTGGTTTCCATTTCTGTGGTATACATCTCCTTTAGAGCTTTCTTCAACTCTTGATATCTCTTTTTTCGTTCAACTCGTGTCATGGTTGAATCCTTGTCCTGGTATTTAGGTTTTACTTGAGTTTCCTTTCTCATTTTTCTTGATGTTTTTGATATCTACCCGTGATTTTGTCTTTGACACAATTATGTGCATCTATTTGCATCAAAAACTGTGTTCTACTAGAGACTGATGGCATGGCTTTAGATTTAAATTTTTTGGTGTTTCTTTTTCTTCTATACCATTTTTGTCTTCTTGGTTTTTGGTTTGGAAAGTCAAAAAAGTTTCCCTCCCCTCCTTTCATGAGTAGTTTAGCTCTTACACGTTCTTTTTCCGACCCAAAATCCTGTGAGGTACCTGAATGTTCTTCTAACTCATATGTTGCATCACAGTAGAGGTTTCAAAAGACTTGTTGAGCTTTCATTAAGTCCTTGGGTTCTTGAATTTTTTCTTCAATGTCATTTGTATGGGAATTATGTCATAGCCATCCTCATTGAAAAATTGAGGACGGCATAGACGTATTTACACACACATCCATTGTTGCTAAAATTTGAGTCCACTCAAATGGCTCAAACAAATACTCCGGAAAGGGTTTCAGGTACATAGGCTTCATCTGTGCAATCCCTTTCTAAGATACATTCTTCTAGTTTAAACTCTCGTTTTGTGAGGCTCCACACATCCAAATAGGTGTGTCTTTGTTTAACCAAGATGAAGCTTCATTTCAGCCGAAGAGATTGAGTCAAATTCTTGTATGGGCATTTTCATGACATCTCTATAAGTGTGATCTTTTAGATTAGCCCTTGTTATTGATCCCACTTGCTTCAAGTACAGGTTATTGTTTCCCCAATCTTGGATGAGTTGTACTTGTTACATCAAAGGGCTTCCCAAGATGATTTCATAATTGAGTTTCTTTCCAAAGTCCACTATTGCAGAAGTATGTTGATAATCATTTCCACAAGAATTAACTATCACTTTTTCAAGTAGTCCTAAGGGTCTTCCGATATGCCCATCAGCTAATTGCAATTTCATTTGAGTTTTTCTAATGGCTGGTTTTTCCCATGATTCCCATACTGCTTTCGTGGCTATGGCTATGGCTATGGCTATGCCTACCCCACTATCTAGTATTTCCATGGTTTTTATATCATTATATATCACTAGAAGGGTTGTGTTTCCTTCTTCCCCTTTGTAGTATTCTTCGACTTTGTTCATTGGGACGGATCTAATCTCTTTGTTATCCAATTCGTGTTTCAATTTTCCCAAAATTTTCACGACTAGCCCTGTTATCCCCACCTTCTCTAGAGTTTTTTATAGATCATTTCATAAATATGGTCTGATTTTTAACAGTACTCCTAAAGTAAGAGTGCATTGAATGGGTGTAGACATGATTGAATGGATGTTATCTACCTCTAGGATCTGTTTTGTTCTTTCTATCTGAATGGTTTAACACAGAATGTATTCGTCTTTGTTATCTCCCAAGTAAGAGGGTAGTGTTTTTAGACTCATTAATTTAGATATTCCTGAAGCTTTAGAGCCGCAATCCCCATACAAGGATTGTACATCCATGTTCATATCAGGAGGTAGATTGTCTAACCAAACTTCCTCTATAGGAGTTGACTTCAAAGTTAGGCTCCCATCATTAATCTCTCTCATTTTTTTCCATAAATGTCCTGGCCAATCTTCTTCTACGAACGAAATTCCATTTAAGGAATCTTCACTGTCAAGCACTATGAGTTTAGGCTCTTTAGTTTCAAGGTGGGGTTCTACCACCACTTCGGATTTCTCTTTACTGGTTCCTACCACAAGCTCCTCAGGTTTCTCTATACTCTCGAGCTAGGGTTTTTGTTTTTCCAACATCTCTTGAGTAATTCTTACCAAATTTTGATAAGCTTCAAGCTTAGTTGCTTTCATATCTGGAGAAGGATAGTTTTTCCATTTGTTTCCATGTTCTGGCCTGCTTTAAGTCCCGCTTGGTAAGCTTCCAAGGCTGCATTGATTGACTCAAAAATTTTGTCTACCAAAATTGATCCCCCAGATTTCACCGTGGTTTCCTTGATTTCACTTCCAATTTCTATCCCTTTTTCTTGGAATAGTTTCTTGGATCTCCTCGATTTGAACCCTTTGTTTCTGTTTTCTTATCTCATACCTCTGGCTTCTTCTTCTCTTGTTCTTTTGAGAGGAAATTTTAGTATTCTCTGAGTCATTAGAGGAGTTTATGTTTCTTTTTCTTAGCATGGGCTCTAATGATTACCTTGATTGGAACAATAGGTTCACTCTCCGATGAGCTACTAGGTATCACTTGGACTACGTTCACTACTAGTTTACCCTTGTTAAGAAATTTTTTGGACAATCTTCAGGGAAGTGTCCTCCCTTTTTGGAACATTGTATACAAAAATCTTCCACTCGCTTAATGTTCTTGTCCGGATTTGGGCAATCATTTTTCCAATGATCGTCTAAACTACATTTATGGAAGTTTCCAGTTCTTGGCTTAATCATGGGTCTTACCATTAGAGGTCTAACACCTTGATTAGCTACATAGTACATCGCTGCAAGATGTGGTGTAGCATAAGTCATAGGTTCTTCCATTAGTGGTGGATATGAATTATATCACTCTTCTTCTACCATTACTGTAGATGGATTAGTCTCTACATAGGGTGTAACATGCACTAGTACTTGTTCATCTATGATTCCCTCTGAATGCATGTACTTTATAGGAACTGCATTATGTCCACGATATAGAGTTTGTTGACCCAACACGGGTTGAGGTCTCTCCATACCCATCGGTGGTCTTTGAGCTGCGGAAATATTAGGCTAATATCTATACATGGGTTGTCTTTGTGGCCTCATAGGCACATATTGAACATTTCCATCATACTTTGGTTAGTAATAGCACTCATTGGTCTCATGGTTGGTAAATTTACCCTCGATTGCACACCATTTATACGGCCTTATTGGATGTCCCTATTGAGATATCCCTTCGCCTGGTCCCCTCATAGGTGCTTTTTGCATGTTATTCATCATTTCATTCATCCTTTTGAGCATGTCTTTTATGGATGTAAGTGGTGTTGTAGGTAGCCGTTCCCACTTGTGCTTGTTTGGTGGATGTTGTTTCTCACTTTGATTATCCTTAGGGACATCTTCTTCATTGAAAATATCACAATTGTCTCCCAAGTCAATAGAATCTGATACACACTCTCATAGGGTCATATGTTTCTTGCTATACAATGTAGCATGAAGTTCTTTGTTTAGCAGACCCTCTGGAAACAATGATACTAATCTTTCTTCTTCACGTATTTCTAGTTCTTGGTATCTTGCAATGCATTGCTTCATTCTAGTTGCACAATCCCTAACAGACTCACCTTGTTTCTGTTTGAAGCTATAGATTTGAGCTACCGTATTATGTTTGATCCTTGTTTTGCAACATGCAACTACAAATCCCTGCGCTAATATATTTAAGTCTATGATTGACCTCAGTGAAATGTTTTGGAACCATGTCAGTGCTTTTTCTTCTAATGTCATTCCAAATTCCTCAAATTGAGTATGGAAATCAAATATGCGTTCTGCTCTTATCACTTGCTTAAAGCTTGCTAAGTGGTCATATGGATCCCCAGATCCACTATATTTTCTGACCCATTTTTGAAAATCATCTGGTCTTACACGTCTATTTGGATCAACTCCTGGTCTCGTGGAAATTGGTCGTGTCCTGGGTCCTTCAAACTAGTCTGCTATAGATAGTGACTCATGTAGCCCAGGACTGGCTTTAGTGTCATGCGGTTTTTTTGTGATGAGGTAGGTTCAGGTTTTTTAACATTTCTCCCAAAATATCTCCCGTGGAGTTCCTCTCTTGGAATAGTTTCTGGTCCTTGGTCCAATATCCACTCTCTTATGGAGTACCCTTGGTATCTGGTTTGTTTCACCTCCTCAGCACTCATCATAACAAAGTTATTGTTGTAACAATCCCTAAATAGCTAGGTTGGTAGATTTGTTGTAACAATCCCTAAATAGCTAGGTTGGTAGATTTGTTGAGCCCTTGTCTTTGATTTTGAAGATATAAATGATCTTCATGGGTGTTAAATATCCTGATTTGGTATAAGAAGTTCATAAAAGATCTTTGACATTCCTATCCTCCCAACAATAGATTCCGATCCTAGAATTATCCGTGCTAAATCGTTTCAAAGGCTTGAAATGAACTTGATCATATCCCTTGAATTCTAAAGTTGGTGGTCCTTTTTCGCTGCCATATCCGGAAGTATGCTATTTACTTCTAACCCCCATTTGTCTATCTCATCAGGGCTTTTAGCTTTTAAATAGTGAGTCCCGCTTTTATCCATATATATTTTCCCTTGTTTGTTTGCCCTGATTTCCTCTTCAAAATCTATGTCATGGCCATCGATGAGAATGGCATACTCTTCATTAGGATCCAGGTAAACCTGAGCTCCATGGCCATTAGTCTTATAAAATGTGAGTTTGTGCTTATATCGCATTGCCGTTCCGATTCCTGAATGAGTTTAATAGGAAGACATTTTAGATGTTGATTCTAAAAATGTGTCTGAGACTTCTTCAAAGATAGTTTCAAAGTGATCAGGTTAATTCACACTCTCTTTGGTGGATAAGCTAGTAGCAGTCTCTCCAAATATGCCTTGATTTTCTAGTATACAACCAGATATAAGGCTCATACGTACTTGTGAAGCCCTAAATAGAGTACTTACCATCGGACTGACTTGTTATCAGTTTCTTCAAATGCATCTCCTGTCAAGCTTTCAATTCCTTGTCTGCAACCTGATTCCAATATCAATTTTAATCAAGTTCGTTATTCTTTCACAAAGACTCTACAGTTTTTGCTAACTATTGTGACTGGTCTATGTATATCAATTCAATTTGAGCTAAACTGAGCTAGCAATTGAGACTTTCAGATTATTCTACTTTTACAAAAATCCAAAGTACTAATCTGCAACCTGGAAACTGAGTCAACATGTACTAATTTGGATCCGATTGAACCCAAAATTGACCGGTGGCCTTGTATTATGTTGTTCTAAGACTGTACAAGCTCAAAAGTTTAAAATTTTGTCTCTGTGTATCAGAGGTAAATAATTGTGATTATTTAGTTTGTTCAATTTTTTACACTTTTTTGATTGTTTTGCTAAGTATTTAACCTCTTATGGTCGTGGATAAGTTTCACTAAGTTTGAACAAATAATGTCCAAGTTATCAACAATTTTTGAGAATCTGGCTTAAGTCTCACTTTTGTGATCCAAATTTCACCAAATTTGATTTGTGTGGTCTACTTGATATGCTTGACTTTTGTGGTATACTCAAATGTGCAAAAATATCCAATTTTGTAAAGCAGATGTAAATAATCGCGATTATTTACCCCTACTATTTTTGTGCAACTTTTTGCCACAATGTTGACACAGAATGGTTAAGCAGCTCAACTTAAGCTCCCTATCCAAGTTTCATCAAGTTCGGATAATCCCTATTCAAATGGTCAACAGTTTTGTGTCTGCAGACTGACTTTACAAATTTGGCCACAATCTCTACTTCAACGATCCAAATCTTATCAAATTTGATTGTGGGCTTAATAAAACATGCTAAAACTACTGGTATGCTGGGTTGGTAAAAAAAGTTCAGAAATAGGACAAAAGTAAATAATCGCAATTATTTACTTCTGACATATTTTTGCATATTTTTGGTAAACAAAGCATGTACACTTGTTTAACACTTCAATATATTAAGCCTCTGAGTCAAGTTTCACTAAGTTTGAACAAAAGTTTTCCAATTCACACTCAAGTTTTTGACAATCAGTACTGATTTTAATTTTTACAAAGGTTTTGGTCAGTTTGGTGATCCAAATTCTATGGGCCTTTACAAAAGATGTTTGTACACATGCATAGAGGCTCTTGTATCAACCTTGATTACTTTTAAGTTGAAAGTAAATAATCACGATTATTTACTTTGGCCTAAAATGAGCACTTTTTTCAACGTCTTCAGTGGACAATCTTTTTATGATCTATTTCAAGCCTCTTAAGTCAATTCAAAACTTAATTTGGTCTAAAATATCAAGAAAAAGTAAATATTTTGAGCTTTTGCAAACTCTTGAAATTTTACTTTAAATGCGTCCTTAAGTTTACCCACTAGTCCATATAACTTTTAAAGCATAAGCTCCAACCGGATTGAGTGGTTGACAGTCTTTTAATGCTATTTGAAGTTGTAGACCTGAAATTCTTCAACTTCACATAAACAACTCACACAATTGATTCTTCTAGAGAGAGCAATGTTCTGAGATCCCACTGCCAAGAATAGCTGCACAACTTTTGGGACTTTTCTAAAAACAAGGCTTGGCTTTTGGTGGTCAACTCTCCCACTTACCATTCGATTTTTACAGTAAAACTGACCAATTGAACAGTATCTGACCACCAACTAATGAGACTAGACTATGCTGCACCATGATATCTGACATAATTATGACTTTCTCGCACTCCCCTTGCATATTTACGGTACTACTTTTTATAAAAATAGTTCTCGTAAAAATCTTGTTTTTTTTCAATGTAGACATTTTTAAATCCAACGAAGACTAAAATTAATATTTTTATGTTTAGGTCATCCTAAAAAGCACATTGCTTTTCAAAAACCCCGAAAAGCACGAAAAGCTAAAAATAGCATAAGGAGAAAAAAAAGTAAAATTTTCAAAAATTCAACCACAGGTTTTCCTTGTCAACTAGAATAAGAAAGTGGACTTGCTTTTCACTAAAAAGTACTAAAAATTATTTAAATCTAAAAATAGTTGAAAAGCACTCAAAAAGCATATTTTTACAAATTGAGCCATAGCTTCCCAGGAACACGTATAGTTGAGGATCTGACCCTGCTTCTTGCAAAAAAAGCACCTAAAAGCATAAAAAGCATGAAAATGCTAAAAATAGCGGATTTTTTCAAAACTGAACCAAACGTCTGTCTGATCTACTAGAAGATGGAAACGACCTTGCTTTTCACTTAGAACCTTACAATATTGTCAAGCAAGCATTCTAAACCGGAATTTGACAAAATAGACATTGAAAGTTATTTTTCTTATTTTCAAAAGAGACCCAAAAATTGGGGATCTTACATAAATTTTGATGAAAATGTTTGCCCCTTTCAATTTGTCTAACAGATCATCCACTCTATGAGTAGGGAACCTATTCTTGATGGTGATCTTGTTTAAAGCCTTGTAGTCAATACACATACAAAAGGTTCCATTTTCTTCTTAACAAGAGTACTGGAGTGTCGTAAGGTAACTACTAGGCCATATAAGTCCTCGATCAAGCAAGTCACTGATTTGAGTTTGTATCTTCCTATTTGCAATTGGATTTGCACGGTAAGGTGCTCTACAAGTGTAAGGTCTCTACTTTCGAATTTCACACAAGTTCTATTACGCATTTGAATTTTTTTTTCCATCACTCATTATTTAAGATATTCGAGTTCAAATTATGAATCGTAGGCTAAGAAAACCTAGAATTTAAAATTTACGCTACAAAATTTTGACATGTTTAACTATATGAATTACTAATTAACTTATTGTAAGACTTATTTATTGATTGTAGAATTTTCTTTTACTACTGTAAAGTTAATATAAGACTGTAAAGTTTAACTTAAAAATGTAAAGTAAATTATCATTATAAAGAAATAAATAAAATAATTATAAAGACAAAAGAATACACAGGGATGACAAATGAAGGCACATGGACTCACATAGGAGGGGACAAAGTGGGACACACTGTCACATGAAAAGGAGAGGCTAGTCTTCACTAATCTTAATGAGGAGGGCTTGTGTGGCCATATCTTTTGATGATAATGACAAAGTGGTCAAGCTGATGGGTACCACAAGGGTACCAAAAACGCGGGTATGATTCTTGAGGAAAAAAAAAAATATTTTTTAATTTAAAAAAATGTAAAAAAAAATTATTTTTTCTTTGAGAAAAAATCTGGACCTTTTCTTTTTTACTATAAATAGAGCATCCATGCTCACACTTTAGACATAGAGATTGCCTCTATAGCGCTCACGAAGTGCTGCCACTTCTCTTAGAGAGAAGGCGTCCACAAACCACTAAGAGAGCGAAAACTATAGTGGACTAATAAGGTGCGTATTAATTAAGCATTCAAATAACTTTAGGAATGATGTATGTGTGCTATCTCTTACTCTAATCTCTCTAATAGATTAGTAAGATTCAATTAGCTATGTGTGTGTGTATGCTATCTCTTACTCTAATCTCTCTAATAGATTAGTAAGATTTAATTAGTTTTAAGAAGGATATGTGTGTGTGTGTGCTATCTTTTACTCTAATCTCTCTAATACATTAGTAAGATTCAATTAGCTTTAAGAAGGATGTGTGTGTGTGTGTTCTATCTCTTACTCTAATTTCTCTAATAGATTAGTAGGATTCAACTAACTTTAGGAATTATGTGTGTGTATATTTTCTCTTACTCTAATCTCTCTAATAGATTAGTAAGATTCAATTAGCTTTAGAAAAGGATGTGTGTGTGTTCCCTTTTTACTCTAATCTTCTAATGGATTAGTAAGATTCAATTAGCTTTAGAAAAGGATGTGTGTGTGTTCTCTTTTACTCTAATCTTCTAATGGATTAGTAAGATTCAATTAACTTTAGAAAAGATGTGTGTATATGTTTTCTCTTACTCTAATCTCTCTAAGTATACCTACTCTCTCTAGTTAGTACATCTTCACTATTAACTTATGCATAGTTATTTGAAAGTTAATACATAAGAGAACTCATCATATTCTTATTATACATGATGAAATTATCATTCAACAATTTTATTGTCAATTAGATTAAGTAGAATTTTTAAAAATATTAAAAAATTGATTTAGTTGAAGTATAGAAATTGAAGTTAGAATTGGATTAGAAATGTCATGCATAAAAGTAATGTAGTCCTAAAATTTCACTCGTAGTTTACACACTTAATTTTTGATTAATTAAGATTAACAAATATTTGATGTATAGAAATTAGATATAGAACAACAACACTAAGTGTGAATCCGAGTGGGTGAGGGTTCAAATTACAAATTCTCTTTGGAAACAAGGAGACTACTAGGGAAATTGACCAATTTAAAGTTCTAAGTGTATAACGTAAGTGTAGTACAAAAAAAAAAGCTCCAAAGCGTGCTCGAACACAAGGCGCTAATGATCATGAAGCTGGTACAAGTAACGGTGGAACTCCTGCGGAACATGTTATGTCTCCACCAATCGGATCAGTCGGAGCTATGGTACAGGTTAGTATTGCAGTTTCAAGTTATGCATCATTGCATATGCGAGACCATAGGAATATATTATTTACCTTATGAAAAGAAAACATGGACCGAAACCAAGGGCTTAACCCCAAGAAACTTGGCATATGTTTGACCAGTAGGAAAGATTGTCTAGCTAAACTGGTTGCTATAGGAAAGAATGTTTGTCCAAAACCTTTGGTAGGGTTTCTCTCAAGTCTCTCTACTTATTAGCGCTAGTATTATGTGGCAGTTACCGAGACGTGAAATGACGCCTAGGATGGCACCGCTGATGCTGTGGTGGGAGTACACCCAGATTAGCCCAGCTGGATACTGCAGGTTTGTTTTGTTGTGGCGTGAGGATGACGCCCAAATTGACACCGTTGTTGCTCTGGCGGAAGTACGTTCAGATTAGCAAAATGTGTACTTGTCGAGCGGTATGGGACGCTCATGAGGACAAGGGTTTTTATAAATAATGTATATACCGATCGGACATAATAGCGCCAGTAGAGATTCTTGAGTGAACCTAATCCAAGGGTTGTTGGTTTAAAATTGGACGACTTCTTGTTTGACTATTGTTTGTAATACTGTTTGAAGGGTTGTTTTAACGAAACAGTATCATAAATAAAGTAAAGGAACATGTATGTTTAAACAGTGTAGTAGTAATTAGAGAACAAAAGAAGGGTGAGTGTGGTGTGGAAAGTGGGAGAATGATACCCCGACGGTATCATTCTATGGACGGGTGGACCCGATGAGTCGGGTAACTTTCCAATGCTAAAAATGTTTTTTATTAGTCATAAATCTTAAAAGAGACAAACCTTGGCGGTTGTGCTTCTGAAACATGGGGAAAAAAGCGCACAGGTTGGTCACTCTAAGATTTATACTTTTAGGTATAATTGATTATAGATAGTTTTTAGATACGGTTATGGCGGTCACGCTCCACCATAGCGAGATAGGACCAATCCTTCACTAACATTTCATGCCCGTGGCTACGTAGTAGCTAAGGAAATTTCCGTTGGTTTTTCTTTTTCACGATTGGAGACCTATCAAAGGTACTCCGCTCCTCTCAAAAATGGGCAGGGACCTCACACTAGTATCAGAGCCTAGGTTAAAGCTTGGGGAGGTTTTTAGATTGATGTTTGGATATTGAAGGATGTGAATGATTGAAATAATAGAAGAACCTAGAAAAATTGTTTTGAGTTTTTATATGGTATTGAAGACTGAACTTTCCTGGTACAGGAAAATGTTCATTCATCCTACCATAAATTCCACGTGTTCACCATCATGTTTGAAAATGCATGCCAATCACCAAATTATCAGTTTTGAAAAAGGGTGATGATGATTTTGAATAGGGTGTTTGCACCACCTATCCCAAGTGTGCATAGAGGATGGGGCATCAACTGGAGTCCATCTGGAAGAATCTATAACATGGATGTTGACAAGATATGGTGCATGGATACCAACCTCAAGAAACTTCGATGGGCAGAGGAGTTAAAATTCATCGAAGTTTATCTTTTCATTGGTACTAAGAATCCGGATGCTACCATTACCTTGGGAGGAGAAAAGATATCTCAGACACAATGGGTCTATAACCAAGTTACAAAAGTTATCCATGGTGGTAGGATTCGACCCATATGTGTATCTCGTAGCTTTCAAGGGTCAAAAGAAACTTATTATTTTGATCCTTTATCCTATCCTTTTGTAGTCACTAAACTCAAAATATAGAGACATTACAATCCTTGTACCTAAAGACTGCCAACCTTGGTAGTAAATAATGTGTATATAAATAAAGTTAGGATTAATATTATCTTTTTTTTTAATTATTTTCTGATCAAGTCTTGCCTTAAAGTGGATTAAAGTTAGAGTATCCAATAAAGTTTCACTTAATCTATATTGCACAGAGTGTGGTGTACACATATCTTCAAGAGAAAAAGCTACTTCTCAAGCAAGCTAAACTTCCCTCTTTCAAAGGGGAAGGAGACCTAGTTGAGCGTGATGCTGAAGTGTGGCTCGAAGAGATGGAGGATTATTTTGCTACTGCTGTTGGTACTACTCCCGATAACCAAGCAATGTTGGCTATGTTTCGTCTCACGGGGGATGCCAAGCTTGGGTGAAAACAACACTGCAAAGATAATCAAGTAGCTCAAAACACTCAAACTTGGGAAGACATTAAGTATGATGTTAAAGGACGTTATCTTCCACCTACACACAAATCCCTTAAGATGAATGAATTCTTCAACTTACGTCAGTTTCATCTTACAGTGGAAGAATACTAATCCAAATTTGTAACTCTTAGGCGCTATTCTCCGCCAATGACCGCAGATCAACAAGTAGCCCGTTTCTGCCAAGGGCTAAATGCTCCTTTAAATACAGGTCTAGAAGCCATGAGGCCTGTAAATTTGCAAGATTCTCTTTTAAGAGCTAAACCCTTAGCTAAAGAGATGTCAAACTCTCAAAGGGTACGAAATGGAAATACAAGGAATGCTAGAAGAAGAGGACGGATTATGATGTGGAACCAAAGGCAAGTTCACCCAGTTCACCAAACTCATCCAATAGTTGTAGCTTCAGCAAATGGAGCTCAAAATGCAGATCTTAGATGCTATGAATACAACGAGCTAGGACATTTCAGGAATGTATGTCCTAGGCGAGTCTCCGCAACAAATACACCTAATCGAGCTAGAGGACGATGCCAAATAATAAATCGTGGAGGAAGAAATGGAGGACGAGGTCGAGGGCGCGGAATGGCTGCCAGAGTCAATGCTATCATAGGAGAACCAACATTGAGAGAAGAACAAGAGGAAAGAGCAACTCTACATGCTGCAATTGATAACCCAAGAGCAAGACAACAATATGCTATCATTCAAACACCTGCAAATCACCAAGGTGAAAAATTTGATCTTCTTATTGATTGTGGTAGTACTCATTCTTTCTTGTCACCTAAATGTTTAAGGAGGTTAGGATTTAATCAACACCCTGCAAGAAAGATGAGAATTGAATTATCCAATGGAAAGGAGGTGTTATCTCAGTACACTGAGGGAAAAATAGATTTCAAGTTGGGAGAATATTCTACTTTTGCTACTTTTAGAACCTCACCCATAGGAATCTATGATGGAATTCTTGGAATGGATTGGTTAACCAGTCATAATGCCAATATCCATTGTGCCCAAGGAAGTGTTACTTTTGTGGACAACCAAGGTCAAGAAGTCACTATTCAAGGCCAGAATGGACGACCAAAAGCTTACTTGGTCAAAGCTAATCGTCTTTTGAAAGGGTTACGCAAGGGTCAACAAATTTTTGTAGTCAAGCTAAACAAAGTAGAAAAATCTTCTTCCAACCGTGAACCAATGTGGCTAGAATAACTTTCGGATGTTTTCCCCACTGAACTTTCTGAACTACCACCACCTAGGGAGGTAGACCATGAAATCAAAATTTTTCCAGGTAGTGAACCAGTCTCAAGAGCGCCGTACAAGATGTCACTTCCAGAGGCTATAGAACTCAAGGAGCAGCTCAAGCAGTTGATTGAGCAAGGGTTTATCCGACCTAGTACATCTCCATGGGGTGCACTTGTTCTCTTCCAAAAGAAAAAGGATGGCTCTCTTCGACTTTGCGTAGATTATAGGGGCTTAAATCAGGTTACCATCAAGAATAAATATCCAATTCCTCATATTGATGAGATGCTGGACAAATTACATGGAGCCAAAATATTCACAAAGATCGATCTTTGATCTGGCTATCATCAAATTCGAATCGAGGAGGCTGATATCTCCAAAACATCTTTCAACACTCGTTATGGTCATTACGAATTTCCAGTGATGGCTTTTGGACTTACGAATGCTCCTGCAACTTTCAATCATCTGATGCACGATATCTTTAGAGAATTCTTGGACGATTTTGTTCTAGTATTCTTTGAGGATATCTTAATTTATTCCAAATCAGAAGAAGAGCATGAAGGACATGTTAGGAAAGTGTTAGAGCTTTTACGGCGAAATAAGATGTAGCAAAGAAAAGCAAATGTACCTTCTTTACCCCTAAGGTCTGTTACTTAGGGTTTATCATTTCACCTGAAGGAGTCTCTGTTGACCTTGACAAAGTCAAGGATATTGTGGAATGGCCTCAACCTACTTCACAAACCAAATTCAGAGGGTTCTTAGGTATCACAGGGTGGTATAGGATCTTTGTAAAGGACTATGCTCTTAAAGCTGCACCACTAACCGACTTGCTAAAGAAAGGAGCTACGATACTTTGGGAAGAAAAACATGAATCTTGCTTCAAACAGCTTAAGGAGTATCTTGCTTGAGAACCTCTCTTAAAACTTCCAGATTTCACCCAAGAATTCGAGGTGATCACAGATGCTATTAACCTTGCATTAGGAGGAGTCCTTACTCAAGAAGGAAGGCCTGTAGCTTATACTTCTCGGAAGCTTAGGATTTGAAGGGGTGGCATTAAGGGTTCAATGGGCAGTCAAATCTGGCAAGTCATACCAATTTGAAGGGCTAAAATAAGCCATAACTTTTTCAAGCCTAGAAAAAATAGTATAAATCCTGTGGTGGGTAGTGAGCAGAAGTAGAGAGCGACAACGCGCAGGAAAAGGGAGGATGATGGCACCAATTCAAAGGGTTTAAATCCCATGACCCAGAAGGTGGACTTACTTAGTTTTCTTGAGAAACCTTGTAGACTATGTTTTGAGAAATTTTCAACACAGTCAGTTTGACGAGCTGTACGAGATGCAAGGGATTGATTTCCATGGGTTGAAATCCGATGCAATAAACTGTTTAAGGTTGAGCTTCTTCATTTGATTCTCTTGAAGTATTCCTGATTACAGATGCAAAAAGTAGAAAGCTTGGAGTCCACTACAATTTTTGAGAAACTTAATGGACTCCGAATTGCTTAGTTTCCATCGGTTTCAAGTTCTCATATAAGCCTTGGAAGCTTTTTGAAAGATCTCAAAGTTTTCCTTTACCTTATCCCCGCTTCACAACTCCATTGAATTAACAGCCAAACTCAAAATTTCTTCAGAGCTATTTCTTCTTGTTATTCTTTACCTACACCAGATTTTGGTTTTCACAATTTTCTTCAGAATACTTTGATGTCGGATTCTGAATCATCGCTTTTTAATATCTTCAAAATCTCTTGTTTCTTTGACTCTTGCCCTTTCACCTTCACAATCCATAATTTTAGCTTTTGACTTTCACTTAAAATCTTGACATACTAAATTTTGATGATCCTAAAGCACGATTAATTGATTAATTTGTTGATTGATTGTCGATGAGACATGATTTGGGAACTTAATGTTGACAAGTCATAAATTTCTCCTTAACATTTAACTTTGATTGTCGATTCTCTCGAACTTAAAGCTCCAATACCATTGCTAGGAGGAGAAGGGAAGAACGGTTGCTTCCAATTTCAATCTTGATTGCACATTTCCCTGTCAACCTCTCACCATCTCTTCCAATTTCCAAGTACACACACACACACACACACACACAAACCACCTAAACTAGGACAACACACACTTAAAGAGAATAGATTTGACAAAGATAGGGTGTAAGAGATTGTAAGAGAAGTAGACATGATTTCTCCTTAACATTTAACTTTGATTGTCGATTCTCTCGAACTTAAAGCTCCAATACCATTGCTAGGAGTAGAAGGGAAGAACGGTTGCTTCCAATTTCAATCTTGCTTGCACATTTCCCTGTCAACCTCTTACCATCTCCTCCAATTTCCAAGTACACACACACACACACACACACAAACCACCTAAACTAGGACAACACACACTTAAAGAGAATAGATTTGACAAAGATAGAGTGTAAGAGATTGTAAGAGATGTAGACATGATTAGAGAGTACACATCATGATTTAGAATAGTCTAATAGAGGATAGAAAATAATCTTGCAAGTGAATGGCCTAGAATCGTAGTCTTAAACTCCACGGACCCCTTCTTGTGGAGTTTGATATTTAATTTATTATTTAAGATTTTGGGTGCCAAAATTGGAGGCCCCTCTCTTACACCTAGTTTACTTTAGTACTTGAGTGGACCACATCACTTATTGCATGTCCCATGAGGGTGAGTTTTACTAGAGCTACTTACAAGCAGCCATAGCGTCTTATTGAATAAAACGTCTAAAATATTGTGCAAAGGTAAAATTGCCAAGAGGGTTATTATTTGCTAGTGACTCTTTTTCAAGTGCCAAAACTCCAATCTATAAATCGTCATCAACTCACTATTAGTAAAATCAAATAGAGAGCACATAAATAACCATTACACCAGCTATCCCAATTATTGTTAAAACCACATACAAACAAGAAGGTTCCTAGTCTCATAACATGCTGAAAACTCCTCTCGTATGAAAATGCTTCTGCAACTATAATGTATATTGGAAATTATATATGAAAAAATTGTATAAAAGTATAAATTGTGTATTATCATCATAGACCCCTGGGAGGGGTATCTCTCACATGGTATTAGAGACGATGCTTAAGGTTATAGGGATATCTTAAAGCCTGATACTATTTGGTTTAGCTATGCATCATGCACACATTCATGTATTTTGTTTGAGAAAGGATACTGTATTCATGATGCATCTATGAGTGACATTGAATGGTGGTACGTACTTGACTTGTTTTCTTGTATGAGGTTATATTGCTACAGCCGGAAGCCTTGCTGCCCTGCATAATACCCAAAGTAGCACATAGCAAGACATAAATGAATAAATCTACGTACCTGCCGACTCACATAAATACATAGTCGAGCACAACACGAACAGAGAAAGACAGAATGCGGGATAGATCGAAAGAGCACGTGTAGATGCACCTCCTAGAGCGGAGTGCTATGCCGGCACGGTGAGACAAGAGAGGAGAGGAGAGAAGAAGACATAGACACTAGGTGCAATCTCTCCCGTGCAAGAGTGACCATTTCCCTTTTGCACATATTTGATTTATAGATTTCTTAAATGGTCAAATTGAGTACAAACTGGCCGACCGGTCATAAATGGCCAAAGCTCATAAAAGAGCACTTGAATAATAAAATGTACAGAAAATATAGTATCCTTTTGCAATAGCCTAGCTCGGTCAAGTATTTTCCACCTATCAACTGCAATAAATAGTAAAATATCAATTCCATAACATACCTCTCCGTTGGAAAGCAACTGTCCTCAGTTACGAAGATAAAAATCTGCAAAAAATACTTGTGAAAAACAATGATTAAAAATCCGTATCAAATAGTAAAAGAAAATTTCATAAAATTAGACAAGATTGCTTATGCCTGGCGTCATCCACATACTGCCTATTCTAGTGTTACATACCACTAGAATATGCAGTATATGTCATACCCTGATGAATCAGGATATCATTGGTCACACTCATCATTCAATAATCCATTCCCATCACTCTCAAGTTAAATACTATCGTGATAGAAAATCAACATATATCCATTCCAAACCGAAATCCAAACATCTGTCAACATGTACCCATTTCAAATCTAAATTCAAATATCCTTCAATTTGTGTACCCAAGTAACAAAATCATCCAGTTGCAGTGGTGGCCAGCCACTACAGCATGATTTTGTGATCGGTGTTGCCTAAATCGGAAAATCTACACCAATAATACATGTTGCCTAAATCGGCGAATCTGCACTAATGCTGCCTACATCGATGAATCTAAATTTGGTAGAAAAATTGTGAATCTGCAGTTTTTTGGTGTGCTGTCTAAATCGGTCAATCTGTACTAGGATGAGCATTGACACATTGTCTAAATCGGCAAATCTATGTTCTTGTGATTAATGGACTAGACATGGCATAAAAAGTGAAAATTAAATGACATGGTCGATATAAAATTAGATTAGACTGGAATGTGTCAGCGATCATCGCACACCAACTGAGCTCATGTAAGTAGTGGTATGACAAGTCATCTCAATAAGAGTTCAATCAAAGAAAGTTAGAACCCATGACATTAGAAACAATGGATTTTACAGCATAATGTAAACAAGTAAGGGAGCATCTGGAAAAAAAAATTATTGCCTGCTGCAACAAAGGTGCTTGGGTATCTATAGGGGTGTGAGAATATCTGCAAAAAGACTCACTTAAAAGAAATCAAATATAATAAATATTAATTTATCAAATCACTATGAAAGTAGAGAATTTGTGCATAAGGAGATGAGGTGAAGGGTGGGGGAATTTGGAGGGGCCAAGATAAGAGAAGAGGTGGGATAAGCACTTGTGGTAAATTAGATAATGTTACTTTTAGGTCTGAAGATACATAGAGAGATTTTACTTATTATCAGGGATAATTGTAATCATGTTTCAAGAGGGGTATTATGAGAATGCAGTAAGCAATGTCGTAGCTGGGGCTTGATATGAGAACTTTGTATGTAGATTTATCTGCAAAAGGTTTCTAAAAAAAGAAAGCACTAAAAACAACAACAATAATCTAATCATACACTGAATTTTCGTGGCCAAAAGCCAGAATATCTGGAGTCTATTGAATTTAAAACTGATAATTTGGGAGAGAATTGGTACGAAATGGGAACAATCATAGTGGTAGACATACAAGGAACATGTCATGATAACAGTGAGAAGTCGACATGATTGCATGATATATGTGCTTACCATTGGCATTAAAAGAGGAAATATAATGCACAAAGAGTTTGTGTAATTAAAATTTAGGTAGATTCCTTTGAAAAGAATGCTAAATAAACATAGAACACGATTAGAACCTAACAATAGGGGGTGGTGGGGGATCTAATACAATGTATTGACTATCCTTGTGGATCTAATACAATGTCTGGGTACGAAAATAGACTAAAACCATCGGTGGCATCCTCAAGTCCCATCAATACCCGGCATTGGGCGTCGTCGCAAAAAGTATTGCGTTAGTCATGGAAGAGTTTTGTGGATGTACGCTTCTATAAGTAGTCCCGGGCAGGGGGGGCACTATTGTGGAGGTGTCAGATTCCACAGACGAGGGGGAAAGAGCGAGAAATGAAATGAAGTAAACTATTACATTAAACGCCTTCAAAGGTCAAAACTACATTCTTGAGTCAAAATTGATACAACTAATGTAAATCTAATCCAATGTTTGGGTACTGAGGTAAAGCAAAAGACTAAACTTAAAACCCTAAAAGCATGACTAAAATCTTCATCATCATCGTTGATTCTTGTGGATGCCCAACAATGAGCGTTTACCTAAGAAATTATTGCAATGGTCGCCGAAGAGCTTACTCAATGTCCTCTACGGTAAGGAATCGTAGTGGGAGGGGTAAAAAAGATAGCAAAATGAAATGAAATGTTATATTAAACGGCGGTAAAAAAAGCCTATGGAAATTGGGAATAAACTCATACAGACCTTATGGATCTAGGCCAATGTCTGGGTACAAATTAAGATGAAGTAACAAAAAATAAAATTAAAAAAACTTCATCATCAACATCATCAATGCCTTGACAATCGTCCAAGAAAGTATCGCAAGGATCGATGTTGCGAGAGAGAGACAATTGAATATTGTAGAAACAGCCTGAGGACCTGGCCGAGTTAGTCGCGCATGTAGCTGGAGTATAGTGTGCATGTAGTCATTGCTTGCCAAATTGTTTCCTAATGTAGATGGGTTCTCTTGGCCACTAGCAAAAAGGCCCAAAAACTTGTATGTGATGACCTTAATGTGAAAAGGGAGCTCCACAGCTTCACTGGCGGCAAATTGTTTGTTTTATCCAAATCCTGCAAACTTTGCCAAGGCTTGAGATCTATTGTCAGAGCATGGGAGCACGTGTTGGGTGTCCATAATGGCAAGGTGTGTAGCAGGTAGCCCGCGCATGGGTTCCTCAAACCGCCAAAGCCGACAGAATTGAGAAAGAGAGAGGTTTTGTTAGTGGATAGTCATGAAAGAGAGCGTGAGAAGGGGAGAGAGATAGTATAGTTGACGGATAACAGTATTGCAATTAATTTGCATCGCATGTGGACTATAACTACGAGTGTTTACTTTTGAGATGGGGGTGGTAGTGAGTCTTTTTGTTTTTTGGATGGTCTGCAGGCAATGTTGCATGCAATAGGCCCACGCAACAGTTGCGTACGTGTGTGTGTGTGGGACAGAGATTAATTGAGAGAGAGAGAGAGAGAGAGAGAGAGAGAGAGAGAGAGAGAGAGAGAGAGAGAGAGAGACTCAGAGAAAGATAGCGAGAGAGTTTGTCATGTTGTTTTTGCATGCACCAAACGAGGGGTGGCCCGAGGGGTGGGAGGGTGCGTGTTGCAGCCCTACAACAACCCACCCAAGACAAATTGTGTGTACTTGTGGTTTGGCACTCCAGTGCCGCCAGGGAGTGGGCGTCTGGGAAACTACAAAAGAGAGAGAGGTATAAGTCTGCATGTGTGGTTGGTCAAGCGGCCGGAGAGCGAGAGAGAGAGAGAGAGAGAGAGAGAGAGAGAGAGAGAGAGAGAGAGAGAGAGAGAGAGAGAGAGAGAGAGAGAGAGAGAGAGAGAGAGAGAGAGAGAGAGTCTGATTTTGCATGTGATGGAGTTACCACTCTGAGTGTGGGTGGTTGTGGGGGAAAATGGAGCCGCAAAGTAAAAGCGGGGGGTGTGAAGGTGTGAAGCTGCATGGCTAGCAAAAGGTGGCGGCTGTGAGTGAGTGTCATCACCATGCATGGGAGTAAGGGTGGGTGTATGCAACTAGTAGTCATTTCCACTATGCGTTTGAGCGAGGGTGGGTGCTGCCAATATGCCGAAACTTGTGGGAGGTTGGTGGGAAAATAGGAGGCGCAAAGTAGGGAAATCAAGGCAGGATAAAGCTGGTGAGTTTCAGATGTACTGCCTGTAATGAAATTGAGATGGAGAACGAAAGAGAAAAGGTGAGTGGCTGGGAAATTGGAATAATAGCATTCATATTGTGGGTGGAAGTCTACTCCAGTTTTTCAAGAGAAAAGTGGGGTAAAGGTGGACGACTGCCAGTGATTTGCATGCTCGTTACCTGCGCGCTCTCTTTGCGGGTGACACTGCTGACAACCATTGAATAATTGTTTTTTTCTTTTTTTTAATTTGTTTATGTGATTTCTCCCCCTTTTCCACTATTCCTACCGCTTTAGTGGACGCCGTCTCTTGATGTCATTGGTACTACTAGTCGTCATTGTCGGAGGGCATAGAGGTGCACTACAGAGGCAACTCCGGTTGATCTTCTACTGATGCCCTATCAATAATTCTCCTTTAAGTCCTATATTTAAGGTCAATACTATTATGGTACTTTCCCGCTCCCACCATTCTTTTGCACGGCTCCCCTTCGTAGGGTCCCACAGATTGCCTCGCATAGTCAAAGCCACTCGAGAGGCCTGCCGCCACACATGGACAAAGATCGAGAGGCCCTATAGGGATGCATCTTTTTTGGGGCTGACAGAATCCCTATTTATTATTATGTTTTCTTTAATAAGGTCTCTCTATAGATCTCTACTACTATTATTATTATTTACAATATACTTATTATGCAACCTATTCTACTTGCATAAGATTTTCCGCATGTGCTCCTCGCACTAATCCGCATATCATGAATCTTTTTATAATTAAATTGTAAAATAATATTCAAAAGATCTAATCACTTCCCTTAATCAAAGGGGTCCATTAGTGGAGTCGCATAGCATTCACACTTATCAAAAAAAAGAAAAAAGAAGAAGAGAATTGAAGATTAAGGAAAACGCCTTGTGAATGATATTAGAAAGGGATTTAACTTTTGTAGTATGATCATCATGACTCTCTTTGCTTTTATGATTTTTTCTTTGCCAAGAGCATTTGTATTGGCTTCGATACCACTGCTACAGCTCGAGTAGATATTTCTATAGAAATGGTGTCAATGAACAACACACTCATGTAAACTACTTTAATGCAATACTGCCCACGGACATATCTCGAGAAGATGAATGGTATGAGAAGGAGGATGTGAATCTCAGTGTACAAGTTGAATCTCTAAACTTTGAAACTCAAGATGTAAACAAATATAGGGTAGAACCTCGGTTATAGGAACCAAGAATTGGTTCATAGGACCCTTTCACAACTATGTATCTTAATGAAAGTGGCATTATATAAATTTGACTCTGACAATTATAAAAGTTTGATTTTGAAATTGTTTTAAGGATATAGTATTTGAAATTGGATCTTTTGTTTTGCCATTGTAACTAGCTTGAGTGATGGGGTGTGTGGTAGAGGACTAACATCTTACCTTGAGGGATATGCGTGAGTATACTCTCTCGCCTTGTGGTGGAAGAGCATCTTCAGACAAGATTGGCAGTGCAACAACTTTTCACGACCACGGATGATAGGAAAGAGAAGAGAAGTTTATTATCCATGAATTGTATTGTGTGTAATACATTCCAAGCTTGGTACCATTCTGTTGTAGAAAACCCCGAGTTTAGACCACCCAAATATAAACCCTCACCCATTGGGAGTATTGAATGGATTCAATCCAAGTTGGGAAAGAAGATCATTGTTACTGACCAAATATTGTATATACATTTTTATGAACTTACCTTGAGACAGAAAAGGGAAACTTGGATAGCTAGGAGAATACTTCCCTTAGTATTGGCTACGGGATGTTTCAGCATTGTCATGGTCAATGTATGGGGACTTCAATGCTAGACCAATGAACAACATTCCTTTAGCATGATACCTTTCTTTGACTTTTTTGAAAGGGCCATAATCCACAATCTCACCATGTAGAAATTTTGTACAATTTCTATAATACACCCCAACTTGATTGTGCTCAAGGAACTAGAGATCTAGAATCATACTATCATTATTTCTTGACCATTGTCAAGTATGCCCTAATGGGGATGACTCAAGAGGTCAAGGTAGCTCAATTCGTGTCAGGATTACATAATTCTATGAACAATAGACTCCAAAGTCTTTGTCTTACCAACTTTGCAATTGTCCTTGATGGAAAACCTACTGAGCTAGAGTTATCCAATAGAGAAAAGAGGAAACCAAAACCTACTTTTGCTTCATGAATTCAAAAGATCTCATCCCAAGAAGGGAAAAAGGTCTGGAAATTCATAGCAAAGAGGAAAGAACTTATTATGTATGAAGGCCAGACGCGATCATTTGTGATATAGTTGTCTTGATCTTGATTATTAGTCCAAAGATTATCCATTCAACAATTAAAGATTTAAAGGGTTGGTGGACAATTATGAGCTCACCAAATTGGAACTCTGGAAATTCTAGACCTAGACCGCTAGTACAGCCAAAGTTGGTATGTGCAAGAAAGTGATCAATGCCAAGAAAAGGCCGTAGGCAGGTGCATTGCATGAGGCTATAGCAGGTATGGAGTCTCTAGGCAGACCAATGGTAGTGGGGATGTATGCTTAATGTGGCTTTTTAGGCCAAAAAGGGCTCAAAGATTGGTCCAAATGGAATGATAGATCAAGAATGTGGAGATTGGGGTGCTCTAGAATCCGGTCTAGACGGCTCGTGAAATGGAGCCCTAATGTGCAAGATAGTGAAGTTCAAAGTTAAAGGTGTTGCAGATCTTCGACAAGTAGGGCATACGGGGATAGGTGGCCCAAGAGAATTTTAGTGGATAGGCGTGTAGAGATCGAGTTATGGAGCATGCCTATCTTATTGGATTGCTAATCAGAGCTCTAGATTGCAAGTTATGGCTAGTTAAAGTTTCATTGGAGGCCAGCTATGGACCAGGTTGATCGCATGGGGATTTCTGCCATCTAGCATCTTTGGGGCTTCGACAAGGTTCAAGCAGATAGATGATATTGTGTGGAGTTATCCAAAGTCACAATTTGTCAATAAGATTCCCGAGCGTCGAGTTACGTCCTAGTAAAGATGGGAGCATTTAGCAGTGGAGTGCATACAAATGTTTTTCCTTGGTTTTTTACGATCTTGGATGGCCAGCTCGAAGGAGACCAAAGGCAATGAAATCTTGTTGTGTTGAAGTTGGAACAACGGAGTCTTGACCGGGCTTTGGGGCTCGGGAAACCAACCCTGGAGAAAAATGTAGTAGGGTTGTGAATTGGGGGGGGGGGGGTGAGCGTGAGGATTTTTTAAGGGCTTTGGAGATTACCCTAAGCGATGGGCATCGGGTAGCTTCCACATGAAGGTGCATAGCTTCACATGCAGGGTTGCAACTGGGCCCTAGAGTCTATAAGGGCCGGGGGTAAAGCTCATTGTAGGAATCAGATGGATGAGGTGCTCCTTTGGAGCCCTTAGAGATGGCGAGACTGTGAAGGTGCTACATGTGTCGCAGATGATGGCACGGGGGCGGCGGCCTACCAATTTTAGCCGATGAAGGGCAGCGCCACTAACACATACCCAAGTGGAATCAGTTGTGACGACCTGACTCTAGGTGATGATACGGCATGGGCCCCACGGGTGGTTGTTCCCCCACCCGTGAGGGCCCCCCCTTTTTTGAGATTAAGTTGCCCCCCCCGCCCCCCCCCCCCCCCAACAACAATATCGCTGGTTGTAGGGTAAGGGGCTGAACACGGTGGAGGAGAAAGAGAGTGTGAGAAAGGGGGAAATCCAGCTGGGCAAAGGGCAACCAGAAGACCAAAAGTGATCCACTGAGCACGAGAGAAATAATTGTGCTCGGGGCCTTGCAATAAGAGGCATCTCAGGAGAGGGATAATGGGCCCAAGGCCGGGTAAGTGAGCAGAGACCCATGGGGTAGATTTCCATGGGATAAGAGTGAGAGAGAGAGAAAGAGGGAGGATAGTCGGGCAAGGCAAATGGGCCCAAGCCAAGAAAAAGGGGCCAAAGGAGCTCCGAGATGGCCGATAAATATGACCAAGCAAGGGTAGTCCAAAGGCAATTCCAAAGGCAAGCAAGAGAATGCAAAGCCAAGCCAACCAAGGTGAACAGATGGAGTGCAGGTGGGTCAAAAGCCCAAAGGGGAAAAGTCAAGGATAAAAAGGGGTAAGTTTAAGAGGGGAAAAAGTAAAAATGCCTAGGGGCACTAGCGACATCACTATTGCAACCCCCCCTTCAAGAGCACAAGTGAAAGAGATCCAAAGAGAGCAAATGAAAGCAAAGCAGCTCCCCCTTTAAAAAAATTCCAAATTGGGATGCCAAATGAGCCGATTAAAGTGCAGTTTCCAAAGCTGAAGGCCCCCCATTATAAAAGTCATTTTTTAATCAAAATGGGGGATTTTTTTGTGTCGTTTGAAGCCTGCAAAGTGGAGCCCTTTGACAGATAAGTGTGCCTATCCAATCCCTTTGTAATTTCTCTTGAGAATGGCCATTATGATGGCATTGCAAGCTCTATACATGCCTTTTGAAGCATAATCAAGCAATTATTGCCCAATTCTACTGTTGTTTCCCCTTCCCCCCTTCTCTTTCTCTTGCTCTTGTGCTTCCCCGAGGTGCCGGCAGTGTGGATGTGTGTGCCCCCCTGGACCACCATCGGTGTTTTGTGTGAGAGAGTGAGATTGAGCGGCTTTGTACATGGGAAAGGGTGGAGACAAACCGTGGCAGTATAGGTATGCGTTGTGTGGTGGACTTGTGGAGTGTGTAAGCATTGGAAAAAGAGCAGGCGGTGGTCTGCTAGTGAGAAGTGTGTTTTGAAGGTGTTCTTTTAGAGGATAGGGTTGTTGGGATACCCTAAGCTATAGAGAGGCCTTTGTTGTTGTGCAGGGTGTGTTCCCCCATTCCACCTCTCCATCTTCTGGTACCCCCATGGAGGAGCACACTAATTGCTCCCTGATGTTAAGTTCGTGATTCAAGATGTAATAGAGTGTTGGTCCTATTTTACATGGTGATGAAGATGTGGACGAGTTGATCGCAGATTTCGGTTGTTTATGCTCTCATTGCATATGCAAAGTGAAGAAGAAAAGGTGTAGATAGTGCCATTGGTGCTGCGAGATCAAGAAAAGGTATGGTTTGATGGACTAGAAGCTACAGATAAGCAAGATTGGACTAGTTTTTGAAGGCAATTTCTATGCCGGTTTCATAAAGAGGTGTTGGCTACTAAAGCGGATGCAAAGATCAAGGGCCTAGGGAATGAAGTAAGTGGAAATTTTGATGCTTTTGTCGTCGATAAGTTCAAAGAAAGATGGAAGGGTTTGGTTTCTGACACCGGAGTAGTCAATGCGGATTGTTTCAAGTTGGAGAAGTTCCTAGCTTGTCTACATCCTTGTGTTCGCAAAAAGGTTGATTGTGAAGAGCCGGGAAGCTATGCCGAGGCTGTGAGGGTTTCCAGAGTAAAGAGCAGGAAAATGAAGAGAAAACTGGAGTAAGGCTTGTTGAAGCCTAGAGATTATGTACCTGTGGCAACGGTGAGGTGTTCAGTGGACCAATTGATGATGGTGCCAAATGTCCAAATGTGGGGAGGGTGGAGCCTATCAAGGTAAGGCCTTTAATTGATTATAGTCCTTGGGAGTTAACTGTTTGTGAGATGCATGTGTCGATTGTGGAGGCACTCGTCAGTGAAGATGAGGCTTTGGTCAAGGAGGACCTGTGTGCAAAGGAGTTGGAAGATGCCAAGTGCCCAAAGCAGGTTGAAGAAATAGGGCCTAGTTTTATGGAGTGCTTGTACGAAAGGGTTGCAAATTGTGGCCAAGTTATGGATGTCAAAATCATAGAATTGGATGATGAAACTGGGCAAGATGATGGTCCAACTCTTAGAGAAAATAGATGACAAAGATGCCAATACCAAGTCCACTTATGATGATGATGGTGAGAGCACCAGCTCCAGCTTTTGGGTGACCAATAAAGGCAGTAGCTTTGTCATAATAATCAATATCTAATTCTCCTAAATGATTTTCTCATATTAAACTGATCATTTAATGTGGGGAAGTGCCAAGGGAGAAAAAGCTGGAATATTGGTTAAGCTAGCAGACCAGCCACAGTAGAGATCCAAAGGAGGGAAAATAGGGATCCAAAGGGGGGGCCATCTGCAAAAGAGCCATGTGAAACAATGGGCCAAAAAGACCCTAAGGTTCAGCCCATTAAGACTTCCAAAATGCTAAGGTTCCAAAATTCAAAGGTTGTGTCCAAAGGTCAACCCTAGGAAAAATTGGATGCTTTGAGTGTGCCCTAAAAAGTCTTTGCACATCCCTACATGGGAGGGGGCGAGCCCCAAAGCTAAGGGATGAGAGAGAAAGCCACACACACACACACAGGCTCCCTTTACACAAAGGGAATGAGGGACACATGTCAGCTCCCTAGGCCAGATGCCCACAAGGTGTGCCCAGCTCCTATTGGAAGACCCTTGAAGTGGACCAATGAGAATTAAGCTAGAGTAAATCTAGTTTAATTAATTTAAAAACATTTAATAAAAGAAACCAATGAGAATTAAGTCTCCTAGAAGACTATTGGGCAGTCTCCCAAGGGGTCCAATGAGCATTCAGGAGCCCCATGGCTTGCCTGATTCCTATTGGCCAGGAGGCAAAGGGGTCCAATGAGAGTTTAGTTTAATTATTTAATTACCTAAAGCTCTCACAAAAGGGGAAAGGGGGACACATGTCAGAAGGCTATCACTTTTGCTGCTTAATTCCTATTGGCTTGACCTGGGGAGGTCCAATGAGGCAAAAGCCAGGCCTAATTAGCAGCTAGGGCTCGCCCAAGAGAGAGGGGGGGCTGATTTTTGCTTGGCATTGACATCAACACTCTCACACTTGACCATGTGTGAAGGGAAAATACTCTATCTCCTCCCAAGCTTTAATGGAGAGCTCATCACCTACTCCAAGCTTGTGAGATAGAAGCCTACATCAACACTCTCTTGGCATGTGGATGCAAATCCAACCAAGAGCCAAGCTTCAATGCATGCTCATCTTCTCTACCAAGCTAATTACTAAGCTAAGTTATGCTTTTTGTTGCTCTCTCCACCCAAGCACTCTTGTAATTCTCATTAGGAATCTATTCTAATGAAATGTCCACTATGTTCATGCTAATTTCCGCTACACATAAGATTATAGGCCATTAAATGTTACATTGGTATCAGAGCTCAAGGTTTCTCTTTTCTTGCTCAAGAAGGGAGGTCCTCAAGCTAGCTACAAATGGTTGGTATTATTAATTGCCTGTGAGTAAGTAGAATAGGGATTTTTCAGCCTTGCAGGGCGCCTGCCTTTGTGCAGTTAACGGGGCATCACCGTCGAGAGCTATGGTCTTAATTGTGGAGTCCTACGGGGCTTGCCTACGGCTTAACCACTATTGAGCTATTAGAAGCTTGACAGGAGCCGGTGCTGTTTTGGTGTCGAAAGACCCTCTCTTCTATTCCTTGCAATTAATGGTATTCGAGCCGCGGGTACAGTAGCTTGAGTGCTTTTTCTAAAGCGGTAAAGAGGAGTAGCAACTAGGGCTTGAAGTGCCAAAGTACACATAAAAATTTTACACCTAAAAGTTGTTAGAATGGCTGACAATAGTAAAGAGAGTGAAATTGATGTTGATAACTTTGATTTTGCTCATGAGCAAGCTACTAATGATGCTTCAATGCTTGTTAACTATCTAGTTTCTAGGCTTCAACAAGCCATGGGCAATCCATCTCTCCAAAGTGAAGTGCAACGGTAGCTCCGTGCTCACGGGATTCTCCAAGCTCATCACCATGACGAGAGAACACCTAGGAAGCCTCCTTGTGAGACTACCAAAAGAGGTCTCTCTCCGATTCGGGAAGAAGAAGAGAATCCATATGAAGGGCTCAAGAACTTACTTCTTGATGATGCATCTCCTTCCCAAAGGAGAACTCAAGAGCCTCCACCGAAGGAACGAGAAAGAAGCGAGTCTCCCGTCACCTCGGCGGAGATGGCTCCACGAAGACGGCGGGCTAAACGCTCTCCATCACCACCAAAGCGGAGAAGACCATCACACTCTTCTCCACGCCATAATTCAAAGAGGGATGATAAAAAGCAAGAGAAGAAAAAGGCGAGAAAGAGGACACCCTCTTCTCCATCTTCTTCATCCTCTTCCTCTTATGAAAGCTATGGTGAAGACGACAAAGATCAAAACAAGAAAAAGGCGAGAAAGAGGTCACCCTCTTCTCCACCTTCTTCAAATTCTTCATCTTCTGAAGCAAGTGATGGTGCAACTTTTGAACCATCAAAAAGAAGAGGCCATAGGAAATCCTATGCCGCATGGAAGAGGTCGTCCAAGCTGAAGAAATTCAAAGAGGGAGGGAAGAGCATCTCTTTCATTACCTATGATGGCACCTTTGGTGCTACAGACAAAGTTTTGGCCTTTATCCAGCAATTCGATGCGGCGTTTGGAGATGAGGGCTTCACAGAGTCCTCTAAGATACGCCATGTAGCTATGCACTTTCAAAAGTCCGCCAGACAATGGTGGTCTAGCCTACAAGACAACGGTGAAGCTCCACGAACATGGAAGGCTTTAAGAGCTTCCATTATGAAGCAGTTTTTGGCCACCGATGCCAAAGACAAAGTACTCACCGAATGGTGAAGCTTAAAGCTCTCTCCCAATGAATCCATCCACAAATATGTAGACAAGTTTTGGGACCTACAACTCAAAGCCACTGTCTTCAAAAAGTTGGATTTTGGAGAGCAAAAGCAACAATTTTGTGCGGGCTTAACTGAAGAAATGGCGGAGTATGTCAACTCCCAAAGGCCACGTACCATATCGGCGGTAATACACCATACTATGGTGGCCTCGCGAATCAATTTCCAAACGGGGGGTAAAAGAAATAATAAGCCCCCAGAAAACAAGGGTTCCAATGAGCCTAAGGGGAAGGACAATGTCCAAAAGTCTCCTAAGGGCAATTCCAACAAAGCTAAAGAGAAGGGAGTTTACAAAGGAAAGAATAAACTCTCTCCTGAAGAGCTTGAGCGTTATCGTAAAGATAACCGGTGTTTCAAGTGCGGCGAACAAGGGCATGCATACCGCGCTTGTCCCCAAAAGAACAACCGCCAAGATCCTCCTAGAGCTTCTTTGGTTGAAATCCAAGAGGAGGAGATTCACCAAACTCACCACAAAGGATCTCCTCTATGCCATGCTTGGGGAAAGGTAAGAGAACATGATGCTTTTATTCTCTTTGACCCTGGTTCTACTCACAATTTCATATCTATGGAGTTAGCCACCAAGCTAGGCATACAATCCTACGAGATGGGAGATATCCTACCCGCAGACAGTGCCTTCAAGGGGCAAGAAGCTTCAGTCACTCCCTTAATCGGGAAATTGAGGCTTCATGTCCAAGGCTATGTGGACAAAGAGGACTTCTTTATCTCTCCTCTCAAGCATGAGGATGTAATCCTAGGGGCACCATGGTTTGACCGCCTGGCTGCCGATGTTAAATTTCCTGAAAGGAGAATCTCCTTTAAGTTCAGGGAAAAGGACATGTATATAGATGCTAAGGAGATGGGTAACACCATCCCCATTGTACATACACCAGCTTTCAACAAGTCAATAAAGAGCTCTATTTCCGTGTACATGATTTTTGTTAAAGATTCTCAAAATGAACCTAATGCTTTAACAAAAGAAAATAAAAGCAACCAAAAGGAATTAGAGTTATCTAATTTTCTCAAGGGGTTTCAAGATGTTTTTATTGACGACATCCCTTGTGAGCTACCTCCTAAATGAGGTAATGACGACCATGCAATTGAACTTCTTCCAGGAAGTTCACCGCCTAACAAACCTCCTTATAGAGTTTCTCAAGCTCAACAAGAGGAGATTATGCGGCAAGTGCATGAGTTAGTTGAGAAGGGCATGGTTAGGCCTAGCTCATCTCCATTTTGCTCACCTGTGCTATTAGTGCAAAAGAAAGACGGCACATATCGTATGTGTGTCGACTATAGAGCACTAAATAGGATCACTATCAAGAATAGGTTTCCCGTTCCAAGGGTAGAAGACCTATTTGATAAGCTACAAGGATCAACCTACTTCAGTAGGATTGACCTAAAAAGTGGCTATCATCAAATAAGGATAGTTGATCAAGACATTGTAAAGACCGCATTTCGTACTACATTTGGTCTTTACGAATACATTGTCATGCCTTTTGGCTTGACCAATGCACCAGCCACATTCAACCGCTTGATGGAGAAGCTGTTCAGGCCTCATCGAACCTTCACTGGAGTGTTCTTTGATGATATTATCATCTACTCTAATTCATTGGAGGAACACAAGCAACACCTCCAGGTAATATTTCAAGTTTTAAGAGAGAATAAACTTTATGTTAATCGAAAGAAAAGTGAATTTTTCTTGCAAGAGATTCAATATTTAGGTCACATTATCTCTCAAGATGGAATCCAAATGGATCCATCCAAGTTAGAGGTAATAAAAGGATGGCCTAAACCAAGGAATCTTCATGAACTAAGAAGCTTTATAGGTATGTGTGCATACTATAGACGCTTCATAGAAAAGTTCTCACAAATTGCAGGACCATTACATGACCTAACAAAGAAAAATGTTAGGTATACATGGTCTGCTAAGGAGAACAATGCTTTGAAAAGCTTAAAGAAAAGCTTATCTCTCAACCTGTGCTTACACTACCGGATCTCTCAAAACCATTTGAGGTCCAATGTGATGCTTGTGGTGATTGCCTTGGGGCTGTTCTGCTCCAAGAAGGGCACGCCATAGGCTATGAGAGTCGAAGGCTCGACCCTGTTGAGCAAGCTCTAGGCATATACGAAAAAGAACTCCTTGCAGTTCTACATGCCTTAGACTCATGGAAGCACTATTTATTGGGGACTCCTTTCATTCTGCGAACGGATCACCAAAGTCTTAAGTACTTCATGACGCAGACCAAGCTCTCCGACAAACAAATGAGGTGGGCAAATTCTCTTTCGCAATTTCATTTTCATATTGCTCACATTGCTGGCAAGCATAATCAAGTAGCCGATGCACTCTCAAGACGACCGAGAGTGAATGCGGTTTCCATAGCAACTCACAATGATCTATCTTCAATGATAGATGAGTATGCTATTGATCCCGATTTTAGAGATGTGATTTCAGCCCTTGCATTAGGGAAGAAAGAAGAACCATTTACTTTACAAGATGGTTATCTTCTCTATGGCAATAGACTATGCGTTACTAACTCACTACGTGAGAAAGTAATGTATGAATCTCATGCTCCCCCATATGCGGGGCATAGAGGGATTCAGTCTACCCTAAAGGGAATTGAAACATATTTCTATTGGCCTACCATAAAAGTGAACATACACGAGTATGTTTCCAAATGTGTGGTATGTCAAAAGACAAAATTTGATAGAGGGAAGCAACTTGGATTGCTTCAACCATTGCCAATCCCTAATTCACCTTGGGAGAGCATATCCATGGATTTTATCTTTGGATTGCCTAAGTCTATCCATGGGAATACGGGAATATGGACGATAGTAGACAGGTTCAGTAAACAAGCTCATTTTATACCTGTCAAAAAGACTATCAAAGCCCATCAAATGGCAACCCTCTTCATTTCACAAATTTTCAAGTACCATGGCTTGCCAATGTCCATAGTGTCGGATAGAGATCCTAGAATGACCAGTAATTTCTGGAAGGGTCTCTTTGAGAATTTAGGAACAAGGCTAAACTTCTCTTCGGCCTATCATCCACAAACCGATGGCCAAAGTGAAATAGCTAACCTAACCATTCTTGATCTACTAAAAGCCTATGTAACGGAAGTAGATCAAAGATCCCAATGGGAGAAGTACTTACCCTTAGTAGAGTATGCTTACAATAACACTGTACATACTTCCACAGGAAAAGCACCTTTCGAGGTAATTGAGGGAAGATCAAAAAGTCCCTTGCTACTTAAGGTACATGGGAAGATCTTCGCTGCAGATGAGTATAGCCAAGACCTACAAGAATCTTTCCAAAAGATTAAGGATGCTATCTCTATCTCACAGCAAAGGCAAAAGGCTGCTGCTGACAAGCACAGAAGAGCCCAAGCCTTTAAAGAAAACGATTGGGTCTTGTTAAAGTTTCCCAAGGCTCGATTAAGGCACACGACGGGCAAGAATCCTACGGGCCACCAAAAGTACTATGCTAAACTAGCAAAAAGGTATTATGGTCCCTTCCAGATTCTTAGGCCAATCAATGAGATGGCCTATCAACTTAAGTTGCCCAATCATTGGCTCATACACAATGCTTTTCATGTGAGCCTATTAAAGCCTTACAAAGGAGAGCCACCTCAAGAACCAACTATTGAAGACCCACCGGAGATCGAGGACCACGAGGAGGTGCTGCAGCCCGAGTCCATTCTCCGACATGAAGACAAGGTATTAAGAGGCGGTAAGACTATCCGACGATATCTTATTAAGTTTAAGAATTATCCTTTTGAAGATGCTAGATGGATGCAAGGCATACAATTAAAGGATAACCTAAACCTTGTCAATGCTTACAATGCTTCCCAAGAGTAAGCAAATGTACAAAATGTTAAAAATGAACAAAATTTTTGTCTTATAAGACTCTCTTTTTCTTTATTTGTGCACAAAAATGAAGTAGTATGCATGCTTAGATCAAGTTTGCGGAGGCGACGTCTCCCGAACACCAAGTAGAGCTTGTCACTCTACTATGGAAGACTGATAGGACTAATGTGCAGACATGCTTGCGGCAGCCTCAGGCTCTCAAGCGCCAAATGGACTAGTCATCCATTATGGAATGATGTCGTAGGGTAACATAGGGATCCTCTACCCGCTAAGAAAAGGACTCATGCATATGCTTTATCTTCTCTACACCATAGTCGAGGACGACTATGATTTCAAGAGAGAGGTAATGTCATAATAATCAATATCTAATTCTCCTAAATGATTTTCTCATATTAAACTGATCATTTAATGTGGGGAAGTGCCAAGGGAGAAAAAGCTAGAATATTGGTTAAGCTAGCAGACCGGCCACAGTAGAGATCCAAAGGAGGGAAAATAGGGATCCAAAGGGGGGGCCATCTGCAAAAGAGCCATGTGAAACAATGGGCCAAAAAGACCCTAAGGTTCAGCCCATTAAGACTTCCAAAATGCTAAGGTTCCAAAATTCAAAGGTTGTGTCCAAAGGTCAACCCTAGGAAAAATTGGATGCTTTGAGTGTGCCCTAAAAAGTCTTTGCACATCCCTACATGGGAGGGGGTGAGCCCCAAAGCTAGGGGATGAGAGAGAAAGCCACACACACACACACACAGGCTCCCTTTACACAAAGGGAATGAGGGACACATGTCAGCTCCCTAGGCCAGATGCCCACAAGGTGTGCCCAGTTCCTATTGGAAGACCCTTGAAGTGGACCAATGAGAATTAAGCTGGAGTAAATCTAGTTTAATTAATTTAAAAACATTTAATAAAAGAAACCAATGAGAATTAAGTCTCCTAGAAGACTATTGGGCAGTCACCCAAGGGGTCCAATGAGCATTCAAGAGCCCCATGGCTTGCCTGATTCCTATTGGCCAGGAGGCAAAGGGGTCCAATGAGAGTTTAGTTTAATTATTTAATTACCTAAAGCTCTCACAAAAGGGGAAAGGGGGACACATGTCAGAAGGCTATCACTTTTGCTGCTTAATTCCTATTGGCTTGACCTGGGGAGGTCCAATGAGGCAAAAGCCAGACCTAATTAGCAGCTAGGGCTCGCCCAAGAGAGAGGGGGGGCTGATTTTTGCTTGGCATGGACACACACACTCTCACACTTGACCATGTGTGAAGGGAAAATACTCTATCTCCTCCCAAGCTTTAATGGAGAGCTCATCACCTACTCCAAGCTTGTGAGATAGAAGCCTACATCAACACTCTCTTGGCATGTGGATGCAAATCCAACCAAGAGCCAAGCTTCAATGCATGCTCATCTTCTCTACCAAGCTAATTACTAAGCTAAGTTATGCTTTTTGTTGCTCTCTCCACCCAAGCACTCTTGTAATTCTCATTAGGAATCTATTCTAATGAAATGTCCACTATGTTCATGCTAATTTCCGCTACACATAAGATTATAGGCCATTAAATGTTACAGCTTTGATAGTGGATCCGCATTCTATGGCGAGGAGATGGATTCCAAGGACTCTATACTGGTAAAGATAAAATTACCTTGTTATATGCATAAAGATGCGGTGGTAGCTGCTACAAATGAAGACCAGGTAAGAGTATCAACATTTGGGAATGAAGATATGTAGGTGAGGGTATTGTACAACACCATGTTGATGATGATGCTTGTCAAGGTAGCTCTGGAATATCCTTTGGTTGTATAGCAGGTACAAAGGTTCCCCAAGAAGGAGAAACGTGTTGTGGGTATGAAAAGAGGACAAGATACAAGTATGGAAGGCAAGGATGATTCGATGTAGATGAATGATGCCTTGGGTACATGTTATTTTGGGTAGGTATGCTTGGATGATGAGGATGATTGGGGGTTTCATGACCCAGTGGGTGAGATGGATGGAGAAACACAGGTGCTCATTGGGAAAGCTTTGATCATGATACAAGTGATGCAAAGGCTAGCCCCTCCACATGTGGAGGCTCCTTTGGAGAGCAAGAATTTGCTTTTATGGTTGTGCCGACAAAGGTTGTCGTGGGGGAGTATGCATATCAACCATTGTGCCCTTCACAAGTCGTGCTACATGGTTGGGAGACAGGGTCCGATATATCCAGTGAAAGTGGTGGTATGTATGAGCATGATGGTATGCTTGATGATGCTTTGTTTTTTGTGGAAGATTGGCTTGTGGATGTTTGGATTGAGGGAGGTATGCCGAGAGAAATCTATGTGGACAATTGGCTATGTGCGGGAGTGCAACACTAGAGGAAGATGATGGTAAATCAGGGTGGTGGTCAACCCTCTTGAGAAATGTGGTGGGTGACAAATGTCATTTTTTGTACATAGGTGGTTTTGTGGTATACATAGGTGGTTTTTTTACATAGGTGGTTTTGTGGTGTACAGAGAGTTTTTTCTGGTGTTGTAGTTTTTTACTGCAGTAAGCTTTTGTGTGGCTGAACATAAATGTTCAACTAGGGGGTGGGAAATGATGGTGCAGCCAAGGTTGGTCTGTGCAAGAAAGTGATCAATGCCAAGCAAAGGCTCCAGGCAGGTGCCTTGCAGAAGGCTAGAGCAGGTATGGAGTCTCTAGGCAGACCAATGGCAGCGGGGAAGTATGCTTAATGAGGATTTTTAGGCCAACAAAGTCTCCAAGATTGGTCAAGATGGGATGAAAAATCAAGGTGCTCGAAGGGCTGATTGAGTGCTCTAGAAAATGTGGAGTTTAAGGTGCTCCTGCAGACGACTCGTCAAACGGAGCCCCGGTGTGCAAGATACTGAAGCTCAAAGTTAAAGGTGTTGCAGATCCTTGACGGACATGGAAGATGGGGAAAGGTGGCCCAAGAGAATGTCAGTAGATAGGCGTGTAGAGATCAACTTATGGAGCATACCTATCTTCTCGGATTGCTAAGAGATCTGGATTGCAAGTTATGGCTAGTCGAAGTTTTGTCGAGGGCTAGTTATGGGCCTGGTTGACCGCATGGGGAGTCATACCATCTAGAATCTTTTGGGATTTGATAAGGTTCAAGCAAATAGATCATACCGTATGGAGTGAGGAGGAAGTCATGGTTTATGGATCAGGTTCCCGAGCGCCGAGTTACGGCCTGGTAAAGATGGGAGCATTTAGCGGTGGAGTGCATACAAATGTTTTTCCTCGGTTTTTTACAGTCTCAGATGGAGAGCTCAACGGAGACCAAAGGTAATGAAGATTTCCTGTGTTGAAGTCGGCACAATGGAGTCTCGGTCGGGCTTTAGGGCTTGGGAAACCAATCCTGGAGCAAAATGTAGCAGGCTTGTGAAGTGGGGGGGAAACAAATGAGTGTGAGGGGATATTTTTTAGGGATTTCAAGATTACCCTAAGGGATGGGCGCCGGGTAGCTGTCATGTGGTGATGCATAGCCCCACATGCAAGGCTGCAATCGGGCCTTGGAGTTTATAAGGACCGGGGGTGAAGCCCATCGTATGTATCACATGGATGAGGTGCTCCTTTGGAGCCCATACGTAGCAACAACAAGACTGTGAAGGCGTTGTGTGTGTCAGGGGTGGCGGCTTGCCATGTTTGGCCGGCAAGGGGTTCCACCAGTGGGGGGTGCCCACGTGGAATCAGTTGTTGACAACCGAACTTGAAGGTGATGATGCGGCATGCACCCCACGGGTGGCCGTTCCCATGCCCGTGAGGAGCCCTCCCTTTTTGAGATGATGTTGAAGCACCCCCCCCCCCCCCCCCCCCCCCTCCCCTCCCCCTAGCAATATCGCTAGTGGTAGGGTGAGGGGAAGTCACATAGCGGAGGAGAAAGAGAGTGTAAGAAAGAGGAGGAAATCTGGCCGAGCAAAGGGAAGCCAAAAGACCAAAAGGGAGTCCATGAGCGAGAGAGAAAGAAGTGTGCTCGGGGCGTGGCAATAAGAGGCAGTTCTGGACAGAGAGAATGGGACCAAGACCGGGTAAGTGAGCAGAGACCCATGGGGGGAGAGAGAGAGAGAGAGAGAGAGAGAGAGAGAGAGAGAGAGAGAGAGAGAGAGAGAGAGAGAGAGAGAGAGAGAGAGAGAGAGAGAGAGAGGATAGTCAGGAAAGTCAAATGGTCCCAAGTCAGGCAAATGGGCCAAATTATCTTGGAGTTGGCCAATAAAGAAGACCAAGCAAGGGTAGTCCAAGGGCGGTTTCAAAGGCAAGCCGGACAATGCAAAGCCAAGCCAACCAAGGTGGGCACATGGAGTGCAGGTGGGTCAAATGCCCAGAGGGGAAAAGTCATGGATAAAAAGGGGTAAGGTTAAGAGAGGGGAAGAAATGCCTCGGGTGACTAGCGACATCGCTAGTGCACCCCCCCTTCAAGAGCACAAGTGAAAGAGAGCTAAAGAGAGCAGATGAAAGCAAAGAAAATCCCCCTTTAAAAAGTTTCCAAATTGGGATGCTGGATGGGCCAGTTAAAGTGCAATTTCCAAAGCTGAAGGCCCCCCACTATAAAAGTAAATTTTTAATCAAAATGGGGTTTTTTTTGGTGCTTTTTGAAGCCTGCAAAGTGGAGCCTTGTGACAGGATAGTGTGCCTGTCCAATCCATTTGTAATTTCTCTTGAAAATGGCCATTCTAATGGCATTGCAAGCTATGTACATACCTTTTGAAGCATAATCATGCAATTATTGCCCAATTATGTTGCTGTTTCCCCATCCCCCCTTCTCTTTATCCTACTCTTGTGCTTTCCCGTGGTGCCGGTAATGTGGATGTGTTCCAATTGAGTGAGATTGAGTGACTGTGTGCATGAGAAAGGGTGGAGACATACTATGGTAGGAGGTGTGTGTTGTGCGGTGGACTTGTGGAGTGTGTAAGCATTGGAAAAAGAGCACGGGGTGGTATGCTAGTGAGAAGTGTGTTTTTGAAGGTGTTTTCTGAGAGGATAGGGGTTTTATGGATACCCTGAGCTATAGAGAGGCCTTTGTTGTTATCATGGGTGTGTTCCCCCATTCCCCCTCTCCACCACCTACAACTTAGCAAAAATGCAATTAGCAGATCTTTAACCAAGATCAAAGACAACCGTAGAACCAACGAAACTTTTGACCAGGCAATCCACCTTTTGTCCGAAATGGACCACGTGCCAAAAACAACAACAACAACAACAATGGGAATAACTTTAACATTCAACCTCGTCAAGGAGGAGGAGGAGGAAATCAAATACCTCAAGTAAGACCTCAAGCCTATAGAGCTCAAGGTGCTAGAGGCAAAGGGAATTTTAAAAATGAGTATGTTCATGCTCCAATTAAACATCACGGAGTGAATGAAAAATTTTCAATAATTCAAACCCCAATAGAGTATCAAGGTAATTATTTTACCTTATTGATTGATATGGGAGTACACATTCTTCTGTATCTCATAGGTGCATTAGAAACCTCATTTTTCTTGAACACCCTGGTTCATACTTTACAGTGGAATTAGCTATGGGTAGGAAGGTTAAATCTTCTACTTTAAAGGGTAACTTCAATTTTGTTTTGGATGGTCACAACACTTTTGCAAATTTTAGAGTCTTACCCATAGGAGTCTATGATGGAATCCTAGCAATGGATTGGCTTAAGGCCTTTGATGCTCACATTCGTTGTAAAGATGCTTCATTGACTTTTGTAAATAACCAAAACTCTAGAGTTATAGTTACTGAGAAATGGGAGAATAACCTTAAACTAGTGAACTTTACCATACTTATGAAGAGTTACAGAGGAAGAATGAAATGATTTAAGCAGTACAGATTAACCCTACAGGAAAGAAGTCAGACACGCCTGAAACCAAATGGTTTACAGAAATTGATGATTTATTTTCCAAATAACTTTTACACTTATTGCCTAAGGTGAAGTTGATCATGCAATAGAGCTTATTCCAGGAGCTTAACCAATTGCTCGTAGACCATACAAAATGTCATTACTTGAGTCTACGGAACTCAAAGAGAAACTTACTTAGCTTCTTGAACAAGGATTCTTTCAGCCTTGTGTTTCTCCATGGAGTACTTGTGTTCTCTTTAATCAAAATAAGGATGATACTCTATGTATTTGTATCAATTATCGTGGATTGAATGAGGTAAAAGTCAAGAATAAGTATTCAATACCAAGGATTGATGACTTACTTGATCGATTACATGGAGCTTCTATCTTCACAAAAATTGATCTTAAGTCAAGGTATTACCAAATCTCAATCAAGGAGGAGGATATACCAAAGACAAGATTCGACACTTGTTTTGGACATTATGGATTTACAATCATGCCTTTTGGACTTACAAATGCTCCTGCAACTTTTAATTGTCTTATGATCGATGTGTTTAGAGAGCATCTTATTGATTTTGTTCTTGTCTTCTTTGATGGTATCCTAGTTTACTAAATGAGCAGAGAAGAACATGAACAACATGTGCAACGAGCACTTTAACTTCTACGTCAGAATCAGCTTTATGCTGAGCATAGCAAATGCACCTTCTTTCTTGACATGGTGGCTTATTTGGGATTCATTATGGCCAAGGATGGTGATTTTACTTATCCAAGTAAGATAGAAGCTAATGTAGCTTGGCCTACACAAAAATCAATAAAGAAAGTACGTGTCTTTATTGGTTTAAAATGATGGTATAGTACTTTTATTGAAGGCTATGTTAAAATTGCATCTCCATTGACTAATGCACTTAAGAAGGCCCAGTCAGTTAGTGAGAATTGAAACAGAGTATTAGGCTGAAATAGAGAACTAAAATCGAATGATATAAGGAAATGAAAGACGCAACTGGAAGACTAGAAATGGTATTTTTAGATTCAGATCATTAACTCGAGGATAACCAGTACACTGTACAACAAGATTAAGCTCAGATGATTATAGGAGTAAATGATTACAAGGCTGAATACACGAGTAAATGATTATAAGAGTGAATCTAGAAGCTAAGAGCTCGTAAACCAAAAGTGTTTAGAAATCCAAAAGTGTTTAGAAATCCAAAAGCCAAAAAGCCAAGAATCCTGGTTACAGAGTGTAGTGGGTCCTATTTATAGCTCTGAGGAGTTACTACAGTAACTGCATACAATAATTACGGTAATCACTGCCAGTGAGCTATTCTCGTTTCCCACTCGTTGGCCTTCTAAGGGGAAATTCCCACCTGTTGGGACTCGCCTCGCCTTCTACATCCTTCCCTCCTTTCTTGAATTTTGGCATAATCCAAAATTTATTCTAATTGGAAAAATGCCACCAAAACCCTAAACCCTAAACCCTTCTGGTTTTCTAAGTTGGTCGATGGTTCTCATGATAGTACTATTTTAGTATTGCTAAGTTATACCATACTTCATGCTTGTTGAGTTCTTGACACCCATATAGTTGTAATTTCGTGGGTGTCCATCCAAGGAGATTCCAGTGCCTATTGGATGGTTAGAAAAATCCACCATCTGATTCTTAGATGGACCTACCCAGTATCCTTCCATTGAACCTGCTTCATCTTTTCCTTCTTCTATGTTGGTGCCTCAGAAGTCCCAATGTCAGCATTGTCCTTCTGAATAAGTCTATAAATGGCCTCCTGCTCAAGTTGATCCCGTCTTTCAGTGCACGATGTTCCTCATGATAGTACTCTTTTGGTGTTTCTAGGTTTATACCATACTTCATACTTGTTGAGTGCTTGACACCCATATAGTTGTAATTCCAAGGGTATCCAGCCAAGGAGATTCCAGTGCCTATTGGATGGTTAGAAAAATCCACCATCTGATTTTGAGATGGAACTACCCATTATCCTTCCACTGAACCCACTTCATCTTGCCCTTCTTCTGTGTTGGTGCCTCAGAAGTCCGAGTGTCAGCATTGTCCTTCTAGATAAGTCTGTAAATGCCCTTCTGCTTAAATTGATCCTGCCTTTCAGTGGACATCTCAAATTCATAAGGCATGAGGGCGTTTTAGGTTTTGGTGTTGTGATCATATAAACTGCATTTGCCCTTTGTCAGATGGGTTCTGGCATATTTATGACAATGCGAGGATGTGTGGATCCATCCCTGTCGGAGAGGCTGATTTGTCTTAGTTCTAGATTCAAAGAGAATCTCAACCATTTCTCTGCATTTTAGGCCTAGTCCTGGTTTGGTAGTGATATCTTTTTAGGAATTTTGGAAGACTCCACAGTCAGTTGAAGTAATTGATCTGTGATCTTCGCTAACCCACGGAGCTGGATCTTCCACTATCCCATGTAGAGTTTGAATTTTTGCATTTCTCCATGCAGATCCATGACAGTATTCATTTGGAGGGCGTCATTGATGAGTGATTGTGTCATAATAGCTAATATCTAATTCTCTGGAATGATTTTCACATGTTAAACTGATCACTTAATATGCAGAAGTGCCAGGGGAGAAAAAGCTAGAATATTGGTTAAGCTGGAAAACCGACCATAGTAGGGATCCAAAGTAGGGAAAATAGGGATACAATGGGGGGGCCATCTGCCAAAGATAAATGTGCAACAATGGGCTTTAAAGACCCTAAGGTTCAGACCATTAAGACTTCCAAAATGCTAAGGTTCCAAAATTCAAAGGTTGTGTTCAAAGGTCAAACACTAGGGAAACTGGATCTTTGTGTGTGTACCCAAAAAGTCTTCAAAACTCCTACAAAAAAGGGGGTGAGCCTTGCAAGTAGGGAATGAGAGAGAAACGCACACACACACACACACAAACACACACTCACAAGATTCCTTTACACAAAGGGAATGAGGGAGACATGTTATCTCCCTAGCCCAGATGCCCACAAGGTGCACTCAAATCCTATTGGATGGCCATGGAGGTGGACCAAAGAGAATTAGGCTAGAGTCGATCTAGTTTAATACATCTAAAAACACTTAATAAAAGAACCAATAATAATCAAGATCTCTAGAAGACTATTGGATAGTCTCCCAAGGGGTCCAATGAGCATTCAGTAGCCAAATGGCTTGCCTGATTCCTATTGGCTAGGAGACAAAGGGGTCCAATGGGAGTTTATGTGCATTAATGAATTACCTAAAGCTCTCACAAAAGGGTAAAGGGATACACATGTCAAAAGGCTATCACTTATGCTACTTAATTCTCATTGGCTAAGCTTGGAGAGGTCCAATGGGGTGTCAGCATGAGTAAATTGCATGAGGGGTCGACCAAGAGAGAGAGGGGGGTAAATTTGTCAAGTCATTATCACACACACACTCACACAATCACATGTGTGGAGCAAGAATACTCTCTCTCTCTCCTTCCCAAGCTTTTATGGAAAGCTTATCACCTACTCCAAGCTTGTGAGAAGGGAGGCCTACACCAACAACTCTTAGCTTTGTGATGCAAATCCAAACATGATCCAAGCTTCAATGTATGCTCATATCCTCTACCATGCTAACTGTGATACCCCGCTAGCCATCACCATCTTCTAAGGTGTGTGAGGTCTTGGGTATGAGACCATGAGGGAATTGATGTTATGTTTTATAAGTGTTTTGCTTAGTGCTTGAATCTTCCATCTTCGCACTACCTAGTTATTGAAGGAACACAAAGAATTGTATTGTAAAATGTCTCTCTTGATGGGGGAAACCTATAATACAAAGACTTTAGGAGGAGGGACCGGCTCCATGTAAATCCGATCCTCAATTGTTGTCAATAGCTTAATTTCTCTCTATTTTGAAGTATTGTTCATGGCTATCTAACTAGGTGTTATGATTTTTGTTGCACTCTCCACCCAGCCACTCTTGTTATGCCCATTAGGAATCTATTCTAATGGAATGCTCACTATGTTCATGCCATTTGCCGCTACACACAAGTTACTAGGCCATTAAATGTTACATTGGTATCAGAGCACAAGGTTTCTCTTTTCTTGCTCAAGAAGGGAGGTACTCAAGCTAGCTATAAATGGTTGGTATTATTAACTACCATTGAGTAAGTAGAATAGGGATTTTTCAGCCTTGTAGTGCACCTGTCTTCGTGTAGATAACGGGGCATCACCATCGAGGGCTATGGTCTTAATAGTGGATTCCTATGGGGCTTGCCTATGGCTTAACCACTATTGATCTATTAGAAGCTTGACAAGAGCCCGTGTTGTTTTGGTGTTGAAAGACCCTCTCTTGTATTCCTTGCAATTAATTGTATTCGAGCCCCTATGCTTGTTAACTACCTTGTTTCTAGGCTTCAACAAGCCATGGGCAATCCATCCCTCCAAAGTGAAGTGCAACGGCAGCTTTGTGCTCATGGTATTCTCCAAGCTCCCCACCATGACGAGAGAGCACCTAGGAAGCCTCCTTGCGAGACTTCCAAAAGAAGCCTCTCTCTGATTCATGAAGAAGAAGAGGCTCCATACGAAGGGATCAAAAAATTTCTTCTTGACGACAAATGTCCTTCCCAAAGGATAATTCAAGACCCCCACCGATGGAACAAGAAAGAAGCGAGTCTCATGCCCCCTTGGCGGAGATGGCTCCACGAAGACGGTGATCTAAACGCTCTCCATCACCTCCTAAACAAAGAAGACCGTCGCACACTTCTCCCACCATAATTCAAAAAGGGGTACAAAAAGCAAGAGAAGAAAAAGGCAAGAAAGAGGTCACCCTCTTCTCCATCTTCTTCATCCTCTTCTTCTTATGAAGAAAGTGATGGTGTGGACAAAGAGAACCAAGGCAATAAAAAGGCGAGAAAGAGGTCACCCTCTTCTTCATCTTCCTCAAAATCTTCATCTTCTAAAGAAAGGGATGGTGAAACTTTTGAACCATCAAAAAGAAGAGGCCATAGGAAATCCTATGCCATGTGGAAGAGGTCGTCCAAGATCAAAAATTTCAAAGAGGGAGGAAAGAGCATCTCTTTCCTTACCTACGATGGCACCTTTGGTGCTACGGACAAAGTCTTGGCCTTTATCCAACAATTTGATGCGGCGTTTGGAGATGAAGGCTTCACAAAGTCCTCTAAGCTATGCCATGTAGCTATGCACTTCAAAAGTCCGCCACGCAATGGTGAACTAGCCTACGGGCCAACAGTGAAGCTCCACAAACATGGAAAGCTTTAAGGTCTTCCATCATGAAGCAATTTTTGGACACCGATGCCAAAGACAAGGTATTCACCAAATGCCGAATCTTGAAGATCTCTCCCTACGAATCCATTCACAAACATGTAGACACTGTTTGGGACCTACATCTCAAAGCCACTGTCTTCAAAAAGATGGATTTTGGAGAGAAAAAACAACAATTTTTTGTGGGATTAACTGAAGAAATAGTGAAGTATGTTAACTCCCAAAGTCCACGCACCATATCTGCAGTTATACACCATACTATGGTGGCTGGTCCACCAGCTCTCAGAGCCTGTTTGGCTTGTCTTTGTTGGGTTCACTACCACCTATGTGGCAGTTGATCCACCAGATCCAGAGCCTATTTGGCTGGTCTTTTCTGGGTTCAGTTCCCCCTGTAGTAGCAGCTGATCCACCAGATCTAGAGCCTGAGGGTGTGGAAGGAAGAAAATCATCATCATTAGGTTTGTCTACCGGGTTGTCCTTCCCTTCCTCATCCTGCTCTTCTTCCCTCTCAGACTCCTTGTCAGGATCATTTTGCTTACTAATATAATCCATGATGGCCTTATTTGCTAAGGATGTGTTGTATTCGGAGAGCTTTTCTTACAGATCACTCTACATAGTCTCCATGAGTGCCTTCAAATTGTCCATATTCAAAGTGACATTGCCTTGTGGATTCAGGATATCAACAAGGTTATTATAGATGTATCTTTCTGTCAGGGAAGTCTTTAATGTAGTTTGGGTTGTCAGTATTTCTTTGAAGTCTGCATGCTTCACACGTAGCAGAGTATGAAATCTATCCGTGTCTCTCAAAGCTGCTACCCTGTCTTCATTTAATTGCCGATTCTCTGTTTCTAACCTCAACAACTTTGTTTGCAGCTCCTTAATTGTGCGTGCTGACTGATTTTTAGCAATACCATGCATGAGAGGTTGTGCGGCCACATCCTTCTGAAGTTTTTGAATCTGTTGTGCTTGCTGCTTCCTATTTCTTCTTTCAACTTAGCCACTTCTTTATTAGAAGCTGACGCATCCATCATCTGTCCTAAGGAATTGACAATGGTGTTCCATGATGCTTGGATAAGCGTTGAGCAGCATCACCTATTGTAGCCGAGTCAGATTGAACTGGCTCATAAACCATGACGAGAGCTATCTATGGCAATGCTACCAAATCTCGTTTTTGAAGAATCAATTGGCCTTTGAGAGGGTTATGTTGTAATTGGTGCAAACGATCCTTCTTGGCTACGGATAAATCCATTTCATTGAAAAGGATTTTGGTGGTTGGAGGGCTGGCAAGTGCTGGGCCCTTTCCTTTGTTAGTATTGACTGCGAACTGCTCAGTGCTTGGTGTTTCTTGCTGGCCTTTTCCAATGTTGATTTCTATTGGAGTCTGCTCTTTGGTTATTGTTGAAGTTTGGCCTACTGAGGATTTTTCAATGGCCAAGGGCTGGACCTGACTCTCCAGTTGCTTCAGTAGAGTAGTACTCTTTGTAAACACAATCCTTGGTTTCTTTGAACCACCAACCCCCACTTGTGTGGCCTGCCTCTTCTGTCTAGTTGTGGCCAATTGATTGCCTGGAGCCTCTTCATGTGAATATAGCTCTACATTGTTACCGACTGGAATGGGCTTTGGACTCCAAGCCATCCTTACCTTGAAAGAGGCTTTGGAGCAGTAGTCCACTACAAAAATTATCATACATACCAAGCCTTGAATACACTCTGAGATTTTAGCTTGGTAGTCTGTTGTAAAACATTGTGTGACAAGATCTAGCACAAATTGATTTTAGCTTTAGCATTTAGCCTTGTTGCGAGAGCTTGGCAATCAATTTCTCTGACACATATGTGGGATTTTTATTCAAGGTGATAGCCCCAGTAACAAACCTGTAGGTTGAGGGGACATTGAGTCCTGCTACCGAAACCCCTTGTGCACCAGCCTTTCTTTTCTTTTTTGGGTGCTTCATCCGCAGATGCTGTGGTTGGCTTTGTCTTGTTGGGCATTTTGAAATCATAGGCAATGTCGTCAGGTGCCACTGTTATTTTTACTCCATTAACAATGGCACTGCCTTCCTCAGCATTAAAAGAATCAAGAACTTCTTTGATAATGGTTGTGTCCAAATCCAACCTTGTAACCTATACAACCACATGTAAATCCCATAACTATAGCATTGATTATGCCTGCTCAGTAAACACATATATGTGTATCTTGCTATGTGGAATATGTGGTAGGGACGCTTGAAGAAAAGTGATGGCTGCTGCATTTTCAGCCATTGTATCATGCATCTTCTTGGACACTTTCTTTCTACCCATACACTACGAAGATGACAAATCTATAGAGGATAAAGACTTACTTGTATCTTCAAAGCCGCAGCAAGGTGTGTCAGGTAGGGACAGAAAGGGACCAACAGAGTCTTCAGACGAGAAAGTTTTTGGTTGCAGTGAAGAATTATCAAAGCTTGGTGATGGTGAGTGTGTAACAACAGATAGTCATCGTGCAAGAGACTTGTGAGGAAGAATGTCTGCCTGCCTTACTATTGTACACGTATGCACCATAAAAGCTCCACTACTTACTGTTCCTAGATTTTTGTGCACCATCAATGACGTGGCACACATGCATCGGCCAATTTGTCCCATAGTCCCTTTAATGATTATCACATTCATACCCATTGGCCCTTTTCCCGATACGAACTGGTACTGACTCTAAAACTCTCCTAGCTTTGTCCTTGTTTGTCACTCTGAGACTTTATTGGCATTGTCACTGGTTCTAGTAATGGTTGTACATGGAAGAGATTTAGAATGGTTGGGTATGAAAGTCCCTGGTCATCAATACCCAGAATACTAGTATCATCTCCTCTAGAGGTCTCTTTTTCATTAGAATAATCTAACTTGATCTTGGACCCATTATAAACACCTGACAATAGTAATCCAAATAATTGCTTCAACCTCACTATGCCATTGGAAAATACCCAATGGATTTCATATGGACCAGCCCAAGCTATCTTTAAATTTGGTTTCTTAGGGCCCAATTTGGATTGATAAAGAAAAACTAAGTCTCCCTTCTAGAACTCCCTAATCTTGATTCTTTTATCAGGCCACTGTTTTCTGTGTTGCTGAATAATCTCTTGTTCTAGCATGGCTCTTTGTCGTAACTCATTCCAACTGCACTAATTCCTCCAATCTTTGTTTAAAATTATGAGTAAAATCTAATCCATATCCCACCGCCATTCTGAGACTGGGAATCATAAATCCAATAGGCACTACAGCTTCAGTACCATACACCATTCTGAAAGGTGTTATTTCAATGGTGACTTTAAAAGCTGTCCTGTAGGTCCATAGAGTAGTTTAGAGCTTAATATCCCACTTGTGTGCTCCTTCTGAACAATCTTGGTGAGAATATTCTTGATGGTTTAGAAAATCTTCTTGAGGCGACCACTAGTTTGAAGTCCGTAGCCTTGTGAAATTCTTTGAAAATAGGTAAGGCCTTGAATTTCTTTCTAAATAAAAAATTAGTGGTATATCGTGTGTAATCATCAATCAAAAAAGATTACATCTTAGAGAGACTAGTTCAAGACAAAGACTACATTCTAGAGCAATTTCCAAAGGATTTGTTTGAATCTTTTGGTTGGAATTAGATACTAGCTCATCTAGATGTATGCGTGAATGAAGTGACCCTAGGAAGATTCTGTGTGAAGAGGGCTATGACATTGTACCCTTCCAAATTGTGAGTTTTATCTTGGAAACTGAGTCAAAGACCAAGGACCTAGATACATAAGAAACTATTGAGTGCAAACGCATAGCTGACAACATCTCTATCAAAGATTTGAGAAACAAAAATGACAAGGAATTCCAAGATTCACAAAACGATCTTCTTCTAGAGATAGATGTTGAGGATGATCTCTCTAGTAGATCTAAAAACAAAACAAAACTAGAAGATAAAGAGGCAATCTTCTACAATTTCCTTAACCAAAAATCAAGAAGACAAGAAAGGCACCACACAGAATGAGTATGAAAGAGTTATAACCAGCTCATGTCTATCTTGCATCTTCTCATTCGGCCTCTCACTCTCTTTGACTTTCTCACCCACAAGTTTGATTTTTGTTGACTAGGGGTTTTTAATGTATCTCAACTAGTGGGCAATTAGTCTCTTTAATCACCTCCTCTTGAGACATGTATCAGTCAATGACAATCTCTTCCATCACCTCCTCTCTAGTCAACTCCTGGTTGTTGTCCCCATCGACCAACTTGTTGTCCTTATCTTGTGGCTTGGCATCCCTCGTGACTCTCTTCCAAGTTGTCCGGACCATCTGATTGTGAACAATTTCTACCTTGAGACATTTTCAGGCATAATGACCAATCTTGCAACAATTGTCATAGGCATTGGGGAGTGATGCAAATTCCAGCTCTTGCTGGAGGGCACCCAATCTACTAATATTAAGATCCAGATATCTCAAGATGGACATACTCATGTTCCATAGTAAATAGACCTTGACATCCAAGCGTGCTCTAACTTGGGGTGAGCAACACATGACCCAGCTAGCAACAATGGAGTCCACATGTTTTTGGAGCCACATAGGAAGGTGCTTGAGCATAACCCAAACTAGGAAATAGTCCATAAACTCTTTTCTTGGGAAATAATGAGGCATCCAAGGCCCCGGGGGATTCACCATGGAAAACTTACCACAACACGTAAGTGTAGGGGAGGGGGGTTTTTTTACAAGTTACATAAGCGTATAAGTTAGGGGTAGGCCCCCAATAATTTATCTCCCAAGTTGAAAAATAAGAGAGGGGGGTATCATATTTGGGGCGGGGGGGGGGAACCCGACCCAGGTTGATTACTTGTAATGATTGGTCACCAATGTGCACTAGAACCTGGCTGAATTTAGGGAAAGTTTTTTATCAGGTCACACAATAAATTTTGCATCAAGATGGTCATAGATAAGGATTGATTTGGAGCAGGTCAAGGGTTTGATTTACACCAGTTTTGGAAAAGTTTTTTATCAGGTCACACAATAAATTTTGCATCAAGACGGTCATAGATAAGGATTGATTTGGAGCAGGTCAAGGGTTTGATTTACACCAATTTTGGATGGGTCGGAATTGGAGAGTAGCCAGAGTGCAAGTTGATCGGGCACATAGTTTGAAAGTCAAACTAAGACCCATTGAGGGTACATATAATTATCAATAGAAGTGGTTCCTTGGTACATTGCCAGTTACTATGCTACACACTCTTTGACTAGTTTTACTCCATTAGATCATGTGAGACCTAGATTTTAAATTTAAGATAGGGGTATGATAGTTTTCTTCATTGATTGCCGTATAAGCATAGAAAGGGGGGTCATATTCCCCAATATGAGTTTTATATAGGGGTTTTATCAAAGTTTTCCGCTCGCAAGTGGCGTCTTGTTTTGTATATAGAGTGAATCCCCTGGGTCCAAGGCATGGCATAAGAAAAGTGGGATGCCCCCCAAATTCCTCCTTTGACAATCAAATATTGAACTATTTTTTGAGACACACTGCCCCATAGAAACCTTTGCCCACTGTTGTGAACTAGCAAATCATTTCTCTGTTATTAGTTGCCACTTTTGCCCACTCCCATGGGCCTTGGGTTGACATTTAACCTCCCATAAAGTAAAAAGCAATTGAGTGAGCACACCATGCCTTGAAGTTCTTAAGTGCAACTTCAAAAGTGAACTCAACTTGCATTGCATACCCCTCCTCCCTCTTGTTTAGACTATGCATGATCGTTCCACGCAAATTTTACCTAGCTAATGAGTAGAGCCCAAAGGAAAAGGATTTTGGAACGTTTTCAGGATTGGAGGCATCAAGTTCCTCCATCTTTCCATCGACACGAACATCACATCCACCTCCCATGGGGTTTGTAGTGGTATTTGCTAGCTCCCTTGTAGCAACAGATCAACAAAACCATCAATTCGTGGATGGTAGCAACTTGGCTAGGGCATGGAAGCATCACACATGGGTGACTGTGTGAGAGTAATGAGTAAGAAAAGAGTGAGGAAATCATGAGAGTCCATCAAGATTAGAGAGAAGAGAGAACTAATGAAAGGGATTAGTGTTTCACAAATTTTAAACCATATGCTAATCAAAAATTACTCTTTGTTGCATTCCCTACCAATGCTTGTAATCACATCCTAATCATGAGCTCGCCCAGGCTCATAGGATTATGATTAGGAAAATGAATGCACAAATCCTAATCTGCACACTAATCTAATCATGCATACAACACCATAATCTAACACACAATAGGTAGTCAAGAAATGAGAGGGTGATTAGTTATTACCACACACAAATCAAGACGCTGTGAGCGGGATGAAAACACACACAGCGCCTCTATAACGACCCGACACACACTCTTGGGAAGATACACACACACACTATGGGGTACCACTCGGCTTACACAACACACCTGGCCGAGACAGGGAACACACCTCTGGAGTGAGAGGAGAGAGACTATCCACTTTCCCACTCCACACAAACACACACACACACACACACTATGGGGCACCACTCGGCTTACACAACACACCTGGCCGAGACAGGGAACACACCTTTGGAGTGAGAGGAGAGAGACTATCCACTTGCCCACTCCACACAGACACACACACACCCAAAAAATTCAGCTCAAAAGAGGAGAATTTTTTATGTTTCGATACAAATGAGCTTGGGCCAACACCAATGGGGCAAACAACTCACACAATATGGCTAAAAGATACCAGATAGAATCACAAACTGGAGCTGAAACTTCGCTCATAGGAGAAACTTACACAGCCAAAACAGCAGAAAAAGAGGGAGGAATTTGGCAAAATGGACAACGCCATCGCGTCCGAAACGGCCCAAAACCCCAGTCTACAATGTCAAAGTGCTCAAATCCGACCTTGGATGAGCAGTTTACGGCCAAAACAAGCTCCAAAATGAGCAAAAACACACCTGCAGCTGTTCCTCCTCTCTTCTCCACGTTTTTCCTGGTCTTCTCTCTGTTTTTTCAGTTCCTACACTTAGCTTTATTATTTGGGCACCCTTGGCCTTTTAGATGACCTCAAACGGACCCCAAACAGGCCAAACACTGACCTCGCAGTGCATAGTTGTCAACTTTTTGCATCATCCGCACACCTGGCACTCAGTTTTTCCAAATAATGCATCCCGGGACCACGTGAAGTGGCCCCAAAAAGTGGTCCTCATGATGACCATTCTGCATAATTATCACAAGAAAACACCCACGTCGTGTCCATACTTCTCCGTGTGCAAGTATTGACCCCGTTCGACCTCCTGACGCCACTCGATGCCATCTGACGTACCTGCTTACCTCATGTCTTCGGCCCGCGGATAGCTTCCTCGAGAAGTTTTACGCACTACCAACTCCTCCTTATTGTAGAGAAAACACAGTGGTACTGGTAATAGTGAAAATCGATGCACTATGTACACCCTGTCCTACCTGTACACATGTGGGGCCCACGTAACCACCTGGCTCTGGAAAATGGGCAATCCTTTATTCGATGCACCATGCATGTGTATGTACATATGCGCAATCCCTTGCTCAAAAAAACTCCTGACATAATTTGCCCATCCCCTAGCCTACTAGATCATTCATGATCAGCAGCAGCAAAGAGAGATATGAGACTCGCCGCATCACGGGTCTCCTCATCCTTCACCAACATTGATTGCTCCACAGACAGCTCATCTTGCTCCACCATCATCAATCTAGCATGATACAATTTAAGACGCAATCCATTTACCCTTGACTTATGTAGAACACCTTCCAGGTTAGCCAGCTGATATGTGCCATTTGGAAAACACTCCACTACCTTGAAAGGGCCTTCCCACTTAATTTGAAACTTCTTTTGGAAGGTGTTGTCCTGCTTACTGTTGTAGCGCAAAACCAATTCATGCTTCTTGATACCCTTACTTTTGACCTTTTCATTTATCTTTGCCAAAGCCCTATCTTGCATCTGCCCATAATGTTCCAATGCACTCATCCTATCCAACTGAACCTCTTGTAGCTGTAAGAGCCTCTCTTCGAATGCATCACTAGGCGGCCCAAGCAACTTCTCTAACATCTTGACCGCAGGCAACTCTACTTCCACAGGCAATAGTGCTTCTTTTCCATACACCAAATGAAATGGAGTAAACCCTGTACCTGTCTTCACCGAAGTACGGTAAGCCCATAATGCACTAGGCAATTCCAAATCCCAATTCTTTCCTTGGTGCTCTGTCACTTTCGAAAGAATCTGTACCAACTCACCATTGAATCTTTCATTTAAGCCATTACACTGTGGGTAATAAGGAGTGGTATGCTGGTGCCTAATCTTCATCTTTGCACATAAAAAATCTAGCAGTTTAGCTCGAAAGCCAGGCCCTTATCTAAAAGTAGCTCCAGTGGCACCCCAAACTTGCAACATATTTCATCATACACAAATTTTTCCACATCCTTTGCAGTGATCTGTTTTACTGCTATAGCCTCTGCCCATCTAGAAAGATAGTCCACTGCCGTCAAAATATAGCTTTTGCCCCTGCTTGTGATAGGTAACGGGCCTATTGCATCAATCCCCCACTTTTCAAACACATCAAACTCCATAATGGTTTTTCGTAGCTCTGGCTTCAACACTCTCTTCCCAAATGCTTGACACCTATTGCAAGACCTACAACAATGGTGAACATCTTGTGCAAACTAGTCCATACATACCCCTCTTGCAAAATCTTATGCAAGGTGATCTTTAGAGCAAAATGGCCACCACATGCGCCTTCATGATTCTCTTCCAACACTCTGTAAAGCTCCTCCCGCCAAGGTACATGTCTCAACACGAGATCAGCCCCTTCCATGTATAAGACATCACCAATCAATTTGTACCTGTATGCTCTACGTACAAAGCCATACTTCTTAGACTTCTGAATCTCCTTTGGAATGATTCCTGTTAGCAAAAACTCCTCTTCTTCAGCCAAACTTTCCCGGCCATGATAAAGAGGTAAAGTGGTCCTCAACACAAATAGCTCCCCAATCATGCCTTGAGCTGCTTCATGTGCCTCTCCATTTAGAGCACGTTCAATGTGACTGATGCTCCATGCTTCGAACTTTTTTAACAGGCCTTTAATTCTGAAGCACGTTTCCTTCAATGAGGTGTTCTTGCTCTTCCACACAGCCAACACTTGCTTCACCACTAACAAGGCATCACCTTTTATGCTCAACCTTCCAACCCCATGCTTCAAACAAATGTGTAATCCGGCTTCCAGAGTAGCATATTCAGCCTCATTGTTACTATGAGCATCCAGTTTGAACCCTCTCTTGCATACTAGCTTCCCCTCTGGATCATAAAGTGCTATACCCCCTGAAGCTGCATCGTGGCTCTTTCTGTATGAACCATCAAAGAACAACACATGTGCATTGTTGATATGTGGCACTTCTTCAACTACCTTTCTCACCACCTCTTCCTTAACAATAAGGGGATTCTGCTTGTAGGTCAACAAATCAGCTAGGGTAGCCCTTGTACTATCTTCCACTAGAAAAGAGAACTCAAACTCTTGCAGCTCAATTACCCATTTCTTCACCACATTTGACATGTTAGTACCATTAATTAACTGTGGCAAAAAGGTATAACTCGTCAAGAAAACAAAAGGCCGTGGTAGAAAGTAATGACGAAATTATCGACAAGCAAATATTGCACTGGCCTTCACTAGCTCTACTTCCGATAACTTTCTCTCCGCTACCAACTTCACTCGGCTTGCACAATACACTGGCCTCATATAATGGCTGCCCTTCCCCTTTTGCAATAGCATGGCTCCAAAGGCATCATCCCCTACTGAGGGATTTACATAAAAAACTTTCTCCCAATCAAGAGCCTGCATGGCTGACAAACCCCCTAACACCTCTTTCACCTCTTGAAACACTTCTTCACACTTTTCATCCCATTGCAATGGATCATGCTTTGACACTTGTTGTAATGGATAAAGAATCTGAGAAGACAATGGAATAAAACTTGCCATGTACTTCACTTTGTGTATAAAGGTTTCCAATTGCTTCGTACTCGTAGGTGATGGAAGAAGAATAATAGACTTAACCTTATCTGGATTAGCCTCAATGCCATTTTCTGACACCATATGGCTCAATAACTTCACCCTTGGCTGTGCTAGATGACATTTCTTTGGATTTAGTTGTCCTCCACATTCATCATATCGAGCCAATACCATCTGCAGCTTCTCATGGTGTTCAGCCCTACTACTATAGACACAGAAGTCATCCATAAAAGCTTTAACACAACTACCAACGAATGGTTCCAACAACCAATTTTCTCTCTCTTGATAGAAGGAAGGTCCATTTGACAACCCAAATGGCAATACTGTGTAGCAATAGCAGCCCCATGGCGTAATAAAAGTTGTCTTTGTGCGGTCTTTAAGAGAAATCTTCAATTGAAAATAGCCTGAAAAACCATCACACATACTGTACCTCTCATAACCTGCCACTCAATCCAAGATCTGATCGATGAATGGAAGAGGATATGGGTTCTTCTTAGTGACTGCGTTTAAGGGTTTAAAATCTACACAAATTCTCCACTTCCCATCCTTCTTTGGACTGACTACTACTGGACTCAACCATTCTGTGGTCTCCACAGGGACTATGAACCCTGCCTTCAACAACTTGTCCACCTCTTCTCGCAAGGCTTCCATTTGCTCTTGACCCATCCTTCTTAGCCTTTGCCGCACTGGCTTAGAACCTTCTTTCAGCTCTATATGCATCTCTTCACCCTTGAACCCTCTAATCTCTTCATATGAAGTAATGAACAAATCAGGAAAACTAGCCAGCATATGCAAATATATATCCTTCTCCATAGCTGAGAGGTCTTCACTGATCATTTGTGTCATCAATTCCTGCTTCTTTGACAACTCAACCTTGGTTTTCATTAGCCCTTCAATCACTTCATAAGGCCCTTCACTTTCATCTTCAACCTCATTCGCAAATGCAACTAAACCAAACTCCTGTATTTCTTTTTCCATCAAAAGAAATGCAACATCAGCATCCTCATCACTGCTGGTAGTGCTATCACTGTCCTCATCTGTCACCGTGGAAGAGTCTTCATCACTAGACTCATCCTCATCTTCATAAAGCTCCTCTAATCGTTTCCTTGTGTCCATATTATAAAGCTTCTTGGTTTATGTCTTTCCATAGAGGCTAATCGTACCATGTCGCCAATCTTGAACAGCTCCCACTGCACGTAACCATGGTCTGCTCAGTACAATAGGATATGCTCCCAGACCTGCTGGCCTCACATGAAAATCAACCACTGCCTTTGCATCATATGCCTCCACTTCTAAGCTCTTTACAACACCCAAGCATTTTACTTTTTGATGGTTTGCCAATCTGATCCGAAAACCTGACACCCCAGCCACTGTGAGACCCATCTTCTCAACGCATGAGTGTGTTATGACGCATATTTGGGCTCCGCCATCCACATAACCTTGTCCCAAATTTTTCCTTTTATGCCACACATCTACTATTGGACAAATGTCTGGTAACTCATCCATTGCCAACACCTTTACTGAATCTCTCTCTGGCTCTTTCTCCATTGGGTTAACCATCCTTTTCCACTGTTGCTTTAGCTTAGGCACCATCTCTATAAGCTGCCCAAAAGTAACATCTGCCTTCCTGCTCGTCAGATCCTCCCTCAAGTCATAGCTTAATTGCCCATCCCTTAGTGGAAAATTTGAAACATGAAACTTTCGACGAGCTCTCCTTTTCCTCTTGGCCTTGACATCCTCGCCTTCATCGCTCTTTCCTTTATTCTTACTAGGACATGGGGCACTTCTTCCTTCCTTATCCTCTATGGTCCTCTTCCCAATAGGCATCACTAATGTATCTTCTAGCTTTGATGCCTTCTCCAAGGTGACTACACTTAGCAATTTTGTCTTTTCCTTTTCCTCCTGGGTCAGTCCACTGGTTCCTTCGTCTCCCTTAATTTCGATGCCATAATCATTTGACCTAGTTAGCACCTGTCTTGGCAATGGATACATGTCTCCCCCCATCCTTGGTGGCTTATCACATTGCGGGCTGATGTGACCCAACTATCCACAATTATAACATGTGGGTGTCTGCCTCCAAAACCTACCATTGCTTTGTCCAACACCATTCCTAGGCCTTTCTTCACCTCCTGGCTGATTTGCAAACCTCCCTTGACCTCGATTATTTCCCACTTGACCTAGCATGTTTAGGCTGAGATTCTTCATCAAATCTACCATTTGCCTCATGTCTTGCCTTAGCCCATCATCTTGCAGTGCTGTAGGACCACTGCTGTCATAACCTGAGTAGTAACAGGAACCACTGGTTTGTGATGAACCCCTGACATGCGACCTTGTAAAGACTCTATAGGCTGAAATTCAGACCTCATGGGCAAAGACTCCACCCCTAACTGGCTCATTTTCCTCAACTTCCACTCTTTGTTCCTTGATACCTCTAGTGCATCTTCATATGTCCTAGGCTTCTTTAGCTCCACTCTCCAACGTATATTCTCCCAAAGACTAGCCAAGAACCTGTCCTTCTTCATCATGTCAGGCAGGGGTACCTGTGGTGCTAAGGCCTTGCACATTCGCTCCCATGCCAATGAAAACTTACGTATGTACGCATCTCTTGGCTCACCTTCCTTTTGCACCAAAGCCTGTACTTCTTGCCACACTTTGTCAGGATCTTCTATCTTCACAAACTCCACTTCCAACCCATGTCGTAGATTATCCCAACTCAACCGTACAGTTGGATCAGCCACACGCAACTCCTCTTCAAATTATTTAGACCAAACTCGTGCATCCCTCTTCAAACAAATTTGGAGAAGGCGTAACATCTGCGCAGGGTCATGAATCTCGTTGCTAATGCAGGCAACCTCCATCTTTTCCAAAAATTCTTCCACATCTTCATCACTTCTTCCATGAAACTCCGGATAAGAGAAAGCCATGGCTACCCAAGTTTCAATGCTTTGAGAACCGCTTTGAACACACGTGCAAGAACCCAAAACTTTTGACTACCCAATCCCCAGAAACTTCAATGGAGCTCAACTTTAGATAAGGACAAACACATGCACATCAAATGAGTTTTCATAGTTGATCATCGGAATCACAACACGCAAAGGACATTCCAAGATCTCTCGTAATCTTCTTGGCCCGAACATAAAGACTATGCGCTGCTGGAAAAAAATCTTCCTGGACACATAAACATTTATCTGGATTCTCTAAGTTAAATGAAAAGGAGTGAATTGAGGGCCATTTTGATCATCCATTAAACTCAACCATGCATCTCCCAAGAAAGCACACCTGTCTTATCCTCTGATTTTGCCAAAATTTCTGGAGCATAACATCAGAAATGCCTTAAAAGACCAAAAAACCAGCCATAATAACTTGGGAAAATTTTGACAGAGTTTCCCCAGAAGTAGAGCAGTAGGAACCCAAAATATAGATTGTCTATGTATGCATAAACTGTCAACAATAGAACTCGAGCATCAAGTAGGAATCACTAGTACATAGCCTATGGCGTGGTCACAAAAAGGGTGCTCCAGCTACCTGTATCACCGAAAAGGATCTCCACATTTGAGAATCCCCCATCTCAATAAAAACCTCACGCTATCGACCCTCACACGAAGGCTAATGCAAATCGCATATAGTTAAGTCTCAGAAATGACTATCTTCCAGACCAAGTCTCAGAAATGGCTGGGACTGCCAAATACAACCAAGTATGGCTCCACAAATGCGTACAATCCAGCAGACAATGTGCTCAAATAGGCGCCAAGTGATGCATACCCACAACAACTGCAAGTGACATCACTGCTAGTATATCACTGTACTCCAGCTACCTGTGCCTGTGTGAATCACTTGTACCTGTACCTGTCCCTGTAACCTGTAACCTGTAATCCCGAATCTCAAATCTTGAAGCTCAAAATAGAAGGTACTCGAAGAAAATCCTCCGTGGGGGCGCCAAAAGAATGTGAGCGGGATGAAAACACACACAACGCCTCTATAACGACCCGACACACACTCTTGGGAAGATACACACACACACTATGGGGCACCACTCGGCTTACACAACACACCTGGCCGAGACAGGGAACACACCTCTGGAGTGAGAGGAGAGAGACTATCCACTTGCCCACTCCACACACACACACACACACTATGGGGCACCACTCGGCTTACACAACACACCTGGCCGAGACAGGGAACACACCTTTGGAGTGAGAGGAGAGAGACTATCCACTTGCCCACTCCACACAAACACACACACACCCAAAAAACTCAGCTCAAAAGAGGAGAATTTTTTATGTTTCGATACAAATGAGCTTGGGCCAACACCAATGGGGCAAACAGCTCACACAATATGGCTAAAAGATACCAGATAGAATCACAAACTGGAGCTGAAACTTCGCTCATAGGAGAAACTTACACAGCCAAAACAGCAGAAAAAGAGGGAGGAATTTGGCAAAATGGACAACGCCATCGCGTCCGAAACGGCCCAAAACCCCAGTATACAATGTCAAAGTGCTCAAATCCGACCTTGGATGAGCAGTTTACGGCCAAAACAAGCTCCAAAATGAGCAAAAACACACCTGCGGCTATTCCTCCTCTTTTCTCCACGTTTTTTCTGGTCTTTTCTCCACGTTTTTTCTGGTCTTCTCTCTGTTTTTTCAGTTCCCACACTTAGCTTTATTATTTTGGCACCCTTGGCCTTTTAGATGACCTCAAACGGACCCCGAACATGCCAAACACTGACCTCGCAGTGCATAGTTGTCACCTTTTTGCATCATCCGCACACCTGGCACTCAGTTTTTCTAAATAATGCATCCCGCAACCACGTGAAGTGGCCCCAAAAAGTGGTTCTCATGATGACCTTTCTGCATAAGTATCACAAGAAAACACCCACATTGTGTCCATACTTCTCCGCGTGCAAGTATTGACCCCGTTCGACCTCCTGACGCCACTCGATGCCATCTGACGTACCTGCTTACCTCATGTCGTCGGCCCACAGATAGCTTCCTCGAGAAGTTTTACGCTCTACCAACTCCTCCTTATTGTAGAGAAAACACAGTGGTACTGGTAATAGTGAAAATCGATGCACTATGTACACCCTGTCCTACCTGTACACATGTGGGCCCCACGTAACCACCTGGCTCTGGAAAATGGGCAATCCTTTATTTGATGCACCATGCATGTGTATGTACATATGCGCAATCCCTTGCTCAAAAAAACTCTAGACAACGCTAATTCACAACTTAAATGAAAAGCAAAGAGAGAAGCAATAGGAATCAGTTTCATTGCATGCTTAAACGGCTTGTGAAGAGAGTACATGTGGCTTCAAGCCTCCACCTCCATAACGTCATTCTTCTTCCTCACTACTATAGGTTTTCTCTCAAAATGATATCTCCCCTTTCACATGACGTACAATTTACTTATATGCCTAGGGTTTTAAAAACAAAGGGCCGGCCATCCAAGGCACATAAAATAGAATAGTAGATACAATCTGCAACTCGTAAAGATCCCGTAAATTTATAGATAATGATGGAAAAATATGCTCACATGAAGAATAGGTAAACGACTGCTGGTGTTCGACACTGCCAACAATTGCACCCTTTTTAAGTTTTGTCATCCCTAACAAAGCCATGCCATGGTAGACACTCAAGGAAGAATGTGCCTGCAAAGAAAAACATGGTTGAGGTAGTGAGCTAAATCATATGGAAATAAAGCATAAGGGGAATGCAAAGAATATGTGGAAATGAGAAAATGCAAATCATTATGACATGCTACAATACCATTAATCACAAATAAATTGCATTTTGGTGAAATTAATCAATCAAGAGTTTTGGGCATAGGGATGAGTCTCTCAATTACTTAGCTATGACCAAGGGTTAAAACACTTATTGTATCACTAGCTAAGTTAGGAAAATCATCTAAATGCAAGATTCCCTAAGTGTGTTTTCTAGCTTTGATTAGCTAACTAACTCTCGCAACTCCAAACAAAAGCTTTAATTTGTTCATTTGAAGCTCAATGGAAGTCTTTCATTTCATTTTTCTTGATTTTTTTTTTTTCACATTGACTCAAAATCATTTGATGTGTTTGCTTATTTTGTATACCCGAGGCTTTTTACTTCTCAAAGAAAAGAGCCCACATTGGGAACCTTTAGGGCTCTAGTACCATAGGCAATACATGTGAATGAAGTACCAAGATCAAGCCGAGATTACTCTTTCATCTTAAGATTTTACATTTGTGGAACTTTTGTTTTTTGCTTCCATTTCCTTTGTATTCTCACTAGTGTTCTTTGTTGTTTAAGTGAACAAGCCTCTCTATGCCTAAAACACTCCTAAGGTCTTAGACATTCAAATAATTTTACTAACTAGGACTAGTAGTCAAGTAAATGAGTTAACCTAAAGTCATGGATTCCTAACCTAAAGGCTCATCAATAAGACTAAACTCCAAGTCAATTAACTAAAGCAAATAAAAATTTATGCCTCTTCTATGGCGTATTACAAAACATAACTAAATGCACTCAATCAAACCATGCAAAACCACAATCATCAAATATAAACGTCCATCAACATGAATCATAGGAAGTAGTATACGTGGAGGTATGGGATGTGTCTCCTCAAGAGATGTGGAAGCTATCACGCAATGATGAAGATCGACATATCCATGCTACCTCAAAACTCAAGTCCATCTATGCTGAAAAATCATAAACAAAACACTCTCACCTAGAAAGGTGTGTCAACGTAGAAATGAAAGTGTTATTACCTAAATGCAACTAAAAGCAAATTCTATACTGAGCTCTCACACCTAGATACGTAGAGGAAAAACAACCCAAAGGGAAAAAAGTGTTTCTAGTATACGTGCATGTGACTAGTGCACCATGGTCAATCTGCACAAGTCAAGGGTCTAGTATCACTAGGAGGGTAAGAGATCAAACTCTCTCCAAAAAATAAAATCTATAATCTCCAAGCTCTCTATCTAATGGTCCTTGGATGGATAACACCCACCTTCATGTGGGTGATAGAATCTATAGCACAGGTAATGCGCCTAGGGATAAAATAAACTCGTGACTATGTGGGCAATGAGCTATGTGGCTCAAGATCCCTCAATGGTAGGCCCTTACGTAGCTCTAAGTCAGCAACATGGTTAATGGAAATCTCACATGAGTTATGGATCATGTTAACATATGGTGTGATAGGTGGTTGCCTCTTCAATATCCAAATCTTCAATGTACGCAATATCTCATTGAATGTAGGTCAATCTCTCCTCCCATGTGGTCATGAATTCCTAGTTTGCTTTGGCACTTGCCATGGGACAGGCCTCTCTATAGGTCTTGAACATGCTCTAGATCTCTCTAGTGTGGGTGTGGTCAAAGAACCTATAGGAGATTTATAAGGATGTGCTATGGTCTCTGGTCTAGGAACCCAAATCTATCTATGTCCTCTATAAAATCCATGTGCATCTAGTGACTATATAGATGTGGGCCAACCTTGGCATAAACAATCATGTGTAAAGTCTCTCTCAATCCAAACAAATGTATCATCACTAGTTAATGGTCTAGTCCGTGTCATCATGGGAGGCACGTAAACATGTCTAGTGGCCCTATAATAAGCTCTCTATGGTGAGCTATAGGCCGGATATGTCCTAGGTCATTCATAGGTAGTGCTACTCTCTCGAACATCTTCTAAGGTATTCTCTACCTGATCTCGAGGTGTCTCAAGAGTCGTGGTAGGAGTCACTCTAGGAAAATTAGTCTCTAAATTATTACATGTCACCTCTACTCTAAGGAGGTGGTAGTAGTCATGGTCTATAAGTATCTCATCTATCCCTATCTCACATGGGGAATCTAAATTCGTCACTAAATCTGGTCGTGAATGTCTATGAGCATCTATCTCTATCATATTTGTAGGTATCTTGGTCTCTAATGGCTTAGTCGTAATTTCAACATTCTCGTGATAATTTGGATCAACAATATCCTCAAGTGTAGGCTCTAGTGGGACATCTACCTCTATGGTAGGTGCACTAGAATCATCAATAAATGTGGAATATCGCATGCTATTCATTTCTACTGGCTCATGTATCATCTCTAGTATAACAACAATCTCACTAGGCTATACCTCCTCTATAGAACAAGTAACAACCTTTAGAATAGTCACTCTAGGTGGCTCTGCTGCTATAATGCTCTCTAGTGTACTCGTCCTTTCGTCAATGTGGGAATTTGTCTCCTTCATCTCAATCACTCTAGATCTCAAATGATAAACTACGCTCTAAGGAAAAATATGTCTATGTGATGGATATTCCGGAGGTGACCTCGTAGGGGAATTCTGTCTAGCAGGTGTTTTGTGGACTATGTGTGGTCATCACTAGAGGTTTGTGGCCGTACTGTGGAGAATATGGAAACCCCATCATCAAGAAATATCCAGTACCATTTTGTCCCTATGAATTCTATTTCGAGGATCTCCAACAAGATATACAATAAGGATAATGGCTCTCTCAAAATGTCATGTGCTCTGATCTTGTCATTATCTACATCCACAATCATCAACATAAGTCAATGTGTGCTTCAGTCTATGTAGCTGCACTGTCCCAAGATGTACCTTGGTGTCCAAACAATCATCGAGATGTTCTCTATCTACAACATCATAAGGGCTATTTGACAAGGACATGTATGTGGCCATGATCTCAGCACTGAAGAACTCAGTCAAACCAAGGTGACTTCTTTGAACTCTAACATGCCATATCAAAGGATCAATTTCATCCACAAAGGTGCCTCTAGTGTAGGAATGCCGATCAAGGTCAAAGTGAACAAACCAAGGCATGACCCCTCTACAACCTAATAAATGTAGCACAAGCTCAATATGGTGCTCCGTGCTCATTGTGGAAACTCTATCCTCATGTGGTACCTTCATGGTGTCTCTAAGTGGTGATCTTTGTCTTGTCATCATATCTAATGCATGTGATCTAGCAACCTCTGTGTCTAGTGTGCTTGCAGTCTGTGGTGCGGTCTCTACAACCTCTCTAGCATGTGTACTAGTTGTAGTAGCTTGTGATGTGGCTGTATATGTGCATGGTAGCTCTAGTGGTGCACTTGTAAGGCTTTATCTCTTGCGCTCTATATCTAGCCTCACATTTTCCATCATCTCAACATGGTTAATGGAAATCTCACATGAGCTATGGCTCATGTTAACATGTGGTGTGATAGGTGGTTGCTGCTTCAGTAGCCAAATATTCAGTCTGTGCAATATCTCATTGAATGTAGGTTGATCTCTCCTCACATGTGGTCGTGAATTCCTAGTTTACTTTGGCACTTGTCATGGGGTAGGCCTCTCTATAGGTCCTTAACATGCTCTAGATCTCTGTTGTGTGGGTGTGGTCAAAGAAACTATAGGAGGTATATAAGGATGTGCTATGGCATGTGGTTAGGAACCCAAATCTATCTATGTCCTCTATAAAATCCATGTGCCTCTAGTGACTATCTAGATGTGAGACAACCCTGGCATAAACAATCACATGTAATGTCTCTCTCAATCCAAACAAGTGTATCATCACTAGTTAATGGTCTAGTCTGTGTCATCATGGGAGGCACGTAAACATGTCTAGTGGCCCTATAATAAGCTCTCTATGGTGAGCTATAGGCCGGATATGTCCTAGGTCTTGCATAGGTAGTGCTACTCTCGTGAACATCTTCTAAGGTATTCTCTACCTGGTCTCGGGTGTCTCAAGAGTCGTGGTAGGAGTCACTCTAGGAAAACTGGTCTCTAAATCATTATGTGTGACCTCTGCTCTAAGGAGGTGGTAGCAACCATGGTCTATAAGTACCTAATCTATCCCTATCTCACATGGGGAATCTAAATTCCCAAATCGACACTAAATCTGGCCGTGAATGTCTGTGAGCATCTATCTCACTGGAGAACTCTATCTCTATCATATTTGTAGGTATCTTGGTATCTAATGGCTTAGTTGTAATGTCAACACTCTCGTGATAATGTGTGCCAGCAATATCCTCAAGTGTAGGCTCTAGTGGGAAATCTACCTCTATGATAGGTGCACTAGAATCATCAATAAGTGTGGAATCTGTCGTGCTATCCATTTCAACTAGTCCAATCGTAATGTCAACACTCTTGTGATAATGTGTGTCAGCAATATCCTTAAGTGTAGGCTCTAGTGGGACATCTACCTCTATGATAGGTGCACTAGAATCATCAATAAGTGTGGAATCTGGCATGCTATCCATTTCTATCGGTTCATGAATTGTCTCTAGCATAACAACAATCTCACTAGGCTATACCTCCTCTATGGAACAAGAAACAACCTTTGGAATAGTCACTCTAGGTGTCTCTGCTACTATAATGCTCTCTAGTGTACTCATCCTTTCGTCAATGTGGGCATTTGTCTCCTTCACCTTAATCACTTAGACTTCAACTAATCAAGTGTGCTCTAAGGCAAAATCTGTCTATGTGATGGATATTCTGTCTAACAGGTATTTGTCGACTATGTGTGGTCATCATTAGAGGTTTGTGACCATGCCATGGAGAATATGGCAACCCCATCATCAAGGAATATCTAGTACCATTTGTGTCCATATAAACTCTATCGTGAGGATCTCTAACAAGATATACGATATGATAATGGCTCGCTCAAAACATCATGTGCTCTAATCTTGTCATTGTCTACATCCACAATCATCAATATAGGTCAATGTGTGCTCTAGTCTATGTAGTTGCATTGTCCTAGGATTGACCTCGGTGTCCAAACAATCATCGAGATGTGCTCTATCTACAACATCATAAGGGCTAATTGGCAGGGACATGCATGTGGCCTTGAGGTCATCACTAAAGAACTCAGTCAAACCAAGGTGACGTCTTTGAATTCTAACTACATGTCGTATCAAAGGATCAATGTCATCCACAAAAGTGCCTCAGGAGTAGGAATGTCCATCAAGCTCAAGCTGAACAAACCAATGCATGACCCCTCTATACCCTAATAAATGTAGTACAAGCTCAATATGGTGCTATGTGCTCATTGTGGAAACTGTATCCTCATGGGGTACCTGCATGGTGTCTCTAAGTGGTGATCTTTGTCTTGTCATCATATCTAATGCATGTGATCTAGCAACCTCTGTGTCTAGTGTGCTTGCATTTTGTGGTGTGGCCTCTACAAACTCTCTAGAATGTATACTAGTTGTAGTAGCGCCCTGTGATGTGGCTGTATATGTGCATGGTAGCTCTAGCGATGCAATGGTAGGGATCTAGCTCCTTCACTCTATATTTGGCCTCACATCTGCCATGATCTCAACAAAGGTCTTTCTTGTAGATGGTCTGGATGACGTGAATCTTGAAGTTGATCTAAGTCCTGTTGGATGTGTAGATGGTGTGGTCATCGTGTCTAATATAGGCTCAATGGAACTAACTTGCAAAGGGGAATAGAGTAGTCCACACAATAATGTATAGGTAGCCTCTCCTATAGGTATCCCGTAAGGAACTTGGTGGGGTAGCACTCATTGTGTCGTAGGGAGAGTACTCTCCAAATCTAACTTTCTTCCTCGTGTACATCCTTCGATATTCATCAGCATACAATGGTCCAATCTCAAATAGGTCCAAGGATACACTCTTGGGTAGCTCAAAGGTGTCTGGATGATCCTCACAAAGGGCTAATGTGACACGCTCTGGAATCTCCTTCATCATGCGTCTATAAGTTATACAAAAACCATCAAGAAGGTAATCTAGCAAGGTCGTGTGTGCTTGAGCTCTAAGCATCTAGAAATTGTGTGTCTGGTAGTTTGTGGGCTGAATCTAGATGTACCTCTGTTGAGTGTCTGCCCTGTGTCTACATGTATATATATGTAGGCAATCTTTCTAACTTTCCATGAACTCACAACAATCTATCAAATGGAGCCTTAGGATCCCTGCTAGCCAAAATTTATCAATCTAGGTCAAATTTGGTGTTAAGGAGGTTTATAAGCAAGTGGACCAGCTATGGTGCGTAATCTGGCAATCAAAGGCTAGCCAAGTGCTAAGTTGGGGTCATTGGGTGTGAACAAGCTCTAACAATTGTCTCTTGACCCAAGTCTTGATCAAAAGTCAATCAACGGGTCAAATCAGACTCTAAGTGTGTGCAAGTGTATGACCAATGACTAAAATCAAGCTTTGAGGACACATGATTACCAAAGTTATTAGAAAAAGCAGGGTCTTCTTCTCCCAAGAGTGTGTCCAAAATGAGTGAGAGAAGGCTCCTTTTTATATATTCTGGCAAGTTGGGGTTATGCTTAAATCACCCCTTGATTCCCAAGCTAGACCCTATCTTCCTAGGGTGACCCCTCTTGATTTTCTCACATGTAGAGGTGTCCTAGCCTCACTTGCTTGCCAAGAAAGTTCAAAAGTGCCCAGTCCCTAAGCCTTCCATGCCAACTTTGGGTGCCTCACCTCATGTAACCCCATGGTTAGAGTCATTCTTTCTAAAAAAGATGGGTCCATGACTATGGGTCATCCTATGAGCATCCATGGACATGCATATGCATGCCCATGCACAACATACACATACATACCTTTGAATTATAAATTAAATCTATTAGATTTAGGATAAGGATTAATTGTCTAGGGTGAGCTTAGATGATCAAAATTCAGTTCTAAAAACTTATTTCAAAATACGAGCTTGAGGACGATAAGCTAATGCATCGGATGCACACACCTACTATATTTATCAATTTTTGAAGCAGATATCTATTTTTATGGAAATTCAGGGTGGGGCAGATTTAGATGAGATGGTCTTATCTGGATAGGCGCAAGCCTATCAAAGCTTACTTTTTTTTGGATAAAATTGACAAAGAAGTTAAAATTTCACTTTTAAAAGACCCACATCAATAGCTCATTAGAGATGAAAACTGCTAAAAATAGAAAATTTTTGTTTATAACCAAAATGGAATGATAATTCTACTTTACATGGAGACCCCCTTTCCTAGGGTGGTGGGAACCTTACATTCTCCCCAACTTGAGGAATCAAGATGATTTTTGTAGAGAGAAGTTTTGTCGTGATGATTTTTGTAGAGAGAAGTTTTGTCTTCCCATGTCGTACCTTCTTCAACAAAATCTTTCCATTTGACCAGGTGCTCGATGATGGTGTTTCTCCTAAGCTTACTTTCCTAAATCTCTAGAACATAATCAAGCTTAAGTTCAAGGACCCCTTGGAATGGAACAACTATCTGTTTTTGGTATCCAAGAGTTTATCGAGGTTAGGAAAATATGGTTTTAGTAGGCTAATATGAAAAACACTATGAATTTTGAGATTAGAGGGCAACTTTATTTTGTTGGCTTGATCACTTACTACCTTGACAATCTCATACGGTCCACAATATCTTGGGTTGAGATTCTTGTACTTTCCCAATGGTAGAATTCTTTTCTTGGGTTTGACTCAAAGAAATACTTTGTCTACTTCTTTACAGGTTCAATATGATCTCCTTTTATCTGCATAATGTTTTTGTCAGTTTTGAGTAGCTTGAATATCCTTGCAGATAGCTTTGGTCTGGGCTTCCATGTCTTCAAGCAATTGCTTTGAGGATTCCACTTTAATAGTAGGGTGTGAGAAGTTTAATAGAGCTAAGCATTCATGACCATAAAGAACCTTAAACAGTGACATGCCTATACTTCTATGGTCAAAGGCATTATAGGAATATTCAACCAAAGGAAGATATTGAGTCCATATTTTTGGTTCCTATGAGCAATAAGATTGAAGGATATCCTCAATCACTTGCTTTACTCTTTTAGTTTGACCCCCGGGGGATTTTCGTATGGTATCATGTGACTATACAAGAGGGGGGTTTTTAGAGGACAGACATAAGCGTATACAATAGGAGTAGCCCCCCATTATTTCATGCTCGTACTGTATGCATAAGTGAGGGGGGGGCCTACCCCACACCGGGGGGGGGGAGATATTAAGTGTTTATGCCATAAGACTAATGCAAAGAATCTTTTACATGAGGGTGTTGTTCTTGGTATTTCAAAGAGTTAATTTAATCCACTAGCAAACTAAGATATCCATACCAATGAGAAGGTATGGTACCTCCCTGTCCTCTCCCTTAGCTAACATCTTTAAGACTTGTTCAACAAGCTTCTAGGTTTGTTGGGGTCGATGCTACCATAAACTTGACTATTCTTCTTCCTGTAGCCACTACACATCAATATCTTGGACATTCAGACCCTCATTAGTCTCTTCAACATCATCATCATCAATACCACCATCTGCATAGCCTTTGTCTCCACATTTGCACCCTCATTTTATTTATTGTTGTCTTCTTGCACATCATCCAATTCAATCTTCTCTTCTTCTTCTTCGTATGGAAACTCAATAGCAGCACCAATGGCATGATTAAGAGCTTCTCCTGCACCCACGATACCAACTTTACAACCATCATTGTAATCTATAATAAGTTTCCGAATCTTTTCTTTTGCATGCATTGTCTAGTAGCTTTCCAAACTCTTTCTTCTCATCTAGATCCTTGGTGTTATTCTTAAGGACATCTAGAACTTTATCGGCTACCCTATGTAAAATATATTGGGGTTGATCGCCATATTGTTGTTGTATGAGGTTCAGAAGGGCTTCCCTCTCGTGTATCCCCTGAGTGGGGGGTCTTAGTTATGTGATACGCTTATGTATCATCAAGGATGACAAGGTATAATGGGGGAAGGGATTCCGGCTCCCTCCCCCGGACACGTGGCAAAAGCAGAATCCTCCCGCCAGTGTTTCCTGCACCAGCCAACTGTCCGAGACACATAGAGAAATTAGAAGTGGCTCTGCGTGCAAATAAAGGGGGGGAGAGAGAGAGAGAGAGAGAGAGAGAGAGTCCGTATAGATAAAGGAAAATTTACCAAAATACCCCTCTAATTTACAAAAATTCCCAAAATACCCCTCAAATTTCAAAAATTCCCAAAACACCCCCAGTATTTTGTCACAAATTTCCAAAATGCCCTTCAATTTTTCCAAAATTCCCAAAATACCCCTGGTTGTGAAGATTAAATTTCTTGAAAGAGGAAAAAATTTGTAACTTTTCATAAGAAGACTGATTGTCTATCAATACAAGATGCTAAAACTAGCATTTGGGTATGTTACGTAGGCTTTAGGGGTGAATTTCGTCATGATTATTAGACATAATTGCCCCTTTGCAAGGTAATTTGTGACAAATCACATGCAAAGCACTCCAACACAGATCTCAATTGTTAAAACGAATAAAGATTAGAAAATCTTGAACAATCCAACCAGTTTCCCTTCAAAAACTAATTTAAAGTTTACAAATTACAAGATTAGTGTCAAGTGATGGTTTAAACTTTATAGCTTTGTAATCATTTTTATTTGCTTGTAAGTTATTGACTGTTGAAGTTTGTTTGGGGTTTGTCCACGCTAGTGTGAACACATACACACCATGTAATCCCTAAAACTTATCGAATGTTTTAGGTTATGTGAGTCATGAGTCGTGAGTCGTAGCTTTATAGTCCATTGTTGCTCCTCAGATCCACTATCCAGTCGGATCGACGGTGATCTCTTGGAGTAGCGCGCTGCCTGCAAGCTCCCGACGAGCTCGACTTGGAGGTTGGCCCTCGACGCCCACTGAGTTAGTTTCAGGTTTCAACCTTGTAAGTTTTAAGTTTTGAGTTTTTTTAAGTTTTGAATCTTAAATTATTTTTATCTTTAGAAGTTAGAACTTAGACCTTAGAAGTTAAAAGTTATGAGTTTTTTCAAAATTTGACCTGTCATTAGTTAGGCAGCGCCTCGTGCCATAGCAGGCTTCAGAAAATTAGAAGTTAGGAGTATTTCCCTACAATCTTTTTGGAGTAGCTTGATTAAATGGAATTTGGGGAAATCCCTTAAATGACTTTGAAGGCAAAAGAGGATGGATGGCACGTGGAGTATATCCCTACAATTTTTTGAAACACCGTTAAATCTTAGAATCTTAAATGATGTCGCTTTGGTGGGAAAAAAAAATGGAAGCGTGGGCGCTGAGGCAAAAAGAAGATAAAGACACAACAGTTAGGGCTTGGTAGAAGCATAGGGTCCAAAGGGAGGATGGGGTAGAGAACGAGCAGCATCGTAGGTGAACGAGGCAAGGCGCTCAGTTTTTTTTCAACTCGACAAATCGTTAGAGTTGCAGTCAGATGCGGTGGCTCAATTGGTTAGCGTAGAAGTTTTTAGGCTTTTCATGCTCAAGGGCTCAAGATCGCCTCCCTCAGTCATCCTTTTACAGGCTGTGGTCTTCAGAAGGGTTACCCATGAGATCCACATGGAATCTCTGTAGTATTGAATACAATAGCAAAGCTACTAGGTATGTGAGTGACAATTAGAAGTTAGGAGTACACTCAAAAGTCAGCATTCCACATGTACAATGTACTGAATCTCTTAAGGGTTATTGCACACTATAGGCCCTCGGGTTTGTCAAAAATATTTTTTCTAACTAAAGAAAATAGAGACAAATATTAAAAACTATTCCAATTTTTAGATCACAATTTGTAGCATTTGTCAATAATTGCATTAAACCTTGCTATATTTTGTCGAGTTTTTGAAGAAAGCCAAGCTTAAAATTTAGCCAAGGTTTTTCAAAAGCATTGGTTATGTTGTTATTGGTTTTGTGTTAAGTTATGGTATGTAGATCATGGTTTGAGAAAATGAGAATACATTATTTAAATAATGAATTTTGTTAATGTTATATTGAAAGGATGGTTTAAATGCATAGAAGAGTGTGAGATAAGTGAAATATTCTTGCAGATTCAAGCCTCGAGTTTCTTCATCAGAAGTGTTAAGCTTTTGCCAATACTGCTAGTCTGTGCACCGCAAGTTTCTACATGTGCTAGCCCTCAAGCATGCTAAGTCAGGCCTTGAGCCTTTTCCTCTAAAATTTCTTAAGCCCGTTCTCTGTAGGTTTGGCCAATCGTTTTTTTTGCTAGCTCAAGGTGTTGGATTGTTTCCAATGCATGTCAATATAGATGACAAGGTTCTCTTTCTCTAATTGATTGTGACTGTTGAGATATGGTGTCTCTTATGTTTTATTTCATAGCTCTTCAAAAAATGGATTGGCCTTTGTGAATGTCATGCTAGACTATGAATGTTGACAGGCATATCAGAGTGTCAATTTAGTAGTTAGTCGGAAGTGCTTCATCGGATGTAGTCAGCCGGATCATAGTTAGTCGGATGTTGCTTCATCGGATATTTAACAGTTATGATATATCAAGACTCAGGTTGTTATTACCAGTTTGTTTGTATGGTGGTTATAAGTCGGTTCTGTGAGTTATGATGGCGCAGTTATATTCAGAGATGTTGTAGCTCTTCTTGATCAATGAAGTACTCTTGTTTCTTAATTTTGAGTTATCAATTCCTTCTATCTCTTATCTTCAGTATGATGGTAGTGTCTCTGTGTATTATTTCTGAGTTATGAGATGCTGAGAGAATTGTGATGAACTAGCAATTTTTATGTGTTGATGAACCACAACACATTTGGCGATCCTGCTGGTTCAGTTCTCGTTGGCTGAGGACGTATGCAGTTATCAAGTATTATTCTTCGGTTCATGAATCTCATTCTGGTGATAATGCATGTCCGAGCGAGGTAGAAGACTCTCTCGTATAAATTACACACGGGCTCAAGTCAGAGCAGGCAATATAGATCCATTCCATTATGAGGATGTGATTGTAGATCAAGAAACTGATCCACAACCTCAAGAATGGCTGGTAAATTCTGGTGAGGAGAGTTCTGCAGCAGCAGAGGACAGGGCAATGAGGCAACTTGTGGGGGCACTACTCTTGACAGGAGGACTTGCACGAAGTAGAAGGCGACTCCAATTTGACCCATTGAGAGGTTCTAGGAGGCAAAAACTTGTAAGACTCCCAAAGCCCATCCCCATGACTCAACCATCTCCTAATCCGCAGATCAAATCAGTCAAGTTCAAAGGGAAGCCCAAAGAGGATGCAGATTGTCATGTAGCACAATTTGAAACCCGGTGGCAAGCAAGTGGATACCAGGTGATGTTTCCAGATCCTATAAAATTACAGCAATTTGCAGCTACCTTGGAAGGAAAGGCCATGAGCTGGTTCAGCCAATATGGTATGGCTTACTTTCCTACTTATGCCGCACTTAGTTTGTCTTTTCTACAAAGATTCCGGAAGGAGAAAACTCCTACAGATATTTTAAGGAAGTTACAACGCATCAAACAGGGGACAATGTTGGTAGAAGATTTTTCTCAGAGATTTAGAATATCTGTTGAGAGATTGCAAGGAAATGAAAGGCCAACTAATGAAATGTTGGCTGGCTACTTTCTCAAAGGATTGAGGAGTGGTATTCAAAATGCAGTGGCCAGCATTGACATTGGAGGAGGTTTTGATAATTTGGTACAGGCTGCTTCTAGAGTTGAGAAGAGGCTTGGAATGACAAAGTCTAGTAAGAGAGGAGACAAGGAATCTGAAACGGGTTCAGAGTCAGAGACATCTTCTTCTGAAGAATCTGATACTGGCAGTTCATCTGATGAGGAGGAAACGAAGAAAAAGAAGAGTCCTAAGAAGAAGAAGAAGAAGAAGGACAAAACAGGGGGTGAAGTTGATTTAGTTCAGCAATTAAAGAATATTGGCTATTCAGTCATAGCACCTAAAGAAAAAAGGTACTGTGAGATTTGTGAAAGAGATGGACACACCACTGCTCAATGCTGGTACAACCCTAAGCAAAGGGGTAAAACAGGTACATTTGCTTGGCGGGGTACTGCTTCAGCAAAGGCAAATCAGGTGGCTCCATTCAGAGGAAGACCTCGTGGACAGGGATTTCAGAGGGGACCTGGAAGAAACCAGGATAATAACCAAAGAAGGCCCCAAGGAGTTATGCCTTGTGTATACTGTGGTGACCCTACACATTGGGTTGGCCTTCGTTGTGCCTTATGGGTAAAACATTGTTAGGAGAGAGGTGTTCCTGTTGCTCCATTCAATCAGGAGAACCAGCAAGCAGTTCCTCCACAACCACCTCAAAATCAACCACAGGCACAAGCAAATGTGATCATTATCCACATTCCGATTTATCAGGGTACCCCTAATGAAACAGCAACACTACTTCCGACTGAAGAGTATGACAATGTGGAGAATGATTGTCAATATCCAGACAATATGGAAGATGAAATTGATGTGCTCGCTGTGACAAGATCCAAGGCTAAAGGTCCTATTGATTGGGAACAACAAAAAGGGGTTAGAGATCACATGCAGAAGCAGGTTCAGAAGGAGCAGCAAGGTCAACACTTGGAGGATCATGCAGAATCTTCTGATGCACAAGTACAATAGAAAAAGCAGGTTGGAGTACCTGAACCAGATTGGTTTGAGGTACTAATTAACTCTCCTTTACACTTGTCTTTAGACCAAATTCTTTCTATAGTACCATCATTTAAAGAGAGATTGCTACATAAGTTACTAGGAAAGAACTATGAAAGTTCGATGCAACAGAAAGAGGAGCCTAGGGTGAATAGCATTCATCCTTCTGATGTGGATTTCATGGTTCCAGTTATCAAGGTGACTTTACAGGACAGGATATTTGAGGAGGTATTGTTGGATGGAGGATCTGGTGTCAATATCTTACGTGAGTCAGTTTATCTCACAATGGACTTAGGGAGATTGGAACCAGCACCTTTCCAAGTTAAAATGGCTGATCAAAGGAGGGTTCAACCAATAGGCATTTTAAGGAACTCTTCTATTCAGATTGCAGGGATGCAATTTCAAGTTAATTTTGTTGTTCACGGAATGAAGGAAGGTGATGCTTCCTATGAGATGTTGTTGGGAAGACCTTGGTTTAGGTTAGCCAAGGTGAAACAGGATTGGGGTGAGAATCAGGTGGTGCTTACCAAAGGGAAATAGATAATCAGCATACCTATGTTGGGAAGAAAGCACATTCCCGGAAAAGAAAGACCCTTGTTTGCTCAATCAACCAATCTTGCTGAGGAAGTAGAGGATGATGAGGAGGAAGCCTTTTTGCAGGCTAATCCTATTGTCATACCCGTTTTTGAAGTTGATATTGAGGGAATTTTGCAGAAAGACCAAGAAACAGAGGAGCTTTTTGATGAACCTGTCATGAGACACGAAATTCAGGGTTCTGACATAATGAAGCTGATGGATCAGAGTGTATCAACTAGTGTCAAAGAGTAATTTCAGCAGGAGGAGAGGGATGCCAGAGATATGGTGGAAAAGATTTACAACAAAAGATTTGGAGGATCTAAAAGGGTTCAGCAGGATGAACTAAAAGAATTGAATTTAGGGACTGAGGAAGAACCAAGGATGGTCAAGGTTAGCATTTATGTGGATGGGGAATTCCTACAAGAGTTATGGCAGTTATTGTTGGAATATAAAGATGTTTTTGCATGGGATTATGTAGAAGTAAAAGGTATTGATCCATTACTGCATCAGCATCACATTAATCTGAGAGAAGATACCATTCCGATTGTCCAGCAGAGATATAGGATGAATCCCAACTTTGCACAGCAGGTTAAGCTGGAAATTGATAAATTATTGGCAGTTGGGTTCATCAAGCCTATTCATGAAGTTACTTGGTTATCTCCAATCATTGTGGTACCAAAGAAGAATGGGAAGATTAGGGTTTGTGTGGATTACAGGAAGTTAAATGATGCAACTATTACAGATCCTTTCCCAATGCCCTTTTGTGATGCTATCTTAGATGCTGTAGCAGGGAAAGAGATGTATAGTTTCCTTGATGGTTTCTTAGGGTATAATCAGATTAAGGTTGCAGAGAAGGACCAACATAAAACAGCCTTTATTACAGATTGGGGAGCCTTTGCATCTACTGTCATGAACTTTGGCCTTAAGAATGGACCACCGTCCTTTAATTTTACATCTTATAAGACATTTGAACCTTATTTGCAGGATTTCATGAGAGTGTTTGTAGATGACTTTTCAGTTTTTGGTCAAAGGGATTTACACCTTGAGCATCTGTAATTATGTTTTGAAAGGTGTAGGATGTTCAGATTGTCCCTTAATCCCTACAAAAGTGTGATGGCTGTTAGGAGTGGTGTGCTATTGGGTCATGTGGTCTCTCAGGAAGGGATGTCAATAGATGTGAAGAAGATTGAGGTAATACAATCAGCACAATCACCTGGCAATATCAAGGAATTGAGCAGGTTTGTGGGACAAGTTAAGTGGCACAGCAGGTACATCAGATATCTGGCTAATGTATGTATGCCTCTTACCCATTTAACCAACAAGCATGTAGAGTTTGTTTGGTATGAACCACAAGAAAAAGCATTTCAGATTCTCAAGAAAATTCTCTCAGTTGCTCCCATATTACAACCTCAAGATTGGGTATTGCCATTTCATGTGTTTGTTGATGCCTCGGATATAGCCATTGGAGCTTTTTTAATGCAGGAGAAGACCCAAGGGTGGTTTAGACCTGTGTACTATGCTAGTAGGGTGCTTACATCTGCTGAGAAGAACTATGCAGTGACTAAGAGGGAGGCATTAGGGACGGTTTATGCTTTAAAAAAATTCAGACATTACCTCTTATGCAATAGGGTCATATTCCATGTGGATCATCAAGCATTGCTTTATCTTATTAAAAATCCTTTACTTACACGTAGATTGGCAAGGTGGATGCTATTGTTGCAGGAGTTTGACTTCCTTATTGTTCATACATCAGGCAAGGAACATGCAATAGCTGATTACCTAAGTCGGATTGAGACAGGGGAACAACCGACAGGGATTTTGGATCAGTTTGCCAGATGTAGATTTATTTGAAGTTCAGAGTTCCATTTCTGATTCATGGTATGACCAAATGCTGGTGTTCCTGCCTAATGGTGTTATGTCAACAGGGTTTACAACAGACCAAAGGAGGAAATTTTCCCTAACATGCAGACCCTTTTTAGTGATTGTTGGAGCATTATATAGAAAAGGGATTGACCAGGTCATTAGAAGATGTGTACCAGATTTTGAACAAATCAGTTGTGCTGCAAGAAGCCCATTATGGAGCAGAAGGAGGACATTTGTCAAGGGACATTACAGGGAAAAAGATACTCCAAGCTGGTTTGTGGTGTCCAACTCTATTGAAGGATGCTCATTCCTATGCAAAAAGCTATGTGGTGTGTCAACAGTTTGGTCAACCTGATTCTAGAGACAGAATAACAGATCATCATATACTGCCATTAGAGCCATTTCAAAAATGGGGTATGGATTTTGTAGGACCAGTCAAGCCTACACCAAGTAAGGGATGCAAGTACATTCTAGTAGCTACTGACTACTGTACCAAGTGGGTGGAAGTTGTGTCATTGAAAGATAACAAAGCTCAGAGTGTGGCAAAGTTCTTGTATCACTACATCATGACCAGGTTTGGATGTCTAGTAGAGTTGGTCAGTGATAGAGGTACACATTTTTTGAATGAAGTGATTTCTCAGTTAACAAAAACCCACATGATAATGCACAAGAAATCTACCGCTTACCATCCCCAAGCTAATGGACAGGCTAAGAGTACTAATAAGACTCTTATAAAGATTCTAAAAAATATTGTACAGGAGAATAAGAGAGATTGGGATGCAAAGCTGGATTCTGCTCTATGGTCATTCAGAACAGCTTTCAAGGTGACAACAGGTATGACCCCATTCCGATTGGTGTATGGCTTGGAAGCTGTAGTACCAATGGAGTTTGTGGTACCTAGTCTGAGGATTACTGCTGAGAAGATGACTCCAAAGCTGTCAGTCCAGCATAGAAGCAAGAATTTAATGCAGCTGGAAGAAGGCAGGTTGATCAGCTCCTATATAACCGAAGTCATTCAAAGAAGAAGGAAAGCATGGGTCGGCCTGAATGTCAGTATGTGACTAGGTAATTCTTTACAACTCCAGGTTAGGTCCACATCCTGGGAAGCTCAATTTAAGGTACAAGGGGCCATATCAGATTATGACAGACCTAGGTCAAGGAACTTTTATTGTAGCAGATGTTTTTGGCACAAGGGTAGAGAAACCTGTTAATGGATTCAGGTTAAAAAAACTTCAGGGCAAGCCACCCCATTTGGATTGGCTCAAACCTGCTATACTAGAGGTTGCATTTTGTGAAATGGTGAAGTTCTCTTCAGGTACTATACACCAGGTCACTGTTGATCTATCATCAGAGTGCATAGGCTTTGCATTCAGGTCAGGGATCGGATTGTACTACATCAGAGTTTGTTGGCTCGGAGTCTACTGGGTCGAAGTTCTGGGTCGGAGTTCACCTGATCCGATTACTTAAACAACGTTTAAATTTCAAAATTTGCGTCGAAAAGGGTGCAAAGTCGCTTCCACTTAACTCCCATATGAATTAGGGACGACATCATTACCTCACACACTTTTAGAGGCCTTCGCACTTGTGCGATTCACGTAAGTAGGGTGCGCATGCACACTCCACAACTTGCTAAGCTTTCGACTACTTCTACTTCCGCTATGCCTAAGCCTAAACCTGTTTGTGTCATGAGACCATCGCCAGAAGATGAGCAAGGGGAGGTTGGTAAGTTGCACCCTCGCAGAAAAGGAGTAGTGCTCAGAGTTGATGTATCTGACCCAGAAGACGAGGTGGAAGTGCTGCCTGAGGAAGAATCAGCACCAATGTCATCAAACAAGATGCTGCAAAGTTTAATGGAGCCTTTCACTGATTTCAGGGTGGAAATTGACTGTTAGGCAGAACGAAATGAGAAGTGGTTGAAGGCAACAGGTTTATATGATTTTGCTACTCTACCCTAGGGCCAGTGGAAAGGGAACATTTATGCAAAAACTCAAATGGAGCTGTTACGAAAATCCAAAGGTGCCATTTCTGAGAAGGTACATCTTAGTCCTGGTGTGGTAGCTCAGGTATTTCAGCTTCCCTTTACCTCTGTTACTGCAGTACCAAAATGTTCAGATGAAGATCTGAAAAAAGAATTTGAACCAAGAGAAGGAGGTAGGCAGTACTTTATGTTGAAGAATGTCGAGTATTGGAGGAGAGAACAACTGAAATGGTTTTTGAAAAGAGTTTGTTTTCTAGCTAAATATGACTACATGTCTAAGGAAAACTGGGCACCACTGTATTTTGCTGAAAATGGGGGGAAGGTCAGTTGGGCACATTGGGTGTATGATAGGATTCATGCAGAAATCTTTACCTCGGATAAAAGAAAGACCCAGTTGAGTAGCAGGTTAGCAGCATTTCTGTCTACTTTGTTTGCTTTTGCCCAGAAAGTTGATGTAGGGGAGGTCACAATTTCTATCATTACTCCTCTCAATGAGGTTAGTCCTGGGCCGGAACATGGGAGAATATGTGATAAAGCAGAGATGAGTAAAAGCATGGATGAAAAGCTGAGGACCATACAGGAATTTATTGAAGCAGGATACACTGAGGATGAGGCCAAGATGGGGTTGGCTAGTCATGGGCATAAATTGCTTATGGGGAATTTGATCAAGAGTTTGGATGTTGAGGCACAAACTCCTAGTAGGGTTATGGGCAAAACTTTTAACATGCCCAAAAAGAGGAAGCTAGATAGTGCTTTGCATGAGGTGGCCAAATCATTAGATTTCTCTCTAGCTGGTCCTAGCACTTCTGCTGAATCTGATTTGTTTATTACTGATGTACCAACAACTCTGAAGATGTTGCAGGAATTACAGGGATTTGTAAGGTATCAGCAGCACAATATGGAGGAACAGTTACAAAATATAGTTGAATCTGGTCTATCTAAAGTAATGCTGCACCAGCAGTCGGAGTTGGTGGAATATTTGAAGCAGGAATTGGTAGAGCTGAAGAAGAAGCATCAACAAGAGATGCAGGTTCAGCTGCAACTACATCAACAAGAGGTAGCAAAGGTTAAGCTCTCCTTGGGAATGTTTCAAGAATGGACTAAGGACTTGGAAGGCAAAGTCAATTATGAGTTGGATAAGATGTGAGGCAGAAATACTGAGTTGCAGGTGGAGAATGAAATGTTACAACAAAGGTTGAAACCTTTGGAAGCTCGGGAAAAGCAAGTATTAGTCCAAGAAGATATCAATGTTTCTGGAGTGCTCATGGATGAAGGGGATCTCAATCTGGTAAGGCAATAGTTGGTTGAGGGGATGCAGGATGTTTGGAAAGCAATGAGAGAAAGGCTGACATCAGTTATCAAGTATCCCTATGAGGTTGTGAGATCAGGCTTCATCAGTTCTCATGAAGCTGCCTTATTAGAGATAGTGGAATCTCTGAAGAAGGAAAAAGATGTTTATCAGGAGCAGCTCCAGGAGTTCAAGGATAAACAGTTGCAGGTGGATGAAGAATTCATGATACAAGGTGGTTCTACACTTAAAACACTAGTGCATGTTTCTGTTCAAACACTACAAGCTGCTAAGGAAATTCAGAAGTCAGGTGGAGAAGCTTTGCCAATGGAGGTTGAAAATCAGAAGGAGATTACAGATATTGCAAATGTTGAAGTTCCAGAATTGAGTGCAGCAAAGAATGAGGAGAATGTGGTGACTACAATCTAAGAAGCTGATGCTGAAATAGTTCTCAAAGATATGTTTGAAGTTTAGGGTGGTTAGGACTCATTTTTGTCTATCTCTTGCTGATCAAGGGATATGTGGATTCGAGCCGGATTTCTGAGAAATCCACCACCGGGCTGTGCCATATGTTGACAGGCATATCAGAGTGTCAATTTAGTAGTTAGTCGGAAGTGCTTCATCGGATGTAGTCAGTCGGATCATAGTTAGTCGGATATTGCTTAATCAGATATTTAACAGTTATGATATATCAAGACTGAGGTTGTTATTACTAGTCTGTTTGTATGGTGGTTATAAGTCGGTTCTGTGAGTTGTGATGGCGCAGTTATATTCAGAGATGTTGTAGCTCTTCTTGATCAATGAAGTACTCTTGTTTCTTAATTTTGAGTTATCAATTCCTTGTATCTCTTATCTTGAGTATGATGGTAGTGTCTGTGTGTATTATTTCTGAGTTATGAGATGCTGAGAGAATTGTGATGAACTAGCAATTTTTCTGTGTTGATGAACCACAACAATGAAAATAACCAGATTTGTCCTTGATGTTGGGGTAAAGCCCCATGTGGCTGATTAGGCCAGGTGCTCGCCCACTATACTTATTCATTATGTACATAATAGAATAAGGGGACTCACATGTAGAGAGTGATTTTTTGCCCCTGCAAACACAAGGTCTCCTCTTATCCTCTCTTTTCCATTGCTGCATACATTCACACACGCTCTCGCTCGTGCACTTCAACTAGTATCAGAGCTCAAGGATTGGGAGCTCAGCGGGGAGGCAAGCAGAGAAGCAGCAAAAAATGCAGCACATTTTTGCACATCTGTTTTGGCCTACCTAAACATCTTCATTCAAGCCGATTTTGGTCCTCTTCAACTTTGCAGAAGAATGTTTTCTCAAAATATTCTTCACCAATTTTGAGATACGTCACTCAGAGTGCCTGTAGTTCGTCAAGTAGAAGCTACAGATTTTTATAAATTTGTTTTAACCTATAAAAACAGCTTATTTCATGTCCATACCCACACTCCCCAACTGTTGTCGCGTGGTCTACAACTTTGCAGATGGAAGTTTCTGCAAGTTTTGAACGGTTTGGAAGATATGGGCTGACATGCTATAGGATATTCGGAAAATTGAAGATTATGTATGCCTATTGTGGTGATTTGCTACATTCGAAGAGCTCGAATTGAGCTTTTGTCATTCGCTTTTTTTGCGCATTGATGTTCTTCTCTCAGTAAATAGAGAGTGAGGGTTGATATTTTCAACACATTTATGCACATACATTGAGAACACTTTGTGGATGTATGCATTCTTGTGGACTCTCAGGATTTGAGAGTCGGATTCATCACATGTTATGTGCATTAACTTGTGCGATTAAGTAGATTTCAAGAGTGTGGTGCACGGATTTGCAGAGAGATTTTCAAGCATTTATAGCATGATAACATACCGAGCGTATGCCACTCGAAGTCTACTATCTAGTCATTCACATCCTCCTTCACTGGCCGACTATACGCCATCCCTTTGAAGTCACTTCTCCATTGCATGAGTAATTCCACAAAACTTGAAGTCTTACACCTCAACCAAACCACCACTTTTCTTCAATGAAGCTCAAACTTCACAGCAAAACCGCTTCACCTGGGTGCACAACCGACAAATTTCCACTCCCCAACGGGATCGCCAAAGGATGATGGAGAAAAACACGCCGTGCGCACACTCACACACCCAGAAAACTCAACACCACACTAGAAATTTACTTAAATTTCAACCCCCATACACCACCACAACACTACAAGGTGAGCCAAGTCGATCAGCACTTCAAATCACACTTGATGGTGACCAAAATATACAAGAAAAACCATCAAAAACTCCAGCCACAAAATGCATCTCTCAAACCATTGCAAAAGCTTCACCAAATTCCACTCTGTTGGACTCTTTGGAGTAGCTTCAACCCTAACGGCACCGATACAGGGTCACATAGTCTTGCAGACATCCGCACCTTCTTCCCTCAATCCCTTGCACACACACATCCATGGAAACCTCAAAACTTCCATAGACTCTCCCAAGTGAAAAATTGAAGATAGAAAGCTCTCATTCACTCCTCCACACACTCGAAAACAGGTTGCGAACGCGACGGGACTGCACTAGACCACCTGTAGGAACCTTGCTTCCTCCCACACACATAGAGGTGAAAGTGCCAAGACTTGGCTTCAAAAACAATTCCTCAGATGAAATACTCACGGCACCATGGGTGATGTGGAAAAATTGAAGCCTTTTCACACCATTTTCTGTCATTTTTTAACCTTTTTGACTCAGTTTTGGCCAATTTTGACCGTTGGCGGCCATTTTTTACGGAAAAAACTTGAAACGGACTCCAAAATTCATGAACTTTTGTGTGCTTGATCCTTGATATCCAAATACCTTTTCCACATCCCCACATTCCATTTTTGACCACTTCTAGGGTGGTGCATGCATCACCGTAGATCAAGCACCGTAAATAGATAGTTGTCGCATGTGCCAAACTTCTCCAGTGCCATGAGAGTGTCCACACTTTCCACTTGTATTATTCACATTCTAGAAAGCTCAAACACATTACCTACAGCCAAAATAATCCATAAAGAACCATATCCAAGGCCCCGATACCCTGTCTAGGCATATACATGTACCCGACTTACTGGCACGCGAACCTGACTATTCACAATGTGTACACGTTGCATCTTTTTTAAAACTTGAAACCACTTCAAAAAGCCCCAAAATGATTGTATTTACATATTTTTGTACATATGACCATGCATATACACGCTACTTTTTGGACACTACAAAAGTCGTCTATCACCGTCCGTAGTTCTTTGTCCATAGTTCTCTTGTTAGTTAACCACCCATGAACCCCTTCTCACTCCCTCACTCATCAACCATGTGGCTAGATACTGTGTACAACACCTCTTACTATCACATGCAACCACTGCTTTTAATGGTGCACATCTGCACTCACTATGGGACGGCTCATATTTACGGGAGCAAACGGCTACTCTAGTGCATGACCAACCATGTGACTGACCGTTGTCTGCAACACGTCTTTATCAACCAACCCTATCAATAAGTGCCGCCCTCTCTCACGCATATGTTAGCTGCATGCCGTTTTTGATTGCGTACCACGCACCCCCACCCCCCCCCCCAACACACACACACACAAAAAAAACTTTGCATGCAATATGGCGTTGCCTCCTTCCTTCTTTCTCATTTTGGGTCTGAGCCCTATTCTCCTAGGAGTCTCTCTCCTTCCTCCTCTCCACAGTGCCACAGCACCACCTCCCCTGCACACATTGTGTATCCTTTAGTGGATGGCGAAGTAAATTCCTCGCCGCCTCTATGCTTCTCGTTCGTGAACAACGAGCTTGTTGCCTCTGTATAGAAAAGCCGCCATGGCTCAGCTTGAGGGAATTGTGGATGCAATGCCGTTTGAAAGGCCCCTCATTCTAGAAAACCTCCTTTGTTTCTCGGTCCAATTGATCTCTACGACATATGTCGGTCATACTGGATCCTTGGAGCTTTCTTCGGCCACCCTTGCCTACACCTTTTCCGTTGTCACTGGTTACAATATATTGATGGGCTTGGGTGGTGCCTTTGGAGAGCTTATGTGGACAAGCTTTCGAAGCATGCAAACATCGTAAAGTGAGAATATACATTAACAAAAATATGAACCCCAAAAGGGCTTTGTAAGGATAGCTAATTTTAAAGGATTAAAACTGAAAATGTGTGTGATTTACTAGACAAGCACTACAAGAGGCTCTTCATATTAGCGACGCTCACACAGCGATGCCCAAAAAAAAAATTCCCGGCGTCGCTATGAGCGTCGCTATAAGCGTCGCTATGAGCGTCGCTATGAGCGTCGCAAATTTACAAAGAAATTTGCGACGCTCATAGCGACGCCGGCTGGGGTAAAAAAATAACCGAGCGCGCCCAAAAACTCAGATCTCAGATCTGAGTTTTTCGGCACCCTCAAGCAAGGAGCAGGTAACGCTCTCCCTCACTCTCTCTCTCTCTCTCTCTCTCTCTCTCTTTTTCTTCTCCACACACACACGCACACACACGAGGAGAGGAAGGAGAGCCAGGTATGCTCCTTCCCTCTCCTCATTCTCATGTTCCCTTCCCCTCTTTCTCTCTCCCTCTCTCTCTCTCTCTCACACACACATACACACACACACATAGTGTTTTTGAGAGAGAGAGAGAGAGAGAGAGAGAGAGAGAGTACAAACAAAAACAAAAACGCACACACACATACATAAACAAAGAATGCACAAACACATTGAGAGAGAAAAAGAGAGAGAGAGCATGCATAAACAAAAAACGCACGCATTGAGGGAGGAAAAGAGAGAGAGAACATGCATAAACAAAAAACGCACACATTGAGAGAGGAAAAGAGAGAGAGAACATGCATAAACAAAAAACGCACACATTGAGAGAGGAAAAGAGAGAGAAAACATGCATACGATCCAAAAAAACGCACACGCATTGAGAGAGAAAGAGAGAGAAACTAATTTAACGTCGTAGGAAACTAATTAAAATTAAAAGACCTAAAGATCTAGCCGACGAGAAGTTGAACTCAAGACCTATTATTCAAGAGGGAAATGGCATAATCAATCTATCATACTTGGCATGGGTGATAGAAAGGTTATACCATTTATCTCTTTTTATTGGCACACACATCCACACACGCGCACACACACAAGAAGAAGAGAGTTATAACGTCGTAGGAAACTATCTTAAAAGACGTTAAAGATTAAGTTATATGTAGACTTACATTAAATTAGATTTAGGTTTATTTTTAACTAGATTTACGTTTATTTAAGCTAGATTTGGATTTACGTTATATTAGATTAGATTTAGGTCTCCATAGACTGCGATGCCTGCATGAAGCGGGTGAAGAAAGCCCTCAATGGAATATAGGGTATTGCTACCTTCACTCATGGTGGGCTCCGTCGATCCAAAAGTACTGGTGAAATGTCTAGGGAAGAAGGTGGATCTTCAGGGCGGCAAGAGTCACTACATCCCCGACACAATGACCATCTAGACAACCTCTAGTCATTAGACTTACGTTAAATTAGATTTAGCTTTATTTTTAGTTAGATTTACGTTTATTTAGATTTACGCTTATTTACGTTAGATCGAGTCCACGCAAGAATTACTTACGGTTTAGGGTTTAGAGTTAGACGAACAGTGAAAAGATCTACTGTGAAAAGATGTTAAGATGAAGTGAAGTGCTACAGCTAGAGAAGAGGCAAAGGGGTTTTGTCCACTACATGCAGTATCATGTAGACGTGGGTGTGTAGATTTCTTGTACCCACAAATATAGGTATTGACCAATAAAGACGAGATTATAACCCGGTGGTTCTGATCTCCGTGCACCTCTAGACCGAGGTGTGCGGGGATTGGACATGACTAGAGAATGTGAGGTAGAGAGAGAGAGAGAGAGAGAGAGAGAGAGAGAGAGAGAGAGAGAGAGAGAGAGAGAGAGAGATAAGACGAAGAATGCCAATAGAATATTAAATTTGTTGTCCAGGTTATAAGTTTTTTATCCTCATTATGAGTAGCGACAAGGATGTGGGACCGTCCAACCAAAACACCTATCTCTCAACGAGGGTCTTATGTCCTTGTAATCAATGCAAGCATGCTGTGCGACGGACAAGACGTGTTTCTTTGCAGCACGTTCGCGAATTTGACGAGTTCGATCCATCTATTATAGATCGAGTTGTTGCCAATTATAACTCGTCGGACTCTGACGCTGGCCAACAAGCAGCAATCTTGCAACCCAATAGACGTGTTCGCAGGCGCTTTGGTCAAGCAGCATATGTGAGGCCCCAAGATGTAGCCTCTGACAGCTCGGGGGATGATCATGCAGAGCACATTCCCAACGAGGCAATGTTTGAGCCCGAGATTGATGAAATGATCGAGACGATCATGGATTCAGAAAGGCTTATCTATGATGATATGAAAAGTGAAGCCGATACGCCATTGTATAATGGAGCACGTATGTCATAGAGGTAGCCCCTCGTAGTGCAAGGACGTATGAAGGCTACCATGTGCCAATCACAACGACATCAATGGAGGAGATCAGAGAAGATGCTCAATCAGAAGCCGCTGCGGTGGTGCCAGATGAGCATCAAGATGCTACTACTCTATATGGGGTGCATGCTGAGGAGCTACAAAATGAAACAGAGGATATGTGTTTAAACGGAGAGCTCTATATAGATATAGGAAGTTATGCTGAGTTATGCGAGGATGAGAGAGAGATCTCTTAAAGCCACAAATATTGTATTTGAACAATTTTGCTCCGTGTTGTAAAAGCTCTGGCTCTCTAAGTACCTTCCATGGTGTATAACGCTCTTTTCTACTCGCGCTCACATCTTTTGATTGAAAATTCTGAGTTTTCGACTTGCCTCTTCTATCACTCAATTCATTGCGTCATTGTATTTATATGCGTCATTACGTCATTGTATTTAATGGTCTTTGCGTCGTTGTCTACTCTATTCATTCAATATTAAGTTTAAATATTCGTGTGTTTAATGCAGGTATGGATGATGAGGAGTTTCTTTCTTCTTTGTCACTGCAGCAGAGACAGTGGTACGTGGAGCGTCATCGCTCTGGCGCATCATCGCGCGTTCCTACTCCATCCGCATCTCCCTCTCTTTCGGAGCATTCGGCGCGCTCCGAAGCTTCGACGTCGACGAGACGAGCTTCACACTCGTCTAGACACCGGCGCTCTAGTGGCGGCGGTGGCGGTTGTTGTGGGGATTCTGCCACCGATGCCTCCACACCGCCTCGTGTTCGACGAGGCTCTTTATCCTCCCCTTCTTTGCCCGCCCCCACATCAGCCACAGCATCGCCATCTACTCCAGGTTTTGCACGGCTGACTGTTCCTAGAAGCTGTGTACACACCTCTACCTACTCCGCCAGGAGCCACCCGACTCGACACTCCTCACTTCGGGGCCCAGACGCCGGTGGAGACACCTGACGTCCGTACCCCCATCGACACGCCGCTAGAGACCCCTGCCGGGACACCCAGGTTCACGCGTCACCGGCTTGAGGGCTTGCCTTACTCCGTCGACATCAGCGGCGGCATCATCATGGATGATGACGGCAAGAAGGTGATCTCGCGCATGCGTGGTCTTTGCTCTCAGCTGTTTAGACACTACATACTAAACAAATGGAGTGAAGTACCAAGTGATTTAAAAAACAGAGTCATCAGCATACTTCATGATGAGTTTCCCGTTCCAACACGGGATCAGCGCTTCAATGAAGACCTGATGAAGATTCGAATGCGCGAATACTGCAAACACAAGCGTTCCGAAGTGCAAAAAGCAATCAAGAATGGGTGGAACAGGCTAGATTGGCTGGCCAAAGAAGATTGGAAGAATGCGAAGAAAGCAGCGCGCGAGAATCCCGACAAGTGGAAGCAACAAAAGGATGCAGCCAGAGAGCGAGTAGAGGCAGGGACCTCGCACCACTTGGGGAGCGGTCGATGGGCATCATTTGAGGCCGATTTTGTAAGTGTTTTCACATTGCTCTTTATGCATGTTCGATAGTTTAGGGTTTATGAGTTTTTTAGTTCTAACATAATGAAATCTTTGTATGTTTTGACAGTGGTCAATGACAAGACATGATCCCACACCGTACGAGCGCGAGTACGCAGGCAGGAAGGGCTTAAACGCCTTGATGGACATTCTCAGTTCTCGCGGCGGCATGGTTAGTATTAGGGTTTACTCTTTTTTATTTTTTGTATTGTTTTATAAATGTCGTTATATGTTTATACTTACTGAAAGCTGTCTTATTGTCTTTTTTTGCAAAATCCGACAGATACGCCGCTTGGACGCGATGAGACGTCTGACTAGACGACGTCAGTTTAGCCGTAGCTAGATAGCATTAGTTTAGGGTTTCTCATAGCTTATGTATCATGAGACGGATTTTATACGTCTTTTTGAACCATGTATATTATTACATTTGTCACTGTAGTTCCTTTTGCCAATCAATTCTTTATACCTATGATGTTGTACAATTGTCATTATTACATTTTTCAATCAATTCATTTTGCCTATGATGTGTACAATTGTCAATTTTGCAAACAATGCGTCTTGTGGGTGACTATTTTGGGTCTATTATCTACCCTTGCACTTTTTTTAAAAAGTGAATCAAGTACAATATGGTTGATGGGTGGCAGGGCATTCAAAATATGGTTGATGGGTGGCAGGGCATTGAATGCCCTGCCACCAAAAAAAAATTCTCTCGGGCGTCGCTATAAGCGTCGCTATTTATGGCTCTGTAGCGTCGCTATAGTCTTTTGTGTAAACGTCGCTATATGCGTCGCTATGAGCGTCTCTATATGCGTCGCTATAGCGACGCTCGTAGCGACGGTTTTAGCGACGCCGAGGGTTATAAAAACCCAATGTATTTCCGTCGCTAACAGCGTCACAAGAGCACACAACCTCTTGTAGTGAAGGCCATTGCATGAGGGTATTCTATCAGGGTTTTTTCGATAGATTGTCATAGGCTTTTTGTAGGTTGAAATAGAGGCTAGTGAGGGAGGATAGATACATTCTCTCTCTACTCAAAAGAATGGTGGTTCTTATGACAATAACTACCCTCCCCCCTTTTTGCTACATCATCAAAGGTGTCCATATTTTTCGATAGATTGTCATAGGCTTTTTGTAGGTTGAAATAGAGGCTAGTGAGGGAGGATAGATACATTCTCTCTCTACTCAAAAGAGTGGTGGTTCTTATGACAATAACTACCCTCTCCCTTTTTTGCCACATCATCAAAGGTGTCCATAGCTGGAGCTCAAAAAAACACTTTTTTCAAAAAATAAAAATAAAAAAAATCAAAAAGACCTCACTTTTTGTCCCGTGCCCCCAATAGTACCTAGCTAGGTATTGTGTGCCTCCCTCACAGAAACTCATGATGATGTAGAAACTCATGATGATGTTCGGTATGTCACATTGTGGGAATTATTGTGAGAATTTTTCTAAAACTTCTTATGAGTTCATTTCCTTCCTGTGACATAATGCAATACACTTTATTAATGAGCAAATATACAGATCTGATAAGTCCAACACGAGTAAATTGCCTACAGCTGTTACTCAGAGAGAAGGTCAATTATTGACAAGAAGAACACCACACAAAAAAGGTAAGACAAATGAGGCATGCTATTGGCTTGGAATTTTAGAAATCGGTGGTGATGTCTTGGCCGGGTGTGCAGACGGAGGGAGGCGGCATCTCCAGATTGGAGCCGTAAACCAGCACTCCCTTAAGCGGGAAATTGAGGCTTCATGTCCAAAGCTATGTGGACAAAGAGGACTTCTTTATCTCTCCTCTCAAGCATGAGAATGTAATCCTAAGGGCACTATGTTTTGATCGCCTGGCTACCAATGTTAAATTCCCTGAAAGGAGAATCTCCTTTAAGTTCAGGGAAAAAGACATGTATATAGATGCTAAGGAAATGGGTAACACTATCCCGATTGTACATACACCAGCTTTCAACAAGTAAATAAAGAACTCTATTTCCGTGTACATGATTTTTGTTAAAGATTCTCAAAATGAACCTAATGCTTTAGCAAAAGAAAATAAAAGCAACCAAAAGGAATTAGAGTTATCCAATTTTCTCAAGGGGTTTCAAGATGTTTTTATTGACGACATCCCTTGTGAGCTACCTCCTAAACGAGGTATAGATGACCATGCAATTGAACTTCTTCCAGGAAGTTCAACGCCTAACAAACCTCCTTATAGAGTTTCTCAAGCTCAACAAGAGGAGATTATGCGGCAAGTGCATAAGTTAGTTGAGAAGGGCATGGTTAGGCCTAGCTCATCTCCATTTTGCTCACCTATGCTATTAGTGCAAAAGAAAGATGGCACATATCATATGTGTGTCGACTATAGAGCACTAAATAGGATCACTATCAAGAATAGGTTTCCCATTCCACGGGTAGAAGACCTATTTGATAATCTACAAGGATCGACCTACTTCAGAAGGATTGACCTAAAAAGTGGCTATCATCAAATAAGAATATTTGATCAAGACATTGTAAAGACCGCATTTCGCACCACATTTGGTCTTTACGAATACATTGTCATGCCTTTTGGCTTGACCAATGCACCACCCACATTCAACCGCTTGATGGAGAAGCTGTTCAGGCCTCATCGAACCTTCACTAGAGTTTTCTTTGATGATATTATCATCTACTGTAATTCATTAGACGAACACAACCAACACCTCCAGGTAATATTTCAAGTTTTAAGAGAGAATAAACTTTATGTTAATCGAAAGAAAAGTGAATTTTTCTTGCAAGAGATTCAGTATTTAGGTCACATTATCTCTCAGGATGGCATCCAAATGGATCCATCAAAGTTAGAGGTAATAAAAGGATGGCCTAAACCAAAGAATCTTCATGAACTAAGAAGCTTTATAGGTATGTGTGCATACTATAGATGATATTATCATCTACTCTAATTCATTCGACGAACACAAGCAACACCTCCAGGTAATATTTCAAGTTTTAAGAGAGAATAAACTTTATGTTAATCGAAAGAAAAGTGAATTTTTCTTGCAAGAGATTCAGTATTTAGGTCACATTATCTCTCAGGATGGCATCCAAATGGATCCATGAAAGTTAGAGGTAATAAAAGGATGGCCAAAACCAAAGAATCTTCATGAACTAAGAAGCTTTATAGGTATGTGTGCATACTATAGACGCTTCATAGAAAAGTTCTCACAAATCGCGGGACCATTACACGACCTAACAAAGAAAAGCATTAGGTATACATGGTCTGCTAAGGGGAACAATGCTTTCGAAAAGCTTAAAGAAAAGTTTATCTCTCAACCTGTGCTAACACTACCGGATCTCTCAAAACCATTTGAGGTCCAATGTGATGCTTGTGGTGATTGCCTTGGACTTGTTTTGCTTCAAGAAGGGCACCTCATAGGCTATGAAAGTTGAAGGCTCGACCCTCTTGAGCAAGCTCTAGACATATACGAAAAGGAACTCCTTGTAGTTCTACATGCCTTAGACTCATGGAAGCACTATTTATTGAGGACTCCTTTCATTCTGCGAATGGATCACCAAAGTCTTAAGTACTTCATGACGCAGACCAAGCTCTCTGACAAACAAATGAGGTGGGCAAATTTCCTTTCGCAATTTCATTTTCATATTGCTCACATTGCTGGCAAGCATAATCAAGTAGCTGATGCACTCTCAAGACGGCCGAGAGTGAATGCGGTTTCCATAGTAACTCACAATGATCTATCTTCAATGATAGATGAGTATGCTATTGATCCCGATTTTAGAGATGTGATTTCAGCCCTTGCATTAGGGAAGAAAGAAGAACCATTTACTTTACAAGATGGTTATCTCCTCACAGGCAATAGACTATGCGTTACTAGCTCACTACGTGAAAAAGTAATGTATGAACCTCATGCTCCACCTTATGCGGGGCATAGAGGGATTCAGTCTACCTTAAAGGGAATTGAAACATATTTCTATTGGCCTACCATGAAAGTGAACATACAAGAGTATATTTCTAAATGTGTGGTATGCCAAAAGACAAAATTTGATAGAGGGAAGCAACTTGGATTGCTTCAACCCTTGCCAATCCCTAATTCACCATGGGAGAGCATATCCATGGATTTTATCTTTGTATTGCCTAAGTCTATCCATGGGAATACGGGAATATGGACGATAGAAGACAGGTTCAGTAAGCAAGCTCATTTTATACCTGGCAAAAAGACTATCAAAGCCCAAAAATGGAAACCCTCTTCATTTCACAAATTTTCAAGTACCATGGCTTGCCAATGTCCATAGTGTCGGATAGAGATCCTAGAATGACCAGTAATTTCTGGAAGGGTCTCTTTGAGAACTTAGGGACAAGGCTAAACTTCTCTTCGGCCTATCATCCACAAACGGATGGCCAAAGTGAAATAGCTAACCTAACAATTCTCGATCTACTAAAAGCCTATGTAACGGAAGTAGATCAAAGATCCCAATGGGAGAAGTACTTACCCTTGGTGGAGTATGCTTACAATAACACTGTACATACTTCCACGGGAAAAGCACCTTTCGAGGTAATTGAGGGAAGATCAAAAAGTCCCTTGCTACTTAAGGTACATGGGAAGATCTTCGTTGCAGATGAGTATAGCCGGGACCTACAATAATCTTTTCAAAAGATTAAGGATGCTATCTCTATCTCACAGCAAAGGCAAAAGGCTGCCGCTGACAAGCATAGAAGAGACCAAGCTTTTAAAGTAAATGATTGGGTCTTATTAAAGTTTCCCAAGGCTCAATTAAGGCACACCACGGGCAAGAATCCTACGGGACACCAAAAGTACTATGCTAAACTAGCAAGAAGGTACTATGGTCCCTTCCAGATTCTTAGGCCAATCAATGAGATGGCCTATCAACTCAAGTTGCCCAATCATTGGCTCATACACAATGCTTTCCATGTGAACCTATTAAAGCCTTACAAAGGAGAGCCACCTCAAGAACCAACTACTGAAGACCCACCGGAGATTCAGGAACAAGAGGAGGTGCTGTAGCCTGAGTCCATTCTCCGACATGAAGACAAGGTACTAAGAGGTGTAAGACTATCCCACCGATATCTTATTAAGTTTAAGAATTTCCTTTTGAAGATGCTAGATGGATGCAAGGCATACAATTAAAGGATAACCTAAACCTTGTCAATGCTTACAATGCTTCCCAAGGGTAAGCAAATGTAAAAAATGTTAAAATGAACAAATTTTTTGTCTTATAAAACTCTCTTTATCTTTATTGTGCACAAAAATGAAGTAGTATGCATACTTAGATCAAGTTTGCGGAGACGACGTCTCCCAAACACCAAGTAGAGCTTGTCACTCTACTATGGGAGATTGATAGGACTAATGTGCACATATGCTTGTGGTAGCCTCAGGCTCTCAAGCGCCAAATGGACTAGTCATCCATTGTGGAATGATGTCGTAGGGTAACATAGGGATCCTCTACCCGCTAAGAAAAGGACTCGTGAATATGCTTTATCTTCTCTACACCGTAGTCAAGGACGACTATGATTTCAAGAGAGAGGTAATGTCATAATAATCAATATCTAATTCTCCTAAATGATTTTCTCATGTTAAACTGATCATTAATATGGGGAAGTTCCAGGGGAGAAAAAGCTAGAATATTGATTAAGCTAGCAAACCGGCCACAGTAGGGATCCAAAGGATGGAAAATAGGGATCCAAAAGGGGGGGCCATTTGCAAAAGAGCCATGTGCAACAATGGGCTAAAAAGATCCTAAGGTTCAGTCCATTAAGACTTCCAAAATGCTAAGGTTGCAAAATTCAAAGGTTGTGTCCAAAGGTCAACCATAGGGGAATTGGATGCTTTCTGTGTGTCCAAAAAAGTCTTTACCAATCCCTACTTAGGAGGGGGCGAGCCTTGCTTGTAGGGGATGAGAGAGAAAGCAACACTCACACACACACAAGATCCCTTTACACAAAGGGAATGAGGGACACATGTCAGTTCCCTAGCCCAGATGCCCACAAGGTGTACCCAATTTCTATTGGATGGCCTTGGAGGTGGACCAATGAGAATTAGGCTAGAGTAAATCTAGTTTAATTAATTTAAAAAAACTTAATAAAAGAACCAATGAGAATTAAGTTCTCTAGAAGACTATTGGACAGTCTCCCAAGGGGTCCAATGAGCATTCAGCAGCCCAATGGCTTGCCTGATTTCTATTGGCCAGGAGTCAAAGGGGTCCAATGAGAGTTTAATTGAATTATTGAATTACCTAAAGCTCTCACAAAAGGGGAAAGGGGGACACATGTCAGAAGGCTATCACTTATACTGCTTAATTGTCATTGGCTAGCCCTAGGGAGGTCCAATGAGAGGATAGCAAAAGCAAATAGCAAGAGGGGTTTCCCACGAGAGAGAGAGGAGGCTGATTTTTGCAAGGCATTATCACACACAATCTCATGTGTGAATTAAAGAAGACTCTCTCTCCTTCTCAAGCTTTAATGGAAAGCTTACCACCTACTCCAAGCTTGTGAGAAGAGAGGCCTACACCAACAATTCTTGGCTTTGTGATGCAAATCCAACCAAGAGCCAAGGTTCAATGCATGCTCATCTCCTCTACCATGCTAATTATTAAGCTAAGCTATGATAATATGAGTGATTATGTGAGGAGATGTACATCGTTCTTGTAATAATACTCCTTCTTCCTCTCAATCTACTCTCATACCCTGCTAGCTCTCACCATCTTCGAAGGTGTGTGAGGTCTTGGGTCTGAGACCGGGGATAATTTATGTTGTGTTTGCTAAGTGTTTTGCTTAGTGCATGAAGCTTCATTGCACTAGCTAGTCTTGAAGGAACACAAAGAATTGTATTGTACAATTAATGTCTCTCTTGATGGGAGAAACCATAATACAAAGCCTTTTGGAGGGGGAACCGGCTCCATGCAAATCCGGTCCTCAAATGTTGTCAATAGCTTAATTTCTCTCTCTTTTGAAAATATTGTTCATGCTATCTAACTAGGTGTTATTCTTTTTGTTGCTCTCTCCACCCAAGCACTCTTGTAATTCTCATTAGGAATCTATTCTAATGAAATGCCCACTATGTTCATGCTAATTTCTACTACACACAAGTTTTTAGGCAATTAAATGTTACACTATTAGTTCTCTCGAAGTCTTGAAAATAAGATTTTCTACAAAACAAAAGAGAAACCGATCTAATGAGAGGGAGAGAGTATCTAGAGCTTGTGGTAATTAAAAAGAATTCTTCTCCTAACTGTATACATCTAAGTGAGGCTAGTGCTTACTCTCATGAGAAGAACATGATGTAAGGGTGAGAGAGACACAATAGATAGGTGTTGATCAAGTAGGGTTCCCACACAAGCTGGTTGGGCTAAGAGACATGTGCCAGGTTTGGTATACATATTGACCAAAGCACTTGCAATCATGATATGTTTCTCCAGTAGCACACAACTAGCTATTTGATCGTGAATCTTATCATACATGAAAACATCTTACATAAGGCCACATGCCGTCAAGTTACAAGAATAGGTGATTGCATATGGATAAAGGCCTTCATTTTGCATCTTATAAAAATAGCAAATAGCTTCATGACCTTGTCCTTGTTTAGAATACAAAAGGTTATCAAGAACCCTATGTGCTTCCGTGAAGGTGCCACCAAAGACCCCACGTCAACTAGCAATCTAATCATGAATCCTCTCATCCATGACAACACTGCATTAAAGCTAAAAGACTTCACATTTCCAGCAATCAACATGCTCCAGGTTACAAGATAACAGACAAAAATTTTAACAAAGTTGGTGTGATGAAATCTTGGAGGCTAATCTAGCTAATCATATGAGCAAAACTGGTCACATATAAATATGAAACCTAAAGCTACATCAAAAGAAGGGGCAAATGATGTGGATCTTGAGTTAACAATCTCATAGTCCATTATAAGGAGTGCATTATATCTATGAGATTTTCATTTCGTTCTTTTCAAATCAAGCGCCATTTTTTGAGGTTTTTGGAAACAATTTTGTAGATAAAGAGAAAGAGAGGGGGGGGGGGGGGGGGGGGGGGGGGAAGAGAGATCCATAGGTCTCCAAGACAAGAAAACAACAAAGTTTCAAGAACAAAAGTATGTGTCATGACCTTTAACTTTTCATGAACTAGAATAAAAATCATGGTGTACCCAATGCAAAATACAACAACATTGTTTTCACTTCACAAAGAAATTGCTATGTAGTAAATACACCAAAATCATTAAATGACATGTGCCACATTTTCCATAGATACATTGAGAGAATGAGGAGTGGCTTTTGATGAATGAACATAACATCTATGTGAGCTAAGATACGACATTGGGAAAGTCCATACCGCTTTGTTACTAAGTAGTATGGAGTGATCATGAATGCTGGAGTGATGGGGAAATAGATCTGAAGGAGCTTTCATATGCTTGAGGCCTATTGAATTTGTGCACAATCAACTCTTTCATGTTGAACCCTCAAAGGTAAGGACACCTATTCATAAAGGTCTATGATGATAACAAAATCAAAGGATTTTGAATGAGGCTTTTCTTAGATAGCATTGACCAAGACATACATAATTTAATTTAGACTATATCATGATATATATACTCATGGAATTAATTGATTGATTTGTCACAACTATAAACATAGATATCATCCTCACTCTCATGATCTTCTTCACCCTTGATGGAGATATTGTGCCAAGTAACAAAGAGAAAAAGAGTCATGCACTTGGTAGGTAATGAAAGAGTAAGTGCAACCAGCCTTACAACCATTCAAACCTCATAGACCTACTTGCCCTTTGTTTTTTGCCTACAAAAAGGGCTAAGGCCTTAAAGTCAACTAGCCCTTTTGCTAATGAAAATTGGAACTATTTTTTTGTCCTTTATTAAATAATTGATCATTTTTTCTATTGGACGATATATGAAATGCTTACTTGCTATGATGATTGTTATGGTTTGTTATAGATTATAAATTTATTTTATTGCCCCAAAGAATTTTTTGGTATTTGTTCTTCCTTCTTGTGAAAGCTAGTAGAATTCACCATCCGATAGTACATTCATCACTCCTTTAGAGAGAGAGAGAGAGAGAGAGAGAGAGAGAGGGAGGGAGGGGGGTCTCCATTCTCGTTCCAAAACCTCCATCATTGCTAAATTGCATAATTGTTGATTAGTTATTGTTAACCCTCACGGCACACGGACACCCTATGATCTATAAACGTTGTATTGTTTAGAGTCAGGTACCGGGCTTGTCGGACCAATAGGAACAGGGTAAGGGTGATCGCCGATGACAGGCGCACTCTAACTGGAATATTCAAGGAGTTAGTTGGCTAAGTATGGGCGCCCAAGTGTGAATGGGGTGAGCTCATGTAAAAGCCACTAAACCTAATTTTTACTCATTCTCTCATTGTGCAATAGAAGCCGCTCTTGCTCCATCTCCAACTTCTCCTTCACCATCTCCTTGTGTGTGTGTGTGTGTACGTGTGTGAGAGAGAGAGAGAGAGAGAGAGAGAGAGAGAGAGAGAGAGAGAGAGAGAGAGAGAGAGTGAGAGTGTGTGTGTGATCGAGCGTTGCGGCGGCACGACGGCGGCGAGGCGGTTGAGCGCGGCGTAGCGGCGTCTCCCTCTTCTTCGCAACGTGGGAATCCTTCATTCGCAACTACGTAGGAAGGTGAGTGACACACCATTCTTCCTTGTGAGCTTGTCTGTTGTATGACTGTGTGCTAGGAGCCTTTGTGGCTCGCACACGGCGCGTAGCAAGTCCCTAGCCTTGACATTTTTGGCGCCGCTGTCGGGGAGCTGCTGCGCGTGAAGCTCCAATGGCGACCTATAAATTGTATTGAAGCTATTTTTTATGTAGGAAAGGCGCGGGTTAAGTTTGATTATTGTTGTTATGCAAAAACAGTAGAGAAAGACACAATGTTGTTGACTGCATTCAAGTTTTCTGTGTTCTGTTAAGCTCTGTTTTGCTAGTTCTATTAAGCTCAGATTTCAGCTTACACAGTTAGCATTTCTTGCGTTTTTGCGTTTTTTGCATTTTCTGGTTTGCATTGCACAGTTCTGTCAAGTTTTAATTTTCTGCATTTTCTGTGTTTTCTGGTTTGTGCACAGTTAGGCGCACAGTTAGTTAATTAAGTAGGTTAGTAATTAGGTGAACCACTGATTAGCAGGTCAGTAGGTAGGGGGGACAGTAAATAGTTAGGTGAGGTCAACGCGCCCCTAAACGCGTACCAAATAATATCAATATATATATATATATAATAAAAAAATTAAAAAAAATATTCTTTAAAAAATTGAAAAAAAAAGAAAATAAAAATAAAAAAATCAAAAAAATCAAAAAAGAAAAACGTGAGTGAGGGGGAGGTTATAAAAACGGACGGAAAAAAATCAAAAATATTTAAGCGTGAGTGACTGGGGGGATCACTAAAATTTTGATCGGGATCGTTTCCCCAAGCCCAAGCCTAAGCCTAGGCCCAGGCCTCAGTCCTCAATCTTTTGATATATACTAGACTCACTCTTATATATATACCCTACCCCCTCAAGAGGGAATGAGAGCATGTGGGGCAAGTCCTCCACTCTCTTCCCTTCTCTTCCCACTTGCACCCTTAGACTTGCTATTTGGAGCCTAGTTTCCCAGCTAGGAAAAGACTGTTTCGGGCTTTTCTGGAGCAAAATAGAACCAAACGGTGGGTTGTAAAGCACAACGCGTCCCTCCTAGCGATACGCTCGTTTCGAGCTATCACACGGCCCATTCCACGACACGCTCTAAAAAATCTAGCAAAAAAACAAACAAAAAACACACAAAAAACTAGTCACAAGGCCTCCTAGAGCAGCTTTTTGACACCTTAGGGTATCAAAAGCACATGCACTTACGCTATGGGCGGGTGCTAGAACACGAGCATATTGAGGCTGCCTCTGTTCATACGGACACCCATTACCCATCCACGATAGGCTCTAGACCCTCAGCGGGGACTCAAGGTATCACCACCCAAGACCCTAAAATAGCCGCTAGTGATTCCTCCTCCGACTCAGAAATCATAGAAGCATACCCTACCCAAAACACTGAGAGAGAAGGCCATGCACCTCCCGAAGCTCCACAGCCTAGTACTAGTATGTTTAGCCATTTCATGGAAACATTAGGTAGAGCTACTAGCTCGGAACCTGATGCAAATGAAGCACACGAAGGGGGTGGGGAAGTGGACTCTCCTTTCACATCGCACGTGGACCCCACACCCCCAAAGAGTGTCCATGTGGATATCTTGCCAACTTCTTACCAAGAAGGCCCTGTTGAGCTGCCTCCTTCAGAAGTTCCCTCTAGAGTACCGTTGGTGACAAGTAAAACCACGGGGAGCAACATTGCTTCTACCTCACAAGAAACCGTTAACACGTCGACTCTAGAAGGATTGTTCATTAATGATCATTGGACATACGACCTCCACACTGAGGTGTTGACGGATCTACACTCTGGCCACGCCTACCATGTAGGATGGATAGAGATTGTACAATCCACCTCTAGTGCCACGAGCATCGAAGATCAATAGAAAATGATCTGTAATGTTATCCATGGCATCATTCAATGAGAAAGGCAAAACCGAGGGGTAAATATACTCTCAACTGGCCCCATGAGATTTCTGGATACGACCAAGGCTCAACAGCCTACTCTATCACAAATGGAGACTCCTCTAATGAGTCCCATGGACCCATCTTACGTCATTTCACCTGGGGTCTCTATGCAATCTGAGCCTCCGAGCGACAACTTTAGCTTCCCTAACTTGGCTCAACCCTCTATTAAGGAAAACACAGTGCTCACTCCAGGGATAGGCCTGACAGAGAATGTACCGATGACATCTACGGTTAGCGCAGTGCCACTACCTAGTGTCGTAGTACCTAATATGGGTCCTCGACCGTATGTGCCTCTAGCCCCTTATGCACACATGGCCCCCACACCTCCAATTGTACCACTTGTTTATGCTCCTCGAGTGCCGCTCCCTAGCCCTTATCCGAGTGGACCTATGCCCAGTTATGTTCCATATCCTGCATCATCCACACATATGCCAAGACCGGTACCCGTCCCTCTCCCACATATGATTCCAAGAGTACCTCCACCAGCCCTGCCTCCTCACATAGGTGACTTGGCAGCGATTGCTCAAACCATAGGTCGATCTATCGCGGAAAATATGCATCATGCATCTGATAGAGAGCCTAGATGTAAGGCAGTACAAATTGCCAAACTCACACAAAAATTCAATGGGGACGAAGATGCTAGAAAACACATTGAAGTGTTTGAACAAGTATGTGATTCCTTAGGGGAACGCAACGAACTACATAAGTGCAATGCCTTAAGCTTGACATTAAGTGGGAAGGCTGGAGATTGGTATAGAACCCTAAGGGTGGACGAGAAAACAATCTACCCTACCCTTCGAAGGTTGTTTCTAAAGGAGTACATACGAGAAGGTGTGCTTTGGGGTGTAGCATCTCAGCTACAGAAGGCCGAACGTAAAGAAGGAGAGTCAGTAAGGGACTTCATTAGTCATCCAAAGCACTTAAACTCTCGCTGCCCTGTAAATGAGCGCTTCAACAATAACCAACTGCTTGATCGATTCATTCGAGGGTTGAGGAATGAAGGAATCTATAATGGACTAGTGATTAGAGGTATCACAACCTGGGAAGATGTCACTGCCAATGCAATCCAATTAGAGGACAACTTGATGATAGGAGGCATGAGGGTGTCTACTGACACGAGATCCACTAGCTCACAAGCCATAGAGTATGAACCCATGACTGCAAAGCCCATTTCCAATGAGCCAAAGGTATTTGAGACATTCTTGATAGACCTCACCAAGGCAATCCAAGAGTCTCTTAAGGATAATCGACCCCCTCAAAATAGTCACATGTATCCAAGAAGGGAGCAACAATGGTGTTCCATTTGCTGAAGTCCACATAGCACTAGTGAGTGCCCTACGTTTAGAGTAAAATTTACTGGAACTTGCAACGCATGTGGTAGGTATGGTCACCAAGCTAAGGATTGTTTAATGATCAAACATATGATGGCAAATAGACCACCTGTAGCCTGGACGGATGCGCCTCGAGCTCCTGTATTGATGCCTGCTCCACCTGTTGAGCAACTACCGCAACACATGGTCCCTAGATCTCAAAATGTTGTACAAGCTACACCGCTACCACCTCCTGTGCTAGGACCGCAGCCCCCGCATCCAAGAGTCGCCCCTATGAACCAAGTGGGTTGCGAGCCATCTAATGCTTATGCAGATGGCTGTGAGGAGGAAATAGACACTAGTATTGCCTACGGAGTTGATATATTGGAAGAGTGTCCTATATACTACATGGAAGATTGTTGGGGGCAAGTCAAGCCGGTTTATCAAGCTGCTGCTCTGGCATCCAGAGGTCAAAATATCAACACCCATGCTAGGAGGCCACCTCTTCAATGCTACGAGTGTGGTGGACCACATCGGGTAGCGGAGTGCCCTATTAGGCTGCAAAAGAATGCTGCACAGATGCAAATGAATCAAGGGAGCACGTCTGCAATGCCAATACTCACATGTAATCGTTGTGGCATAGATCACTTGATTGCCCAATGCCCCTATAACCCAAATGCGCCTAAAATTACACCCCTAAATTTGGTCGAAATTGCTAGTGTGACATCGCCAATACCACCCGTCGCACCCGCTTATGCGATTACACGGTCCATGCTTCAAGGGCCAGGCCATATCCTCGAAGAGAGAGATACCGCGTCAGTTATCCAAGCAAAGAAAAAGAAGACACAAAGGAAGAGGTCGCAGAATACGGGAAATTCAAAACCAAGTTCCAAAACAAACATAGGAACAGGAGATGACCCCGTGTATATGAATGACCTCGAGGATGATTCAGATTCAATCGAGACAATGGAGACTAGAACCAATACCACAAAGGGAAAGACCGACAAAGAAAACCGTAACATGGAACCAAATGAAAACCGAATAAGAGAAAACCATAAAGAGCCTCTGAAAACACCACAAGTGTTTCCAAATCCAATCCAAGACCCCCAAGATAAACCGCAGGGGCAAAAAGGGAAGAATCATAAAAAGAAGATTGGGACGTACCCAAACCCAGTAGACGAGATTGAGCAGGTGAAACATCTAAGAGCTTTAGTGGAGGAGACTCAAAGGAAACTAGAACCAAAACCCATGCATGTCAGAATTCATGACACAGTGTTTCCCACGCAAGTTCATCCACCCCACATGAACCATAGACCGTTAGCCATATCTAGTATCATCCAAGAAGGGAGTGAGGATGGGACATTGGAAAGTGAGCATACACCTTTCTTGTTGGAAAGGATGTTTAACGAAGGAATACCTGATCCCATTGAGGAATATGAGATTCCATCCTCACCAGTTCCTAGTCAAGGACCTACACCCTGCAAAATGACAATGAATGTTGCCAAACTAGTGGACTTCATGTCTTCTGAGGTCCGAACCACGATCATAGCAAAGCTGTATGGAGATCCTGAGTTATTCCTTGCACTTCGAGCGTTCCTTGACGGAGAGCTACGAACGGGATTACCGCAGTTTGCGCAACCAAATAGGCCTGACTTGATTATGATTGATGAGGAAAATCATGTGCAATCACTTGACTTAGATGGACACGAGTCTGTGATCGAGGTACCCATTAACGAATTAGGGCAGTATTTTGAAGGCGACGAGTCTAATGCAACCCTACCCATCACTACCAAGGGATTAACTATAAAGGGAATTCTTGATGGTGGTGCGGGAGTTAGCATCGTTACAAAAGATTGTTGGGAATCCATGGGAAAACCCCGCCTCAGTGTTACTAACATTGTGGTAAAGATGGCAAATGGTACCATAGCCAAACCTATGGGGATGCTCAAGGATCTTAAGATCAAAGTTCTAGGACACAAGGTACGACATACGTTCATTGTAATGGATTTCTCTAAACACCTTATGTCATATAAAATGATTTTAGGACGACCATTCATGAGGGAAGCACAAATGGTTCATGATTGGTCTAAAAATCATGTCTATTTGCAATTCCAAGACTCTGTCCTTAGAGTGGATTTGGTGACTGGTAAGGTACACCCCTTAGGGAGTAAAACCATTATTGATCATCGCTCTGACACCACAGTTCACTCGGCCCCACTACAATATTGTTACACTTGTAAGAAGGATACAGACATTGGCCAAGATTCTCCTTGCATGGATGCGTTACCGGGTATGACGGAATCAGACAACGTAGACTGGGTACACCTAGCTGCAACCATAGATACCTGGGGAAATAGAGGAACCACTTGGGTCACACCAGAGGGGGAAGAGGTACCACAAATTGCACCTCTGAACATGATAAGTGCCATACATGCATCTTCTAAGGGCAAGGCAATTGTAGACCAATCTGACAGTGACACCGATAGCTCAATAGAAGACTTTGACCAACAGGACTCAGCCACTGACTCCTAGAGTGAAACGGATTCTGAATCTCATGAATTAGAGAGTGGAGCAAGTTCAGAGTCAAAACATTCGGAAGGACCGAGCACATCAATCGATGATAGCTCCTTCGAGAGTGAAGAGGACACCAACGAGGACTCCTTTAGTGAGCCAGATCTAAATGCAAATCAAAAGCAGGTCTCAAATAAGAAAAAGAAAAACTTTAAGAGGCGTCGATATCGAGCCAATGTACGTGCTAGGATAAAAAAGAAGAGATCCTCAGCAGAATGGCTCAGTTATATAGGAGCATGTGATGCTCATCGTAAATTGGTAGACGATTGGGGTGAATATCTCCAAAATGTTATGTGGTGTAGACCACGACCCCATGACATAGCCCAACTAGAGATCATAGACAAGCCAAAGTTGAGCCGCACTGCAAGGAGGCGTCAAAACCAAGAGTTAGCTTGACAACACAAGAAAGCAAAAATGGAAGCACAGACCAAAGCACAACCAGAATCCACAGACTTGCATCCTGCACCAGAACATTTCAAATCTTACACCACAGGGGAAGCAAAGGTTGTGTACACAAAAGCCCAAAGAATACCTATCGATGGGAATAATGGAATCTATGATGGTCCGGCAATAGTTAAAGAAATAGAATTAGCCGACCCCGGTGAAGAATCAAAACCTGTTTTTATTGCCCAAGACCTCATAGAAGTTGAAGAGGCGATCCTCAAAGAGCTTCTCAAGGAATTCAAGGACATATTCGCTTGGACATACCATGATATGAAAGGTGTTCCACCTTCTGTGGTCCAACATACGATCCCTATGATTAGCACTGCGAAGCCCGTACAACAAAGACCCTACCCGATGAATCCTAAGTACGCAAAGATCATTCAAGAAGAACTAGAAAAGCTTATCAAATGTGGGTTCATATATCCTATTGAACACTTTGAATGGGTGTCTCCAATAGTTATCGTGCCAAAAAAGAATGGGAAACTCAGGGTGTGCGTGGACCTCAAAAAAGTTAATGCAGCTACTAGAAGAGACCATTACCCCCTACCATATTCCGAACATGTACTCGAAAGAGTTGCAGGCAAGGAAGCTTATAGCTTTCTAGATGAGTACTCACGCTACAACCAAATCACGATAGCGCTAGAGGACCCAGCTAAAACTGCCTTCATCACAGAATTTGGTGTGTTTGCATTTTGTGTGATGGCTTTTGGCTTAACAAATGCCCCTGCTACATTCCAACGATTAATAAACACTGCTTTTAAAGAATATTTGAGAGAGTTTTGTGAAGCTTTCTTAGACGACCTTTGTGTTTACTCTTCTTGGAAAGAACATCTATCATGTTTGCGGAAGGTGTTTGAAAAGTGTAGGTTATATCGTATCTCATTGAACCCATTCAAATGCCAATTTTGGGTCAAGCATGGAGTTATTTTAGGGCATATAGTATCTAAGAATGCTATCTCAACCGATGAGAGCAAAATTAAAGTGATTCTAGAGTTACCACCACCAACCAATTACAAGGGAGTTCAAAGGTTCATGGGACACGTGGGTTATTATCGATGGTTTATTTTATTTTTCGCTGAGATAGCACGTCCTTTGTACAAGCTTCTCATTGAATTTAAATGGACTGAAGAGTGTGACCAGGCCTATGACCAATTGAAGAAAACACTAGCAAGTGCTCCGATTTTAAGGACACCTAACTGGGATGTCATTCTCCATGTTCATATTGATGCATCAAAATTTGCTATTGGGTGTGTTCTCACTCAACCAGGAGAACATAAATTGGACTATCCCATTAGCTTTGCAAGCCGTCAATTGAACGATGCTGAAAGGAACTACACCACTACAAAGCGAGAAGGTTTAGCAATGGTTTATGGAGTAAAGAAATTTCGCTACTACCTTCTGGCAAACAAGTTTGTATTTTATGTGGATCATCAAGCGTTGCTGTATCTGGTAAACAAGCCATGCTCCACAGGAAGAATCACACGATGGTTGTTAATTCTTCTGGAGTTTGATTTCACGATTGTAGTGAGACCCGGTAAAAGGCACGTCATGGATGATCATTTGTCTTGCATACCCAATGGTGAAGCCCCTACGGGAGTTGATGATGAATTACCCGATACTTCTCTATTCATAGTTGAGACTATGCCTGAATGGAGTGAGAACATTGTTAACTTTTTAGTTAATGGTTTTCCACCCAAGGAACTTCGTAAGGATATCGCTCGAAGGCTAGTAAAAGAATGTGAACCCTATTGTTTGATTGCCGGAACTCTGTATAGACTAGGCAAGGACGATATTCTTAGGCGTTGTGCCCGCGAGGATGAATATTTGTATATCTTGCAAGAAGCACATATGGGCATAGCAGGAGGACATTTTTCAGGAGACCTGACTGCTAGAAAGGTGCTACAATAAGGCTATTAGTGGCCAACTTTATTTAAGGATGCATCACTTTTTACAAAAGGGTGTGATGAGTGCCAACGTTACAAAACCACACAACGCAAAGACAAAATGCCCTTACATCCTATTAAAGTAACCCAACCATTTGAAAAATGGGGCTTAGACTTTGTAGGTCCAATTAGTCCCGCAGCTCGTAACACTCAATCTCGATATATTCTAGTTGCTACGGACTATGTAACAAAGTGGGCTGAAGCTAAGGCTTCACAAAAAGGTGACGCGAGGACAACAGCTAAGTTTCTTTTTGAGAACATTATCACATGATTTGGTTGCCCTTTTGAAATTGTTAGTGATAATGGTACCCATTTTATAAATGAGGTAATAAGAGAGCTTACCACGACCTTTATGATATCCCACCATAAGTCTACACCTTATTACCCGCAAGCTAATGGACAAGCCGAGAGCACCAACAAGACTCTAATGTCTATTTTAACCAAGACGGTAGAAGCTCATCGCACTGATTGGGATTTGAAGTTGACATCTGCTCTATGGGCTTATCGTACTGCTTATAAAGTGACTATTAATTGTACGCCATTCAAAATGGTATACGACCAAGAAGCGGTTATGCCTTGGGAGTTTGTCATTCCTAGTCTTAGGGTAGCTTCGCAAGAAGGATGGAATGGTAACCCCTTAACCGAGCGTTTGTATATCTTAGAAAAACTAGACGAAGAGAGACAATTGGCTGTGCAAAATGCTCTTGTGGAAAAGGATAGGAGAAAGAAGTGGTTTGATCGCCATGTGAAGGACAAGGACATCAAATTTGGTGATAAAGTCCTTATGTATGGAGTACGTAAAGAGAAGAAAAAGTTGAAATATGCTGGTAAAGGACCATATAGAGTATGTGAAATTACCCCACAAGGTACTCTTCGTGTGGAAACACTTGATGGAGTTGAAACCATTGGATTCCTCAATGGGAGTAAATTCAAAAGATATTATGATCCTTTGAGCCAAGAAGAACTACGGGCCATTCATCAAAAGAAGGCCGCCAAAGCACAAACCGAGTTAAAGAAGATACAAGCTCAAGTTGAGGCTAAGGAGCGACAACAACCACTACAAGAGGCTATTCATATTAGCGACACTCACACAGCGACGCTCAAAAAAAAAAAATCCCGGCGTCGCTATGAGCGTCACTTTGGAAATTTGCGACGCTCATAGCTGGGCTAAAAAAATAACCGACCGCACCCAAAAACTCAGATCTCAGATCTGAGTTTTTCGGCGCCCTCAAGAAAGGAGCAGGTAACGCTCTCCCTCACTCTCTCTCTCTCTCTCTCTCTCTCTCTCTCTCTCTCTTTTTCTTCTCCACACACACACACACACACACACACGAGGAGAGGAAGGAGAGCCAGGTATGCTCCTTCCCTCTCCTCATTCTCATGTTCCCTTCCCCTCTTTCTCTCTCCCTCTCTCTCTCTCTCACACACACACACACATACACACACACACATAGTGTTTTTGAGAGAGAGAGAGAGAGAGTACAAACAAAAACAAAAACGCACACACACATACATAAACAAAGAATGCACACACACATTGAGAGAGAAAAAGAGAGAGAGAGCATGCATAAACAAAAAACGCACGCATTGAGAGAGGAAAAGAGAGAGAGAACATGCATAAACAAAAAACGCACACATTGAGAGAGGAAAAGAGAGAGAAAACATGCATACGATCCAAAAAAACGCACACACATTGAAAGAGAAAGAGAGAGAAACTAATTTAACGTCGTAGGAAACTAATTAAAATTAAAAGACCTAAAGATCTAGCCGACGAGGAGTTGAACTCAAGACCTATTATTCAAGAGGGAAATGTCATAATCAATCTATCATACTTGACATGGGTGATAGAAAGGTTATACCATTTATCTCTTTTTATTGGCACACACATCCACACACGCGCACACACACAAGAAGAAGAGAGTTATAACATCGTAGGAAACTATCTTAAAAGACGTTAAAGATTAGGTTATATGTAGACTTACATTAAATTAGATTTAGGTTTATTTTTAACTAGATTTACGTTTATTTACGCTAGATTTAGATTTACGTTATATTAGATTAGATTTAGGTCTCCATAGACTACGATGCCTGCATGAAGCGGGTGAAGAAAGCCCTCAATGGAATATAGGGTATTGCTGCCTTCACTCATGGTGGGCTCCGTCGATCCAAAAGTACTGGTGAAATGTCTTCAGAAGATAGGGAAGAAGGTGGATCTTCAGGGCGGCAAGAGTCACTACATCCCCGACACAATGACCATCTAGACGACCTCTAGTCATTAGACTTACGTTAAATTAGATTTAGCTTTATTTTTAGTTAGATTTACGTTTATTTAGATTTACGCTTATTTACGTTAGATCGAGTCCACGCAAGAATTACTTACGGTTTTGGGTTTAGAGTTAGACGAACAGTGAAAAGATCTACTGTGAAAAGATGTTAAGATGCTGTGAAGTGCTACAGCTAGAGAAGAGGCAAAGGGGTTTTGTCCACTACATGCAGTATCATGTAGACGTGGGTGTGTAGATTTCTTGTACCCACAAATATAGGTATTGACCAATAAAGACGAGATTATAACCCGGTGGTTCTGATCTCCGTGCACCTCTAGACCGAGGTGTGCGGGGATTGGACATGACTAGAGAATGTGAGGTAGAGAGAGAGAGAGAGAGAGAGAGAGAGAGAGAGAGAGAGAGAGATAAGACGGAGAATGCCAATAGAATGTTAAATTTGTTGTCCAGGTTATAAGCTTTTTATCCTCATTATGAGTAGCGACGAGGATGTGGGACCGTCCAACCGAAACACCTATCTCTCAACGAGGGTCTTATGTCCTTGTAATCAATGCAAGCATGCTGTGCGACGGACAAGACGTGTTTCTTTGCAGCACGTTCGCGAATTTGGCGAGTTCGATCCATCTATTATAGATCGAGTTGTTGCCAATTATAACTCGTCAGACTCTGACGTTGGCCAACAAGCAGCAATCTTGCAACCCAATAGACGTGTTCGCAAGCGCTTTGGTCAAGCAGCATATGTGAGGCCACAAGATGTAGCCTCTGGCAGCTCGGGGGATGATCATGCAGAGCACATTCCCAACGAGGCAATGTTTGAGCCCGAGATTGATGAAATGATCGAGACGATCATGGATTCAGAAAGGCTTATCTATGATGATATGAAAAGTGAAGCCGATACGCCATTGTATAATGGAGCATGTATGTCTAGATTGAAAGCACTCCTGGTTCTTCTCAACATGCAGGAAAGTTTGGATGGAGTGACACTAGCTTCACAGCGCTTTTCAGGTGATCTATTACAATTAGTTTACTTTAATAAAACTCTAAATGTATAATGATCTGATAGATTTTTACACGACTGTATCATATTTTTATGTTGTGTAGATTGCTGAAAGAGCACATACTACCAGCTGACAATGTGATGCCAAATTCTTGAGATGAAGCAAGAAAGATTTTGCGAAACTTGGGGATGGATTACAATTCTATCCACGCTTGTCCTAATGACTGCATTCTTTTCAGAGGGGAATACATAGACATGGAGAAGTGTCCGAAATGTGATTCCGAAAGATATCGAGTAGATCTCCACGGGACAAAAATTCCACAAAAGGTTTTGCGACATTTCTCCCTGCTTCCTCGCATCAAGCATTTCTTCGAATGTAAGTCCATGGCCGCCCTAGCATCATGGCACGAGGAGAATAAATCTTCGGATGGTGTGCTACGAATTCCTGCAGATTGCGTAGCGTGGAAACATATAGATGGAACATGGTCGGATTTTGCCAGGGAAGCTCGAAATTTGCGCTTAGGCCTGGCTATGGATGGCGTAAATCCATTTGGTCAAAGATCAACATCTTATAGTGTATGGCCCGTTGTCATCGTCAACTACAACATTCCCCCGTGGTTGACTACGAAGAAGGGGCACCTATGGCTAAGCTTGATTGTGCCAGGGCGATATAAAGTGGGGAATATGGATGTGTATCTTCGTCCACTATTGGAAGAGCTACAACAATTGTGGATTGGCATAGAGGTGGTGGATATGAGCCGACACACAGGACGACGGAATGCTTTGATCAGAGGCATTCTAATGTGGACCATGCATGACTATCCCGGGCTAACAGAATGCTCAGGTGATCTATTGGCACTCCTCACTCAGACACTGTAAATCTTGTTTTTTTCCCATAGTTGATCTATTATCATGTGTATACATGCAGGGCTTCAAACAAGCGGATACAGAGCATGTGTCACATGTGGACCTAGACTGAATGCACGTAGGGCACCCTCATTGAAGAAGCAAATCTACGAAGGTCATCAAGCGTATCTTCTAGAGAATCATGTGTTACGCGACGGCTTTTTGGGAAGAGAGCCACCAAGGATGTCTGCACAAGCATGGTTAGAGCAGAAGGAGATGTGCGATGACGGATTGCCTCCAGGGATGAAGAGACTATCTCTATGGTACGAGTTACCATACTGGCCCCGACTCATGATCAATCACTTGCTCGATCCAATGCACATATTCCAGAATGTGGGTAATCTACTATGGGACCATCTGACCGGCAAGAAAGATACTTTGGGAGCCAGAGTTGACCTTAGAAATGTGGATCGTATGGAGCAATATTGGCCGCAAACAGCGTCTGATGGATCGATAAAACTCCCTAAATCACCATGGATTCTCACAGGAGCCCAAGAACGCAAAGTAAAAGAGACCATTCGATCTTTGCGGACCCCCACTGGCGTAATGCACTCGCTCCGAACGTGTTTTACTAAAGAAGGAAAGCTTACTGGTTTGAAGTCACACGATTGGCATAAAATGTGTCAGGTACGTTCATAGTGGACTTTAATATCATTGCATAAAATGTGGACTTTAATATCATTGCTGCACATACTTTACAGTTTATTTTACCGGTTGCCATTGAGGGATGTTTGTCTCTCGACATCCGTAACACAATCTACAAACTTGCAAAGCTGATGCAATGGATCTCACAAAAGGAGATCAACGTAGACTCCATACCATTCGCCAAACTAAATGCTGCGGAGCTTGTGTGCATGTTTGAGAAACATTTTCCTACTACAATTTCCGCTACTCTCAAATTAAATAGGCCAATTCCATTACAAAATATGGCAGGTACTCAGATGGGTACACCTTAGTTAGAGCTTAGTATAGCAATTTACGACATTAAATTCCGATTTGTATCGCCCGTTTTAGCCTAAAGTCAAAATTTCCTAAGGCTGTGCTGGGAGCACCGGGGCTCAAGGGCTGTGTGGGAACAGGTCCCAAGCTAACCATTCAGGTGCATCTTCTTGTTCACATAGTTGATGAGGTGGAAATAGCTGGCACAGTTCATTCCAGATGGATGTTCTTCTTAGAACGTTTCATGAAAACGCTTAAGGGATATGTGCGTCAAAAGGCACGTCCGGAGGGTAGCATGGCAGAAGGTTGGTTGGTATCAGAGTCCCTAGTGTACATTGGAGAGTGGCTAGACGGATTTGATAGATCCCGGAACACGCTATGGCGAACAATAGATGATGAGCGCATATCTGGGATTGTCATGTGCAATCTCGGTGTTGAGAAGAAGATGACGGAAGATCTAGAGGCTAAAATCAACCGATTTTGCATGCTTCACAATCCAGTGATGCAAAAGTGGATTTCACAATATGAGGATGCAAAGCAAGAGCGACAAAGGGCACGAATCGAGTGGAGACTGACCACCGATGCACTATCTAGCAGTTCTGGAGAGCCTACCAACCTTCATGAGCTTAAGATGGTTGCACAACCAATTGAAAAGCGCACAACAATGCGGTGACGAAGTGACTGAAGAAGAGTGGGAGTACTCTCGGGGTTGCGCGACCAAGGTAAGTTTGCAATGTACGACTAGCAAGTGACTTTATTTATAAACGTTTGAACGGCCACTCATAATCTTTGTTCGTTGTAGTATAAGTCATACACAGCAGCATGGTGTAGAGGTCGACATTTTAGGGTGGAACGAATCGACAAAAAGCGTTTTACTCAAGATTGTGGAATCATGGCAAAATTTGAACGGTCTAGTCGACGACGTTCCTCTGATGCAGATCCTGTGGTGGCGGAACTCACTTACTTCGGCACGCTGCAAGAGATTTTGAGGATCGATTACAGAGGATTTTTTGTCGACTTGTTCGACGTGCAATGGTTCAAGATAATCATGGAGGGTCGCAACGCTACTGTGCGTAGAGGAGAGTCTGGTTTTCTTGAGGTGGATTCTACTAAGAAATGGACTGACCTAAGAGACACTTTCGTACTACCCGAGCATTGTGAACAAGTAAGTATGTAAATAGTTAACATCCCCCATTTACAAGTTATGTGCTTGAAAGCTCTCATGTAAGTTATGTGGCTCTGGCAGGTAATATTTCATCCTACAAAGTCTACATCAAACTGGTGGTACGTCATAGAGGTAGCCCCTCGTAGTGCAAGGACGTATGAAGGCTACCATGTGCCAATCACAACGGCATCAATGGAGGAGATCAGAGAAGATGCTCAATCAGAAGCCGCTGCGATGGTGCCAGACGAGCATCAAGATGCTACTACTCTATATGGGGTGCATGCAGAGGAGCTACAAAATGAAACAGAGGATATGTGTTTAAACGGAGAGCTCTATATAGATATAGGAAGTTATGCTGAGTTATGCGAGGATGAGAGAGAGATCTCTTAAAGCCACAAATATTGTATTTGAACAATTTTGCTCCGTGTTGTAAAAGCTCTGGCTCTCTAAGTACCTTCCATGGTGTATAACGCTCTTTTCTACTCGCGCTCACATCTTCTGATTGAAAATTCTGATTTTTCGACTTGCCTCTTCTATCACTCAATTCATTGCGTCATTGTATTTATATGCGTCATTACGTCATTGTATTTTATGGTCTTTGCGTCATTGTCTACTCTATTCATTCAATATTAAGTTTAAATATTCGTGTGTTTAATGCAGGTATGGATGATGAGGAGTTTCTTTCTTCTTTGTCACCGCAGCAGAGACAGTGGTACGTGGAACGTCATCGCTCTGGCGTATCATCACGCGTTCCTACTCCATCCGCATCTCCCTCTCTTTCAGAGCATTCAGCGCGCTCCGAAGCTTCGGCGTCGACGAGACGAGCTTCACACTCGTCTAGACACCGGCGCTCTAGTGGTGGCGGTGGCGGTTGTTGTGGGGATTCCGCCACCGATGCCTCCACACCGCCTCGTGTTCGACGAGGCTCTTTACCGTCCCCTTCTTTGCCCGCCCCCACACCAGCCACAGCATCGCCATCTACGCCAGGTTTTGCACGACTGACTGTTCCTAGAAGCTACACACCTCTACCTACTCCACCAAGAGCCACCCCACTCGACACTCCTCGCTTCGGGGCCCAGACGCCGGTGGAGACACCTGACGTCCGTACCCCCATCGACACGCCGCTAGAGACCCCTCCCGGGACACCCAGGTTCACGCGTCATCGGCGAGAGGGCTTGCCTTACTCCGTCGACATCAGCGGCGGCATCATCATGGATGATGACGGCAAGAAGGTGATATCGCGCATGCGTGGTCTTTGCTCTCAGCTGTTTAGACACTACATACTAAACAAATGGAGTGAAGTACCAAGTGATTTAAAAAACAGAGTCATCAGCATACTTGATGATGAGTTTCCCGTTCCAACACGGGATCAGCGCTTCAATGAAGACCTGATGAAGATTCGAATGCGCGAATACTGCAAACACAAGCGTTCCGAAGTGCAAAAAGCAATCAAGAATGGGTGGAACACGCCAGATTGGCTGGCCAAAGAAGATTGGAAGAATGCGAAGAAAGCAGCGCGCGAGAATCTCGACAAGTGGAAGCAACAAAAGGATGCAGCCAGAGCGCGAGTAGAGGCATGGAGCTCGCACCACTTGGGAAGAGGTGGATGGGCATCATTTGAGGCCGATTTTGTAAGTGTTTTCACATTGCTCTTTATGTTCGATAGTTTAGGGTTTATGAGTTTTTTAATTCTAACATAATGAAATCTTTGTATGTTTTGACAGTGGTCGATGACAGGACGTGATCCCACACCGTACGAGCACGAGTACGCAGGCAGGAAGGGCTTAAACGCCCTGATGGACATTCTCATTTCTCGCGGCGGCATGGTTAGTATTAGGGTTTACTCTTTTTTATTTTTTGTATTGTTTTATAAATGTCGTTATATGTTTATACTTACTGAAAGCTGTCTTATTGTCTTTTTTTGCAGAATCCGACAGATACGCCGCTTGGACGCGATGAGACGTCTGACTAGACGACGTCAGTTTAGCCGTAGCTAGATAGCATTAGTTTGGGGTTTCTCATAGCTTATGTATCATGAGACGGATTTTATACGTCTTTTTGAACCATGTATATTATTACATTTGTCACCGGAGTTCCTTTTGCCAATCAATTCTTTATGCCTATGATGTTGTACAATTGTCATTATTACATTTGCCAATCAATTCATTTTGCCTATGATGTGTACAATTGTCAATTTTGCAAACAATGCGTCTTGTGGGTGACTATTTTGGGTCTATTATCTACCCTTGCACTTTTTTTTAAAAGTGAATCAAGTACAATATGGTTGATGGGTGGCAGGGCATTCAATGCCCTGCCACCAAAAAAAAATTCTCTCGGGCGTCGCTATAAGCGTCGCTATTTATGGCTCTGTAACGTCGCTATGAGCGTCGCTATAGTCTTCTGTGTAAGCGTCGCTATGCGCGTCGCTATGAGCATCGCTATATAGCGACGCATATAGCGATGGCTATAGCGACGCATATAGCGACGCTCTCGTAGCGACGCTCTTAGCGACGGTTTTAGCGACGCCGGGGGTTATAAAAACCCAGTGTATTTCCGTCGCTAACAGCGTCACAAGAGCACACAACCTCTTGTAGTGAACGTATAAGACAAAAATGAGAGGCTAACCTTGGAGTCACAAATGCATTCCACGTGGAAATCGAAGAGGATTGGTTGGACTCTGACACGCCTGTACGATACCCTATTGAGTTAAATAGTGCCTATGGAAAAGTGCTATATAACGCCTTATTGGACACGGGTGCTAAATATAATCTACTATCCTACGGGGCGTGGTGTCAGTTAGGGAATCCACCTCTATCTGAGAGTATTATCCAAGTCAAGGGCGTCAACAAGAAAAAAACTACGGTTTTTGGAATCTGGCACACTTCTGCCAGTTATGACAATGGAATTGTAGCTCAAGACCTTTTGTTCATGCCTACTGGAACTATGGAGGGTAATATAAACCTAGGACGCACGTGGATGATAGCCACCAAATGCACTATTGATTGGGGGACTGGGGGTGTCACAATGCAAAAACCAACTCTTATCCCTACCACTCAAGCCATAGTCCCTGAGATATTGCCTAAGGAAATAAAACCCAAGACATTGCATGTCCAGGAGGTTGAACCATACATCCCCATAGCCCAACTCTATAGATCTTCAATTGATGTAGTGGAAAGAAAGCTTGAGACACACAAGAACCATCCTAATATAACAAATAAAGCACGCAAGTGGGTCCCTAAAGCTTCTTTAGTAACCATGGCTGATGCTAAAAAACGGAAGTCTCGTAAGAAAAGTCCCACTCGCTCCAAGAAATGTAAGAAAACGTGGCGCTGGATTCCTAAGCGACTATTAAAATCCCAAGGATACTATAAAGGAAATGATCAAATCTGGGTGCCCAAACGTAAATTGTACTCTTACCTGTCACTTGACCCATGTAAACCAAATCCTGTGGCTCCAAAACAAATTGAAAATCGTGGAAAGGAAAAAATCATGGAATGCGACACACTTGCTCCAGAGCTAGTTTGGGTACCAAAGAAAGAACGATTTGTTCCACCTAGCTCAGGAACAGGAAAAGCAAATAAAGCTTCTTGCTCTTCATGTAGTTCCTATACGGAAATAGAAGATTCGACACAACCTCCACCTACCATTGTACATATCCATACAAGCAAGAAAGAGTTTGCACCTCCCGTTGTAGATTCACCACCTACAACAATGTTGCAAATAAAATCATGGGAGAGTACCTTACCACCCTTGCAACTAGATGAAACACATAGGGTGATCGAAAACTATTGGTTAAAGCCTTTACCCATAACAACTTGGAACAATTGGTTTCAAAAGGTGACGACATCATTCCAAAAAGTATAATCTACCCAAGGAAGGGGGGAGTGTTTGCTGACATCCGTCATTCACTTACTTCCCTCTCAACCTTCCTCCCTGACCTCTCAATCTCCAATCTTAGGGAATGTATATATAAAGCCTTATACTCACAAAAACAAGATAAAAAAGTAAAAGAGCAAGAGCCATAACACAAAATAATAAAAACAAATTATGCACAAGAACACGACCCTTGTAATATTTGCACTGTAACCATCATCTATTTGCGTGTACAGATATGGCTAGTACGCTAGAGTCATCCACTCCTGCCTTGGGTGAGAGGTACCCTCGTTACTTTTCACAAATATTTCACATGGTCTTTCTAGTGCTTGCATGTGAATGGGAGTTGATAGGTACGCTAGCATGTGAGAGGAATTTTGAGGAGTTAGAATGGCTGATACGTCTCTTGACCACGTCTGATCCATACTTAGTAGAGAGTGTTTCTCCCATTGCACAAGCCTACCCTTTTGACCAAGATGACTATAGGCGTCTAGTGACCTTCTTAGTAAACATGGGCACCTATGATGAAGAAGAAAATTTACATGACTACACGGATGGCACATATGGTCTCATGGATGATGACTTTGTTTATCTCGACGACGAGGATAGGGGTTTAGCTTTAGGGTTCCCCCCCAACCTCTACAATATCCTGTTCCCTTGACTCTTTAGGGGGAGTGCAAATAATTAGGTTAGGGTTCCTTATGTTTTTTGTTGTGTTCAATAAGTGTTGGTACCTTTTCCCACTAATGTGCCTTCTGGAGGTATTCCTTTTGTTTCCAAGTGTGTACATGAGCGTGTTTCTATTGATAGGATTTGGACCTTCATGGAACCTTTCAGCACGACCATCAACACAAACAGGTGTTTTATGTCCATTAGCATTGCCCTTATCTTTTTGCATCCATGTTTGTCTGCCTTGATTGTGATTGGTAGAATAATATTCAGCGCATTTGCTTAGTATCAAACATTTAATTCAATGTAATGTTTTGTCATAATCACTTGTCTAGGTTTAAAAATCAAGCAGTCCGACTAAGCTAGTTTGACCAAGCTAGGTGTTACAAATCTTCTCTTAATACCATGGGGAATGCCTTCCTAATAAGCAATGGTTACTTAGGTTCTTAATCCGATTTAGGCAGCATTGTGTGAAATGTACTAGGGCTTTCTAGTGGGCTTAACCCTATTGACCTTTAGCTTAAGTATTATAAAGGGAGTTTACTAATGTGATGAGCCTGGGGAGGGTAACAGTGTTATATGACCCCCCAAAGTTACAAAATTAAAATGCTGAAAATGAACAAACAAAAAATCAAAGTGCCACAATGTAAAATTTGAAGCTGGAAGAGAAATCCCTGCTTAAATTGGTACTTCACTCACATGTATCGCCTATGGTACTAGAGCCCTAGAGGTTCCCAGTGTGGGCGCTTTTCCTTGAAAAGCAAAAAACCCAAGGCATACAAAATAAGCACACACATCAAAATTGAATCAATGTGAAAAGACTTTGGGGGGTCAAAGAAAAGGTAATCAGTCAGGCGATGATTTCATGAGAAATTCCCTTTATCGTACCTTAACTACAAGGTCTTCTAGGTATAGCCTCTAGTCAGCCCTCGAACATCAAATACTTGGCTCTCGCGATTAAACAACTTAATTGACCAGAAAAAATTGAGAAGTTACCCATGGTATTAATAGTCGAGCTCTAGTGCCTTTTGACCGTTAAATTAGCGACCCCGGACTTGTTTAATTTTTTACCTTTAGATCTGTTTATGCATTTGATTATATTGCAATTTAATGTTTATTGCTAACAAATTGTCTAAAATTTTGTTACCAATCAATTTGTCTGTCTAAAATTGCATATGAGAATACAATTATTGTGGCACTGTTGTTTGATTTTGCAGTGATTGAAGAAGGCTACGCACATCCATGTCGACTGCTCTCCCATCTCGATGAACGAGCTTCAATTGGATAGCTTCCGAGGACGGAATCTACATCAGGAAGGGGGGCATGTTAACCCTCATGGCACACGGACACCCTATGATCTATAAACGTTGTATTGTTTAGAGTCAGGTGCCGGGCTTGTCGGACCAATAGGAACAGGGTAAGGGTGATCGCCGATGACAGGCGCACTCTAACTGGAATATTCAAGGAGTTAGTTGGCTAAGTATGGGCGCCCAAGTGTGAATGGGGTGAGCTCATATAAAAGCCACTAAACCTAATTTTTACTCATTCTCTCATTGTGCAATAGAAGCCGCTCTTGCTCCATCTCCAACTTCTCCTTCACCATCTCCTTGTGTGTGTGTGTGTACGTGAGAGAGAGAGAGAGAGAGAGAGTGAGAGAGTGTGTGTGATCGAGCATTGCGGCGGCACGACGGCGGCGAGGCGGTTGAGCGCAGCGTAGCGGCGTCTCCCTCTTCTTCGCGGCGGGGGAATCCTTCATTCGCAACTACGCAGGAAGGTGAGTGACACACCATTCTTCCTTGTGAGCTTGTCTGTTGTATGACTGTGTGCTAGGAGCCTTTGTGGCTCGCACACGGCGCGTAGCAAGTCCCTAGCCTTGACAGTTATCATCATTCATTCTCCATCTACAACTAATGAGTGCAGGCTTCTTGGTGCCTTTCAAACTTTACGAGTGTTTCTTGTTGAGTTGGTATTCTCTCCTCCAATAAATGCATTTCAAAAGACTACATTTGGAGTGACCCAAAATCTACACTCTATGCAAATAGAAAAGTGCCTAGCCTCGCGGCCCCTCCCTTCTTAGGGACATCTTGTAAATATTTCAGCTCAATAGATGATATTCCATGATAGAAGTTTATCAATAACTTTTGGAAAATCTCAGTTATTTACGATGTAGCTATCATAGAGAGCATATTTCAACTACCATTAAATAATATCACACGGTGTAGTGTAGAGCAGCCACACATAAAGTATACATCACTAAGAGCTAGCTGTAGATTCTTAGCTCACGAATGACATGTAGAGACTCTTTGTAGATAGACATTGGATATGAAAGTGCCAAGGGTCACCTGTTCAATGATTACTCTCTAACCTATTTTTGTGGCCATTGATAGTGATCACAATCTGCATAGAGGTGTTTACATCAAATAGATAGACCATTAGGAAGAGAATGGGGTTTAGGAGGGCCTATTTATTTGGCAGTTTAAGGGAGTCAAACCTCTAGTATTAAGAAAGCAATCAAAGAACATCTTTTGAACTCAAATAGGCAAAAAGGCTAGTTTATTTGAATTTGAACTTTTCCCCCAAAATGAAATTCAAAATCTAGCGGGCAAAACCATATGATGTAACATATCTATGGAAAGATTTCGGCATGCAGATTACATATGTATAATCTCCACTCAAATTGGAGATCATATGTAGGAGTTATGGAAGGCCGAAAATCATAAAATTGTCCACCCCCTTTTTTGGGGGGAAAAGTGCATCCTTTGATCACTCTTACACACCCACCATTCTTGCACACATGGCAAGCATCTATTTGTCGAAATGTTAATCACCTAGATAATCTCATGGAAAATAAAGAGGCCCTCCTAGACCCCATCCTCTTCCTTATGCATTAGATGCAAGTGCCAAGGGTCACTTGTTCAATGATTACTCCCTAACCTCTTGTTGTGGCTGTTGACAATGATTGCAATCCGCATGAGAGGTGTTTGCATCAAATTAGTGTCGATCCTCACCAGCTATTCATTAATCAACAAAATCCTACCTTGGCTCAAACTTCCATATTCTAGCACGCTTTTGCAGCTACAATAAGAGACATCCTAGAGTCATAAGTTCCCTATATCCTTGCAAGGACAAGTTGCCAGACCATCGAGTAATGCTTTCTCACCATTGTATCTTTAATTATCTCAAACATGATATGAATGGTAGTAGCAACATCAAGAAAGGAAAGCTACTACATGCAAGTGAAGAGGGGCTAACTCTAGATAGTTTAGTGGATTTAATGTTGACTATATTTCTCCATCAGTGTCATCAAAGTTGGAAGATATCTACAAGGACCGAGCTTGAGCAGCTTTGTTGGTTTGTAGGCTCATTATGAGTAGTCTACTCATGGTCTTAATCTGACTAAGAAGCATAACCACGTAAGCAACCTAAATTGGAGCGTCGATTTGAAAATTCAAAGAAGCGACTTTAGTAGCGACAACAGGTAGTTGCATTTGCATCCAAATGTGATATCCTCATGAAAGTAGGATAAATGGAATCACTTGGAGCACATTGACTGCCAGATATGACCAATATGGTTGTGGCAAAGAATGCATGGTCACCATGATGCAAGCATTTTGAGGGTTTGCCACCTTATGCGAGACCTTCACATGGGTGAGAGATTATGATGCCCAATCACTTTTCTCTACCAACATAAAATTCTCCCTACCAAGTGCATGTGTGCACCTACATTGTATCCTCAATCTCCTTCCGATTACATTCATGAGCACTAGCATGGGGATAATTTCCATTTAAGGTTCTTGAACATGTGCACATGAATGAGGGCGGGGATCTTGCCCCCCCCTTAATGCTTTCAAATATAAGCTATAGCATAGGAAAATTTCCATATGAGATTCTTACACTTGATTGCACTTGGAGATACCTATGCTTGAATTTTGACAGCATGTGGCATTAGGCAAGATGCTGATATGGGCATAAGAATTCAAGATGCAATGCCTTGGACGACTTGCATGTCAAATGTGGTGCACAAGGGGACCCCCATCTTCGAGGCATGTATCATTATACAAGATGCTGATCAGTGATGATACCAGACTTGAAAAAAGGGGGGCTGGAGCCCCTCCATCATCCGCGCGCACGCGGACGATGGAGGGGCTCCAACCCCCCTTTCTTTTCAGATCGGGTATCGTCAGCGAGCCCTCACCATCCCGATTCTTTCACCTGCAGAGCGCCCCCTCGCAGCTCCTTCTCCGTCTCTGCCTGCAGCTCTCCAAACCTCTAGCTGTCCATCCATGCCACTGTTCATAACCCACGCTGTTGGCTATCCCAATTCTGACCGCCTTCCTGCTGCAGACCCAGGCCTGCTTGTTGTCTCCTCCCATGCTCTTGTCAAAGAGTTCATGCGCGCTCACCTCGCCTTCCACGGCTCCCAGGGCTCATCCTTGCTGGTGCTTCCTCTGTAAACTCTACAACCAACACATTCTCTCCCCTAAGTGGCCGCTTCGAAGCAAGTTCGCCACCAAGAGATGGACGTCCTCCTCCGTAGGCTTTGCCGCGTCATGCCTAGCACTTCTCTTGAGATGATGATCACATCGGCCATAATTCCCAGCTGCTGCAGGAGTTTTCGATCGCATTTTGGGACCTGTCAGAGCTGTGTGGGAGGCCTCTCCTGGCTGATTTTCTTCCTTGGTTCAATGGATCCTTCAATCATAGCAATCCTGAGAATCCCATTGGAGAAGCCTGGAAGAGGAGCTTCACGTCCAAGAAGAGATAAAGAAACGCTTGAACGGTGATGAACATAAGCAATCGATGGGAGGCGAAATTATATTGCAGTACTGTATCATATCACCAATTAATTGCAGGTCCACAAATTGCAAGCACCTTCTTTAGCAAGCAGCTAGCCAGCGCTATCCAAGATTCTTTGATGCAGCAGCACGCCATCACCCACACCCAAGTCTTCTGGCCAACTAATTATTGATCTAAGGCACCCAAAAAAGGGTGGTAGGAGCTCTCCAATCATCCACGCACGCGCGGACGGCTAGGGAGCTCTCTGCTCCCCTCAACACAAGGAAGGCCATGTTTTTATTATGTGTGTAGGATTTTGACGTTTCCATTCCCACATTTTTATGCTCTTAATCAACTAGATTAAGGCATATAATCCAAGATGTACCATCTTAAGTCTCATAAGCCAAGACAAACCTAGCTTAAGGCTTATGCGCCAGGAAAAAGTTTCCCCTAACAGTGGTATGTCGCCTTTTATTAGAGATCTAGTTGAAAGGGCAAGGCTCATACCAAAGAAAAAAAATAGGACAAGAGCTCGCCCATCACTTGTTTCTTTCCATTGGCTTGCTCCAACATGGGCAAAACCATCATTTTGGAGATTCACGAAGGAATCTTGACTCATTACAGTTAGAGATTGGGCATGCATAGAGATTGGAGAGGTTTGAAGAGGAAGAGAGAGAGAGAGAGAGAGAGAGAGAGAGAGAGATTCACCTAAATCCTCGATGTACACATCTAGAAAAAAAAGGGGCGATGGACCTCCCCCCCCAACTCTTTTTTATAATACGGGCATAAGAATTTATCATATGAGACCTATTGTTGTGCAATGCCTTGGACGACTTGTATGTCAAATGTGTTGAAGATCAGAATGTTAAAAAGTGCTTGAGGAGGTTCATCTCTAGGGTGCTATCTCCTAAAACACACTAATTGCACGATATGCCCAACCATGGTATAATTAGGAAGCTATTGGATCCTTTCAATGGATGAAAATTGAGGGATTCTCTCCAAGTGCAATCATCTATGCTTGCATCTCCTCAACATGTGGGATTAGGCAAGATGCCAATATGGGCATAGGAATTCAGGATGATGTAACTAATAAGGGGCTGTTGAAAAGAAACCTAGTGCGTGGCAGTCCCTTGGATGACTTGTATGCCAAATGTGGTGTACATTAGAAAGCACAAAAAAGTGCTTGAGGAGGTTTGTCTCTGGAATGCAACCTCTTGACACACACTATTTGTAGGACATACCCAACAAGGATACTACTAAGAAGTCATGGGCTGCTTTCAATGGATGTGGAGCGAGGGGTGGCATTAGGCAAGATGATGATACGGGCATATGATACACTCACTTGGCGGACTATTGAAAAGAAACCTATTTCCTAGAAATGCCTTGAACAACTTTTAAAAAGTGCTTGTGGAGGTTGGTCTCTCGGATGCATTCTCTTGTCACACATTGATTGCATGATATGCTCTACTAGGGTCTTGGATGGAAAAAATGAATTGCTAGTTAGACTAGATATCACAAGGCTATAAGCTACAGGTAAACTCTATCAGCATTATTGGGTCATGTGCATGATTGAAACCATGATTCACAAAGTCAAAACTAGAAGCCGCCATTATAACTACTGAGGAAGCATTATTTTCTATACCAAATTTCCCATTTGCTTAAGGACGGTACGGTGCAAATCCTTAATGTATTACCATGAACTCTTGCAACATAAATTCAACGAGTCCATTCACAAAGTGCACACGTTGATCACTTACAATCTGTATGGGTAATCCATAATACGTGATGGCGTGTTTGACAAGAAATTCTCTTTTTTTGTCTCACAAGCGAAGACATGTGTGTTACATTTGATTGTTTGGTGATTGAAGGAATGCACAATCTAACGTATTCGGGCCAATAGCAAGCAGGCAAGCCATTGGGCTGCTGAATGCTCTTTGGACCCCTTGGGAGACTGTCCAATATTCTTCTAGAGAGCTTAATTCTAATTGGTTCTTTTGTCAAGTGTTTTTAAATGAATTAAACTAGATTTACTCTAGCCTAATTCTCATTGGTCCACCTCTATGGCCATCCAATAGGATTTGAGTGCACCTTGTGGGCAATTGGCCTAGGGAGATGACATGTGTCCATTATTCCCTTTGTGTAAAGGGGCTTGCATGAGTGTGTGTGTGTGTGTGTGTGTGTGTGTGTGTGTGTGTGTGTATGTGTTTCTCCTACTAAAAGGGCTCACCCCCTCCTATGTAGGAGCTTGCAAAGACTTTTGTGTACACTCAAAGCATCCAGTTTTCCCTAGGGTTTGGACCATTGGACATAACCTTTGAATTTTGGAACCTTAGCAATTTGGAGTCTTAATGGGCTGAGCCTTAGGGTCTTTGAATCCCATTGCTGCACATTGCTCTTTTGCAGATGGCCCCCCCTTTGGATCCCTATTGTGGCCGGTCTGCCAGCTTAACCAATATTCTAGCTTTTTCTCCCTTGGTACTTCCCCATATTAAATGATCAATTTAACATGAGAAAATCATTTAGGAGAATTATATATTAGTTATTATGACATCATCTCTCTCTTGAAATCATAGTCATCCTCGACTATGGGGTAGAGAAGATAAAGCCTATTCATAAGTCCTTTTCCTAGCGGGTAGAGGATCCCTATCGTACCCTACGACATCGATCCAGAATGGATGACTAGTCCATTTGGCGCTTGAAAGCTTAAGTTTTCGCAAGCATGTTTGCACATTAGTACTATCAATATTCCATAGTAGAGTCACAAGCTCTACTTGGTGTTTGGAAGACTTCGTCTCCACAAACTTGATTCTTAGGATGTATACTACTTAACATTTGTGCACAATAAAGAAAAAGATTCTTATAAGACAAAACTTTGTTCATTTTAAACATTTGTACATTTGCTTACTCTAGGGAAGCATTGTAAGCATTAACAAGGTTTAGGTTATCCTTTAATTGTATGCCTTGCATCCATCTAGCATCTTCAAAAGGATAATTCTTAAGCTTAATAAGATATTGTCGGATATTCTTACCGCCTTTTAATACCTTGTCTTCATGTTAGAGAGTGGAATCGGGCTACAGCACCTCTTCTTGGTCCTCGATCTCCGGTGGGTCTTCAATAGTTGGTTCTTGAGGTGGCTCTCCTTTGTAAGGGTTTAGCAGGCTCACATGGAAAGCATTGTGTATGAGCCAATGACTAGTAAACTTGAGTTGATAGGCCATCTCATTGATTGGTCTAAGAATCTGGAAGGGACCATAGTACCTTTTTGCTAACTTACCATAGTACTTTTGGTGTCCCATAGGATTCTTGCCCATCATGTGCCTTAATCGAGCCTTGCGAAATTTTAGCAAGACCCAATCATTTTCTTTAAAGACTTGGGATCTTCTGTGCTTATCAGCAGCCTTTTGACTTTGTGTGAGATAGAGATATCCTTAATCTTTTGGAAAGACTCTTGTAGGTCTCGGCTATACTCATCTGCAAACAAAGATCCTCCGTGTACCTTAAGTAGCAGGGGACTTTTGGATCTTCCCCCTATTACCTCAAAAGATGCTTTTCCCGTGGAAGTATGTACAGTGTTATTGTAGGCATACTCCACTAAGGGTAAGTACTTCTCCCATTGGGACCTTTGATCTACTTTCGTTACATAGGCTTTTAGTAGATCAAGAATTGTTAGGTTAGCTATTTCACTTTGGCCATCCGTTTGGGGGTGATCTCATTGGAACCCTTGTTTTCCGTGGGCTTAAGATTTCTCTTAGCCCCTGTTTGGAAATTGATCTGTGAAGCCACCATAGTATGGTGTATGACCGCGGAAATGGTGCGTGTCCTTTGGAAGTTGACATACTCCGCCATATCTTCAATTAAGCCCGCACAAAATTGTTGTTTTTGCTCTAGAAAATCCATCTTTTTGAAGACAGTGGCTTTGAGATGTAAGTCCCAAAACTTGTCTACATATTTGTGAATGGATTCGTAGAGAGAGAGCTTCAAGCTTCTCCATTCGGTGAGTACGTTGTCTTTGGCATCGGTGACCAGAAACTGCTTCATGATGGAAGCTCTTAAAACTTTCCATGTTCTTGGAGCTTCACCGTTTTCCCGTAGGCTAGACCACCATTGCCTGGTGGACTTTTGAAAATGCATGGCTACATGGTGTAGCTTAGAGGACTCCGTGAAGCCCTCATCTCCAAACGCCACATCAAATTGTTGGATAAAGTTCAAGACTTTGTTCGTAGCATCAAAGGTGCCATCGTAGGTAAGGAAAGAGATGTTCTTTCCTCCCTCTTTGAACTTCTTGATCTTGGACGACCTCTTCCACGCGGCATAGGATTTCCTATGGCCTCTTATTTTTTATGGTTCAAAAGTTGCACCATCGCTTTCTTCAGAAGATGAAGAATTTGAGGAAAATGGAGAAGAGGGTGACCTCTTTCTCGCCTTTTTCTTGCCTTGGTCTTCCTTGTTGGCATCCCCACTTTCTTCATAAGAGGGAGAGGTTGAAGAAGATGGAGAAGAGGGTGACCTCTTTCTCGCCTTTTTTTTCTCTTGTTTTTTTTCATCCCTCTTTGAATTATGGTGTATAGAAGTTTGTGATGGTCTTCTCCGTTTAGGAGGTGATGGAGAGATTTTTGCCCGCCGTCCTCATGGAGCCATCTCCACCAAGGTGGCAGGAGACTCACTTCTTTCTCGTTCCTTTGGTGGGGGTTCTTGAGTTCTTCTTTGGGAAGAAGATGCGTCATCAAGAAGTAAATTTTTGAGCCCTTCGTATGGATCCTCTTCTTCTTCCTGAATCGAAGAGAGGCCTCTTTTGGAAGTATCGCAAGGAGGCTTCCTAGGTACACTCTCGTGATGGTGGGGAGCTTGGACAAACCCATGAGCACGAAGCTGCCGTTGCACTTCACTTTGGAGGGATGGATTGCCCATGGCTTGTTGAAGCCTAGAAAAAAGGTAGCTAACAAGCATAGGGGCATCATTAGTAGCCTACTCATTAGCAAAAATCAAAGCTATCAACATTAATTTCACTCTCTTTACTATTGTCAGCCATTCTAACAATTTTTTAGGTGTAATATTCTTAGGTGTACTTTGGCACTTCAAGCCCTAGTTGCTGCTCCTCCTTACCCATTTAGAAAAGCACTCAAGCTACTATACCCGTGGCTCGAATATCATTAATTGCAAGGAATAGAAGAGAGGGTCTTTCAACACCAAACCAGTACCAGCTTCTGTCAAGCTTCTAATAGCTCAATAGTGGTTAAGCCGTATGAAGCCCCGTAGGATTCCACTATTAAGACCATAGCTCTCCATAGTAATGCCCTATTATCTGTGAGAAGGTAGGCGCACTGCAAGGTTAAAAAATCCCTATTCTACTTACTCAATTGCAATTAATAATACCAACCATTTATAGCTATCTTGAGGACCTCCTTTCTTGATCAAGATAAGAGAAACCTTGTGCTCTGATACCAATGTAGCATTTACTGGCCTAGTAACTTGTGTGTAGCGGAAAATAGCATAAACATAGTGAGCATTTCAATAGAATACATTCCTAATCAGCATAGCAAGAGTGCTTGGATGGAGAGAGAAACAAAAAGCATAACACCTAGTTAGATAGGCACGAGCAATACTTCAAAAGAGAGAGAAATTAAGCTATTGACAACAGTTGAGGACCGGATTTACATGGAGCCGGTCCCCCCTCCAAAAGGCTTTGTATTATAGGTTTTCTCCATCAAGGGAGACATTTTACAATACAGTTTTTCGTGTTCCTTCAATAACTAGCTAGTGCAATGAAGATGGAAGATTCACCCACTAAGCAAACACTTATAAAGCACAACATCAATTCCCTCGCGGTCTTAGACCCAAGACCTCACATACCTTCGAAGATGGTGAGAGCTAGCGGGGTATGCGAGTAGATTGAGAGAAGGAGTAGTCTTATGAGAAAGAAGTATATCTTCTCACATAATCACTCATAAAAGATTAGCATAGCTTAGTAATTAGCATGGTAGAGGAGATGAGCATGCATTGGAGCTTGTCTCTTGGTTGGATTTGCATCACAAAGCCAAGAGTTGTTGGTGTAGGCCTCCCTTCTCACAAGGTTGGAGTAGATGATGAGCTTTCCATTAAAGCTTAAGAAGGAGAGAGAGAGAGTCTTCTTGCTCCACACATGAGATTGTGTGAGTGTGTGTGTGATAAGGCCTTGCCAAAATCAGCCCGCTGTCTCTCTTGGTCGACCCCTCTTGCAAAATACTCTTGCTGGCACCTCATTAGACCCTGCAAAGCTTAGCCAATCATAATTGAGAAGCATAAGTGATAGCCTTTTGACAAGTGTCCCCTTTTCCCCTTTTGTGAGAGCTTTAGGTAATTAATATGCAACTAAACTCTCATTGGACCCCTTTGTCCTCTGGCCAATAGCAAGCAAGCAAGCCATTGGGCTACTAAATGCTCATTGGACCCCTTGGGAGACTGTCCAATAGTCTTCTAGAGAGAGTAATTCTGATTGGTTCTTTTATCAAGTGTTTTTATATGAATTAAACTATATTTACTCTAGCCTAATCCTCATTGGTCCACCTCTATGGCCATCCAATAGGATTTGAGTGGACCTTATGGAAAATTGGTGACACGTGTCCACAATGCCCTTTGTCTAGAATGGCTTGCATGAGTGTGTGTGTGGGTGTGTTTCTCTCTCATCCCCTACTAAAAGGGCTCGCGCCCCCTCCTATGTATGAGCTTGCAAAGACTTTTGTGTACACTCAAAGCATCCAGTTTTCCCTAGGGTTGGACCATTGGACATAACCTTTGAATTTTGGACAGGAGGAAGCGAAGGTATGTGCCTGCAAGACGATATGATCGTCAGTAGTGTTCTCTGGGCCAAGGGGCTGTTCTTCTATAGGCGACTAACAGTTTGGGCCGAGCTGGACCTTGTGATGTGGGTGAGAGTGTGTGAAAGTGGTGTGCATCTCAGGCCTCGCGGGAGCTCACGTAGGTGGGAAGTGCTCTCAGTTGACTGCCAAGGGTCCCCCCTGCTCTCGTTGATGCTGAGTCTCTAGCGCACATAAGAGTGCTCATTTCCTGCTACCAAAGCACGTTGATGACCTTGGATACCTAGGCTTGACTTCATCTTTGATAGCATGATTATTATCTTCTGCATAAGAGTGCTCACGATCATTTACTGAGTAAGAAGGCGATTATTTTCCCCCGTGAGGGCTTGACTTCATCTTTGATAGCGTGATTATTATCTTCTGCATAAGAGTGCTCGCGATCATTTACTGAGTAAGAAGGCGATTATTTTCCCCCGTGAGTTCGTACAATTATTATCTAGAGGGTTTACCTTATTGCAATTATTATCTAAGAGAAATTATTTTCTCCTAGAAGACCTTTTTCCCTTAATTTAATCAATTTTTGTAATGCTGTGTCATTTGGAAATGGAACTTGACATTATGGTAGTAAGTGAAGATACTGTTAAATTTTCACACATGTTAGCGGCCGGAAAAAGAGTTAGTCGTGCTAATGGATGAAGGAGATGGCTCGGTCTTGTGACCATTATATGATGCGAAAATGTCGAGCTCCAATTCACCAAGGGCTGCAATCACGAAAGAGGGAAATACTGTCTCGATTGAAAATGATCCCTCTGAGGAAACAAGAGAGAAAGTGGGCTCAGCTCAAGGGTCTCAATTCGAGCTAAAAACTCTCAAAGATGGGGTCCCTCAGGGTCCCATCTGTTCAAATGTAAATAAGGTGTCAAATTCATCTGTAGCTCACAGGCAAGGCATTTCATTTGCTTGCATACTCAAGGGGTCTGTCTCTAAGGACTCTGAAAAAGGTTCATCAGAAGAGCTGTCGAGTGAAAGAGATATCGAAAAACCGCAGAATGCAAGAGCTAGACTTGAGCAAGAGTTCAAGGAAGTCAACAAAAAGATTGAGTCCGTCCCTAACAATAACAAAAGAACTTTCTCCCAAGAAGACTACAGTGGGCTGGTGGAAGACGAGCTGGCAGATCGGGCCTTCTCTGCCTTAGAAAAGTCTTTGCCAGAGCAGGTGGAGGTTGCTGAGGCTATTATTATAGCGATTCCACCAACACTTATCAAAAAATAGTTAGCTAGGCAAGCTAAGATAATGCTTGTATTTGGGTTCAGTGGAAGGATCCCAAATAGGTTTGAGACGATTCAATGGCTTCAGGGCCCTCAAATCCTTGGTCATGGAGGAGCAGCTGAAAGTACTTTTTACCTAGCTAAAATTTTCTATTCAGTGAGATTCAAAGAGGCCTCCAATGTGGAAAATATCCTTGACAAAGGGCCCCCTATTTTTAATAGAACTACGATCTGTGTGTTACCTTGGGAGCCAGTGTTTCGGACTCAGTTGAATCTCATCCAGTCTAGGTAGAGTTTGTGGGATTGCCTGTCTAGATGTGGGAAAATCTCAAGATGCTTGCTAGTCAACTGGGCACTGCCTTATTTATACCTAACAAGAGAGGGTTTGGTAGAACCTCAAACAGGGTTTGTATAGGCTGGGATGTGTCTAAAACATCACCTAAGAGCATGGTAATCAATGTTGGAGCAGGGCTTATTACTATCCCACTAAACTTTGGGACATACTTTGGTGCATGTTTTGAATGCAACAACTTTGGACACTTCGCCAATGATTTCCCCTTGAAGACTAATGGTACTGCAGCTTCGGCAGCACAGGTCCCCAGTGATAAGGAATCCCTGAAGGAAGGGCTGCAGAAGCAAGGAGGCAGTAACGAGGGGACAAATGCATGGAAGGATAAAGAAGATATGGTATGTGAAAAAATGGATATGTAGATGCAAGAAAGGATTGTGGAGGAATCAATTTCCATACAACGAATCGGCGAAGGTGTATGCAAATACAATAGGATCATCACTCCCGTTCTTACCCCAAAATTTATGTTAGTGACAACGGTGACGGCTATTCAAGTCCCTAATCTAAAAGATATAAAAGGGTGAAGGAAATGGCAAGAGACTCCAAAGTGCTTGAAATCGTGAGAACACTTGAGGTGAAAGGATCTACTCCATCCTCTACCCTTTTGAAGGGAGGGGGGTTCAATGTCCCACAGCACAATCCATTTGCAGCACTCCAAGAAAAGAAATCCCCTGCCTTGGAACCCCCGGATTCTCCTGAGACCAAGGAGAGGGGGAATGGGCATGATTTGGATGCTGAAGAATTCGTTCCTCTATCCCAATATATCCCTCATTAATGATGGAGTCTCTAACTATCCAATCTTGGAATGTAAAGGGGTTAAAAACCCGTAAGAAGAGTACCCTATTCTAGGAGGAAATTAAAAAGGATAAGGAAGTCAAGTGTTGGGCCATCCAGGAACACCACCTAGATGCTCGTAACAAGACAAAGCAGGTGCTAGGAAAGAAACTAGTATTCTATGGAGAAGGAAGTAACGGTTTCAGTGGCGTCTTCAGCATTGCAGATAGGGAGTTGGAGCCGAAGGTTGTTCTAAACCACCCATCTGACAGAATCTTGGGGATTAGAATCACATGGGAAGGGCATCCCTTCACCATTGTGAATGTGTATGGCGCTTGCAATGCAAAAGAAAGAGCTATATTATGGATGCATCTTAGAGATACTCCTATTGAAGGTGAGTGGTTGTTGGTAGGTGACTTCAATATGGTAGAAAAGAGCAGGGATAGAACAGGATCCTCCAGTATACTGGCTGGCTTGGAAAGGACTAAATGGCAAATTTTGTGTGAAAAGTGTGCGATGATCGACTTATGGGAAGTTGGTCTGTGGAATAGCATGCCTGGTTTCATGACCTACACAAGTCTCTAGTATTCTCGCACTGCCTCTAGGATGTTATTACTCACACCAAGCTGAATGGATACCGATGCTGATGGAGATGAAGGTAGTCCCAACAAAAAGCCTTTCAGATCACATACTGCTGCACATACATTTCAAGAAGAATAAAGGGGACGAGCAGCCCCCATAGGGGGGGGGGGGGGGGGGGGGGGGGGGGGGGGACTATTAGTAACAGGGGTACACCTATTCAAAGACCCTCTTTTCAGGAATTTAACCAAGAAGGCACCTGGTAAGCTAAAAAAAGATGTTGACCTCAACAAACACAATGAATGGGACCTATTTTCTTGGAGCATCCAAAAAGAAACCAAAACCTTGGGCCCCCAAATCAAAAAATCTAGGGAGCTGCACCTTATGCATCTTACAGTGGAGGTACAATTGCTTACCTCCATAAAAGCCAAGGGGCTTGCTACTGAGGAGGAGAACAAACGATGGCTCAAAGACAAATCTATCCTGGCTAATGAGCAGCTAGAAGATATCAGAAAGGCAAGGCTTCTCTCCAGGGAGACTTTCCCACAACCTAAAGTCTCTAATCAAGCTCAGTTCTTTAGGGCTTTAAAAATCAAGAAGAGCCGGGGCCACGTCCGCTCGCTCTATGATGAGAAAGGGATAGAAGTTCATAACCAAGATAAGATGGTTGGTTTGATGTTGAGTTATCTTAGTCAAATCATTGGACGGCTAGAGATCCAGTCCCAAGAAGTGGAAGAAGCTAGAGGGACCTTACTTTAGAGTGTCAAGAAGAAGATTCCCCACTTAGAATCTAATTGGTTGGAAGGGGCATTTTCCGAAGATGAATGTTCACTTGGTTGGGATGGGATGACGGTGGAATTCTTTAGAAAATTTTGGGATGATCTCAAGGTCTTAGTCACAAGGTTGGCCAATAAATCCATGGTCGAAGGGTCGTTGGAGATAAATGTTAAGAGAGGGCTTATCAAACCCATCCCAAAACATAGTTTTTGTTCTCAACTAAAGCATTGGTTCCCTATAACGATGATTTCCGTGAACTACAAAATTATTGCTAAAGCAGTAGTCCTCTGACTAGCCCCCCTACTATCCAAGATCATCTCTTCCCATCAACATGGGCTCATCAAAGGAAGGTCCATTTACGATAACATCTTGGCAGCAATGGTGGGCATCGAATACGCAACTTTCACAAAGCAAGAGTGCATTCTGCTGCAATTGGACCTTGATAAGGCTTATGACAGAATAACATGGACATATATAGAAGCCTTCATGAAAGCTTTGGGCTTTGGGCCTCGCCTATGTCGACTGGTATGTGTACTGGGTGCTGGAAGCCAGTCAAAGCTCCTATTTAACGATAGAATTGTGGGCTCTTTTGAGGTCAAAAGATCCATTAAGCAAGGATGCCCTCTGGTCCCAGCCCTTGCTTTTTTCCATAGGATCTCATCCTTTAATCACGACGCTTGAAGCTAGTGTGGAACGAGGGGAGTTGCAAGGCCTGGCTTTACCAGGAAATAGCCAACTACTAGCAAAACTTTTTGCTCACAATTCTCTCCTCTTTTTGAAGGCATGCCCCTAGGTCATTAGGAAAGCTCTGGAGATTGTGAAAATATTATCAGTAGCTTCGGGGTCCCAATGTAATATAGAGAAGTCAAGGCTGATCTCTCTGTTGGAAAATGACTCATTTGACCCTTCTGACTGGTCGGGGGAGATTGTCACAAAAGGAAATATCTTCAGACATTTGGGAACCCCCTTGGGGGTGGACATAACTCACAAGCAAAGATCTAAGTGGGTGCTTCAGAAAATCAAATAAAAAATGAGTAGGTGGGAGTATGCTCTTTTCCCATTCCCAAGTCGGATAAAAGTGATGAACGCCTTTATGATCCCTTATATTGCCTTCACTAGCCCGCTTCTCAAGATGGCTAAATGTCGTTGGAAAGAGTTATTAAAACCAGTACAAAGATTTCTATTGAAAAAAAAACAAAAAATCCTCCAGGACATGGCAATGGGCTTGTTGGGAATCAGTTTCTCGGCTTGTTGCGCTAAATCTGTTGTTTCCTTGGCCAAACAGGGTCAAGTTTGGGCTGTCATGATCAGAGATATGATAGAAGCAGCTAAACTTGGCTCAAAAGGTGGAAAGTGGAGAGGGGTAGAGGTTCATGACAAACTATTAGCCCTGACGTGGTCTACCCTAAGACTGGGGGAAGCTCCGGAGAATTGGTAAGAAAATGCAATAGAGTAGCAAGAGTCTTAAAGTGGGGGGAAGAAACCAGATACTTCAAGAACTCCATTTTACAGTGGTCCCATTGTCTCTCCAAAGTAGTAGATCTACCACAAAATCCCTATTGGATAGAAACAACCAGGAAGCTGAATAATAAGGGTCTGAATCGACTTGGGCACTTTTGGGACAGTGACTGTAAGAGTTGGAAAACCATTGACATTTTGGTTACCCACTGGTTACCTAGTACCAACTTAATAGCTTGGAGGTCTTGCTTGTCCACAAAGTGATGAAAGATCTTGACAACGTAGTGATGCCAATCTGTGATTCGGAGTTTGACTGGAATGCCTGGGAATGGCCCGACAGCAGTCTCCTATGGAAACCGCATTCTAAAGGCATCTATCATACAATGATGCATAAGGAGAACTTTTCTAGCCCCCTTAACAAGATATGTTAAAAAAAATGGTCGGAGGAAATATGGGAGCAAATAATGGAGAGCATCTAGAATCCAAAGTTTACGCAACACATGAAGGTATTTTTATGGAAGGTAATTTGGGGGGGCCATGTGCAAAAGAGAAATGTGCAACAATGGGGTTCAAAGACCCTAAGGTTCAACCCATTAAGACTTCCAAAATGCTAAGGTTCCAAAATCCAAAGGTTTTTTTTTTTTAATAGTAGAACTCACAAGTGTGAGTGAATTATATTGATCATCCCAAAAAATTACAAGGTCTTGCTATGCTCATGTTGAGCCATGACATCATCCAAGGACCATAGTGACATCGGCTATATGGGCACCCACCCTAACAAACTGCCCCCCTATCCTTGATACACAAGGTCAATTATCATGTCCTTCTAAGAACTTCTATCTACCATTGGCAAGGTTTTCCCCCTTCTAGGCACTCCATCTGCTGACGACATGGCACCAGTAGTCCTAGACCAATCCTTTGAGTTTTGCTTGCTCCCGAGCGTCCATATTAGCACTTTGCTTTCGTGTATAATTTTTTTGAAGCTTGCCACCTCAGATCCACCTTCAAACACACAACGGTTCCTTGTTTTCCATACATTATGTAAAAAGAAGTACCTGATGATTTCAATGTTGATGAGGAGGGCTGGACTACCTGAATTCGTACCTCCAAGGAATAGATCAGTCTTGAAAAAACCAATTGTCCATGTTCTTTGGACCCACTTGCATATTTTCCTTGCAAGGCCTTTGATAGCTGGGCATCCCATGAATAGGTGGGCCAAGATCTTCACTAGCCAACCTGCACCCCAAGCATCGATCTCATCCAATCCCTCTCTCCTAAATCTTCACCCCCATCGGAAGGGGTCTACCAGCTTAACCAATATTCTAGCTTTTTCTCCCCTGGTACTTCCCCATATTAAATGATCAATTTAATAGGAGAAAATAATTTAGGAGAATTATATACTAGTTATAATGACACAGACACATGTTCATTCGACGGATTCCCTAGCTCTGTAATCCCTATCATCTTTTGCTTAACTTCACGGTTGCTCCATCCTAACAGGTCCGCACTACAGCACCCTCTAAGGGCTATCTCATTCTCTCTCCTTGGCTCTCTCCCCCTTTCTCTTTCTTTCTCCCCCCCCCCCCCCCCCCCCCCCTCTCTCTCTCCTCTCTCTCTCTCTCTCTCTCTCTCTCTCTCTCTCTCTCTCTCTCTCTCTCTCTCTCTCTCTCTCTCTCTCTCTCTCTCTCTCTCTCTCTCTCTCTCTCTCTCTCTCTCTCTCTCTCTCTCTCTCTCTCTCTCTCTCGTCCCCTATCTTTGTACTAGACGGTGCTGTTGTATTTGTCGTACTTATTGATGATGGCCCCACCATAGTGCGCTGGAGGAATGTGGCCACTTTCTCCAAACACTATAAAGGTGAGCTCCCATGCTCACTTAGTATTGGTATATTGTATGCTTTTGTGGTGTGTATGTGTGCACTTGAGAGTTGTTATCTGTACATTGGGATTGGGAGGGTGTTACCCGCAAGTGGTGTTGTGTTAAAATTGTTGGCTCTATGGAAAAAGGCAAAGATAAGCAGGCTATTGTGGATATAGATTCTCTGACTCAATCTCAGGTGACCTATGGCATTGATATGAACTTCTATCTGAACTATTTGGTTGTGATATGATTCACTTGTTGTTAGAGCCGGCATGCATATGCCGGATTATACATGAATGGTAACTTCCACTATATCACTTACTACGGGGAGGTTTTTTTGCACCTTACGGGTTTAACAAAGGCTTTCAATTTGTGATTAACTTATCATTGGCATATATATGTGCATCCTTCTATTTGCACTGTGACACTCCGTTTGAGGTTAGTGAGTATGGGCAATAAATTGCTACCGGATTTTTCATTTTCATAGTTTTAGAATACTTTTAAAGGTGGTATCCTCTTACAAACACAAGATAAAGGTTTCCCGGAGTTACTAATTTTGCTAAAACAAAATGAGAAAATCCCTTGCTAATGGCCCTATATGATAGGATTGACTGAGGGGTTAACATACGACCTTGTATACTCTATTATGGCTTGTGTGGCTGGTATGATATTAATGTTGTGCCTTTGAGTTGGTTATCAAGCTTACCATTACCACTCGGTTTCATTCTATACTAATCTAATGTTATGGATCTAGAACTTTAACATCTGATCTCTTAGCGATGAATGGGTGATGTGTACATGAATATGATCGATTGTGGGCACGATGGTTATTAGGCTGATGTGTGCTTGTGGGGTTGGTACCGAGGTTACCATTCTTGATCATATATGATCTATGCTAACATAGTGGTAGTATATTGATCCTTTATAAAAGTGCTCAACTTGGCTGAATATGGTTATTAATGTTGTGAATAGGGCTATGACTGATCGTGGCCAAGTATGGTAACATAATGGTTATGAAAGGTTGTGGATTATGGTAAATATGGTTGTAAATGGGCTCCTCATAAAGCTGTAAATGGTTGTTTATTGGATCAAAGTTATGGATCAAGGAGTCTCTCCCGACAAGAACCTAGACATCGGTGGTCTGGATCACTGTTATGGATCGTGGCATTCCTTGTAGAGGAAACCATCGTTGATTATATGAGTAGCTTCACGTTTCTTATTATTTATCTTTGAAAACATTTTTAGTTGGGTGACATCTATAACATGTGGGATATCCATGCATCACCTGCATAAGGTGCCAATACTAACTGAAAGTTGTGTTGTTTCCATGGGTGCATGTGAGGGTTAGCTTCTCAACTATGGTTTCAAAGTTCCTTGGAGTGAATATGGTGGACTAATACATCTTCAAGCTCTTACTCTATTGTACTTATGTATAAATTCCATTTTGTACCATGAATAAGAATTATACCACCTTTTCACTGACATAATTTCCAGTGTCTTTTGTAATTTGAAAGAGTTCTTTGATGTTTATGTTATAGTGCTATTTGAACACACACACCTAACACCAAGGGTAGTAGAGATACTATTCAAAGACCTAGTTACTATATTATATCCCGGGGTGTTCGTCCTTGGTAAGTTGTTCCTAGGACTGATACATGTGGGATGGGGTTTTCTTCACACGACCCTTATAGGTTCTCCTGGTCAGTTGAAGGTTGAAGAAGCTACCAGATCGTACTATTAGTCTTTTATGTCAGTTATTAACAAAAGTTGTTTTGACAATGCAGAGCTTAGCACTATCTCAAGGGGTAGAGCTTCCTACTGAACCTCTTTCTAAAGCATTTCTTCAAGTACTCAGAAGCGTTCATGATCCTTTGGCATTAGAACTAATAGCAGGAGCTTCTACTTATGTAGCCAATTCCTTGGTTCAAACCATTTCGTTTGATAAGTGTGTTCATACCCTCAACCATCTTGTCAATAACTCTAAGGAAGGGGTTGCACATCTCTCCAAACTCATAGGGAACATCCCTTGCCTGACACTTGCTCATGAAGGAGAGTGAGCTAAATTTTCTTTTGAAAGTGCTGAACTGACCAATTATTTATGCAAATTATGTTGTCTTTTACCTGGGTTTGTTTCAGCTTCGTCTATTCCGGTTAAAACTCTATTGAACATTTTATTTTGCAGGGACCCCTTGGACCTAGATGTTGTCAAAGCCTTTCAGAAAGAGATGTGTTCTCTTAGTGAAACCTTGCTAATGGAATTGGTACCTAAAGTTTCCCAAGTTTTTCCCTTCTTGCCTTCCAAAGAAGCTGAAATCAAGTCTCTTGGTGTGGACCATCACCTTTGGGCCTTGGCCAACAACGGGTTTTTACCTCCCATATCTATCGAGACCTGGGTTTTTCTAGCCAACCTTTTGACTGCTTCAATAGAAGAAGCACGACTCAAAGTGTTAAAAGGTTTCCAATCTCTTGAGAAGGTGACCTTAATAAAGCCCCCTTTACTATGCAGTTTCTTAATTCAAAGAAATGTGGCTCAAATACTGGCTTATATGTACGTACAAAGGGATTGATGGAGTTCTCCAAAAATAACTTTGAGTACTACACTGAGTCTATTTGGAACATCTACAGGCCTTATGTCAAATGTACTTGTCGGTTTCTTGACCCTAAGGCTTTGTGTGAATCAAGCATTATCTGGTTTGATCATGCTATATGGTATGCCCTCAACAACTTGGATCTCATGTTCCCTGACACTCCTGCAAATCACTACCTCTCCCTGCTCTACTCTTAGCTTGGAGGACAGGCCAAAGAACTTGTGCTAGCTTAAATGAAATTTATTAAATTTCATTCCCTTATGCTCCCTCTTCTCAAAGAATTGGCTGCAGAAAAACCTGGGCTTCTTTTTACTACTCATGGAAACTATCTTGGTATTAAAACTCTCCTAGGAATTGCTAAAACCTAACACGGATGCTGAGGATTCACATACTCTTAAAATACCCAAATCTCTTATATCATCCACTTCCTCGTACACATCCTTTTTGACTCCGGCCTCTTCTTCTGTGGAGGGAGAGGGAATGCGAGAAGCATGATTAGAGGGAGATGAAGAGGCTATCATGTCAAACACTTATTGGATTTGTGAATGCACGTACTATGTAATGAGGTTGGCAGAATGCATCTGATTTCTCAAGAGGACAGTAGACATAGAGTGTTTTTTCATTGTATCTTTGCAAACAAAAGTTTAGAATTCTTTTCACCTCGGTTTATATTTAACAAATGCTTTCTCACTACATTTGGTAATTTGGATCTACTCAGGTAAGTGAGGATTGGGTGGAGATTTACTGATTCTATACGAAATCTGGTATACTCTAATGAGTTTCTTAGGAAAGGAAAACCCTTTCATGTGATTTTTACTTGTGGAACGAGTTTACAGTGGAAACTAACAATGTTGGCATGTTTATACTACGAATCTTTATTTATTGAGAATAGCTTTGTGAGAAGCCTTCTGTCTCAAGTCCTCAATCACATAGCTCCTCAACCACTTAATCCTCATATTGCTTTAAAAGCACTTTCTAAATGTCTGGCCGACTTGGTTAGTAAACTCCAATTGGAGTTAGCAATTCAACAAGAATTGAAAAAAATGTTGGTGGAAGTCTTTTCCAGTCTAGTCTCACAACTCCCACACGAGTGGATACTCACACTGAGTCGATATGGCTCACCCCGCTAAACTTTCCTTAGCCTTTTGCAAGCTTAAGTCAAAATGGTTCATTGTGGGTCTAGATAAAGGATCGAACATGACAACTGTCATCTACAAAAAGCTTGCCTTTGAAGCAGCTAGAATCCAACTCAGAGGAAATGAGTTCTAGTACATTGTAGAAGACCTGGATATTATTATCCAAAGAACATGTAAAATTTTGACTGAGATAGGATTTCAGGAAGAAACTACCAGGATTTCCATCCTGTTTCTAACATTTAAAAGTCATAAAGGCAAATTTCCATGGATCTCAGATGCCTCCAATTGTCTTTTTTCCAAGATTACAAAAAGTGTCACGGCAAGACTTAATTTGATAAGTGGCAAACTCAAAAATAATATATATGCTATTAAAAGAGATGATGTAAGGTGCTTCTCACAAGTAGACATTCAACCTTTCTTGATTATTGGCAACTCATTCGATGTCATCTTAAACCTACCATCTTCCATTTATCGGTATATACAGCAGATACTACCCAATGCTATGAAAATATTCTTTAATTGGTGAATATGGTCTTATAAATGTATTAAATTGTCTTCTAGACATGGCCTTCTCTAATAAAGCAAGAGATGGATTCTCTGGAATATCCTTTGCTAAGACAATTAGATAAGTGAAGAAAGCGAGCAAGGCCTCGCCTCTTCACATGACTAGTGGTCAATTCAAAAAAATCATTCAGTGGGTTCTAAACCACTGCTATGTTGTACTAGGAAATAACTGGTTTCATCAAACAAGTGGCATTCCTATGGGATTCTCTAGCTTCCCCTCTATGTGTAACCTTTATTTTACTATATTTTGAATATAAATGGATTATTAGGAAAACTTCCAAGCAGAAGGACTCTCTATGCTTATAAAATGTAATCACACCTTTAGATTTATGGATGACATATTAAGTATTAATAATCCCAACTTTTCCCAGCAGGTGTTGAATATCTATCCTGCTTGCTTAGCAATTGAATCCACCTTTTTAGAACAAGATAAAGTCAATGGTATTACTTTCACTAAGCGTACTAGTTATCTGTCCATTGAACTGATTATTGACAATTTTTATGTTGGTAACTTTTCTACTAGATTTTCTTTTGGAAACGGGATCACCTTAGGCTTTTTGCTGCCGAGTTTGTATTAGAAAAAGAGCAACATACCATTCAAAATGGCTCTACTTACTTGTTTAGGTATTCTTTACTTAATTATCTACTCTTCTTCTAATGTATTTGCAGCCCTTCTGTGTACAATAGTATATTGAACTGATATTGGGGCTACTTATGAGACTGGTACTGGTGCTAATTGTGTGCTAGTAGTGAACATGTTATGGTACTTAGACTGTTTGTTTACTGTAAAAGACTAGACGACCGCTGCTATTTTGTATACTAGTACTAATGCCACTTATATACTAGTGCTGAACTGATACTGTTTTATACTAAACTGGTATTGATGCTACTTGGGTATTGGGGATATTGGAACTGGTGCAAAACAATGGTGTGGACATGTTGCCCGGCTAGGATAATATAAGGATAGTGTGTAAATGTCCATGGGAATTATGTATTGGGCAAGTTTCCCTAGGGAGTGCTTAGTTTGGGTACAATATTATACTGGACTAATACTGGTGCTACTAGTAAAAATGGTCCTGGTATTGTATTGTACTGAACTTTAACACACACACACACACACACACACTTTGCTAGGGATAGTGTGTTAATTTATCTATATTGACATTGGTGCTACTGATATTGGAGCCAGGTCTGGGACTGATGCTACTTGTGGATTACTCATGATAGTGGTACTATATTATACTAGACTAATACTAGTACTATATTATAGTAGATTGACACTGGTGTTACATATGTACTGGTGTCTAATGCTACGTGTGTATATATTGCACTCACATTGTAATTGGATTGTACTGAACTGGTACAGCTGCTACTAGTGTGATATACGAGTACTGTAACTAGTGAGGTTTTATACTAGACTGATATTGGTGCTACTTGTACTGGTACCTCTTGTGTACGGGCATTGAATTTGTATTGGTTCTAGTAATGTATGTATACTATAATATACGGGACTAGTGCTACTTGTGTATTGGTACTGGTGCTACTTGTGGACTGTTACTACACTGGTTCGGTACTGGTGATACTCGAACTCGTGAAAAAATAGGTTGACCCGTTACCCAGCTAAGATAGGGTAAGGATCAGTGTATAGACATTACGAACTGGTACTATACTATACTGGTCCTCATATGGTATTATACTATACTAGGACTATTGCTACTTATGTGATATACTGGTACTTGAACTAGTACTCTTTGTGTACAGTATTATACTGGACTGATACAAGTGCTACTTGTAATACTGGTACTATTGGTATTACATTGGTATTGGTACAAGTATGGTTTATGCTCTTTAATATTCGGATTGGCGCTACTTATGTACTGGTATACTAGAACTGGTGTAAATTTGGGTGGTCTTTTTACCCGGCTACAAATATTTAAGGATATTTTGTTAAATTCCTTGAACATTATTAACTAGGGATAATTGACCTAGGTAATCTTGGGTGAAATATAGTAGGTAATTTGGTAGTTGAGAATTTGAAGTTGTCTTAAAGGACACTTAATTGATGCATTAAATGCAACCACACAGACACATGTTCATTCGGCAGATTTCTTGGCTCTGTAATCTTGTCATTTTTTACTTAACTTCACGGTGGCTCCATCCTAAGAGGTCTGCACTACAACACCCTCTAAGGGCTATCTCATTCTCTCTCCGTAGTTCTCTCCCCCTTTATTTTATTTCTCTCCCCCCCCCCCCCCCCCCCCCCCCCCTCTCTCTTCCCCTGTCTCCGTAGTAGATGGCGTTGTTGTATTCGTTGTACTTCTTGATGATGTGCCCACCATATTGTGTTGGAGGAATGTGGCCACTTGCTCCAAACACTATAAAGGTGATCTCCCATGCTCACTTAGTATTGGCACTGTATGCTTCTATGGTGTGATACTTGAGGATTCTTATTTGTACATTGGGATTGGAAAGGTGTTCCCCGCAAGTAGTGTTGTGTTGAAGTTTCCGGCTCTATGAAAAAAGGCAAAGATAAGCAGGCTATTGTCGAGATGGATACTCCGACTCAATCTCAGGTGACCTATGTCAATGATATGAACTTCTGTCCGAACAATTTGGTTGTGATATGATTCACTTGTTGCTATAGTTGGCATGCATATGCCAGATTATACATGAATGGCAACTTCCACTGTATCACTTACTAGGGGGAAGTTTTTTTGCACCTTATGGGTTTAAGAAAGGCTTTCAATTTGTGATTAACTTATCATTGGCATATGCATGTGCATCCTTCTATTTGCACTATGAAACTCCGTGTGAGGTTAGTGAGTATGGGAAATAAATAGCTATCAGGCTTTTTCATTTTCATAATTTTAGAATATTTAAAGGTGGTATCCTCTTACAAACACAAGATAAAGGTTACCCAGAGTTAGTACTTTTGCTAAAATATAATGACAAAAGCTCTTGCGAATAGCCCTATATGATAGGATTGACTGAGGGGTTAACATACGACCTTGTATACTCTATTATGGTAGGCGTGGCTGGTATGATACTGATGCTATGCCTTTGAGTTGTTATCGAGCTTACCATTACCACTTGGTTTCATTCCATACTAATCTAATGTTATGGATTTAGAACTTTAACATCTCGTCTCTTAGACATAAATGGGTGATGTGTACGTGGTTATGATTGGTTGTGGGCAGAGTGGTTATTAGACTGATATGTGATTGTGGGGTTGGTACCAAGCTTACCATTCTTGCTTAGATATGATCTATGCTGACGTAGTGGTAGTATATTGATCCTTTGTAAAAGTGCTCAACTTGGACAAATATGGTTATTAATGTTGTGAATAGGGCTATGGCTGATTGTGGCCAAGTATAATAAGATAATGGTTATGAAAGGTTGTGGATTATGGTAAATACGATTGTAAATTGGCTCCTCATAATGTTGTTAATGGTTGTTTATTGGATCAAAGTTATGGATCATGGAGTCTCTCCTGACAAGGACTTGGACATCGGTTATGGACCGTGGCATTCGTTGTAAAGGAAACCATCACTGATTATGTGAGTAGCTTCACATTTCTTATTATTTATCTTTGAAAACATTTTTAGTTGGGTGAAATCTATAACATGTGGGATGCCCATGCATCACCTGCATAAGGTACCAATACTAACTAAATGTTGTGTTCTTTCCATGGGTTCAGGTGAGGGTTACCTTCTTAACTATGGTTTTCAAAGTTCCTTGGAGTGAAGATGGTGGATTAATACATCTTCAGGCTCTTACTCTATTGTACTTATGTATAAAGTCCGTTTTGTACCATGAATGGGAATTATAACACCTTTTCACTGACATAATTCCTAGTGTCTTTTGTAATTTGAAATAATTCTTTGGTGTTTATGCTATATTGTTATTTGAACACACACCCATACACATTGGTACTTATCTCTCTGTTTATGGTTTTTTTTCAAAAACTATACTACCTTGTACTGCAGTCATCTTGGCTATATATTTCCACTTAAAATATGGCTTTATATCTCTCCTAGCTACACTAAGTAACCACCGTGGGAAGGAACCCCTGTAGGGTTATGATGGTAGGAAGTCTTTTAGCTGGCAGCTAAATTAACGTGGTTTGAAATCTTTTACTCTATAACTGGGCCTCGCCTACCTTGCCATGCTAAAGGCACTGGTATTTTGGTTTTTTCTCTCCTTGTTTACATATTTAACTTTGTATGATATATGCACCCAGGCTTATGGGTTGGTGTACCCTGTTGCTTAGCCTGGTAAGTCCCACTATGTGTGTTGGCTTTGCTTGACAGTATGTGGCATGACAGGTTGTATGGTATAACACTTATATGATATTTGGATTCCGTTACTCGGTTCTGAGTAACTCTGCGAAAACAGTTCACTAGGTTTTTTGTTTTTTTGAACCTTAGAAATTGAGATATGTTACTTATTTGTTGATTGACTGGAGTAATAAAACACTACTTTGTTGATGTATTATATGATGGGATGACCTGCTGCGTATGTATATTGTTCATTTTTAAAGAAAAATAGATGGGGGGTATGCCCCAGTTGCTTACTGTTGCTCGAATGTTACTAGTTGTTTCCTCTAAACATGATACAGGTCATGCAGTATTTAATTGGCTCTCCTAGGTGTACCATTATGGGATGGTTTGGTAGAAACTCTGGTGCTTGATGTTGCTTGTTAGAAATATATATGTTGTTTTTTGATGGGTTGTTACATTACACTTTTTTGGCATTCACTAGTTTGGATACTGTTGAAAAGAAAAAAGAGCCCCATAGGGTGACTGTTCTTTTTTGCTTCAAGGCTTAAACATTTTTTCTGGCTAAATAAAACATTTATATTAGGAGTTTGGCCACTTGGTGGGCTAAACAACAAGGCACAAACTAAGAGGAAGTGTAGTTAGTGTATTCTTCCCATTTAGCATACAAGCGTAGGGTGGTTGGATTCCTTGAACCCTAATGAGCATATACTATTCAAAGTCTGTCCTAGATAAACAAAAACAATTTTGATATCCTTAAAAGTAATACTGGAATTTTATGTTACTTTATGGCTCCATATAGCAACTGAAGTGGATCTTGACTAATCTAGCAAAGAAGGTTTTAATATGGATGAGACACTTGGATCAGAAGGGGTAATGGCCTTTTGATCAGAATAATATGTATGCTACTATGATAAAAATTTGAAAAATATGAACTTTGGGATAATAAAACATAAAATCTAGAACACATGAGTACTTTGGACTGTGCTTTTAAGCTAAAAAAGTTATAAGATGGACGAGGATAACAACTAGTGTAGTCCATGGATATGTGTAAAACACATCCAAGGCTAGCGTATCTGTTGTCTTCTTTGGATGGATGGAGGTAAGGACTCTAACTTATCTTGGACGTTTTTTTGGCTTAAAACAATTGTCTATGCATGGTTACACTTACACTTATTGTTGGGGAAGTACTTTTAATATCTGTATTTTGCAATGAGGCTTAATTCTTATAAGCATTGTACAAAGATAATTATAATACTAAGTTTTTTTTGTACTTATCATTTCCCTTTCTCTAGAGATAGCTGTCTTTTGAATGTAAAAGTTCAATTATGTCTTATTATTTATGTAAACAGCTACACGCACGTCCTATACATAAGGCTTTTTCACTCTTTTGGATAAATCAGAACGTTGGCTTTAGAAACTAATCTTGAATCTTAATTCTAAGTTGGACCCACACTCTATAATCCCTTGATTGGTTGACCGGTGTTAGGAGGTCCCTCATAGACTAATTTTTTGGTTACTTGCTCACGGATTTGCTGATTTACAGATTGCGGGGGCCAGATCTAGAAGATTAGTTATAGTTATGTTTATACATTTGCTTTCAGGATCACAAACATTTTAGAATGACTACTCGCATGAAAGCCAAAAACAACCCAAAGAATCATACAAGGATTCTAGAGAAGATTAAGTTTTACCCAACCTCCAAAAATTACCTTAGCAGTTAGAACTCGACCTTTCTTGGCAAGAAAGGCTGAATGTTTGTTACTTACTACTATAAGTAGTCATAGCCTTACTAACTATTTTATATACAGTGATCTTAGCATCATTGAAAATATTACAGTCCGGAAAATCCTAACTAAAGGGCTTAATCACATACCTAACTTTCCCAAAAATCCATATCTTGCTTTATCAACTTTACTTAGCTGCTTAACTGACCTTGTCAATTCTGTTCGACTGGAGAAAACAGTAATACTGGACTTAGCAAAACTAGTGGAAAAATGTTTCTTCCAAAAAATCTCACATATACCTGGTAAATGGTTGTCTACAGATGGCTCTTGGATTACACCACAACTGGATCTTGAATTTCAAAAACTATCAAAAAATTAGTTCATAGTAGGTGTAGATAAAAGCCCTAATTGTCCCACTCTGATTTGCAAAAAGCTAGCTTGGAAAGCAACACATTCTCAGGTATCTGGGAAGGAATTCACAATACTTAACACATCCCTACAAGAGATTGCCAACTCCAACTACCTCCTTGCTTGGTAAGATATTAAATTACTAATACACAAGTATTCCCTTAATGGTTTCAAAAGGTGTGACATAATTGATGAAATTATACTATCACTCTCTCAGCATGATTGGCCTGATCGCTACACATGTTTTGATGCTCTACTAGCTATTTTGTTATACTTCTTGATGTTATTGTATACCCAGGTTTTTTTATTGCATTAATACATGGTTATGTGTTTCATTTATATGGAGCATTTAAAGATTCTCTTTTGCCATTCTTCTATGTCTCTGCGCACTCGATTTCATCCTCCACTATACTCTCTCTCTCTCTCTCTCTCTCTCTCTCTCTCTCTCTCTCTCTCTACATATATATATATATATATATATATATAAACACACACACACACACACACACAAACATATATATATATATATATATATATATATATATATATATATATATATATATATATATATATATATATATATCTGCAATGTGGTGTACACTTATATTCACCCTCCACAATGTTATTTTTCTTGAGGATGCCCATCTCTCCCAATTTCCAAGTACACACACACCTAGACTAAGACAACACACACACATAAAGAGAATTGATTCGACAATGAGAGAGTGTAAGAGATGTAAACATGATTAGAGAGTACATGCATGATTTAGAATAGTCTAACAGAGGAGAGCAAACAATCTTGCAAGTGAATGACCTGGAACCATAGCCCCAAACTCCACGGCATCCCTTCTTGTGGAGTTTGGTACAACATCAAATGACATCCAAACGTAACGAAACTTCTAGGACAAGTTTATAAGACCTAAGCACACATTCCTATGGCCTTAAACCCCACTTTAGGTCAAGTTCCAAAATCGCGATTATTAATAGCTGTGGATTTTTGACCTGGTCGTTTTCGACCCAGAATGCATCTAAATACTTAGCAATGATGCCCCAATACCCCGCCTATGCTTATTTTTAGATTTATAAGTGTAAATTCGTAGTTATGATGAAAGTAGGCCGCGGGTCGGCGACGCCACGAAATACTTTGAATGGCTTAGGTCAATGCGTACAGCTCTTACCTGTCGGTTGCAATGCAACAAACGCATTCGCAATGTGACAACCGGAGAGGGATTAGGAAGCGTGAGAAGGAGAGAAGTGAGCGCCATTAGCTCACGCTGTGTATTTCTTATCCAAAAAGTTATAAAAAACTTACAAAAATTGGCTTTTATACCTTAGCCAAGGTTTTTGGGTGGTCAAAAGTAATAATCTGGAGTTCTACCAAAGCTGGGGATTGAATGGCTGATACAATATGGAAGCTTGTAGCCCCGACTCATATTACAAGGTTTACCAAGAAAATAGGAGTTACAATATTCCCGATTTATCAAAATAATAATTATTTTTACAAGGAGAACTCCGAAAAATGGTGTCCGTGTTAGCTAACTGCTAACAAGGGTGTCTCTCCAGATACAATCACCTATGCAATGCAAGACATTACCTTTGGAAAGTTTATTCATGATGAGATCACTAATCAAGGGGCTCTTCATGAAACATGTTGGGCTTACAGGTCTTTGGTTGGTATGTATATCAAATCTAGCACTCTCACAAAATCTCAAATAGTCTCGGATCAGCTTCGTGCATAGAGAGTGGTCTCTTGAAGTGCGTTGAAATTGGTGTGCAAACTACACAGTCATGTAGCTATTGGTTTGTGCTAGGCAAAGGTCATATATTCAAGAGCGAGCAGGAAATCAGGGCTAGCTCAAAGGGCACAGATTGCCATCTAGAGCAAGGAGATTGCACTTTTGAATAGCTAGGTGGGTTGCGGGTGCCTCCTTTTCTCATCCACAAAAGAACCAAGGTTCCCATCAATCAAAGGATTAGGAGGTAAAGCATCACTCCACTACTACAAAGGGAATTGGGGTTAGAAATTGTAGCATCCATTAGGAAATTGGTTGAGCAATGAGGGTGAGGGCAGCACTCTGGGCTGCATGAACACGGTTGCAGCACACCAAGTCAAAGGTCAGGTTGCATCTTGAAGGCTAATGACCTTACGCAAGATTTTGACATGGTTGAGAAAATTCATGAGAGCATTGCTTGTCAGTGGATGTTGGAGAAAGATGTTCTTGCTAGTGCTTTGGTTGATATATGCCAAATGTGGTGCGGTCATGAAAGGACAAGGAGCTCTTCATGGGCTTCTTCTCTAAAATGTCATCACTTAGACGTGTTGATTGCAAGATATACCAAACGTGGCTATTGCTCTAAGATATTTTCATGTATGCAAAGGAAAGTCCTTTCTCAAACCTATGCTTGCACCGCAAAAGCATATGGATTTAGGGGCTCTTAGAGAAAGATGTTGTGCTTGGCTATGCTTTGATTGATATGTATGTTGGATAGGGTGCCCCAAAGATTGCGAGTTTGTGCATGTGCAGCATATTCAACCTACCGTGAGATCAAGAACATCAGAAGCAGTGCAGGTAATGGTAGGCATGATAGCAAAAGAGAATGCGGCGGTCGACATGTTGGCAGGAGTCGCAGAAGGGATGGCGATGGTAACATGCATATTGGTGGCAAGGTGGTGAAACAATGTAAGGATGGTCTAGGAGCCGATCCATTCAAGATTTTTCTTTGATATAGACGACTCGTACCAAAGTTTTATGGTTACATTCCGTATTTTGATTTCCTCTGTGTGATCTCAAAAGTACTTAGATTCATTCCATCAGGTACACATTAAAGCAATGACTTTACATGATTCTTATGGAAAAGATTGTAGATGAAGGTGACAAGGATTGACTCGAATTTTTGTGATGCCCAATAAAGGGACACATGGACAATACACCACCACATGGCAGCCTAGAATGATACATGTCTTCATAAACATCAATAATCAGTTCTTCTTTGTACAATTGCAGTATTTTTACAATCATAAAGTCCTTCCCACACTGGAGGAGAAGCATAAGTCCCCCTTCAACATTGGAGGGGAAAATAGTGGTGGGGGATGGACACGTTGTCGAGAAATTTGCGATCTTGCCAGGAAAGCACCGGGCTTATGGCTGTGAGAGTTTGTGAGAGAACTCAACAAAAACTATATGAAGGAGTTAAACCATAGATGCCATGAAGACTAGGGTTTGGAAAGAAGTGCAATCAAAGAAGACTCACTCTTTCTCTCTTGCACTCACACACACAAAGAAAGAACGCAAAAGAGAATGTCAAAACAATACGAAGATGAAAACATCAAGGCTATGGTCATATCGTATCATGGGTAATATGAAAGGGTTAATAGATGAGTTAATGGCATCCAATCTTGACTGACCAAATAGGCTACGAATTGTTCTTTGGAATTGTAGTTTTGTGCTTACCATAATATATATATTTTGTCTAGTGATTGGGATTCATTGTGTGTACAAATCCTCTTGGTTCATAGCAAGATAACTATGCTTACATCAAAAGAAAAATTATAGTCTATGAGAGGTAGTATGATGGGATCCGGTGATAGAAGTATTTCATTGAGCCTTTCAGAGCCAAAGAGAAACACTATACGTTGTTGAAAGTGTATTTTACGGCTAATCCATACGTTAATTCTAATAGATTGTACAGAGTGAAAGCGATAGAAATGATCATCATGTGGGTTATTCATCTAGGATAGTATGTGAGAAATGTAGATATGAGAGAAGTGAAGAGATGAGATTTTTCCCTCCCAAGCCCTATTCTTGCCCGTAGACAATAAGGATACTGCGGGGAGAGATGTACCTGTAGCAAAGAGAACCTAAAATTTGTAGAGAGGATGAATTACTAAGAGTGAGAGAGATAGATTTGGTTAAGGAGATGAGATTAGATACATATATATATATATATATATATATATATATATATATATATATATATATATATATATATATATATATATATATATATATGTCGGATTAGAGATGAAAAAGAAAACAATAAGAAATCAAGAAAACATCAATGTAGAACACATCTTACTTGACAAACCCTTCGGCACCATTATTGATGGAGAGAGAAGAAGAGGGGAGCACTCCACTTTGATTGATACGCCAAGTACAACACCTTCTTTGATTAGAGTTGATCTTCCAAGGATAGCATACAAGAATGGCTAGTCTTCCTCTAGGAGAAAGTGTAGGCTTGGGCTTATGTTAATGGGGCTAAGTACAATTAGGCATTACAACTCACTCCCTCAAGAATTCCTCTCATCAATGGCTTGAATGCTTGAGTTCTTTCCAAGAAAGATGAGGTCCCCTTTTATAAATAAAGGGAACCCACAAGGGTTTACACAAGAAGAGAGGAGCCAGTGTGAACAAGAATTGGAAAAGTTGGAAATGAGGTGTCCCTGCATGATGTGGGCAGACTGGGGTCCAGTATTTTGATCATATCTCCTCAACCGTGGCTTCAAATAAAAAAGTAAAAATATGGGCAACAACTTCAGCTCATTAGCTACGATTTTCATTTTTAAATCGTTTCCCAATTCGGATTGGAACCTTGTGTAAAAAATTCATCAAAATAGGGTCCATTTATGGCAGGAAAAGTCTTCATGTGGTCTCCTTAGCCTAGACTTTCATTTAATTCCAAAGGACACCTCATGCCATATGAAAGCATGACATTGCTCCTTGACAAAGTTTTGTAATCATGCTTGCAATAATGCGTTAAAATAAGTGTATCTTTGAAATCATGCCACCTAGTGTCCCACTAGGATTTGATTCTCTCCTAGTAGCTATTTAAAAAGAAATATAAGAAAAGTATAAAAATACATAGAATATATATATATTGGAATCATCCAGTGAAGAAGAAGACAAGGAAGATGTACAAGAGGTCTAATCTTACAAAGAGACAATGTGGCACATACCGGAGGATGTGCAGGTTTAGAGGGTGTGGATGTCGTGCTGTGACACGTACATAGTGGGAACGCATGCTACAAGAGTTATCTTGTATTTTATTATACATAATTATATTTCCTATAGTGTACATATGCATATTTAAGTATAATAATAAGCCTTCTATCTCATCCTATTATTTTTCTCAAGGGTAACCTATCCTTACTTTACCATCAGAAAATACTATGGGAAAAGCATCAATAGCTTCGCCTTTTTAACTTGGGGCAAAAAGCATTGATTCTTTATTTCTACTATTTCATTATCATCTCACACCCTAGCCAGCTCCTACATCTAGGGTAAACTCCAATATATATATATTCTATGTATTTTTTATACTTTTCTTATATTTCTTTTTAAATAGCTACAAGGAGAGAATCAAATCCTAGTGGGACACTAGGTGGCATGATTTCAAAGATACACTTATTTTAATGCATTATTGCAAGCATGATTACAAAACTTTGTCAAGGAGCAATGTCATGCTTTCATATGGCATGAGGTGTCCTTTGGAATTAAATGAAAGTCTAGGCTAAGGAGACCACATGAAGAGTTTTGCTGCCATAAATGGACCCTATTTTGATGAATTTTTTACACAAGGTTCCAATCCGAATTGGAAAACAATTTAAAATTGAAAATCGTAGCTAATGAGCTGAAGTTTTTGCCCATATTTTTACTTTTTTATTTGGAGCCACGTTTGAGGAGATATGATCAAAATACTGGACCCCAGTCTGCCCACATCATGCAGGGGCGGCTCATTTCCAACTTTTCCAATTCCTGTTCACACTGGCTCCTCTCTTCTTGTGTAAACCCTTGGGGGTTCCCTTCACCTATAAAAGGGGACCTCTTCTTCCTTGGAAGGAACTCAAGCATTCAAGCCATTGATGAGAGGAATTCTTGAGGGAGTGAGTAGTAATGCCTAATTGTACTTAGCCATTAACATAAGCCCAAGCCTACACTTTCTCCTAGAGGGAGACTAGCCATTCTTGCAACAAGCTAACCTTGGAAGATCAACTCTAATCAAAGAAGGTCTTGCACTTGATGTATCAATCAAAGTGGAATTATCCACTACTCTTCTCTCTCCATCAATAATGGTGCCGAAGGGTTTGTCAAGTAAGATGTGTTCTACATTGATGTTTTTTTTATTTCTTGTTGTTTTGATTTTCATCTCTAATCCAAAAAATATATATATGTATCTAATCTCATCTCCTTAACCAAACCTATCTCTCTCACTCTTAGTAATTCATCCTCTCTACAAATTTTAGGTTCTCTTTGCTACAGGTACATCTCTCCCCGCAGTATCCTTATTGCCTACGGGCAAGAATAGGGCTTGGGAGGGAAAATTCTCATCTCTTCACTTCTCCCATATCTACATTTCTCACATACTATCCTAGATGAATAACCCACATGATGATCATTTCTATCGCTTTCACTCTGTACAATCTATTAGAATTAACGTATGGCTTAGCCGTAAAATACACTTTCAACAACGTATAGTGTTTTTCTTTGGCCTAGAAAGGCTCAATGAAATACTTCTATCACCGGACCCCATTATACTACCTCTCATAGACTATAAATTTTCTTTTGACATAAGCGTAGTTATCTTGCTATGAACCAAGAGGTTTTGTACACACAATTAATCCCAATCACTAGACAAAATATATATATTATGGTAAGCACAAAACTACAATTCCAAAGAACAATTCGTAGCCTATTTGGTTAGCCAAGATTGATTGCCATTAACTCATCTATTAACCCTTTCATACTACCCATGATACGATATGACCATAGCCTTGATGTTTTCATCTATGTGTTCTTTTGACATTCTCTTTTGTGTTCTTTCTATGTGTGTGTGAGTGCAAGAGAGAAAGAGTGGGGCTTCTTTGATTGCACTGCTTTCCAAATCCTAGTCTTCATGGCATCTATGGTTTAACTCCTTCGTATAGTTTTTTTTGAGTTCTCTCACAAACTCTCACAGCCATAAGCCCGGTGCTTTCCCGGCAAGACCGCAAATTTCTCGACATATTTTTGGTGAACCCGACGTGAATAAGCCTGGGTGAGAGTACATAAAGATGGTTAGCAAAGTGGAGCAGCTATATGCTGAAATGAAAGAGCTTGAAGACAGATGCAAATGGCTTGAAGAAGAAGTCCGGATTCAAAAAGCAATTGAAAGCGCTATGCAATCCGTATATAATGAGCTTAATATATTCGAAGGCTATGATCCAGAAGGATATCTTGAGTGCTATGTGAGAGAGATGAGGCTTCAAGCAATTCCAGAAGCTCGGATGATTTCAGCATTTGTTGAACTTGTGAGTGATGATTTCAAGCACCAAGTTCAAGACTATGCAAATGTATATGCAAGCAGCTGGGGTGAGTTTTCTATAGCTATAACACAGGTATGCTTGGAACATCAAGACCAAGTGATGGAGCAGAGTGGAAGTGGATGTGACCAGCTAGAGTTGGTGTCTCCTATAAGCCATGCAAGTGTCAACACATCCATACAGGCTAATTTAGAAGCATTAATAGATGCATATCTTTTGCAAGATGCAAATTTATTGTATGCAAATGAAGCAGACATAGTGGAAGCTATTTATGCACGTTTGGGTCTTGTAACCTTCATATCTCAAGATAATGACTCTCATGATGCTATCCAAGCGCCTGAAACGGCTCAAAGCGACTTAGAGGATGATGCAAACTCGTCGGCTATGATAGATGATTTGGATGCTCCTTTTGATTCGTTTGAAGATGCACATGAGTGTATATACAAGGATGAGGATGCTATGGTTTTGACAGAGGATGTGAAGGGAAAACAGGTGGAAGACGGCTATATTAGTGATGTGCTACAATCTACTTTTGAGCAGATCCAGGAACTTTTACCAAGTTTAGAAGAGCCGGATGCCTATACTGAAGACATATACCAGGATGAAGAAGCCATTATCAATGCTTTCCTATGCGATTTTGATGCATGTGGTACTACCCAAATGGATATGCCTAGTTGCAAAAGTGCTAATTTAGAGGGGGTGACTGAAAATCTCTTCCTTTGTGAGTATAGCTCATTTAGTAGCATTGCGGATTGTGAAGTACCTCAGTTAGACGAGGTGGAAGAAGAGGAGTGCATTGACAGAGTAATGTGTATGTCTTGTATATATGGAGTAGCAGATGTGATGCAGATGACTCATGAAATTGTGCCTTATTTAGAGGTAGATGCAGCAAGCTTTCACAATTCCATGGTAGAGGAAGGAATGACAGATGCAGATTCTCTGCATGAGGATTGGGGTTCTGCAGTTGAAGCTATGAATCTTCAAGATTCACAAATCAAAGATAGAAAAGTGTTTGGTTATGCTATACAGGTTGAAGTGACATTAGAGGATAGAGTAGAAGAGCAAGAAACCTCTTCGGATATGGTTTGTGATGGGGGTGATATTTCTTATCTGTGTGAAGATGCAAATAAAGATGCTTTCCATAAAGTGCCTACTATACAGGGTTCTAAGAAATTCGGTTGCCTGCAGGTATGCAAACAATATCTAAGGCATAAAAGGGATTTAGGTCTTGTGTCACAGGGTATAAATTGCAAGCAGGTTTGTGAGCATCTATCTGCTATGGATAGGAAGGGTATACATGGTGATTCCTTGAAGCAAGAAGAGGATGCTAGCTCTATGCTGACACCAGATTCATGTAATGAAGAAGGGTTCTCCCTAGATGAGTGGAGACATGATTTAGTTGAAGATAATTTAGCGATGAGTCAAAAAGGAAGAAGGGGTGAAGATATTGTGTCAGAGACTAACTCCAAGGAGGTTTTTGAGCAGTCGGTTACAAGTGACCGGGAGCATATCTTCCAGGATGATTTGGAAAGGGAATTAGACACCATATTTGAGAGGTATGCAAAGTTTTATGCTATAAAGCTGGAGAGGTATTTGAAAAAGGTGAGAGAATTGATGAGAGGTTTACCATGCACATTTCTGAGGTTTCTCTCGGTGTTGAGAAAGGCTATCTAGAGGATTCTTTTGAGAATGAAGATGCAGATTCAGACTTCTATGTGAAAGAGGTACATATGGATTTACAGGTTGGTCAGAAGATTGAAGTGCAGTTTCAAAAATCTTTCAAGTATATTACAGGAAGCGTGGAAGTGTTTTTTGAAGAGGAGGATGATAAACTTATGTCTCTACGTCATGAAGATTTTGCGCATAATGGAGATTTGTTACAGATGTTTTGGAGATAGATGTATATAACAATTCCTTTTGATCCGAGTGCAATTAAAAGATGCGGAGAATCTCAATGCTTAGTATAATACAAGTTTTTGAGTTACCCATATGATCCTGGAGGAGGTCATGGGATGACAGGGGATACAATTGCTTTCACAAGTTACCATGAGGTTGGCACATGTCGGAGGATGTGCAGGTTTAGAGGGGGTGGATGTCGTGCTGTGACACGTACATAGTGGGAACGCATACTACAAGAGTTATCTTGTATTTTTTTAGATACATAATTATATTTCCTATAGTGTACATATGCATATTTAAGTATAATAATAAGCCTTCTATCTCATCCTATTATTTTTCTCAAGGGTAACATATCCTTACTTTACCATCAGAAAATAATATGGGAAAAGCATCAATAGCTCCGCCTCTTTAACTTGGGGCAAAAAGCATTGATTCTTTATTTCTACTATTTGATTATCATCTCACACCTTAGCTAAATCCTATATCTAGGGTAAACTCCAATATATATATATTCTATGTATTTTTTATACTTTTCTTATATTTCTTTTTAAATAACTACTAGGAGAGAATCAAATCCTAGTGGGACACTAGGTGTCATGATTTCAAAGATACACTTATTTTAATGCATTATTGCAAGCATGATTACAAAACTTTGTCAAGGAGCAATGTCATGCTTTCATATGGCATGAGGTGTCCTTTGGAATTAAATGAAAGTCAAGGCTAAGGAGACCACATGAAGACTTTTGCTGCCATAAATGGACCCTATGTTGATGAATTTTGTACACAAGGTTCCAATCCGAATTGGAAAACAATTTCAAAATGAAAATCGTAGCTAATGAGATGAAGTTTATGCCCATAATTTTACTTTTGTATTTGGAGCCACGGTTGAGGAGATATGATCAAAATACTGGACCCCAGTCTGCCCACATCATGCAGGGGCAGCTCATTTCCAACTTTTCCAATTCCTGTTCACATTGGCTCCTCTCTTCTTGTGTAAACCCTTGGGGGTTCCCTTCACCTATAAAAGGGGACCTCTTCTTTCTTGGAAGGAACTCAAGCATTCAAGCCATTGATGAGAGGAATTCTTGAGGGAGTGAGTAGTAATGCCTAATTGTACTTAGCCATTAACATATGCCCAAGCCTACACTTTCTCCTAGAGGGAGACTAGCCATTCTTGCAACAAGCTAACCTTGGAAGATCAACTCTAATCAAAGAAGGTCTTGCACTTGGTGTATCAATCAAAGTGGAATTATCCACTCTTCTTCTCTCTCCCATCAATAATGGTACCGAAGGGTTTCAAGTAAGATGTGTTCTACATTGATGTTTTCTTGATTTCTTATTGTTTTCTTTTTCATCTCTAATCCGACATATATATATATATATATATATATATATATGTATGTATCTAATCTCATCTCCTTAACCAAATCTATCTCTCTCACTCTTAGTAATTCATCCTCTCTACAAATTTTAGGTTTTCTTTGCTACAGGTACATCTCTCCCCGCAGTATCCTTATTGTCTACGGGCAAGAATAGGGCTTGGGAGGGAAAATTCTCATCTCTTCACTTCTCTCATATCTACATTTCTCACATACTATCCTAGATGAATAACCCACATGATGATCATTTCTATCGCTTTTACTCTGTACAATCTATTAGAATTAACGTATGGATTAGCCGTAAAATACACTTTCAACAACGTATAGTGTTTCTCTTTGGCCCTGAAAGGCTCAATTAAATACTTCTATCACCGGATCCCATCATACTACCTCTCATAGACTATAATTTTTCTTTTGATGTAAGCGTAGTTATCTTGCTATGAACCAAGAGGATTTGTACACACAATTAATCCCAATCACTAGACAAAATATATATATTATGGTAAGCACAAAACTACAATTCCAAAGAACAATTCGTAGCCTATTTGGTCAACCAAGATTGAATGCCATTAACTCATCCATTAACTCTTTCATATTACCCATGATACGATATGCCCATAGCGTTGATGTTTTCATCTTCGTATTGTTTTGACATTCTCTTTTGCGTTCTTTCTTTGTGTGTGTGAATGCAAGAGAGAAAGGGTGAGTCTTCTTTGATTGCACTTCTTTTCAAACCCTAGTCTTCATGGCATCTATGGTTTAACTCCTTCATATAGTTTTTGTTGAGTTCTCTCACAAACTCTCACAGCCATAAGCCCGGTGCTTTTCTTGCAAGACCGCAAATTTCTCGACATATTTTTGGTGAACCCGACGTGAATCTGCTAGGGTGAGAGTTTGTGGGTAACCATGGGTGATCATGTTGAGCAATAGGGTATGCATTTTGACCAAGCAACAATGCAAATGTTTCAAGCATTTGCAATGTTCGTGCAACAACAACATGCTACTGAAAGAAGGGAGATTTCAGCAACGAAGGCCATACAAGCGGTCGTCAACAGAATGGATCAGTTCAATGGAAAAGATATAACCAAGTACTTACGCGAGTATGTGAAGGAGATGGAGCTGCATCTCGTGTCAGAAGGTGAGATGATTCAAAGCTTTGAGCTAGTTGTTGCTCCAGAAATTAGGGAGCATGTTAGGGCAATTAAAGATGGGCATGGGAGAAATTGGGAAGAACTCAAAGTAGCTTCAAAGGAGGAATATTTCATGGAGGACTCGGAGAGAGTGACCAAAAGGACATTCTTAGCCAAAGCAAGGACTATCAATAACAGAGCTACTTAGGGAATTTGAGTGGCGCTATGCACAACTCACTAGGACAGAAAGGGCCACACTAGATACAGAGAAGACAGATCTTTTCTTACAAGCTGCAGGTAAAGAGTTTCAAGAAAATTTGGAGCTTCTTCTTGAAGATAAAGATGCTGAGCAAGGACTAAAGACCGACTGGAATGAGGTTGAAGGTGCTGTCTCACTGCTTGCCAAACGACAAAGAAGAAGGGACAAGATGGTACTAAACACTGCAAGTCCTTCCACCTCAACTCCTGACAAAATTGTAAAGCCTACTTTTATCGCTCCTAAGTTTGATGAGTCCATGCTAGATGAGCTTGTGAAGGGAATGCGTGACTTGAAGGTGAAGCTTGCAAAGCTTGAAGAAAAAGGCCAACCATCGGGGCCATTTCCTAGGCAAAGACAACATCCCGAAGAAGGGTTTGTTAATAGATGTATTTGGTGTGATAGTACAGACCATGTAAGAAGGGATTGTGATGATTTTAGTGATGCTTTGTCAAAAGATGTTGTCTTTTTTAAGGATGGTAAAATCCACTTAAGAGAGACAGCTCTACCCTTGAGAACTAATTTTGGGAAGGGGGGAATGCAAACCTTAGTTGAAGATATGGCAACCAAGCATGCCACCTCTTCAGTTGAGGCAGCTGCTTATGGAGTAAAAATTGAGCATTTTTGTGATGAAGAGATGAGTGACCATCATGGTCAAATTTGGCCAAATGTCATGCAATGAGCTAAAAACGGAAAGCTTACAAATGAGATTCTACATGAAGCAGGTGATTGCATACGTCTAGAAACAGGATGGAATGATCCAGTGGACTCATTGTCAGTGCATGCCTACATTACAAAATGAGGCAATTGTAGAAGAGAAGCGCAGACGTGAGAATGCTGATGAAGGACCATCAAAAAGAGCTTCTAGAACTAGGGGAAGCAGTGACTCAATTCCTTCTCAAACACCCTCAACAAAAGGAGCATCTCCACCTGAAGTACTCATGGAGGAGTCTACAACAGGAAAGAAGAAAGAGCCAACAAAAGGTAAGACAAAAGGCCCAACTTATAAACTACAATCTGATATTGAGGTTGCTACAGATTTAAAGAAAGTCTTGGAGGAAAGGATCTTGAATAGCAAGATTGAGTTCACTCTGGGAGAAGTTCTTGGCATTGCAAAGCGTGAATTCCACGAGGAGATCATTGACATCATCAAGAGGAAGAGGCAAACCCTTGCTGAAGTTTCTCGTCCACAGGTTGAAGGGGAAACCTCGAAGACACAAGGGATGCAACTGCAAAATAAGGAGAATGATGGAGCTGTGGTAGGATGCTACCTATCTAGTGGGAGAGTGAAGCAAGTGTATTTCTCAAATGATGATGAAGAAGTTGAAGATATTCCTAGGAGTTACTATTCACAAAGTCATTGGGCAAGGGCTACTACAGAAACTTTGGTCAAGGTAGGTGATCTTGAAGAGCCATTTGTTTCCTTGATTGACCATGGTTCAGAAATAAACATAATGTCAAAGAGTCTCTACAACAAGTGAAAATGGCCGATGGACACAGATCATGGCTGGATGGTAAAAGTGGCAAACAATTCATCTGGGTGAATTGTATGTAGCATGTCCAGGTATGAAGGTAACAATAGGTGATGTAAAGATTGACCAAAACTTCTTTGTACAGGATACATCTTCATATCATCTCATCCTTGGACAACCCTACATTGTGGGAGTTCGAATGGAAACAAAGGTAATGGACGATGGTTCAGCATATGCTAGAATACGTAGCAAAGATGGTAAACGAGCTGTCCAATTTCTCACAGTCTGTGTAAACCATGAAAGAAATCGTGACAACCTCAGAGAACATCCTCTACCAAAAGTAAGCAAAGAGTTTCATGATCATAGAGAAATGATGGGTTTTGGCCAAGTACCATTGTAAAGCGGGATTGCAATGGTACAGAAAGAAAAAGGGTCTCGCCTGATCCAAAAATAGGTGAAACTTTCTCGATGAGCTCCTTGGTAACAAGGAATGGATCAGTATGTTTTACAAAACTTGAAGATTTGAAGAGATATGAGAAGCAATATGTGCATAATGTACAAATAGGCATGAAAAAGAGTGGGTTGCTAAAGCCTACTGAAAATGTTTTGGGTTTGTGTGAACAAGTTTCTTTTGTACATACTATGGGTAAGCTTGATGCTATAATGAGGTCTAGTTTGCATCTTGAAAATGAAGTAGTGGAAGTTTGCTCTATGGAAATGTATGAAGTAATAAAAGCCTTTAAAGAAAGCCAAACAGTTGGCCCAAAAGTCCATGTTGAAACTAAATACAAGAGTGTAGCAAAGAAGGTGAAACCAGTAGCTTCACCCTTACCACACAACAACAGGGAAAAGATTGAACGAGCTTCTTTACAACCAAGTTTGTGGAATCCTAAAACTATCGGGCATACCTTCACAAAGGAGTCTTTTCAAGAGTTGCAAATTGGTTGCGAAGAGTTTCTAACACAGGAGGAGACAAAGTGCTTCAAAGAAATGCTTTCAAAGCATGGTAAGGCTTTTGCATTTGAGCCACATGAGATAGGATGTGTTGATCCTTATATTATAGCTCCTATGGTAATTTTCACAATACCTCATGTGCCTTGGAATCTGCGGCCTATTCCGGTTCCAAAGGCTCATTTGCCAAAGTTAGTAGAGCTACTGAATGAGAAAATCAAAATGGGAATCTTGGAGCCTTCTTGTGCTCCATACTCAAACAGGTGGTTCACAGTTCCAAAGAAGAATGGTTCTCTACGCTTCATCTAAGATATGCAACCAGTGAACAAGGTGACAATTAGAAATGTAGGTACAGGTCCAATTGTGGATGAATTTGCAGAGGCGTTTGCAGGGAGGGCAATCTACTCAATGGGGGATCTCTACTCAGGGTATGATCAATTTCAGCTTGCAATCGAAAGCAGAGACTTGACAACCATGAGGACACCTTTGGGTTTGGTAAGGATGTGTACCTTGCCACAGGGAGCAACCAACTCGGTTGCACATATGATGAATGGGATGAATAAGATCTTACGTGACTTTATTCCTCAAATCACAATGCCTTTCATTGATGATTTGCCTATCAAAGGATGTGAAGAAAGTGACAAAGATGAAGCTTTGGATCTCAAGGGATGTCGCAGGTTTGTGGTAAATCACATAAATGATTGTGATAAAATTTTGTCTAGGTTGGAAGAAGTGAATCTTACATTGTCAGGGAAAAAGTCTATGTTTGGTGTCAAAGAAGTGCTCGTTGTGGGGCACATGTGCGGGCCATATGGTAGGAAACCTTGTCCATCAAAGGTAGATGCCATCCAAAGAATGAAAGAAACATGCACTAGCATCACTGAGGTTAGAAGGTTTCTGGGAGCATGTGTCTTCTATGTTATTTGGATTCCACATTATGCACATGTAGCTGATCCTCTTTATCAGTTGCTTAGAAAGAATCAAAAGTTTAAATGGACAGAAGCACATGTAAAATCCATGAAAAAGCTAAAGGAGTTTCTCTAGTCAACAACACGACTTTGAGAAAGGTAGATTATGAGTGTCAAAGGACAGTAATTGTGACAGTAGACACGAGTCCTACAGGGATTGGATGGGCAATAGGGCAAGATGACAAAGAAGGACATAGGTATGTGGTAAGATTTGGAGCAAAGGTACTAAGTGCTCGCCAAAGAAACTATCCAGAGATAAAGAGAGAGTTATGGGGTATGGTTACAGCCTTGAAAAGTGGGAAAGAGTACCTAACTGGTGCATGTGTGGTTGTAGAAACAGATTGTCTACCACTTCTTGGGATGATTACAAGCTGCTCAACACCAGACATTGCTATGTTGCGGTGGATTGCCTACATTAAGTCCTTAAATCCCGAGTTTAAGCACATTGCAGGTAAAGACAATACAGTGGCAGATATGCTATCAAGGGCAAGGTATGAAGATGAGTCACAAATGATTAATGAGGGAGATGATGTAGGCACAAAATTCTATTCTATCTCTCATGTCAAAGGTAACAATGTCTGCATGACTAATTCACTTGAATTGTTCTTGAAAGATCTTTATGAAGGTGATTGGCTTTCTATTGGAAGGTACTTGAGTACTCTAACAAAACAGGATGATTGGTCTGAACAAGAATTCAAGAGGATACGCAGGAAAGCATATGGGTACTTTTTAAGGGATGGTTACTTGTGGAAGCATCCTAAACTAAAGGGTGCTACACCACAATGTGTTATATGTAAAAAAGAGACCCAAGTAAAGCTCATGCAAGAGTTTCATGAGAGTCTATGGGCTAGACACAGGGGTGTGTGGGCAACCTTCTCCAAGTTGAAAGAAAAATACTGGTGGAAGGGTATGTATAAAGATGTATCTCGGTTTGTAGAGTCATGTGTAACTTGTCAAATGTATTCAAATGTTCGACATCGTGATGGATTGCACCCTACATATCCACTAGCCATGCACTATAAATGGGTTGTGGATCTAGTCACGGTGCCTTTAGGACTCTGACAGATGAGATACTTGGTTCTTGCACGAGAGGACCTAACTAACCAGGTTGAAGGAAGAGCATTAAGAGCTAAGACCACAGAAGCTGTATGCAAATTCCTTCTTGATGAGGTGATTTGCCGTTATGGTTGTGTGGGAAAAATCACTGCAGATCGAGGTGAACTGGATGCCGAAGAAGCAAGGGAGTTCTTTTCTAGATTAGGGATCAAGCTTTCTCTTACTACAGCTTACAACCCTGAAAGCAATGGAAAGAGTGAAAGAGGGCATCCTCCTATCATCAAAGCTTTGGCCAAGGCTTGCGAAGAAAGAGTTGGTGAGTGGCCAAAATTGTTACCATATGCTTTATGGGCTGATCGTACAACACATAGCTCAGTAACTGGCTACATGCCTGCGGAGCTAATGCATGGTCAAAAGCCAGTGATGCCGATTGAGGATACAATTCCCACATGGAATGTACTACCTTGGCAAGAGGGGCTTAGTAGGGAAGATCTCCTTGCACTGCGTATAAGGCAGCTAGAGAGAAGACCTGGAGACATTGAAGCTGCAAAAGAACGACTCAAAAATGCAAGGTTGAAAAACAAGGACTATTTTGATAAGCGACATCGACTCAGGAGCAAAGCAATTGACAAAGGTGACTGGGTTTTAGTGTATGATAGTAGCCTTGATAACCAGTACACAGTCATGCGTAAGTTCTCAAAAAGATGGTTTGGACCGTATGTTGTAAAGCATGTGCATGAAAATGCTACTTACAGCTTGTCTGAACTAGATGGTACAGAAGTAAACATTCCCATTGCAGGAAAAAGGATTAAAATGTTTAAGAGAAGAGGAGACAATGATCTAGAAGAAGATCAAAGTGAACATGAAGCTCTGGAATCATCCAGTGAGGAAGTAGACAAGGAAGATGTATAAGAGGTCTAATCTTACAAAGAGACAATGTGGCACATACCGGAGGATGTGCAGGTTTAGAGGGGGTGGATGTCGTGCTCTGACACGTACATAGTGGGAACGCATGCTACAAGATCTATCTTGTATTTTTTTAGATACATAATTATATTTCCTATAGTGTACATATGAATATTTAAGTATAATAATAAGCCTTCTATCTCATCCTTTTATTTTTCTCAAGGGTAACATATCCTTACTTTACCATCAGAAAATATGATGGGAAAAGCATCAATAGCTCCGCCTCTTTAACTTGGGGCAAAAAGCATTGATTCTTTATTTCTACTATTTCATTATCATCTCACACCCTAGCTAGATCCTATATCTAGGGTAAACTCCAATATATATATATTCTATGTATTTTTTATACTTTTCTTATATTTCTTTTTAAATAACTACTAGGAGAGAATCAAATCCTAGTGGGACACTAGGTGGCATGATTTCAAAGATACACTTATTTTAATGCATTATTGCAAGCATGATTACAAAACTTTGTCAAGGAGCAATGTCATGCTTTCATATGGCATGAGGTGTCCTTTGGAATTAAATGAAAGTCAAGGCTAAGGAGACCCCATGAAGACTTTTGCTGCCATAAATGAACCCTATTTTAATGAATTTTTTACACAAGGTTCCAATCCGAACTGGAAAACAATTTTAAAATGAAAATCGTAGCTAATGAGCTGAAGCTTTTGCCCATATTTTTTCTTTTTTATTTAGAGCCATGGTTGAGGAGATATGATCAAAATACTGGACCCCAGTCTGCCCACATCATGTAGGGGCAACTCATTTCCAACTTTTCCAATTCCTGTTCACACTGGCTCCTCTCTTATTGTGTAAACCCTTGGGGGTTCCCTTCACCTATAAAAGGGGGCCTCTTCTTCCTTGGAAGGAACTCAAGCATTCAAGCCATTGATGAGAAGAATTCTTGAGGGAGTGAGTAGTAATGCCTAATTGCACTTAGCCATTAACATAAGCCCAAGCCTACACTTTCTCCTAGAGGGAGACTAGCCATTCTTGCAACAAGCTAACCTTGGAAGATCAACTCTAATCAAAGAAGGTCTTGCACTTGGTGTATCAATCAAAGTGGAATTATCCACTCTTCTTCTCTCTCCCATCAATAATGGTGCCGAAGGGTTTCAAGTAAGATGTGTTCTACATTGATGTTTTCCTGATTTCTTATTGTTTTCTTTTTCATCTCTAATCCGACATATATATATATATATATATATATATATATATATATATATATATATATATATATATATGTATGTATATGTATATGTATCTAATATTATCTCCTTAACCAAATCTATCTCTCTCACTCTTAGTAATTCATCCTCTCTACAAATTTTAGGTTCTCTTTGCTACAGGTACATCTCTCCCCGCAGTATCCTTATTGTCTACGGGCAAGAATAGGGCTTGGGAGGGAAAATTCTCATCGCTTCACTTCTCTCATATCTACATTTCTCACATACTATCCTAGATGAATAACCCACATGATGATCATTTCTATCGCTTTCACTCTGTACAATCTATTAGGATTAACGTATGGATTAGCCGTAAAATACACTTTCAACAACGTATAGTGTTTCTCTTTGGCCCTGAAAGGCTCAATGAAATACTTCTATCACCGGATCCCATCATACTACCTCTCATAGACTATAATTTTTCTTTTGATGTAAGCGTAGTTATCTTGCTATGAACCAAGAGGATTTGTACACACAATTAATCCCAATCACTAGACAAAATATATATATTATGGTAAGCACAAAACTACAATTCCAAAGAACAATTCGTAGCCTATTTGGTCAGCCAAGATTGAATGACATTAACCCTTTCATATTACCCATGATATGATATGACCATAGCCTTGATGTTTTCATCTTCCTATTGTTTTGACATTCTCTTTTGTGTTCTTTCTTTGTGTGTGTGAATGCAAGAGAGAAAGGGTGAGTCTTCTTTGATTGCACTTCTTTCCAAATCCTAGTCTTCATAGCATCTATGGTTTAACTCCTTCATATAGCATTTGTTGAGTTCTCTCACAAACTCTCACAACCATAAGCCCGGTGCTTTCCAGGCAAGACCGCAAATTTCTCGACATATTTTTGGTGAACCCAACGTGAATCTACTAGGGTGAGGGTTTGTGGATAACCATGGGTGATCATGTTGAGCAACAGGGTATGCATTTTGACCCCGGCTTGTTCACGTCGGGTTCACCAAAAATATGTCGAGAAATTAGCGGTCTTGCCGGGAAAGCACCGGGCTTATGGCTGTGAGAATTTGTGAGAGAACTCAACAAAAACTATATGAAGGAATTAAACCATAGATGCCATGAAGACTAGGGTTTGGAAAGAAGTGCTATCAAAGAAGACCCACTCTTTCTCTCTTGCACTCACACACACAAAGAAAGAACACAAAAGAGAATGTCAAAACAACACAAAGATGAAAACGTCAAGGCTATGGTCATATCGTATCATGGGTAGTATGAAAGGGTTAATAGATGAGTTAATGGCATTCAATCTTGGCTGACCAAATAGGCTACGAATTGTTCTTTGGAATTGTAGCTTTGTGCTTACCGTAGTCTATGAGAGGTAGTATGATGGGATCCGGTGATAGAAGTATTTCATTGAGCCTTTCTGGGCCAAAGAGAAACACTATACGTTGTTGAAAGTGTATTTTACGGCTAATCCATACGTTAATCCTAATAGATTGTACAGAGTGAAAGCGATAGAAATTATCATCATGTGGGTTATTCATCTAGGATAGTATGTGAGAAATTTAGATACGAGAGAAGTGAAGAGATGAGAAGTTTCCCTCCCAAGCCCTATTCTTGCCCGTAGGCAATAATAATACTGCGGGGAGAGATGTACCTGTAGCAAAGAGAACCTAAAATTTGTAGAGAGGATGAATTACTAAGAGTGAGAGAGATAGATTTGGTTAAGGAGATAATATTAGATATATATATATATGTGTGTGTGTGTGTGTGTGTGTGTGTGTGTGTGTGTGTGTGTGTGTGTGTGTGTGTGTGTGTGTGTGTGTGTGTGTTGGATTAGATATGAAAAAGAAAACAACAAGAAATCAAGAAAACATCAATGTAGAACACATCTTACTTGACAAACCCTTTGGCACCATTATTGATGGAGAGAGAAGAAGAGTGGATAATTCCACTTTGATTGATACATCAAGTACAAGACCTTCTTTGATTAGAGTTGATCTTCCAAGGTTAGCTTGTTGCAAGAATGGCTAGTCGTCTTCTAGGAGAAAGTGTAGGCTTAGGCTTATGTTAATGGCTAAGTACAATTTGGCATTACTACTCACTCCGTCATGAATTCCTCTCATCAATGGCTTAAAGGCATGAGTTTTTTCCAAGGAAGAAGAGGTCCCCTTTTATAGGTGAAGGGAACCCACAAGGGTTTACACAAGAAGAGAGGAGCCAGTGTGAAGATTAGACTTCTTGTACATCTTGCCATATATGTTGGTAGCATCCTACCACAGCTCCATCATTCTCCTTATTTTGCAGTTGCATCCCTTGTGTCTTCGAGGTTTCCCCTTCAACCTGTGGACGAGAAACTTCAGCAAGGGTTTGCCTCTCCCTCTTGATGATGTCAATGATCTCCTCGTGGAAATACACTTGCTTCACTCTCCCACTAGATTGGTAGCATCCTACCACAGCTCCATCATTCTCCTTATTTTGCAGTTGCATCCCTTGTGTCTTCGAGGTTTCCCCTTCAACCTGTGGACGAGAAACTTCAGCAAGGGTTTTCCTCTTCCTCTTGATGATGTCAATGATCTCCTCATCGAATTCACGCTTTGCAATGCCAAGAACTTCTCCCAGAGTGAACTCAGTCTTGCTATTCAAGATCCTTTCCTCCAAGACTTTCTTTAAATCTGTAGCAACCTCAATATCAGATTGTAGTTTATAAGTTGGGCCTTTTGTCTTACCTTTTGTTGGCTCTTTCTTCTTTCCTGTTGTAGACTCCTCCATGAGTACTTCAGGTGGAGATGCTCCTTTTGTTGAGGGTGTTTGAGAAGGAATTGAGTCACTTCTTCCCCCAGTTCTAGAAGCTCTTTTTGATGGTCCTTCATCAGCATTCTCACGTCTGCGCTTCTCTTCTACAATTGCCTCATTTTGTTGGCATTTTGTAATGTAGGCATGCACTGACAATAAGTCCATTGGATCATTCCATCCTGTTTCTAGACGTATGCAATCACCTGCTTCATGTAGAATCTCATTTGTAAGCTTTCCCTTTTTAGCTAATTGCATGACATTTGGCCAAATTTGACCATGATGGTCACTCATCTCTGCATCACAAAAATGCTCAATTTTTACTCCATAAGTAGCTGCCTCAATTGAAGAGGTGGCATGCTTGGTTGCCATATCTTCAACTAAGGTTTGCATTCCCCCCTTCCCAAAGTTAGTTCTCAAGGGTAGACCTGTCTCTCTTAAGTGGATTTTACCATCCTTAAAAAAGACAACATCTTTTGACAAAGCATCACTAAAATCATCACAATCCCTTTTTACATGGTCTATACTATCACACCAAATACATCTATTAATAAACCCTTCTTTGGGCTGTTGTCTTTGCCTAGGAAGTGGCCCTGATGGTTGGCCTTTTTCTTCAAGCTTTCCAAGCTTCACCTTCAAGTCACGCATTCCCTTCACAAGCTCATCTAGCATGGACTCATCAAACTTAGGAGCGATAAAAGTAGGCTTTACCATTTTGTCAGGAGTTGAGGTGGAAGGACTTGTAGTGTTTAGTACCATCTTGTCCCTTCTTCTTTGTCGTTTGGCAAGCAGTGAGACAGCACCTTCAACCTCATTCCAGTCGGTCTTTAGTCCTTGCTCAGCATCTTTATCTTCAAGAAGAAGCTCCAAATTTTCTTGAAACTCTTTACCTGTAGCTTGTAAGAAAAGATCTGTCTTTTCTGCATCTAGTGTGGCCCTTTCTGTCCTTGTGAGTTGTGCATAGCGCCGCTCAAATTTCCTAAGTAGTTCTGTTATTGATAGTCCTTGCTTTGGCTTGACTACCCATTCTAAGAATGTCCTTTTGGTCACTCTCTCAGAGTCCTCCATGAAATATTCCTCCTTTAAAGCTACTTTGAGTTCTTTCCAATTTCTCCCATGCCCATCTTTAATTGCCCTAACATGCTCCCTAATTTTGGGAGCAACAACTAGCTCAAAGCTTTGAATCATCTCACCTTCTGACACGCGATGCAGCTCCATCTCCTTCACATACTCGCGTAAGTACTTGGTTACATCTTTGCCATTCGATTGATCCATTCTGTTGACGACCGCTTGTATGGCCTTTGTTGCTGAAATCTCCCTTCTTTCAGTGGCATGTTGTTGTTGCATGAACATTGCAAATGCTTGAAACATTTGCATTGTTGTTGGGTCAAAATGCATACCTTGTTGCTCAACATGATCACCCATGGTTACCCACAAACTCTCACCCTGGCAGTTTCGCATCGGGTTCACCAAAAATATGTCAAGAAATTTGCGGTGTTGCCAAGAAAGCACCGGGCTTATGGCTGTGAGAGTTTGTGAGAGAACTCAACAAAAACTATATGAAGGAGTTAAACCATAGATGCCATGAAGACTAGGGTTTGGAAAGAAGTGCAATCAAAGAAGACTCACTCTTTCTCTCTTGCATTCACACACACAAAAAAAGAACGCAAAAGAGAATGTCAAAACAATACGAAGATGAAAACATTAAGGCTATGGTCATATCGTATCATGGGTAATATGAAAGGGTTAATGGATGAGTTAATGGCATTCAATCTTGGCTGACCAAATAGGCTACGAATTGTTCTTTGGAATTGTAGTTTTGTGCTTACCATAATATATATATTTTGTCTAGTGATTGGGATTAATTGTGTGTACAAATCCTCTTGGTTCATAGCAAGATAACTACGCTTACATCAAAAGAAAAATTATAGTCTATGAGAGGTAGTATGATGGGATCTGGTGATAGAAGTATTTCATTGAGCCTTTCAGGGCCAAAGAGAAACACTATACGTTGTTGAAAGTGTATTTTACGGCTAATCCATGCGTTAATTCTAATAGATCGTACAGAGTGAAAGCGATAGAAATGATCATCATGTGGGTTATTCATCTAGGATAGTATGTGAGAAATGTAGATATGAGAGAAGTGAAGAGATGAGAAGTTTCCCTCCCAAGCCCTATTCTTGCCCGTAGGCAATAAGGATACTGCGGGGAGAGATGTACCTGTAGCAAAGAGAACCTAGAGAGGATGAATTACTAAGAATGAGAGAGAGAGGTTTGGTTAAGGAGATGAGATTAGATACATATATATATGTTGGATTAGAGATGAAAATGAAAACAACAAAAAATCAAGAAAACATCAATGTAGAACACATCTTACTTGAAACCCTTCGGCAACATTATTGATGGGAGAGAGAAGAAGAGTGGATAATTCCACTTTGATTGATACACCAAGTGCAAGACCTTCTTTGATTAGAGTTGATCTTCCAAGGGTGAGAAACTAGAAAACCATAACTTTGGCCAAAAAAGCCATAAGACTCTGAAATTCTGGAAATCTGACCAAACAGGGTTGATATTGATTCAAATCACAAAGTGGTAGCACAAAACACTAGGAAACACTTGTCAGAGGGAGGAGACAAAATTTCATCAAATTTGGCCCAGGTACTACGATCGCGATCGGTGTACCTCAGTGTCAGATTTTCACAAGATTTGACATGTGCCTTCCTGATAAGATTCTAAACAACTTTGTCTAAGGCAACCATACCCAAAAACATCAAAAATCAAGGAAATCAGGCCACTTGGGTAAAACTAGCCTGACAGACCCAGAAAGTGCAAAATCTTGGCTTTTGGTGATCCAAATGCAAAAAGACTTTGGGGATAGACTTAAAACATCAGTGTCTACAAGCATGCCAAATTTGGTCTAATTTGGGCTCGGAACTACGATCGCGATCGATGTACATAAGGCCAAATTTTGACCAGATTTCATATGTTGGATCCTCAGGTGCTTACAAGCATAAAAGTCTAAAGGACCTAGAGCCAGAAACCTCAAAATACCTGTCAAACCATCTGAATACAGATCCAAGTCAAAAATTGCTAAACTGGCTTAGAAATTGACTTTTGGTAGACCAAAACACATCAAAACTGGGAAGGAATCATACATAGGGATAGCCTGTACACAAGACAATCCCAGGTATCTCTCAAATCCCAAATCAAACATCAAAATCAAATAAAACTGATAAATTTGGAAAAACAGGCACTTCCAACCAAGAAATTGTAAAAACTTGACTTTTTTGAGTCCAAATACAAAAGTGTGTGGCAGGTAGTCTTAAAATAGCCTAGTGAACAAGCTGGTGAAGTTTCATCTAATTTGGCCTAGAACTACAATCGCGATCGGTGTACCTCTGGCCCAGATCTAGCTCATTTTTGACATGTTCATAGACCTAGACTACTTAAGATACTACGAGTTGTCAAAACTCAAATTGGACATACTGTCAATAATCTGCAAGCAAAATTGTGTTGAGATCATTTTGAAGTGTTGAATTTGCTGACAGTTGGAATGATACAGTGATCTCATAGCCATCCAGTGTATTCATTTGCAGAGACCGATCAAGTAACAATCCATGCAGTCTCGCAGAAATTGGAAGATCATTCCATCTCCAGGTAAGAGGTTTGGATTCAGTCTCAGTAAATCCCACTTTCTTCATGTTTTTGAGATCGGGAAAACAAATCAACACCAGACACCTAAATTTAGCGGATCAAACAAGTGTTGCATGAAGAGAGGAGAGTGTAAACCAAAGGATAGTACAACTGTTAGAGCCGATCCTTGAAGAAGGCATCTCCGATACTTCTTCAGAGAGATCTTCCGAGTATTTCACAGAACACTTGGGACAATTAAAACTAAACGCAAGAGAAAACATGGCAACAGGACCATCAGACGCCTCGGCCACATTAAAGCTATTGTTCATCAAGTATCAATATGACAACAAGCAAGGTGCCAAGATATACAAAGATGGTATGGACCGCTACTGTGTGAAAATAAAAGATAGACCGAGTGAGTTCAGGGACTTAGTGCCTGTGAGATATAGCGGTGATAGGTACCTAGATGACGAGGGTATCATGTACTTGGTAGTCCTAAATCCTAACATTGTAGACAAGTGGGGATTAATGGGCACAAAAGCCAAAATAGACGAGGAACATGAGGAAAAGGCACCAACAATGAGCTTACCTAATGCGAGATTAAGGCGATAAAATGAAACGTTGAGAGTCAACACGGATAATGTCTACTTGGAGTTATACAAGTATAATAATGGAGAGCAAGATCTCTATTATAGATACGAGGAACCCTACGTCGGGGAGATGACTAAGCGGAAAAGACTTTATGTCTTCACCTACACAGAGGGAGCGGAAACAAAAATTGCCGCATACGACAAGTATGGAAGACGATATGCAGCAATCGATAAAAAAGAGTTGGAAGGATATACATACTTTGGGGCACCACTTCACCAGTACTATGTCACTCCAAGCCCACTAAGACTAGCACCTACAACTGTCGTGCCAGAACCGTTGGCCACAGGTGGAGGGAGGACTCATGTAGCTGATTCTTTCAGTCGACCTCATTATTCAATGCCAAGCCCCATGGGAACGTTACATTCCAGAGAATCAATGGCTAGGAATCGAGGTAGTGCAGTTCCTATCTCTACACATACAGCTGTAGGTCCGACATTTGCAGCCACCCCATCACATTTGCCTCCTAGTAGTAGATTTGGGGCAGGGGAGCCAACGAGAGCAACCTACGACCTCCATGATGCCCGAGAACGATTAAGTCGAGACACGGGAGCAATGAGATTGACCGCAGACCATAGATGGATCAGGCCATCCCAAGTAGCAAAGTGCATGCCAAAGAAGTATAGCGGATCGGGGGATCCATATGCCCATGTATTGCTCTTCAAGCAAGTCTTAAGAGCAGAACAAATCACTGATTTCCATACTCAATACGAGGGATTCGGGTTGACCTTGGAAGGGACGGCCTTAACATGGTTTCAACCTTTAAACCCTGAAACTTGTCCAAATATTGAACATGTATTGCGCGAGTTCACGAAAGAATTCTCAGAACGGGGTATAAAGCATAATACCGTATCGCAGATATACGCTTTTGGACAAAGTGAGAATGAAAAAGTGAAGGAAGAAACCTTGAGATTCAAGAAATACATTGAGAGATGCCCGAGGAGGGAATTACCACAGAACGAGAGATTGTTTGTGCTGTTCGTTGAAGGACTTAGGAATGAAACCTTGAAAAAGAACCTTCACTTAAAATCCTGTAGCACGTTTCAACAGGTTACAAGGGAAGCGTTATATCTTGTCGACAAATGCAAAGCATATGGGGAAGTGTCAGAGGATACTGATTCAGTAACCAGTGGCTCTTCATCCATTAAAAGTGAACCCTCTACCAAGAAAGATGCTCAGGCGTCCTTGATGCCGACTAATCAAATGATAGAGGAGGTAACGAAGAGAATGCAGCAACATATGAGATCAAATCCAGTGATGAGATAGTCTCAGACAAGGAAGTGTGACATATGCGGGGGGGATCATCCGACGCCGTGGTGCACATAACAGTCGAAGGCACCAGTTGCGAATGGACGAGTACTGAAATGGTGCGCCATAGAACAAAAAAGGAAAAATCATAGCACGGAAGAGTGTTTTTATAACAAAAACTATGTGAGAGAAAGACCGTATGGACCTCCAGCAGGACCATCCCAACCACCTCCTCCAAGATATCAAGTTGGACCAAATATGAATTTGGTAGCAAGAGCAGACAGACATCAACCTGTGTTGGGTCAACAACCTCCATTACCACAGGAAAATAGATCCATGATTAGGTATGCTCAACCTTGTGAAACATCACTAGGAACAAACAGTACACTTCAAGCTTCTTATTATGAGGAACCAAATGAGCCTTACGCAATAGAACCTGAATCACAAATGTACGCAGACGAAGCCTATCAACTGTGGGGAAATAGCGAGGGTATGGCACCGCCAACATATGTAGCACAACCTTCGAGAGATCAATATTTGGTAGACGAAAGAACGTTAATGTTCATTGCGAACCAGAATTACAAACCAAGAGGATATCCTAATAGAGCAAGACAACCTATGGGACCACCTCCTCAAAATCAACCACCAATTGGACAGTGCTATAGATGTGGCAGTACGGATCATTGGGAGCGTAACTGCCCTTTCAAAGGTGAAAGAGTTAAAATTTTTGGGTTTTGTGACGGATGTGGTGTGAATCACATATTGCCAGATTGCCCAAAGAATCCGAACAACAAGGGAAAAGCAACTATGAATATTGTGGGGGTGATACCAAGTGCAAGCAGCGGATCAAAAACCGATCCCATGATCCAAATCAATGCGATAACTAGAGCCCAAGCCAAGAACTTAGGGAAAAACGAGCCTTTGAAGGAAAAGGTCGAGTTGCCGATACCCACAGAAAAAGAGAGTTTATCCATGAGAACCCAGCGAAAATCCTGGAAGGCGAAATGAGACAGGATGAAAACAAGAAGATTGAACACCCAAATTGCCATGACAAACAAATTGCATGAAATGAAGGAGCAACTCAAACGAGAGAGAGAGAGTAAAACTGTTGAGGTTAACAACATGCCGAGGAAAGCGTCCTTAGGGGGATCAGTCTTGGTTGAGAAAGTGCTAGAGCCGTTAGATGCTCTATTACAAGCGTACGAAGCAAGGCTAAAAACAAACCAAACCTTAGAGCAGAGATGGTTAACTTATCCTCAACGAGAAGTGGAAATGAAGCGTTTGAAAATGTGTAAACACCTCATTGAAACAACCCAGGCGTTGATGGAACCTAAGGAGGTTAGAACCCCAGAACAAGAAGTGTTGATTCACAAAGAGAGAGAAAAACTAAAAATTGATGAACCAAAACAAGTAAACTGACCCAGACCTGAAACGATACTGTCACTGGATCATCGGGTGGTGTCGAACACGACTGATGACACCAAGTCAATGACGATAATGCCAATTCCAGAAGTTGAAGAACAATGGCCACAACACTTATGGGAAACCATTAGAAACAGAAAGAACGGAAGCGCTATCAAGAAGTAGGCGATCTTGCTAGGAAGGCACCGGGCCTCTTGCTGTGAGAGTTTGTGAGGAAGCTCAAGGGTTATGAGAAAGAGCTAAGATGTAGATAACATAGATTCTGGAGCTAAAGAAGAAATGTAGCCAAAGAAGCCGCTCACTTTTCCTTACAAACACACACGTGATGGAGAGATCTCATGAAAGAGAGTCAGAACAAAACAAAAATGAAAACATCGAGATTACGATCATATCGTATCATGGATAGGATAAAAGGGTTACTGGATGAGTTAATGATATTTAATCTTTGTCGTCCAAATAAGCTGCGGATTGCTCTTTGGAACTGTAGCTTTATGCTTACTATAATGTATATGTTTTGTCTAGCGATTGGGATTAGTTGTGAGTACAAATCCTCTTGATTCATAATAAAATAACCACATTCACATCAAAAGAGAAGTCATAGTCAATAATAGGTAGTATGATGGGATCTGGTGAGAGAAGTATTTCGTTGAGCCTTTAAGGACCAAATAGAAACACTATGCGTTGCTGAAAGTGAATCTTTTGACTAATCCAAATGTTGACCCTAATAGATTGCACTGAATGGAATTGAAAGAAATTACTTCTATGTGGATTATGGTTATTCATCAATGATATACTTAGTATGTTCAAATATAAAGGTGTGAAAGAAGTGAAAGGAGAAGAAGAAGAGAGTTTCTCTCCCAAGCCCTATTGTTGCCCTTAGGCAATAAGGATATTGCAGGGAGAGAAGTACCTGTAGCAAGGAGATTCTAGAGTTTGTGGAAGAGAATGAGAACCTTAAGAGAGAGAGATACTTGTGGAAGATGAAGATATGGTTACTAACCTTGTGCTCATAATTGTTTCCCGCAAGAAGGTTGTACTCATTACATTGACAAGGTTGCTGCTTGAATACCTTCCAATGAAACAATTAGGACACAACAAGAGAGATCAAAGGAGGAGTAAGATAGAATTAGAGATAATAGATCTAAGTGTGGTGGTGGTATTAAAGATAGATAATGAGAGATAGAGATAGAGTTAGAGACAAGTATTGGACTAGATATGCAAATGAAAGTAAAACTAGCAACATATATTTTACATGAGAGCAATCGCCACCACCTTAATGGGGAGAGAAGATCAGGCAAGACTTCAGCCTTTCTTCAAGAGAAAGTGTGGCACTAAGATGAGTGTGTCACTATGGAATTGAGCTATTCTCACTCACTCATAACTTGCCCCAATGAAGAGAAGGTTGCCCTTTTTATAGGTGAGGGAGCCATGTTTTACATAATCACTTGATTAGGCTAAAGAGTTAGCCCAAATAAAATGTTCTTTGGATATTTCTAAAAATGGGAAATATTAGGACTCAAAATATCATGAAATTCAGCATTTCTGGTCATTGAGGCTCCATGTGGGTGCATGATGTATGTGGGCCCCTCCTAGGCATCTGTGTTGCTCCAACAAGGGGTCCCAACTTGTGTGTCTTGTCCTTCAAGGCATCTTTGAGGTGTCACATTCACATGCTTATATCTTTTATCCTCAAAATATCTTATTTTATGGAAAAAGACCAAGATTACCTCTTTTCACTTGCTTCACCTATTTACCATCTCTTCTTGCAGTGTAGTTGTGAGAGGGTTTTTCATTGGTTTCCCTGTAACTTTTGACCTGTAACTCGGATTGGCATGCTTCAAAAGGCAAAATTGGCCTACTAAAAGAGCTTGAATTGGTTTTTGCCTTTTATCCACGCCCTTAGGTCAGGATTTTCAAATTGGGATGGTCCAAGAAGCTTTGGATCTTCCTTTTCATAAAGTCTTCTAGTAGGCCCTTCCCTCTTGTATGTATCCAAGAAGGTATGCATTATTGAAGGGTTATATTATTAGATAAATGTGAAAAGAAGAAAATAATCTATATATGGTAGGGTATAGCTGAGATATTAGAAAAAATATACAAATGCTTTTCCCCAAGACAAAAAGAGGCACAATCATTGATACTTCTCTTGCAGTACTTTCTAATAGTAATGTACATTTATATTACTTCCAAGGTAAATACTAAGGTATGGTAGAAAGCTTTTATTTATGCATATGAGTATTATATGAAGTATACTTATGCGTCAAAAAGTCACAAGATAAATCGTTTAATGCCCGTTCCCACTATATACGTGCCACAGCAGGACATCCACCCCTCTAAACCTGCACATCCTCCGGTATGTGCCACATTGTCTCTTTGTAAGATCAACCCTCTTGTACATCTTCATTGCTTTCTTCTTCACTTGATGATTCCAAAGCTTCATGTTCGCTTTAATCTTCACCTGTGTTTTGCTCTTCTTCCTCATCAACATCTTCTAGATCATTGTCTCCTCTTCTCTTAAACATTTTGATCCTTTAACCTGCAATGGAAATCTTTACTTATGTACCATCTAGTTCAGACAAGCTGTAAGTAGCATTTTCATGCACATGCTTTACGACATACGGTCCAAACCATCTTTTTGAGAACTTGCGCATGACTGTGTGCTGGTTATCAATGCTACTATCATACACTAAAATCCAATCACCTTTGTCAATTTCTTTGCTCCTGAGTCAATGTAGTTTATCAAAGTAGTCCTTGTTTTTCAACCTTGCATTTTTTAGTCTTTCTTTGTAGCTTCAATGTCTCCAGGTCTTCTCTCTAGTTGCCTTATACGCAGTGTAAGGAGATCTTCCCTGTTAAGCCCCTCTTGCCAAGGTAGTACATTCCATGTGGGAATTGTGTCTTCAATCGGCATCACTGGCTTTTGACCATACATTAGCTCCGCAGGCATGTAGCCATTTACTGAGCTATGTGTTGTACGATCGGCCCATAAAGCATATGGTAACAGTTTTGGCCACTCACCAACTCTTACTTCACAAGCCTTGGCCAAAGCTTTGATGATAGGAGGATTCCCTCTTTCACTCTTTCCATTGCCTTCAGGGTTGTAAGTTGTGGTAAGAGAAAGCTTGATTCCTAATCTGGTGAAGAACTCCCTTGCTTCCTCAGCATCCAGCTCTCCTATATCTGCAGTGATCTTTGCCACACAACCATAACGGCAAATCACCTCATCAAGAAGGAATTTGCACACAGCTTCTGTGGTTTTAGCTCTTAATGCTCTTCCTTCAACCTGGTTAGTTAGGTCCTCTCGTGCAAGAACCAAGTATCTCATCTGCCAGAGTCCTAAAGGCATTGTGACTAGATCCACAACCCATTTATAGTGCATGGCTAGTGGATATGTAGGGTGCAATCCATCACGATGTCGGACATTTGAATACATTTGACAAGTTACACATGACTCTACAAATTGAGATACATCTTTATACATACCCTTCCATGAGTATTTTTCTTTCAACTTGGAGAAGGTTGCCCACACACCCCTGTGTCCAACCCATGGACTCTCATGAAACTCTTGCATGAGCTTTACTTGAGTCTCTTTTTTACATATAACCCGTTGTGGTGTAGCACCCTTTTGTTTAGGATGCTTCCACAAGTAACCATCCCTCAAAAAGTACCCATATGCTTTCCTGTGTATCCTCCTGAATGCTTGTTAAGACCAATCATCCTGTTTTGCTAGAGTACTCAAATAGCTTCCAATAAGAAGCCAATCACCTTCAAAAAGATCTTTCAACAACAATTCAAGTGTATTAGTCATGCAGACATAGTTACCTTTGACATGAGAGATGGAATAGAACTTTGTGCCCACATCATCTCCCTCATCAATCATCTGTGACTCATCTTCATACCTTGCCCTTGATAGCATATCTGCCACTATATTGTCTTTACCTGCAATGTGCTTGAACCCGGGATTTAAGGACTTAATGTAGGCAATCCACCGCAACATAGCAATGTCTGGCATTGAGCAGCTTGTAATCATCCCAAGAAGTGGTAGACAATCTGTTTCTACAACCACACATGCACCAATTAGGTACTCTTTCCCACTTTTCAAGGCTGTAACCATACCCCATAACTCTCTCTTTATCTGTGGATAGTTTCTTTGGCGAGTACTTAGTACCTTTTCTCCAAATCTTACCACATACCTATGTCCTTCTTTGTCATCTTGCCCTATTGCCCATCCAATCCCTGTAGGACTCGTGTCTACTGTCACAATTACTCGCCTTTGACACTCATAATCTACCTTTCTCAAAGTCGTGTTGTTGACTAGAGAAACTCCTTTAGCTTTTTCATGGATTTTACATGTGCTTCTGTCCATTTAAACTTTTGATTCTTTCTAAGCAGCTGATAAAGAGGATCAGTTACATGTGCATAATGTGGAATCCAAATAACATAGAAGACACATGCTCCCAGAAACCTTCTAACCTCAGTGATGCTAGTGCATGTTTCTTTCATTCTTTGGATGGCATCTACCTTTGTTGGACAAGGTTTCCTACCATATAGCCCGCACATGTGCCCCACAATGACCACTTCATTGACACCAAACATAGACTTTTTCCCTGACAATGTAAGATTCACTTCTTCCAGCCTAGACAAAATTTTATCACAATCATTTATGTTATTTACCACAAACCTGTGACATCCCTTGAGATCCAAAGCTTCATCTTTGTCACTTTCTTCACATCCTTTGATAGGCAAATCATCAATGAAAGGCATTGTGATTTGAGAAATAAAGTCACGTAAGACCTTATTCATCTCATTCATCATATGCGCAACCGAGTTGGTTGCTCCCTGTGGCAAGGTACACATCCTTACCAAACCCAAAGGTGTCCTCATGGTTGTCAAGTCTCTGCTTTCGATTGCAAGCTGAAATTGATCATACCCTGAGTAGAGATCCCCCATTGAGTAGATTGCCCTCCTTGCAAACGCCTCTGCAAACTCATCCACAATTGGACCTGTACCTACATTTCTAATTGTCACCTTGTTCACTGGTTGCATATCTTGGATGAAACGTAGAGAACCATTCTTCTTTGGAACTGTGAACCACCTATTTGAGTATGGAGCACAAGAAGGCTCCAAGATTTCCATTTTAATTTTCTCATTCAGTAGCTCTACTAACTTTGGCAAATGAGCCTTTGGAACCGGAATAGGCCGTAGATTCCAAGGCACATGAGGTATTGTGAAAATTACCATTGGAGCTACAATAGAAGAATCAACACATCCTATCTCATGTGGCTCAAATGCAAAAGCCTTACCATGCTTTGAAAGCATTTCTTTGAATCACTTTGTCTCCTCCTGTGTTAGAAACTCCTCGCAACCAATTTGCAACTCTTGAAAAGACTCCTTTGTGAAGGTATGCCCAATCTTTTTAGGATTCCTCAAACTTGGTTGTAAAGAAGCCTGCTCAATCTTTTCCCTGTTGTTGGGTGGTAAGGGTGAAGCTACTGGTTTCACCTTTTTTGCTACACTCTTGTACTTAGTTTCAACATGGACTTTTGGGCCAACTGTTTGGCTTGCTTTAAAGGCTTCTATTACTTGATACATTTCCATAGAGCAAACTTCCACAACTTCATTTTCAAGATGCAAATTAGACCCCATTATAGCATCAAGCTCACCCATAGCATCTACAAAAGAAACTTGTTCACACAAACCCAAAACATTTTTAGTAGGCTCTAGCAACCCACTCTTTTTCATGCCTATTTGTACATTATGCACATATTGCCTCTCACATCTCTTCAAATCTTCAAGTTTTTTAAAACATACTGATCCATTCCTTGTTACCAAGGAGCCCGTTGAAAAATTTTCACCTATTTTTTGATGAGGCGAGACCCTTTTTCTTTCTGTACCACTGCAATCTCGCTTTACAATGGTACTTGGCCAAAACCCATCATTTCTCTATGATCATGAAACTCTTTGCTCACCTTTGGTAGAGGATGTTCTCTGAACTGGTCACGATTTCTTTCATCGTTTACACAAACTATGAGAAACTGGACAGCTCGTTTACCATCTTTGCTACGTATCCTAGCATATGCTGAACCATCATCCATTACCTTTGTTTCCATTTGAACTCCCACAATGTAGGGTTGTCCAAGGATGAGATGATATGAAGATGTATCCTGTACAAAGAAGTTTTGGTCAATCTTTACATCACCTATTGTTACCTTCACACCTGGACATGCTGCATACAATTCACCGGATGAATTGTTTGCCACTTTTACCATCCAGCCATGATCTGTGTCCTTTGGCCATTTGCACTTGTTGTAGAGACTCTTTGACATTATGTTTATTTCTTAACCATGGTCAATCAAGGCAACAAATGGCTCTTCAAGATCACCTACCTTGACCAAATTTTCTGTAGTAGCCCTTTTCCAATGACTTCGTGAATAGTAACTCCTAGGAATATCTTCAACTTCTTCATCATCATTTGAGAAATGCACTTACTTCACTCTCCCACTAGATTGATAGCATCCTACCACAGCTCCATCATTCTCCTTATTTTGTAGCTGCATCCCTTGTGTCTTCGAGGTTTACCCTTCAACCTGTGGATGAGAAACTTCAGCAAGGGTTTGCCTCTTCCTCTTGATGATGTCAATGATCTCCTCATCGAATTCACGCTTTGCAATGCCAAGAACTTCTCCCAGAGTAAACTCAATCTTGCTATTCAAGATCCTTTCCTCCAAGACTTTCTTTAAATCTGTAGCAACCTCAGTATCAAATTGTAGTTTATAAGTTGGGCCTTTTGTCTTACCTTTTGTTGGCTCTTTCTTCTTTCCTGTTGTAGACTCCTCCATGAGTACTTCAGGTGGAGACGCTCCTTGTGTTGAGGTTGTTTGGGAAGGCATTGAGTCGCTTCTTCCCCCACTTCTAGAAGCTCTTTTTGATGGTCCTTCATCAGTATTCTCACGTATACGCTTCTCTTCTACAATCGCCTCATTTTACTGGCATTTTTTAATGTAGGCATGCACTGACAATGAGTCCACTGGATCATTCCATCCTGTTTCTAGACGTATGCAATCACCTGCTTCATGTAGAATCTCTTTTGTAAGCTTTCCCTTTTTAGCTAATTGCATGACATTTGGCCAAATTTTACCATGATGGTCACTCGCCTCTTCATCATTAAGGTCCTCAATTTTTACTCCATAAGTAGCCGCCTCAACTGAAGAGCTGGCATGGTTAGTTGCCATATCTTCAACTAAGGTTTGCATTCCCCCCTTCCCAAAGTTAGTTCTCAATGGTAGACCTGTCTCTCTTAAGTGGATTTTACCATCCTTAAAAAAGACAACATCTTTTGACAAAGCATCACTAAAATCATCACAATCCCTTCTTACATGGTCTGTACTATCACACCAAATACACCTATTAACAAACCCTTCTTTGGGCTGTTGTCTTTGCCTAGGAAGTGGCCCTGGTGGTTGGCCTTTTTCTTCAATCTTTGCAAGCTTCACCTTCAAGTCACGCATTCCCTTCACAAGCCCATCTAGCATGGACTCATCAAACTTAGGACCGATAAAAGTAGGCTTTACCATTTTGTCAGAAGTTGAGGTAGAAGGACTTGTAGTGTTTACTACCATCTTGTCCCTTCTTCTTTGTCGTTTGGCAAGCAGTGGGACAGCACCTTCAACCTCATTCTAGTCATTCTTTAGTCCTTTCTCAGCATCTTTATCTTCAAGAAGAAGCTCCAAATTTTCTTGAAACTCTTTACCTACAGCTTGTAAGAAAACATCTGTCTTCTCTGCCTCTAGTGTGGCCCTTTCTGTCCTTGTGAGTTGTGCATAACGCCGCTCAAATTCCCTAAGTAGCTCTCTTATTGATAGTCCTTGCTTTGGCTTGACTACCCATTCTAAGAATGTTCTTTTGGTCACTCTCTCCGAGTCCTCCATGAAATATTCCTCCTTTAAAGCTACTTTGAGTTCTTCCCAATTTCTCCCATGCCCATCTTTAATTGCCCTAACATGCTCCCTAATTTCGGGAGCAACAATTAGCTCAAAGCTTTGAATCATCTCACCTTCTGACACGCGATGCAGCTCCATCTCCTTCACATACTCGCGTAAGTACTTGGTTACATCTTTGCCATTGAATTGATCCATTCTATTGACGACCTCTTGTATGGCCTTCGTTTGCTGAAATCTCCCTTCTTTCAGTGGCATGTTGTTGTTGCATGAACATTGCAAATGCTTGAAACATTTGCATTGTTGATGGGTCAAAATGCATACCCCGTTGCTCAACATGATCACCCATGGTTACCCACAAAATCTCACCCTGGCAGGTTCGCGTCGGGTTCACCAAAAATATGTCAAGAAGTAGGCGGTCTTGCCAAGAAGGCACCGGGCCTCTTGCTGTGAGAGTTTGTGAGGAAGCTCAAGGGCTATGAGAAAGAGCTAAGATGTAGATAACATAGATTCTAGAGCTAAAGAAGAAATGTACCCAAAGAAGCCGCTCACTTTTCCTTACAAACACACACGTGATGGAGAGATCTCATGAAGGAGAGTCAGAACAAAACAAAAATGAAAACATCGAGATTACGATCATATCGTATCATGGGTAGGATAAAAGGGTTAATGGATGAGTTAATGATATTTAATCTTTGTTGTCCAAATAAGCTACGGATTGCTCTTTGGAACTGTAGCTTTGTGCTTACTATAATGTATATGTTTTGTCTAGCGATTGGGAATAGTTGTGAGTACAAATCCTCTTGATTCATAATAAAATAACCACATTCACATCAAAAGAGAAGTCATAGTCAATAATAGGTAGTATGATGGGATCTGGTGAGAGAAGTATTTCGTTGAGCCTTTAAGGACCAAATAGAAACACTATGCGTTGCTGAAAGTGAATCTTTCGACTAATCCAAATGTTGACCCTAATAGATTGCACTGAAGGGAATTGAAAGAAATTACCTCTATGTGGATTATGGTTATTCATCAATGATATACTTAGTATGTTCAAATATAAAGGTGTGAAAGAAGTGAAAGGAGAAGAAGAAGAGAGTTTCTCTCCCAAGCCCTATTGTTGCCCTTAGGCAATAAGGATACTGCGAGGAGAGAAGTACCTGTAGCAAGATGATTCTAGAGTTTGTGGAAGAGAATGAGAACCTTAAGAGAGAGAGATGATTGTGGAAGATGAAGATATGGTTACTAACCTTGTGCTCATAATTGTTTCCCGCAAGAAGGTTGTACTCATTACATTGACAAGGTTGCTGCTTGAATACCTTCCAATGAAACAATTAGGACATAACAAGAGAGATCAAAGGAAGAGTAAGATAGAATTAGAGATAGATCTAAGTGTGGTGGTGGTATTAAACATAGATAATGAGAGATAGAGATAGAGTTAGAGACAAGTATTGGACTAGATATGCAAATGAAAGTAAAACTAGCAACATATATCTTACATGAGAGCAATCGCCACCACCTTAATGGGGAGAGAAGATCGGGCAAGACTTCAGCCTTTCTTCAAGAGAAAGTGTGGCACTAAGATGAGTGTGTCACTATGGAATTGAGCTATTCTCACTCACTCATAACTTGCCCCAATGAAGAGAAGGTTTCCCTTTTTATAGGTGAGGGAGCCATGTTTTACATAATCACGTGATTAGGCTAAAGAGTTAGCCCAAATCAAATGTTCTTTGGATATTTCTTAAAATAGGCAATATTAGGACTCAAAATATCATGAAATTCAGCATTTTTGGTCGTTGAGGCTTCATGTGGGTGCATGATGTATGTGGGCCCCACCTAGGCATCTTCTGTGTGGCTCCAACAGGGGGTCCCAACTTGTGTGTCTTGTCCTTCATGGCATCTTTGAGGTGTCACATTCACATGCTTATGTCTTTTATCCTCAAAATATTTTATTTTATGGAAAAAGACCAAGATTACCTCTTTTCACTTGATTCACCTGTTTACCATCTCTTCTTGCAGTGTAGTTGTGAGAGGGTTTTTCACTGGTTTCCTTGTAACTTTTGACCTGTAACTTGGATTGACATGCTTCAAAAGGAAAAATTGGCCTACTAAAAGAGCTTGACTTGGTTTTGGCCTTTTCTCCACGCCCTTAGGTTGGGATTTTCAAATTGGGATGGTCCAAAAAGCTTTGGATCTTCCTTTTCATAAAGTCTTCTAGTAGGCCCTTCCCTCTTGTATGTATCCAAGAAGGTATGCATTATTGAAGGGTTATATTATTAGATAAATGTGAAAAGAAGAAAATAATCTATATATGGTAGGTTATAGCTGAGATATTAGAAAAAATATACAAATGCTTTTCCCCCAGACAAAAAGAGGCACAATCATTGATACTTCTCTTGCAGTACTTTCTAATAGTAATGTACATTTATATTACTTCAAAGGTAAATACTAAGGTATGGTAGAAAGCTTTTTTTTATGCATATGAGTATTATATGAAGTATACTTATGCGTCAAAAAGTCACAAGATAAGTCGTTTAATGCCCGTTCCCACTATATACGTGCCACAGCACGACAACGCGACGTTACAGTCTGTTGCAATTCGTGAGATTAACCTGGATAACGGATTTTATCCAGTCGATATGGAATCGATGTATGGGGATGCGGGAACAGAGATTTCGGTGGAAATCAAAGCCCAATCCTTGAAAACCGTGCCTTCATTTATAGGTGAACATGAGGCACAATCGGAGATAAGGTTAGTTCCTTCCCATATGAGAACTATTCCACATATGGTTGACTCAAAAAGTCTTCAAGAGATGCTGTCGACACCTATAACATGCACAATCACGCTGTCCAAACTCTTGAGAGTCAGACCACACTTATGGGAAGACATGGGGAAACATTTGGAGCACAAAGGAGTAAAGATTCCTCTTCCGACAAACCCTAAGGGAGAAGAAAACAAACAAGAAAATCAACCCAAAGCCCAACTAGTGTCCATAAACAAGGTCGGAGATTACTGTGAAGGCGAGGAGGGTAATACAACCTTACCTGTTGAATATCAGGATATAAAAACGATAGCTATCCTAGACAGTGGAGCGGGAGTGGCGATTGCGACAAAGCAAATCTGGGAGAAATGGGGCCGTCCAACTCTCAGGAAAACGAGAATGAAACTGCAACTCGCAAATGGGTATGTAGAGAGACCATTGGGAATCCTGGACCAAATTTTGTAACTTCATGTGGAATTAACTATGAGCACACCTTTGCTGTGGTGGATTTCAGGAAAATGAACAACTTTGACATTATTTTGGGACGACCATTTATGCGTCAACTCAAAATGATACAAGATTGGGGGTATGACCAAATCTACCTAAGGCACGAAGAGCTAATAACAAAAATCAACATGAAGGATCAGAGCTACAGAGACGTTGCAAAAACACCAGTGCAAGAATTTAATTCAACCACTGTAAATGAAAAAGAAATACCTGCATGGATGCAAACAAAAGCGCATGTCTGGATGTGTGGAGCATCTAATTGTGGAGACATAATCAAAGAGGAATGCGTTTTGGAAAGATCCGTAGAAGACGAGGCTTATTTCCCAGAACCTTTCCCGGAAAATTTATTTGAGCCATTCGGGTGGAGTCAAATATTGTCAACCTTGGACGTATGTGTTAACGAATGCACCCCTATAAAATTTTGTGACGAAGAATTGACCACCCCAAGTGGAGGCAGAAGTGGTTGGACAAAAGGCCACAGGATCTAACCAATTACCACAACGCTCCTCAACATATACAAATAGATCCTACATTCTGCCCAGTCCCTCGAAGACACACTTGGGAGGAGTTCGCCACATGGAAAAACTCAAGGCCACAAAAACTGAATTACCCGGTCTTGACAGCGCAGCAACCCCCTATTGTAGCCTACATGGTCAACACACTGAATTCGACAATCACATTGCTGCGGGATGTCCCCGACTTGGCGTGTCAAATGCTAGTAAAGATAGCCCGGATGATCGTCACCTGCACCCAGGTGTTTAAAGACACTAAAGGCGTCGATCATCCGTGGAATGTTTTCTTCGAAGGAAACAGAGGCATCTGCTGGAATCTACAGAATTCACCGCCACGACACATATTGATGGCCATGTACTCCAAGCTAATGTACCTGCCCTCACACTACTTGTAGACATTCGAAGAGGCCTTCGTCACAGGATTCTTCAAAATTGACTCAAGGATTTTCCATCCTATGGCGAAGGACCTCAAGGCAAGGTACGTAGCATACCAACACATGTTATCTGAAAATCCATTCAGACAGCATCAAGAAGCCCTGGAAGTCGTTCTGGGAACAAGAAGTTTTTCAGAGACACTTGCTTCATTCGAGCAACAAGCACTGAACATGCACGAGGGCGTGCAAGGATAAGGAAGGGGGGAGTGTTTGGCGGACGAAGCAACAAGCGGCCGTTTCCAGAGAAGGATCATATTTTTCTGGGAAACCATTGTAAAATTCTTTTGTAAGGAAGCATCTCTAAGCCGAGAATTTATCAAAGGATGTATGATTATTCTTATGGGAGCAATTGTATATTAGAGAGCCAGTTAGAAGTTTAGGAGCTTATGGCCGGACAAGCCATTTGTAAAGGCCTAATCTATAAAGGTCATTTTTTGTAAGTTTGAACATAATCTTTTTGATGGAAAACTGAGAAGACAGCGTACGTTTGGGAGCTCCTTCTTGTTCAAACTTGTAATCTTCGCCATTGCGGCTACGGTAATCCAAATTCAGATTTGTTTATTGCATTGTGTTCCTCTCATCTTGCTCTTCCATTCAAGTGTAATCATTCAAGATTCAGTGTAGGTTTTCAACTACGAGTTTGAGGCCTTAAATTGATGTTTTGAGTGTCTATATGCGTGTTTTATGTTGTTTTGACCCTAGGAGGGGCTTTAGGCTAGGGACCCTAAAACGACCCATTAGGATCACCTGTTCACTGTTTTTTCTGACTTTGGGATGAACGATCGTGATCATTGTACCTCTCCAGAATGCTATGACAGTGATAGGATATGTTCCTGATAATCCCTTGTAGCTTCCCTTCAAGTTTCGTGTGATTCCGATATGATTTGCATGGTAAACGGGCGTGATGATTGTAGAGCTGTGTAGGAGGACATAGGCAGATTACTTGGCGGTAATGCGTTTGATTTGCTTGTAGAGTTAGTAGTTGCATCTCTTCGAGTTCACTTCATTAGGAATGACACCCTAGTGAGTTTCCATGCCTCATCCGAGTCGCTTCCCTTGTATTGATAAATATGTTGATGCTTGAGAGCTATGCTATGGACGTCCGTTGTGGCGACCCGCAAATACACCTCTTCTTGGTCCTCGATCTCCGGTGGGTCTTCAATAGTTGGTTCTTGAGGTGGCTCTCCTTTGTAAGGCTTTAGTAGGCTCACATGGAAAGCATTGTATGAGCCAATGGTTGGGAAACTTGAGTTGATAGGCCATCTCATTGATTGGCCTAAGGATCTGGAAGGGACCATAGTACCTTTTTGCTAACTTAACATAGTACTTTTGATGTCCCGTAGGATTCTTGCCCATGGTGTGCCTTAATCGAGCCTTTGGAAATTTGAGTAAGACCCAATCATTTTCTTTAAAGTCTTGGGCTCTTTTGTGCTTGTCAGCAACAACCTTTTGCCTTTGCTGTGAGATAGAGATAGCATCCTTAATCTCTTGGAAAGATTCTCGTAGGTCTCGGTTATACTCATCTGCAGCAAAGATATTCCCGTGTACCTAAAGTAGCAAGGGACTTTTGATCTTCCCTCAATTACCTCAAAAGGTGCCTTTCCCGTGGAAATATGTACAGTGTTATTGTAAGCATACTCCACTAAGGGTAAGTACTTCTCCCATTGGGATCTTTGATCTACTTCCATTACGTAGGCTTTTAGTAGATCGAGAATTGTTAGGTTAGCTATTTCACTTTGGCCATTTGTTTGCGGGTGATAGGCCGAAGAGAAGTTTAGCCTTGTTCTTAAATTCTCAAAGAGACCCTTCCAGAAATTACTGGTCATTCTAGGATCTCTATCCGACACTATGGACATTGGCAAGCCAAGTCTTACCGTGTGGCGAGCGAGATTTTCCGAGCAAAGGATAATCCGAGCAAATGAATGAATAAATAGATAGATCATTTGAAGTTTTCCTTGGAAAAATCAACTATTCAAGTTCCACCTCTAGGGAGCTCCACCTCTAGGGAGTGGTATATTTTGATTATATATGTGTAACTCAAGTGCGATTGATTTTTTTCGAGTGAGAAAAAAAACAAGTGAGTCCCTGGCTTTGAGTTGTAGGTCCCAAAACTTGTCTACATATTTGTGAATGGATTCGTAAGGAGAGAAATTTGAGCTTTGCCATTTGGTGAGTACTTTGTCTTTGGCATCGGTGGACAAAAATTGCATCATAATGGAAGCTCTTAAAGCTTTCCATGGTCATGGAGCTTCACCGTTGGCCCATAGGCTAGACCACCATTTCCTGGCAAGCTTTTGAAAGTGCATAGCTACATGCCGTAGCTTAGAGGACTCCGTGAAGCCCTCATCTCCAAACGTCGCATTGAATTGTTGGATAAAGGCCAAGACTTTGTCCGTAGCACCAAAGGTGCCATCGTAGGTAAGGAAAGAGATGCTCTTCCCTCCCTCTTTGAACTTCTTGAGCTTGGATGACCTCTTCCATGCGGCATAGGATTTCCTATGGCCTCTTCTTTTTGATGGTTCAAAGGTTGCACCATCACTTTCTTCAGAAGATGAAATATGTGAGGAAGATTGAGAAGAGGGTGACCTCTTTCTCGCCTTTTTCTTGCCTTGATCTTTGTTGTCTTGACCATCACTTTCATAAGAGGAAGAGGATGAAGAAGATGGAGAAGAGGGTGTCCTCTTTCGCGCCTTTTTCTTCTCTTGATTTTTGTCATCCCTCTTTGAAGTATGGTGTGGAGAAGTATGTGATGGTCTTCTTTGTTTTGGAGGTGATGGAGAGCGTTTAGCCCGCCGTCTTCGTGGAGCCATCTCCAACGAGGTGGCGGGAGAATCACTTCTTTCTCGTTCCTTCTGTGGAGGCTCTTGAATTCTCCTTTCAGAAGGAGATGTGTCATCAAGGATCAAATTTTTGAGCCCTTCATAGGGATCCTCTTCTTCTTCCTGAATCGGAGAGAGACCTCTTTTGGAAGTCTCGCAAGGAGGCTTCCTAGGTGTTCTCTCGTCATGGTGATGAGCTTGGAGAATCCCATGAGCACGAAGCTTCCATTGCACTTCACTTTGGAGGGATGGATTGCCCATGTCTTGTTGAAGCCTAGAAACAAGATAGTTAACAAGCACCGGGGCATCATTAGTAGCTTGCTTATTAGCAAAATCAATGTTATCAACATTAATTTCACTCTCTTTACTATTGTCAGCCATTCTAACAACTTTTAGGTGTAAACTTTTTAGGTGTACTTTGGCACTTCAAGCCCTAGTTTCTACTCCTCTTTACCCCTTTAGAAAAAGCACTCAAGCTATTGTACCCATGGCTCAAATACCATTAATTGAAAGAAATAGAAGAGAGGGTCGTTCAACACCAAAATAGCACCGGCTCCTATCAATCTTCTAATATCTCAATAGTGGTTAACCCGTAGGCAAGCCCCGTAGGACTCCACCATTAAGACCATAGTTGTTGACGGTGATGCCCCGTTAACTGCACAAAGGCAGGAGCACTGCAAGGCTAAAAACTCCCTATTATACTTACTCACATGCAATTAATAGTACCAACCATTTATAGCTAGCTTGAGGACCTCCCTTCTTGAGCAAGAAAAGATAAACCTTGTGCTTTAATACCAATGTAACATTTAATAGCTTAGTAACTTGTGTGTAGCAAAAAATAGCATGAACATAGTGAGCATTTCATTAGAATAGATTCCTAATGAGATTAACAAGACTGCTTGGGTCGAGAAAGCAACAAAAAGCATAACCCCTAGTTAGATAGCATGAACAATACTTCAAAAGAGAGACAAATTAAGCAATTGACAACAGTTGAGGACCGGATTTGCCTCCAAAAGGCTTTGTATGATGGTTTCTCCCATCAAGAGAGACATTTTACAATACAATTCTTTGTGTTCCTTCAATACTAGCTAGTGCAATGAAGATGGAAACTTCATGCACTAAGCAAAACGCTTATCTAACACAACATCAATTCCCTCACGGTCTCAGACCCAAGACCTCACACACCTTCAAAGATGGTGAGAGCTAGCGGGTATGAGAGTAGATTGAGAGGAAGAAGGAGTATTCTTACGAGAAAGATGTACATCTCCTCACATAATCACTCATATTAGCATAGCTTAGCTTAGTAAAAAGCATGATAGAGGAGATGAGCATGCATTGAAGCTTGGCTCTTGGTTGGATTTGCATCACAAAGACAAGAGTTGTTGGTGTAGGCCTCCCTTCTCACAAGCTTGGAGTATGGGGTAAGCTTTCCATTAAAGCTTGAGAAGGAGAGAAGTCTTCTTTACTTCACACATGAGATTTTGTGTGTGTGTGTGTGTGTGTGTGTGTGTGTGTGTGATAATTCCTTGCAAAAATCATCCCCCTCTCTCTCTTGGTCTACCCCTCTTGCTATTTGCTCTTGCTAGCATCCTATTGGACCTCCCCAGGCTTAGTCAATGGTAATTAAGCATCATAAGTGATAGCCTTCTGACATGGGTCCCCCTTTCCCCTTTTGTGAGAGCTTTAGGTAATTATTTAATTCAACTAAACTCTCATTGGACCCCTTTGCCTCTGGCCAATAGGAATCAGGCAATCCATTGGGCTGTTGAATGCTCCTTGGTCCCCGTGGGAGACTGTCCAATATTCTTCTAAAGAGATTAACTCTTATTGGTTCTTTTATTAAGTGTTTTTAAATTAATTAAACTAGATTCACTCTAGCTTAATTCTCATTGGTCCACCTCCAAGGCCATCCAATAGGAATTGGGTACACCTTGTGGGCATCTTGGCTAGGGAGCTGACATGTGTCCCTCATTCCCTTTGTGTAAAGGGAGCTTGTGTGTGTGTTTCTCTCTCATCCCCTACTTGCAAGGCTTGCCCCCTCCTATGTAGGGATTGCTAAAGACTTTTGGGACACACACAAAGCATCCAATTCCCTCAATATTTGACCTTTGGACACAACCTTTGAATTTTGGAACCTTAGCATTTTGGAAGTCTTAATGGGCTGAACCTTAGGGTATTTTAAGCCCATTGTTGCACATTTCTCTTTGCAGATGCCCCCACCTTTGGATCCCTATTTTCCCTCCTTTGGATCCCTATTGTGGCCGGTCTACCAGCTTAACCAATATTCTAGCTTTTTCTCCCCTGGCACTTCCCCATATTAAATGATCAGTTTAACATGAGAAAATCATTTAGGAGAATTAGATATTGACTATTATGACAATACATACATATGGTGTTTTTGGTTTTTGATGGGCACAAGCATCACAATACACAAAAGGAATCTCTCTCCATATTTAGATATTATAATGTTTAAATTTTCACCTCTGTGCATCTTGTAATGAAAAATCTCATTTGTGATGCAAGGTCATAGAATTTTTGGCAAAATCTTTGAGGAGAGATGTTATGGAGCCATCATCACAACCATGCCATGAAGTAAAATCTACACTACTATCACTTCTTTCCTTCTTACCATCTCCATAGTGAAGCAATCAAGGCAAACTAGTCCTTTTAATAAACTAAAAAAAGACATTGCTCAAGCTTTTTAGAAGTTCAAGCTGGATGTTGCATAATACATTGCTGAGGTTTTTTTTTTGGAGAAGTAGAAATGATTAAACTAACAAAAAAACAATTACATTGTCCTCAAGGTAGGGTTGAGGATAGTCCCAAAAGAAAGAGGTTACATCAGGGGAAGAATTGGAGATAGATGGATATTCTTAAGGCTGGATACATCTTTTGAAGAGAATCCTTCCATTTATACATTGAATGGATATTTGAAGAGAATGCTTCCATTTATACATTGAATGGATCTTTGAATGTCATGTTGAGAAAGAGATCAGGGAAGACACATTTCTCCAATATAGGCTTTGACAATTCTCTTGAGATCATAGAGTAGTATAAAAGAAGCATCAAAAGTGTGATCCATACATGGCTTGATTCCTTGTCCATAGATGCCAGATATATGAGCCTCCTAACTGATTCCACAAACAAATATCCATATTTAGGGATGTCCCCAATAGGATCTCCTCCCGAGAGCTACCTTGGATGTAGGGGAGCCACACCATAATGTAGGAGTTGTAGCAGCTATTTATTCATTAGGCAGCTGAAGAATAAGTCTGTCAGAGTTTCCTCCTCCCTGTGACATATTTGCCATAGCTCTTTTGTATTCCTGAGTTTGTTAGTTTTAGAGCCAGTCCACATACCATCATGAATGAGAAGCTAAAGAGTAAAATTGTGTTTAATTGGAGTAGGATAGACCCATAGACATTTGACCATATAGCTCCACTACTTTTTTCTTCAAGGCACCTTCCATCTTCTATTAAGCTTCAGGTGTAAGTCTCTACCCACCTCTTTTTCCTGCACAAATCCAATATAGCAGACAATAGCAATAGCATATAAGAATTTATCTTTATAAGTTCCAATGGGATTTACTATTATAATTGATAGGAATCTGAGAAGGAGTTCTTCAACCCATCTAGTTGTAGCATTTATGAGTTGAAAAGAGGCTTTGATGGATCCTAAGTCCATTTATTGATTAAGTCCATTTGTTGATTGTTTTTATGAAGTTCACTCTAGCACTTCAACCCCCTTTTGAATCAAATATGGGCCCTCCTTGTAGGAGAATAATTAGCCCTTGAGATAAGTGGCAAGTCCAGATGAACCTTGCATGATGAAATTGTAGTCATAGAGGATATCTAGTGGAAAGCCCTAACTATTTCTAATACTTTACCAAGCTTCCTAGAATCTGCAAGTCAAGGGGGTCCCTTTGAACTTGATCTTATGATGGCATAGGATAGTTTCCCTAAATTATAAGCCAGTCCAAGATTTATATTTTTGTAAACAAAACCTATTAGCATGTCTATGAATGAGTTTAGCCTAGTAATTCTTACTGAAGGTAGACTTGTTGATGATCCATTTAGCAACTAATTTAGTAGATATATGTTGTAGGTTGAGAATGAACAACCCTCTAGCTTCCTTAGGGAGGTAGTAGGTACTCCACCCTACCTTAGGAATCCTTGATATATCCTCATCCCCTCCCTAAAGGAACCTCCTTGCAATTAGGAAGATCCTATTAAGTTCTGCTTTTGAAGGTTTCCAACAAGATAGGAGATACACCAAAGAAGACATAAGATAATGATTTAGTACAAATACTCTACCTGAGAGGGAAAGCTGCATATTGTGCCAACGGAAGAGTTTAGCCATGAGTTTTTTGATCATCCAATCAAATCTCTAATCCATGGTGACCTTGAAGCCCATCGGATTCCCTAGCAGCCTAAAAATCTTGCCATCTTCCAACTCTTGATATCTAGCCTAAGAGACCAAGGGTGGTATGGACTACTATTGGTCTTGAAGCTTGTCTTTTCGTGGTTGATTTGGGAACCACTAGCCTTGCAAAAAAGGGTGAGACAACTCCAAAAGAAAATTGACAAGATTCATCGTCATTACTAAATATATTGTTTGTATCATCTGTAAATTGTTGTACACACGTCTTTAACCATGCCATGAATTGAAACGCCTTTAATAAGTCCTTTGTTGAGACAGTCGCTTACCAGCTAGTAGCCCAAATCATTTGAAAAGATGGCAAAGAGGAGAGGGGCTAGGGGGACATCCCTGTTTTGCTGCCTGATGGACCTTGTGAGGAAAATACTATTTGTGAGGTCCCCATTGATGGAGATTTTTTCCATTGCATTACCAAAGAGAATATGCATATATTTGATAAAATTTTCTCCAAAACCAATGTCACCAAGAGACTACAGAATAAACTCCCACTCCATTCTTTCATAAGCTTTGTCAAAATCTATTTTGGAAAATGTGAAGTCTAGTCCAAAATCAATAGCATGCTCAATAGCTTCCCATATAGTTATAATGGCATCCAAAATGAACCTGCCCTTGATAAAACCCTTCTACTCCTAGAGAATAATCTTGTCCATTAATGGACTAATTCTTCTAGCTAAGGACAAATCAAAGATCTTGTATATTGAAGTCAAATGGAGATATGTCTCCAGTTGGACAGATCCTCTGCAAGCCCCCTTTTATGGATTAACTTGATAACCCTAGTATTAATGTTGGTAGGAGGATCTCCTACTCTAGCAGCTTCTAGCTTGATCCTAAGAACGTAGGGAGTGATGAAGTCTTTATAAGACTTAAAGAGTTCATTAGGAATGCCATCTACACCAGGGGATTTACCATCCTTCAGAGCTTTAATGGTTCCTCTGATCTTCCCCTCTAAGATAATATTGTCCATGACCTTTGCAAGGTCTCTAGATAAAGTCCTTTTCCTTATGAGAGCAATTTGTGTTGTATATCATTCCTGGAGAGGGAGATAAACAATGCATTAGCAAAGAAGGAGTGAGCAAGCTTGAGATTCTCGTTGTAATCAACGGAAATACTCCCATCAGACTTCTTGAGATGGGTAAGAAAATATTTAGCTTTTTCCTTTTTGAGAAATTTAAACATATGCTTATTAGGTTTGTCAATCTTGCCAGCCCAAAAATCTCTAGTCCAAGCTAGGGCACTGGTAGCAACTAGGAGCTCTCCTTGCCTAAGGGACTCTTTCAAGTCAATCAACTCTTGAGGGAGGATCTGATAGAGACAAATTTTTCTCTAAAATAGAGATTTTGTCCCTAATCATCATTCTTCTACAAGATCTTATTTCCCTAGATTTGCTTTTCAAATCATTGAAGAGAGTTTGAATTTTCCTAACAGCATTTTCCTAGGCCTTGAAGGTTGAAGAATCCCTATCAAAGGATTGGCTGAAAGCAAGGGATGGTGGTACAAAATGGGTTGTCCTTGACACCACCTACTAGGGTTGGTGGGTTCCTGAGTAGAACAAGACTAAAGTAAAAGAGGGCAAAAGGGAAATAAAGGAGAAAAAGCAAATGCAAAATTCTTGAAGGTCTATTACTTTAGTCTTCTTTGACATGGTGCAAGACGTGGGTGGAACTCAGATTCCACTCTCTCTCTCTCTCTCTCTCTCTCTCTCTCTCTCTCTCTCTCTCTCTCTCTCTCTCTCTCTCTCTCTCTCTCTCTCTCTCTCTCTCTCTCTCTCTCTCTCTCTCTCTCTCTCTCTCTCTCTCTACCTCCATGGCAGCTCACGCCAGTACCATATCTACATGAGCATTCATGAACCTATCAGCAACAACCAAGAATTTATGCAGGGTCATTGGGTGCAAAAGAAGTGTGAGAAACGACGCAAGGGAGTGCAACCCTACTAAGACATCTTAACTTTCTACAACCAGGTCAAGGAACAATATATGCAAATCCATGGCTAGATGTTGGCATATAAAGACCCAAGGACTAACAACCGTACCACAATAGGAAATTCTAGCCTATCGCATGCATCATCAGCCATTTTCCAAGTTGAGGAGTTTGGATGTGCAATCGAGTCTTCTTTCTGGAATTTGCAACACATCAACTCAGTTGAAAGTACCCCACTCTTCAATTGATCTTTTTGTGACGAGAACCTCTTTGACAATGATATTGAACAATGGTGATCAGAGGACAATGTCAATGAACGTGTCCAAAATTGATGTTTTCTTGGGTGTTCATAGACTGAATGTAGCGGTAGCAAACAATCAACTGGAAATGAAACATGAGGATAAAGTGTTGCCACTTACTTCTTGTCACAGAAAATTGCCTCTACATACAAGTATCACAAGTGAAACTAGAGATTATTGATCGCTTTTTGGAAATCCAAGAGAGAGTCTCACCTAACAAAAAGGATGTTTGCAAGCACAAAATCGAGGCAAAATGTGTCATCAAACATCCCATACATCTTCTAGATGACTCTCAGGTAATATGTTTTTCCTACAATGAAATTTTGATGGCCTTGGATTTTGTTGGATTAGTGCTCACAAAATTTGTAGTCTTTAGGCGGCATTCAAGTTTGACTGTACAATACCAAATTGGTAGGTTTTTTTCCAACAATCATTCTAGGCCAAACAATACTATTTGGTACTTTTTGGGCAACAATCATTGTAGGTACCATTTCCCAGCTCCATAGTACCAATTTGGTGATTCTTTGGATTTTGCATTGTTCCCAAGAGGATGCACAATACAATTTATTGGTTGCAATGCCCAAAGGTATGGATGCACATTCTCAATTTGGTACTTTTGATTTCTAGCCACACTTAGTAGTGTAATACCAAATTAGGTTTTGGAAACAAATTTGGTGTCTTCAGTATATCCTGCAAAGTACCAAACTAGAGAGATTGTACCAATTTTCGCTCTTTTTTATATCTAGAAAAATCCCCAATTTGGTACTTTGAATCCAAATTTTTTATTATGTAATTTTTAATTATGTATAGGTTACATAGAGCCAAATTTGGTGCTATTTTGCACCCGATTTGGTATTATAGTCTGATTTCTGGCAGTATAGTGTCAAATTTGGTATTTTAGAATGAGTTGGTGTTTTACAGTACCAAATTTGGTATTGTAAACTGCTTTAGTGCTTTACTCTTTTTTGTAATATTATAAACTCTAACGTGGATTACTTTTTTTTACAGGTGGAGCTCTACAAAATATTCAAGAGCACATATCCTGTGGCAGTGAAGTTTTCACTTATGCCCTTTCAGACACTCAAACCATTCTTCGTCCAAAAATTGAAAGAGTGTTATACTTGTTGTTGTGTTTACCATATCCATATGGTATACAGGATGCTTTCAATCAAATGCACCAGAACAAGTTTGGGCATCACGCAAAAGAATATCCATGTACATGCTCCATTTGTGGTACACATAGTGCCGCAAGTCAATGTTCTGAAAACCAAGCAATTTTTCAGCACATAAGTAACTTTGTTTTCTGTTGTTGATTTTGCAGAGAATTATAGATTTAAAGTGCATAACTAGATCCAATCCATGCATTGGTGGTCAAAACAGGTAACAATACTGGTGCACATCTCTTATATCAAGAATTCAGTAGGAGCTATTGAGAAGACTCTGCATTTTTACATATTGGATCATAAGCTCCATGACATGCTCTTTAATCAGCATTGTTATATGCTGCACGACAATTGGATGAAACAACAAGGACACAATTTGCGTTATCATTGGGTAGGGTCAAATGGTGTCGCTTCACAATTCAAGACACGATGAGAAACTATTTTGTAGCCAGGTATTATCAATTGACAAGATTGCATATGATGCATAACTTCTCCACTTTAGGACATGAAAAAGGAGAGCATGATTGTGCAGGTGTTGTTATCAAGAGAATTCTTGTGCATGAAGAGCTAAAACTCGATGGTTGTCCGATGAAGTGTGCGGTTGATGTGGTCAATTTTTTGAATGCGAGGTTTTAGCCAATAAGGGAAGGTGGGAGTGTCAGCACAAAGAGGTGTTTTGGTTGCTTTCACCGAATGAGGTGTTGCATTATCCACTATGGAACTGTAAACCAGTTGCAAGCTCTTGCTCATTCCATTGTGTTGATGGCTACTCAACGCATAATCCATGCGATATTCATTTTTGAATGATGTCATGCGTTTGTGATCCATGTGTGAATGGGTAGTGGATGCAATAATATGTCTCCATCGAGCCATTGATAGAGTTGGTACAAGCAGATAGTGATGAGAATGAGGATCATGGGCATAACTACAATTATCTATTTTCCTCCCAAATGAGTGAGGATTTAATCATGTGTATCTATGAAGGATACCCTCAGGTGTTGAGCCAATTATTGTCCATTGAAAATAACTTTGTAGTGAAGTCAATCGAGGAGAAAGAAGACTTCTACCTTCTAAAGTGCACAAAAACCATATACCAGGCACCAAGAGTACTAAAGGACCTTTGGCATAACATGATCGTAAAAGGTGGATATCTACTTGAGGGTTTTTACTATGCCCAGGTTGAGGGCAAAGTTGATACCTATAGCCTATTGAATCAGAAACCACTGGTGATGATCTACTCCCATCTAGCTAGAGCGATACGGTTTTCCATGGAGGATATCCCTAGCCTGCATAACCACTTTAACCTATTATCAGAGATATATGAAAACATCTACAATAGTATGCCATATGAAGAAGGAAGTGGGAAGGAGGGGAGCCATATAGTGCATGTCTTCCCAACTACAATTCTAACCATAGCCAACAAATGTAATTCTCTTGAATAGAATCTTACTTGAGATCGGCATTGTCTAGGGCCCTTGCTGTGTTATCAATCTGGTACTCTACAGTACCAAACTTTTGTACTCCATAGTACCAAGGTTGGTACTCTACAATACAAAACTTTGGTGTTGTGCTTTATATTTTTTACTTGAATGTTGTATTACTGTAGCACTAAATTTTGGTGCTGTGTTTTTTTATGTTCAGCTGACTATTGTAGTACCAAATTTGATACTCTATGGTAATGTAGTACCTAATTTGGTACTATCTTCTACATTTACAATCATTCAATTACTATTGTGTTATATAGTACCAATCTTTGGTGGTAATATGCCACCAATTTCGGTACTGTAGCATCAAATCTTGGTACTGTACTAAATGGTTTTAGCTAACTGATGTGTACAGTTCTTATGTAGGCAAAGCTATAAAGCCCATTCTTATTGTGTAATAAGAACCCTTTCTGGTACTTTGAAAAAACTATCCCCTTCCTCTTTCTTTCTCATCCTCCCCTCCCTTGCTCTCATCATCTCTCTCCCCTAGCTTCTTGTTGTCCTCTTCCCTCCTCTCATACAGCCTTGAAGAGGAACTACTAACCTGGCAAATTCCACTTGTCACTAACTTCAAAGTCACGCTTCTCACCAAGCAGTAGCTGAAAAGTACCAAAGTAGTAGCAAGGAAAAGTACGTGTACAAAAAGATAAAGTGCACTAGTAAAATTTTTCAGGGACCAAGATACACGTGCAATGATAATTTTCATGAAAATATCAGAGACAATGTTCAACCTTACAAAATCCTTTACACATCAGGGGGGCCAAAGTGGTACAAATACCCCTCCAAAAATACAAAGTAGTTGGAAACATACTAGGAAATGTCATCCTTGACATCAAACAAGGGTGTGCGGCGACTATAAGCAGTGGGAATTTCTCATCTAGCCACCCACAAATCCATGGAAAAATGACTTCCATAAGATACTTTGGCTTTTCTGGATCATAATATTTTGGCTCATATGACCGAATGAAGTAGCACAAGTCATAATCATTCTTCAAGGACTTGTATCTTTGTCATCTACAAGGTGGGTGTTTGCTTCATTGAATTGCGTATGCTTGCACCACACTCTTCTTAGGATCTTTAGAAAAATAGCAAACTCCTTCAAAATTGTTGGCACATCTCTGAGTGTGGGAGCCCACATCTCACATTGAGACTGGTCAAAAATATATGTGACAGAGAAACTAAGCAATTAGAACAGCTATACAAATAAGAGTACCAAAGCAACAAACACACAGTACCAAAGTAGCAAAGAACCAAAATACAATAAAGTAGGAAATTGTGTACACAGTACCATAGAACCAAAGACACAAACAGTACCATATTTTGTACACAACAATAAAAAGTACCAAAGTACCAAATAGTTGTCAGGACAAGGGTCCTACGGGGCAACGCCCAACCTAGGGGGTCAGGGACCTAGGCCAAGGGCCTGGACTGGACCAGTGTGGACTAGTATCTGCTTAGGCTAAGAGCTAGGAGCTAGGCCTATATAAGGGGCGGTAGGGAGGAGGATCCCAGGTCTTAGTTCCCTAGGTCTTACATTGGTATCAGAGCAAGGGGGTCTGGACCAAGGGGGTCGTGGACCTCACCTTTTCACCTCTTCGTTCTCCGTTCACGGCACCACGCCACCGTATGGGGGGGAGCAAACCCCAAGTGGTTGCAAAAGGACAACAATGTTGAAAATCAAGATGTTGCTCTTGGTTTCATTAAACCTCCCCACTGCACCAATTATCGATCATACAGACAACTGCCTCACGTATGGGACGTCAATAAAGAAAACATCAGTATTCTTAAGAAGATATTACTACTTGTGTTTTCGAGGATGAAAAATCTTCCTTAAGGGGGGAGTAATGTCAGGACAAGGGTCCTACGGGGCAAGGCCCAACCTAGGGGGTCAGGGACCTAGGCCAAGGGCCTAGACTGGACCAGGGTGGTTTGGGGATCCGCTTAGAGCAAGAGCTAGGAGCTAGGCCTATATACGGGGCAATAGGGAGGAGGATCCCAGGTCTTAGTTCCCTAGGTCTTACAATAGTACCAACATGTGCACAAATCAGTAGCAAAGTGTGAAATAGTATCAAAATCAGTAAAGCCAGTTTGAAAGTTAAGGGATAAATAAAGAGATAAATACGTGAAAAGAGGTCTTTCATCTTCATCAATTAGGGAATCAAGCATTCATTATGGTCATCAAATCATTCCTTTGGCTACATGAACAGAGCATCACGTAGCATCGCTTTCTCAAGTTGATGATGAAGTCCTCCGCGTCAAGTCTGACCACACAATATTTTTATCGGGAGACTTGCACACCTTGTGACCAACATCCCGTTGGGAATAAGATATTCAACAAACCTTTGGGTTCTTGAACACAATCCTTCAATTGACATCCAAAATGACAAGGTGCCTATCGCTCACGGATACATCTACCGGCATCGACGTATCTGATCGTTCTTCATTTAGCCAGCAATTGTCCCTAACTGTAGTACCACTAAACTACATGAGTAGAAGATCACACCCTTTTTGCAATAGCAAAGTTGGACATTAGGGACCATAAAAGTTTACTAATTTTTAACACTAGGGACAGTTTACAAACACATTGACATCTTTCAAGAGTAGAGTGACATGACACCAAATGCATTGACATAAGCAAAATGGCATGTATTTCATATTAATCCATAAGCAAGTACAAAATGTTCTCACAACAGCTAATTCTTATAGGTTCTTGGCTTGAGGCAATGATCAATGGGATGCTTTCTAGATTTCACATTAAAGATCTGGGAGAGAGTGGCTGAGTCAATGCTATCACCTGTTTCAAAGGGCATTGCATCAAGTGTCTCTTCCACACCTTTGTCCTCCCCCAAACCTTTGGCCTCCTCCGTTCCTTTAGTCGCCTCTATAGCTTTAGCCTCTTTGGACTCCTCCGAGCCATTGGGCTCCTCGGACCTATAGCCTCTTGTGCACTTTTAGCAGGTTGCGTCATCCACTTGCCTTCTTCCTCCTCTTTCTTTCCACCTTCTCCTCTGCAAATTTTGATGTCACATCTAGGAACTTTGCCGTTGAGAGAACTTCAACTGCCACCTCTTCAACCGGCATTTATTTGTTGATCTTCTCACCTTGGTTGATCTCCATTTTAGTAACTTCCTCAATTGGATCACTTTCCCCCTATAGCTTGAGTCCATAGTGCCCTCATCCCCTTTCCCTTTTGTTGTGCTAGCATCAAGGTCTTGTAGTATATCATGTACTTTAGCTTTCAGTTGATCATTCTCCCAAGCTTGAGTCTATAGTAGGCTCAGCCCCTTTCCCTTCCACTATGTTGGCATCAAGGTCTTGTAGTATTTCATGCACTAACTTGTGACTCGTCTTCCTAAAACATGTGAGTCACATCTGACTTGCTATGACAATGGATATCCTCTAGCTACATATACACAAAGATGAAAGACAAGATTAAATCATCAATTCAAATGGATATAATTATATTGTCCAACACAACAGCCCACACCATCTTCAAAAATAACCTCCCTGACACCCAAGCCTTTGCATCCAAAGGGATTGCAGTGTTGCAACATGCCTTCATGCAAATATCTTTTGTTCTCAACAAAGTTGCAAAACACATTGGACAGTACTGATGCCTGCAGGGAAGCATAAAGGTACCAACCACGTAAGAATCCTCCAAAGCCTCCCCACAGGCAACACAAGTACCAGACACATTAATTGTGTTTCAAGTGTCCATAACATGAGGCCTTGGAAACAATGTGCATGCCATTCCCTCTTCACATTAGCACATAGCTTGCTTACAAAATCGTAATGGTCTTGGTTTTCCAGGCACTCACTGTAGAGCTTGGCATATTCCATCTCCAAAACAGATAGACTCTATTAACTTAGCGACCAAAAAAAAACAATTATCAAGGAAGAACACAAGCAGTACCAAAGTGTACCAAAATACCACCAAAACAATACCAAATAACTTGTAACAAAAATATTCCAAACCAGTACCAATTCACCAAAATAGTTCAAAATAGTACCAAATGAAGCATAGTAAACACCAAAAAAACCAAAGATAGAACCAATATAGCACCTAAGACACATTTAGCAGTGCCCAAATAGTACCAATGTAGTACCAAAATATTTACAAATAGCACTAAAAGAAGCAAGGAAGCACCAAAAGTACCAAAGACATTAACAACATAGTACCCAAGTCAAACCCAACATTACCCTATAAGACCAAAACATTTCTAACTAGGTGTACCAAAGCAATACCAAAGGAGGTGAAAACAACACCAAATGAACAAAAAAGCACCCAACGCATCGAGGATTGTGCCAAAGTTTCTGTAGTAGCCCTTGCCAAATGACTTCGTGAATAGTAACTCCTAGGAATATCTTCAACTTCTTCATCATCATTTGAGAAATGCACTTGCTTCACTCTCCCACTAGATTGATAGCATCCTACCACAGCTCCATCATTCTCCTTATTTTGCAGCTGCATCCCTTGTGTCTTCGAGGTTTCCCCTTCCAGAAGAATGCCAAGAACTTCTCCCAGATTAAACTCAATCTTGCTATTCAAGATCCTTTCCTCCAAGACTTTCTTTAAATCTGTAGCAACCTCAATATCAGATTGTAGTTTATAAGTTGGGCCTTTTGTCTTACCTTTTGTTGGCTCTTTCTTCTTTCCTGTTGTAGACTCCTCTATGAGTACTTCAGGTGGAGACGCTCCTTGTGTTGAGGGTGTTTGGGAAGGCATTGACTCTCTTCTTCCCCCACTTCTGGAAGCTCTTTTTGATGGTCCTTCATCAGCATTCTCACGTCTGCACTTCTCTTCTACAATCGCCTCATTTTGTTGGCATTTTGTAATGTAGGCATGCACTGACAATGAGTCCACTGGATCATTCCATACTGTTTCTAGACGTATGCAATCACCTGCTTCATGTAGAATCTCTTTTGTAAGCTTTCCCTTTTTAGCTAATTGCATGACATTTGGCCAAATTTTACCATGATGGTCACTCGCCTCTTCATCATTAAGGTGCTCAATTTTTACTCCATAAGTAGCTGCCTCAACTGAAGAGCTAGCACAGTTAGTTGCCATATCTTCAACTAAGGTTTGCATTCCCCCCTTCCCAAAGTTAGTTCTCAAGGGTAGACCTGTCTCTCTTAAGTGGATTTTACCATCCTTAAAAAAGACAACATCTTTTGACAAAGCATCACTAAAATCATCACAATCCCTTCTTACATGGTCTGTACTATCACACCAAATACATATATTAACAAACCCTTCTTTGGGCTGTTGTCTTTGCCTAGGAAGTGGCTCTGATGGTTGGCCTTTTTCTTCAAGCTTTGCAAGCTTCACCTTCAAGTCACACATTCCCTTCACAAGCTCATCTAGCATGGACTCATCAAACTTAGGAGCAATAAAAGTAGGCTTTACCATTTTGTCAGAAGTTGAGGTGGAAGGACTTGTAGTGTTTACTACCATCTTGTCCCTTCTTCTTTGTCGTTTGGGAAGCAGTGGGACAGCACCTTCAACCTCATTCCAATCGGTCTTTAGTCCTTGCTCAGCATCTTTATCTTCAAGAAGAAGCTCCAAATTTTCTTGAAACTCTTTACCTGAAGCTTGTAAGAAAAGATCTGTCTTCTCTACATCTATTGTGGCCCTTTCTGTCCTTGTGAATTGTGCATAGGGCCGCTCAAATTCCCTAAGTAGCTCTGTTATTGATAGTCCTTGCTTTGGCTTGACTACCCATTCTAAGAATGTCCTTTTGGTCACTCTCTCCGAGTCCTCCATGAAATATTCCCCCTTTAAAGCTACTTTGAGTTCTTCCCAATTTCTCCCATGCCCTTCTTTAATTGCCCTAACATGCTCCCTAATTTCTGGAGCAACAACTAGCTCAAAGCTTTGAATCATCTCATCTTCTGACACGCGATGCAGCTCCATCTCCTTCACATACTCGCGTAAGTACTTGGTTATATCTTTGCCATTGAATTGATCCATTCTTTTGACGACCGCTTGCCAATGGCCTTTGTTGCTGAAATCTCCCTTCTTTCAGTGGCATGTTGTTGTTGCATGAACATTGCAAATGCTTGAAACATTTGCATTGTCGATGGGTCAAAATGCATACCCTGTTGCTCAACATGATCACCCATGGTTACCCACAAATTCTCACCCTGGCAAGTTCGCGTCGGGCTCACCAAAAATATGTCAAAAAGTAGGTGGTCTTTCCAGGAAGGCACCGGGCCTCTTGCTGTGAGAGTTTGTGAGGAAGCTCAAGGGTTATAAAAAAGAGCTAAGATGTAGATAACATAGCTTCTAGAGCTAAAGAAGAAATGTAGCCAAAGAAGCCGCTCACTTTTCCTTACAAACACATACGTGATGGAGAGAACTCATGAAATATAGTCAAAACAAAACAAAAATGAAAACATCGAGATTACAATCATATCGTATCATGGGTAGGATAAAAGGGTTAATGGATGAGTTAATGATATTTAATCTTTGTTGTCCAAATAAGCTGCGGATTCCTCTTTGGAACTGTAGCTTTGTGCTTACTATAATGTATATGTTTTGTCTATCGATTGGGATTAGTTGTGAGTACAAATCCTCTTGATTCATAATAAAATAATCACATTCACATCAAAAGAGAAGTCATAGTCAATAATAGGTAGTATGATGGGATCTGGTGAGAGAAGTATTTCGTTGAGCCTTTCAAGACCAAATAGAAACACTATGCGTTGCATCAAAAAGTCATAAGATAAATCATTTAATGTCCATTCCCACTATATACGTGCCACAGCACGACAACGCAGTGATCCGAGTTGCATCTTGTGAATCCATGATCCAACATCCATCGATCAAACTTCAAGTACCATTTTCTTGATGCTTGCTTTAAACCATACAAGCTCTTATTTAATCTACAAACTATTTTCTCCTTACCTTTTACTTCATACCCCTTTGGTTGAAGCTCCTCCTCTAAGTCACCGTGAGGGAATGCCGTATTTACATCCATTTGCTTGAGATTTAGATCATGAGCAGCCACAAGGCTTAAGACAAGCCTAATTGAGTTTATTTTTACAACAAGAGAAAATATTTCATTGAAGTAAATACCTTTCTTTTGAGAAAAACCTTTTACCACAAGCCTAGACTTGTACCTTTTCTTCCCACCTTCTTCTTCCTTCACCTTGTACACCCATTTGTTTTGAAGTGCCCGCTTACCTTTAGGCAACACAACCAATTCCCATGTTTGGTTGCGATGTAGTGAGTCCATCTCCACTTGCATGCTCTTCATCCATTCTTCTTTGGATTCATGTTGCGCATAGCTTCTTCGTATGATTCCGGCTCTCGAAAATTCGTTGACTTATGTTTGTGTTAAATTCATTTAGGTGTTCTGCAACTGAACCATTCTCTGCCATCTTTAGATTGAACAAGCGCTTCATAAGAAATACCTTATTGGATGCCGATGGTTTCTCGTAGAAGTCGTCAAGTGACTTCATCAAGTCCTCCGTGGTATTCATCTCCAAAACATTGAAGGCCACCATTGACACTAAGCTTAACCGGATTGTTCCCAGTGCCTTTCGATCAAGGACAATCCGTGCTTCATCTTCCATTGTTGTGGGCTTCTTTGCAAGACCGCCTAGTGGCAAATAGAGGTCCTTCTGGTAGAGATAGTCTTCAATCTGCATCTTCCAATGTTGGTAGTTTTTGCCATTGAACTTCTCAATCTTGAACTTCCCTTCTTCCGCCATAACTCCCACTCAATTTAAGGAATTTTTTCCTTGAGATAATTTAGCTACGAGCAAACCTTGCTCTGATACCAGTTGTTAGCAAATAAGACATAGCTAAATAGATAATTGAGTAGATTACTTAATGGAGAGAGACAAATTTACGTACACAAGATTATAGAGTAGAGAGAGAGAGAGAGTACACACGATATACGTGGTTCACCCAATGTGGACTACGTCCACGGGAAAGCAGCCACTCAATGGCTTTAGGACTTCAAAACAAGAAGTAGTTTACAAAGGGATTATACCCTTAATGGAGCTCCCGCCTTGCTTCACTCTCACCACCTCACACTCACCTTGTTGCATCAACTTCACACTCTAAAATGTGTGTAGAAATGGCCTCCTTTTATAGGCCAAAAGGGCTACCCTCTCTCATGAGAGGCAGCCATGTGTAGCCGCCCTTGTGTAGATAAGTCCAAATCGGACCCTTTAATCCGCCCATGTGTGGCCGCCCTTGAAAAGACAAGTCCGCTTTTGAATTCGGCCACCAGCCATTGAATTCGGCCACCTGTCAGCGGCCATTGACTTCCGACCACCGGCCAACCGACCGGTTGTTTTTTGACCACTTTCCGGCCGCCGTCCAGCCATAATATTCTGGCAAAAAGGAATATTTTGGTGAAGGAAAAAAAAGTCTCCCCTGATTTTTGGCTGTGAAAATTTTGGTTTCTGGCGAGTGATTTTCCTTTACGCACGATGGCTTCTCCTCATAATGGGGGCCTTACAAATGTGCGCTTTTACCACAGAAAATTACAAGGGTAAATCAGGCTCCATACTTAACATCAACCTTGTGGCAACTCTGGGTGCTTTTGGCTATTCATCTTCTTTATCTTCTTTGAGCCTTAGTCAGTCATTCTGTGATGGAGGGTCAGGCCATCTTTCCTTGGCGTGCAATGCCCCATAAACCACTTTAATGATCAACTCACCCGCACAATGTAGGTGGGATTCTTGTTGCCCATCTTCACCAGATTATCATGGATATAGGCAGCATAGTTGATCACCTTCGGCTTGCTCTTCTGCATTGCCCAGGTGAAGGTTGTGGCAATTGCTCCAGGTGGCATTTTGTACTTTTGTGGCCTCTTTGTACACATGTGGAAATACTGGTTGTAAAGCTGGCTCATGATGGCCACTTTAGGGTTTGCAATGTCTTCAAAGGTGTAGTTGCTCTTCTTTTCTGTGTACACCTTGACTTCATCCCTTCTTTTGGTTACACTATCCCCTTTGTTGGTAAGGTCTAGTGTGGCTGCCACTACTTTCTCTGTGATTACAATCACAATGTCGGGCTTGCCCTGCAGATCTGTAACTCTAGCCACTCCATCTTCTTTGATTGTAGTCACAAATTCCCATACTCTTTTTATGTCAATTCCTGCCAGCACAGCTTCAAAATAATTATGGAGATCTATCTTCTCCAGGTACTTTGCCATCTTGCTTCTGACAAACTCATTGAACTCCCACGATAGCATGGGTAGCTCTATTACATTTTCTTCAGTGTCTTTGAGCACACCTTGGTAGATTTTCAGATCATTAGACTCTAGCAAGTCCTCTTGAATCCACGTGTTGGTTGGCTTTAGAGTTCCTTCTGGGATGAAAAACGGCTCTACTTCTTCCAAGTAATCTTTTATGGTCATCCTCTTCTTCTTTGCCGGTGATTTTGCGGCTGCCATAGATCCTGTTGCACTCAGTAGTCCGAAGTTAGCGTTTTTTCCATATCAGCTGCTGTGAGAAACTGAGTTTTAACTATCCAAATGACTTGAAAATTGAAAATAAAACTTAAAAGGAACTTGGGAAACCCTGCATGTGCTCACAGTGTGATTCTGGCCACAATTTATCATTTAGACATCCTACGCGTAGGATGTCTTTTTCATCAGTTTTTGGTGATACTTGGTAGGCTGGTGGCCCTTGGCCTGTGCAACATGACTATGTGGTTGGAATTGGGTTTGGACATCAAAAAGTGCATTTTTGGGCAGTTTCAGGCTTTAGGCTCACAAATTGGGTAGGATGTCCATAACAGGTAGCAAATGATATCCAAATGGGTTGAAATTTGATATATGGGCTCCTTGCACCATGGTAATGGCTCCCATAAGGTCAATTTTTGCACAGAAGTTAAAAATTGAGCTGGAGACATCCTACACGTAGGATGTCTTTTTCATCAAAATAGCTTGATATTTGTTCTATGGGTAGCTCTTGGCCTGTGGAACATGGCCATGCTCTTGGATTTTGATTTCGACAAGATTTGGTGTTGGTAAGACCATGTTAGTGTTTTTGGGCTCAAAAAGTGTATCTTTGTTGTGAGAAGAGGGGGAGATCGACCGCTTAAATTATTCAACACAAGCTCCCAAACATCACCATCAACCTATCCACCTCTTCTTCCAATTTCCAAGCACACACACTCACACCTAGACTATGACACACACACACACACAGTAAACATAGAATTGACATAGACATGCTTGTAAGAGAGTGTTAGAGATTTGTAAGAGATGGAGACTAGATTAGAGAGTACACAACAAAATAATCATAGCTTAAGAGAGTAGAGAAGAGAATCTGCAAGAGAAAGGCCTAAATCTAGCCCCAAACTCCACGGCACCTCTCTTGTGGAGTTGGTATTTAATATATTATTTTGAGTTTAAGGTGCCAAAAATTGAGGCCCCTCTTTTACAACCACTTCACTTTTGTAAATGAGTGAAGCTCATTAGTTCTTGCATGACCCATAAGGGGAGTTCCCACTACAACTATTTACAGAGCCATAGTGGCTTATTGAAATGATATTCTCAGATACTGTGCAAATATAAAATGGCCAAGAGTAATTGCCATCGCCTCTTCATCAACTCCCCGCATTCCACTCTACAAAATCATCATCAACTCAATTAGTAAAATAAATAGACAGCACATAAATAACCATTATGCCCAGCTATCCCAATTGCAGCTAACCACTACAACAGGAGGGTGTCCAATCTCGTAACATCCCTCCCACCAGGGATAGCAACTGTCCTCAGTTGCTCAATAGACAAATCAATTGGACCATGAGTGATGGAAAGTGTGGAGAAGGTCGGGAAAGTTGCGAAAAAACTTTTCAGGCATCCATTTGGCATCCTCTCTAGGGTGGCCCTTGAAAGTCAAAAGGTAACGGTTATAAACCATTCCAGTGCGTGTAGTGGTGGTCTCATGGTCAATTATTTTATCAGGGATGAGTTGCTCTTCTTAGTCTACAAGTGATGGTGGGTCTTCATAAATGTGGTGTGTAGGTAGGGGTCCTCGGAATGGGCGTAAAAGACTAATGTGAAAGGCATTGTGAAGGTGCCAATGTGCAAGTAGTTCTAAACGAAAAGAAACATCATTAATGACAGGTGAAATTTTGAAGGGTCCATAAAAATGAGGAGCAAGCTTAACAAAGACATTAGTATCAACACTTTTGATCCTTCGTTTTTCGATGCGAAGTAAAACATGATCACCTTCTTTGAATTGGTGTGCTTTGCGGTGTTTGTTAGCATGCCTAGTGTAAAGTTCTTGTGAGTGTTTAATGGCAGAATGCACACTTGCATAAATATCATGAAAGTCAGTAGTGAAATCATCAGCGGGCAGGCACAACATTAGAAAGACGTGAAGAAGGAGTAGGAAGTGAGTGACCATATACAATTTCAAATGGAGATTTACCCGTGGTAGTGTGAGTGGTGTTGTTGTATGCAAATTGCAAAATATATAGGTAATCATCCCATTTCTTAGGTTGAGAAGAAACATAAGCCTTTAACAAGTCAATAATAGTACGGTTGGTGACTTCGGTTTGACCATTAGATTCAGGATGAAATGCAGAAGTGAAGTCAAGTGTAGTGCCAAGATTTTCAAATACAGTAGTCCAAAAAGCACTACAAAATTTTGTATCTCGATCAGAAATAATCACTTTAGGAAAACCATGATGTGAAAAAGCAGTCTTAAGAAACAAAAGTGCAGCTTGATGTGCTGTGAGTGTTTTCTTACATGGAACAAAGTACGCTTGTTTAGAGAAACGATCAATAATAGTCCATATCATGTCATGTTTGTGCATTGTGAGTGGGAAACCAGTAACAAAATCCATTGAAATATGTTCCCAAGGTCTTTCAGGAATGGGGAGAGGGTGTAAAAGTCCCAATTTCTTACCTGTAGCTGCTTTGATTTTTTGACAAATCAAACAAGTTGACACATACTGTTTAACATCCATTCTCATAGTAGGCCAATAGAAATCACGACATAAATTTTGAAAAGTTGCAGCAAATCCTCTATGTCCAGCTTAAGGAGGTTTGTGCAATTCTTCAATAATTAATGTACGGAAAGGTTTGGTCACACACAATTTTTGTTTGAAATAAAGGAAGTTTTCTTGAATAGTGTATTCGAGAAATGTGTGTACAGAATTATCAAGCATGTGCAACCATGTCCCTTTGAAGTCATCATCATGTGCATAAGTGTCAGGCATAGTGTCAAATGAAGTTCCCGTAATGGTTGATAGATGATTAAGTGAGGGTCTTCTACTCAAAGCATCAGCTACAACGTTTTCTTTACCATGTTGGTATTGAATGTTGGGCTGAAAACTTTGAATAAAAGCGGCCCACTTAATATGTCTATCATCTATTAAGGGTTGAGAAAGTAAATATTTGGTACTTTGTTGATCATTTTTAATGATCAAGTCAGTACCCATTATATAGTGTTTCCAGATTTTCAATGCATGTACCACAGCAGTCAACTCTTTATCATAAGTACTGAACTTTGTTTCAGATGGTTTAAATTTATGACTTTCAAAAGCAATTGGATGGTTATCTTGCATAAGGACTGTAGCGATACCTTTTCCACTAGCATCAGTGACTACCACAAAGAATGGTCTTTCAAAATCAAGCAATTGCAATACAGGTGCATTAGTCAAAGCATTTTTAAGTGCATTAAATGAGCTTTCTTGCAAATCAGTCCATTCATAAGGCGTATTTTTCTTCTACAAGAGAGTCAAATAATGTGCTTTGTAAGCAAAATTATGGACAAATTTCCTGTAATAGCTACAGAGACCAATAAAAGATCGTAGCTCATGCAAGTTTTTGGGTCTAGGCCAGGATTGAATGGCTTCAATTTTCTTTGGATCGACATGTATTCCCTTACCCGATACAATATGTCCTAAATATTCAATTTTAGATTGGAAAAATGAACTCTTTTAAGGATTCAAATACAAGTGATTTTGTGCAAGCAGATCAAATACACGTGTTAAATGTTGCTTATGCTCTTCTTCGGATTTACTGAATACCAAAATGTCATCAAAAAATACAATCACAAAATCTTGATGGTCAATGAAAATTCGATTCATCATGCGTGTGAATGTAGCTGGTGCATTCATCAAACCAAATGGCATGACAAGAAATTCATAGTGTCCAGTTTGTGTTCTGAAAGCAGTTTTGTAGACATCATGTTCAAACATTTTGACTTGTTGAAACCGTGATTTGAGGTCAATTTTGCTAAAGATGTGTGCCCCTTTCAGTTTGTCTAGTAGATCATCCACTCTAGGAATAAGAAACCTATTCTTAATGGTGATCTTGTTTAAAGCCCTGTAGTCGATACACATACGAAAGGTTCCATTTTTCTTCTTGACAAGAAGTACTGGAGCTCCGTATGATGAACTACTAGGTCGGATTAGGCCTCGGTCAAGTAAATCAGTGATTTGAGTTTGTATTTTCCTGTGTACGATAGGATTTACACGATAAGGTGCTCTACAAGGAGGTTCACTACCCGGTATGATGTCAATTTTGTGGTCTTCTGGGCGTGAGGGTGGAATTCCAGGTGGCAGATCATGCATGAAACAATCTTTAATTTGAGAGAGGAATTCATCATGGGTGGAGTTATGTGAAGTTTCTGGTGCAACAGAAATTTGATTTACTAAGACTGGATATGTTTTCCCCAGTTTTTGAATTGCTCGTTTGGCTTGAGTGTGAGAGAGGAGTGGAAATTTTTGATGTGCCAGTGTTGCTTGGATGGAGAAATTTTTATTATTATGAGTGAGAGACATTGTACGTGTTTTATATTTAATCAACGGGTCGAATTCATGACGAAATGGCATTCCCAAAATCATATCGCGACCATGCAATGGTGCTACCAAAAATATACGTGTTTGAGTGAATTCACCAATGCAAACTTCAACAGTGACTTGAGTTTTACAATTAAAACGTTGATTATTAAAAACAGTTTTGACCTTGTGAGGTGATGAAATTTCAGAGAGTGATAGTTGTTGTGCCAATCGTGTGGAAATGAAATCATGACTACTACCATCATCTAGCTGAAGGGTGCATTTTCACCCTTAACAGTGCCTTGCACTTTAAACAAAGTGTGAGGAGATATAGGAGTACCTGAGGATGGGTTGTCATCATTATCATAATCAGGATCATATCCCTCACCGTAGTTAACTTCCACTTCGTTGTCGTCAGGTATAGCATCTTCGATGAGGTTAAGAGTAGCTCCGTTGGGACGGTTGTTGTTGAAGGGTTTTTTATTTGAATTTATGTTGACTCCATTGGAATGGCCATTGGATTGATCATTGCCCTTAGCATGACCATTTGGGCACTTATCTGCATAGTGACCATACTGAAAGCAAAACACTTCACCTTTTTGTTACCATTAGAATTTGGAGGAAACCGCTAGTTGGAAGGGTGTTGGTTGCCTCGTTTCTGAGTGTTGTTGTTGTTATTGCTCGTATGAGGTTGAGAAGTTGTAGGAGGATTGTCAAATCTTCGTCTTTTGAAAAAGGTACGACTTTGGTGTTTGCTTCTGTCAAAGTTAGGAGAGAAATGAGGTCTCTTGTTGCGGTTAGTGTTAGTAGGTTGATCAGTGGGAGAGGAATGTCCACCTTTCTTCTTTTCTGCATTGAGAGCCAAATTAATGGCCTTTGACAGAGAATCTGGTTCGAACATATCTACCTCATCACTAATTTGTAGTGCCAACCTTGATATGTACTTTCGCTTCAATTTCCTGCGAGACTAACATGTTCAATAGCTTGCAATTGAATTAGACAATTCCAAAAATGGTCAGTGTAACACTGTACATCTTCATTTCTACCCTGTCAAATTAAATCCCATTGACGTCGTGCTTTAGCTTTGTACTGTGTGGGCAAAAATTGGGGTAAAAACACTTTTTTGAATGCATGCCAGGTGCGTGGTCTTCTACCGTGTTGTTTGGTTGTGTTCCACCACAATGCAGCGCTGCTAGTGAGATGATTGGATGCACACTTTACCATTTCACGCTCAGGAAAGTCTTCATCATGAAAATAGTCATCTAGTTGACTAACCCATGCTAGAACCGTGCTAGCATCTTTAGTGCCATCAAAATCTTTGAAAGTGAAGGCTTTTCTGCTAATTTTGTTTTTCTTGGGTACCGGTGCAGATTCGGCGCGTGCAGAATGCAATAATTTATCTTCAAGTTCTTGCCTTCGCATGCGTTCATATGTGAGTGACTGCTGCAGATTTTAAAGTTGCTCTGCAATCGTGGGTGCCTGAGGAAGGTGTGCCATGATTGCGTGCTCTTTTTTTATATATATAAATATAAATATATATTTTTAAATAAATACTTAAATGGTAATGTTGAAAAAGGCTATTTGGTAATATTCACAGATGCAATATGCGGAAAATAAAATAAATAACAGAAATGTAATGTACTTAGTTGAGAAATAGCGGTGACGTCCAGTCCAGAATGGTGATACGCTAGGAAATTGCCAGAGAGTAGACGGTTCGATGGTGTGTCACCGAGCCAGTTGAATTTTACAGCGTCCAATCTCCCTTAGTCCCAAAATTAATGGCAGTCAGTTGGTAACGAAAAGTAAGGTTTACCGTAGCTTGAATGAATAAAAACGGCTTCCGTGAAAAGTAAAGCCAAAGGTCATCGAACTGTTATTTTGATTGGTATCTGTACGTCGATTGAAGAAGTCGCCCTTTTCGAATTATAACCGTGAGCGTAGAAAAGGCAAAGAGTGAGGTTGACGGCCTTTCGAGAATAACCTGCGAGGTTTGTATAAAGTGGGTAGTCAATCGAGGGATTTTGGAGATGAGGAACAAAAACCGTCAATTGCTTTAATGCTTGGTACGCAGCTGATCAATTTATTTTTGTTGAGAAACAAGGGAAGACTGACTGCTTAAATAAATGGGTCTTTTGCGTCTCTTTTTTTGTTTTTGTTTTTATAAAACAAAACCTGCAATGGGCGGCCCTGGACCATCCAGTGGGGAATCACTTTGCATGATGACTTTTACTTTAGAGCATAAAGTCTGAAAAACTGAAATTAGCACTGCAGGCAGCGAGGACGACAGCGCTGGGCGATTATGGAGTCCGGGTGTCGTGCAGAAGCCTTTTGAGGCTGCGAGGAAGAAGGAGGAAGTAACCGGCAGACTAAGGCGCCCCTACTGGGGTTAACTAGGTGGGCTTTGGTGGAGGTCAACAGAGGAGGTTTTTTGTGTGTAAGCAAGGATTCCCACAGAATTTCCTCGCTTTCTTCCTTGTCTTCGCTTACGCCTCCCCATGCCGCTTCCCATTGGCAAGCCTAATCATGAACATGACTCAATTTCCTTTTTTCCTTCAATTCTTGCTCTCCATTTCCTTTAGCAAGCCATAACCCATATTCTTGAGCCGAATTACATGTGTCAATCGACAAAATCATTGAATAACTTTGTTGCTTAATTCTTCGATTAAGCTTTACCTTGCCGTCAAGGAGTTTAGATCGAATTCATAATTGCTATTTCCTTTCCCACAATCCACGAGAGTTAGCCAAAGGATTGAATTTTTAAGCTTGCCATACCAAATTTTCATCGTCGATGAGTGGAAATAATTAGCCGATTGCCAATTATTCGTAAGGTAAGCCTTGATATTGCAAACTTGGTGCTGCTGATGGGGGCTTTTTACAAGCCAAGCTCCCATACCCCTCTTCTCTCGTCCCCACCCCATGAAAACCCCCTCTTAGGGAGGGAGTGATAAAAGGCATTGAAAAGTAAGAAAAAAATAAAGTATGATTATGTAAATATATGAGAAAGGTAAATAGGCCACCTCATGCCTGCAGGGCAGCCCATCCCCACCTTGCCTCCTTTTTCTTCACTATTGCCCCGCCATGTGTCCCTTTTTCTCTCCTCCACTCAAAAGGTTAACCCCCTCTCTCTTCCCCTCGTCCTTTCTCCTTTCTCTCTCCCCTCAAGCTACCCCACCCCTCACCAATAATACATTCTAACTCACCAATAATGCACCCTAACTCACATGCAACTTATCATATCTTCCAAAACAGTATATCCCACCCCTCTTTTCTCTCTCCTATCATATCCCATGACCCAAATATCCCCCTCTCTCTCTAAAGGGCGCCATGTCTCTTGTCTTGTAGCTTAATAACCTCCCCCACACTCACACACACTCAGTTTCACTGAAAAAGGTGCCCACAGACCCATCCCCACCCGGTGGTTACCTGATTTTTCTTGTGTTCACACACATCTACACACAAATTCACCTCTGAACACACTCCCCTCTCTCCCCTCTTGTAATTACTTTATTCTCCATGTCACCTCTCACTTTTTTTCATCAACCCATCTCTCTCTCTTAGTCTCTCTCTCATGAGACTGCTGTTCTGGCACATATACACACAGCCAGACAAGTGGGGCCCACAGTCACATGGCCTATGTAGATAATGATTTCTTCATTTCTAAATTCTAGAATTTCTCCCCCCTCCTCCCTTATATAAAGAGGGGTCACCATCACACTAAACACACACAACATCACCAAAGAGTACACTATGCACTGTGTGTGCCTAGTGCACACACACACACCCACACCATCACCATCACCGCAATCACCATGCTCGTCTTGAGCATGACCTCTACACCCTTGGGCTATGGAAGATGAAGGGCAACTAAATGAAGGATGATGGCCATAACCCTCGTGCGAGTCTTCGCCATCAACTCCCACCTATCCGCCATGTGCTCTACCACCCTCTCCCTTCTCTTTCCCCTACTCTATGCTCCCCATTTCATCGCCTTATTCTCTAAATAAAGCTTGAGGTTTTGTGAGTATGTTTCTTGCAATTTTTTGCCCATGTGAGGTGTGCGGAATCGCCACCTAGTCTTGTGTTTGGAGTGAGCTTGTGTATGTGTGAAGGGTGTGCGGATTCGCCATCCTTTTGTGGTGCCTAAGTACTAAGCCGCTATACTCTCTCTCTCTCTCTCTCTCTCTCTCTCTCTCTCTCTCTCTCTCTCTCTCTCTCTCTCTCTCTCTCTCTCTCTCTCTCACTTGATCTCATTTCCCTTCCTCTTCATCATTACTCCCAAGCATCCATCTCTCTTGGATGAAAACTTTGTTATGGTGGTGTGTTGTTTGCGTCCTAGCCGCTGAAGCTAGGTGGTGCCCCCTGTTTGCTTTACCATGACAGGCTCGAGGCGCGCCATTCGGTCCCCGGTGTTTTAGAGGCCGTCGGGGGTTCGGGGTTCGCTTTGCTCCCGTCATTTGGTGCCCCCACTGAGGATCTTTTCATGAAACCCTTCAGTTTACAAGACTGAAACCCCTAAACTATTGTGAATGGATGAATGGCTAGCAGGATTTGCTAACTGGACGACAGAAGAAGAAGAGTTCCAAGCACAACTAGACGAACTCCGCATCTCCATCTAAGCTCGAGTGCCAGGTGTAACTGTAACCGATTTGCAGTGGGAGAGTCAACCAACACGCCAAACCCAGTGGATATACATAGGCCATGTGCCAAGAAGAAGAAGGAGAAGGTCGAAACCATGTCCGCAACCTACAACCAACCCACAACAACAAAATGGAAGGAGCTCTACACAATAGAGAATCAACACTATTCTACTTTGAGAATCGGGTAACTCAAGTCACCGAGGTAATTATCACAGTCAGTTTTCAAGTCGCACCTGATGCTGCAGCACAGATAACGGAATCATTGGCTCACACTCTCACTAGAGAAACTAGGGATCTACTGAGTTTGTTTCAGGAAAGAACTCCACTCTCTCCCACAAGCTTGGACAGTGACTAAGCACCTCTAAGCTTCACATGAATCAGTACAACCTACCTCAAGACACATCACACATACCAACACGTGTACGCTCAATCAAGGTAATACTGGACTTGAAGGCTCACTACCAGCACGTCATTGACACCATGCTGGGTGGGGAGTGGTTTTTTGAGATTCTGGCATCAGATCAGCCATTTGTCTTACCTTTGGTACAAGGCAATGTACCGTTTGAAGTTTTAATCTATGTCCTAGTATAAGAGGGTATACACGCCTCCTTGTAAAGAAGAAAAAACTTTTGCAAGTTAAGCAGTGTGCCTTTCTAGCTCTCTCTCAGTAATCATGGCAAGTATAACATTTCCAACATTTAAAGGAAACAAGGGGGAGGATTTGGTAACAGACTTCCTAGATGACTTTGAAGTAGCATGTGTAGTGAGCAACAAAGATACGGATGAATCCCGGGTTAGAATCTTTAAGCATCTCATGAAGCTAGAAGCTAGATCATGGTACAATGCACTCCACAAGCAACCAAGGATGACTGGGAACCCTTAAAAACCGCTTTTAAGAGGCACTTTGGGGGAGGTACCACTTCAGAAAAGTTGTGGGACAAGTTGAGAGACTTGAAGCAGGAGGGTCTTTTAGAATTTGCCACCTATGAGTCCAAATTTTTGGATTTGTGGGAACGGTGGGTTGAGTCACTGGCAAGGGGAGAAGCTGCACCCGATTTCCTAAAAAACGATCGGTTCACGCATGGCTTATGGCCGCTTCTCAAGGAGAAGGTGAAAGGTAGATTCTCGGCTACGTACGAGTTAGCCGTTGAGATTGCTCGCCTTAAGGACAAGAAGCTGCGAATGAAAGCCAAAGAAACCGAGTCAACAGAAGCAGGAACATCGCGTCGACCAGCAACTACGACAACCACCATTCCACCACCACCACCGGCTCTTGGGGTAAGATATGACCAACAAGATATGTTGGCCCATATTACTGACCAACTGTAGAATTTGTTTGTCCACTTAATACAGCAAGGGAGGAGTCAAGAAAGAGATCAAGACCCTGGAAGAGCACGACGACAAAACAGGGAGTATCATTGCTACAACTACGGAGAAGACGGTCACGGTATGTACTACTGTCCCAAACCACGACAAAACTATAATAGAGGAGGTAGGAGGAACCAATTGTCACCCCCTAGAGAAAGAACACCCCCACCTCAAGCACCAGCCCCACCAACACAAATTCTACGTCCACCCCAGACACCACTACAAGCATCCATTCCACCTCTTCCACCAGCCCCACCACCTGATCGCCATGTAAAGATCATAAGGCTAGAAGAGAAAGGAAAAGCCGTAGTAGTGGATCCACCCAGAGCAAGGGAGAGGGACAAGGGTAAGGAGAAGGTAACCTTTTTAGAACCACTTGAAGCCATGACTGTGAAAAGAGCTAGGAGGGAGAAAGATACACAATCAGATGATGAGAGAAGCATGAGAGGAGAAACTAGCAAGAGGCCATCCAGGCCACGACGGAAATTGGGCATCACTGACTTCCAGCTAGGGAAAAGTTCTAAGCCCTATGATCTAACATTGGATGTGGCAGAGCAAGGACCAAAGATTACATGGCCACAGCTCCTACATCTTGCACCTAAAGTAAGGCGACAATGGTCCAAAATGGTAAGTACAAGACACTCCAAAACAAAGGTAGCCGGAGCAATTTCGGGTTGCCACATGGATGACATCCTTCCAATTGTCGACGTAAACATAAAAGGAAAGAGGGTTGGAAACACCTACATTGATGGAGGTGCACAAATCTGTGTAATGAGCGAAGCTATGATGCTTCGATTAGGGCTCAAGGTTGACAGGCCTTCTCCATGCAAGGCAAAGATGGCAAACAACGCAAAAGTAAAGTGTGTGGGTGTGGTAAGTGCCGTAAAAATAAAAGCTTTCAACACTGAGGTAGAGGTAGATGTTTTTGTAATGCCTTCTAAGGGGGAGGGCTATCCACTAATCTTGGGAAGGCCATGGTTGATGGCCATGAAGGCAAAACAGGACTGGGGTACTGGCCTTCTACGCATGACCGGTAAGAAAGGGGAGACAATCTACTACGACATGAGGATTGGCAAGCAGAAGCAAATGAATCAGGAAACATCGGCAGATGAAACCACTAGCGAATCTTCCATTTCTGAGGAGGAGACCACATCCACCAACGAAAGTGACAGTTCCATTGATGTGATGGGTATCATTATGAAGGATCCACAAAGGGTAAGCACAACTGGTGATCCATCACCAAAAGGGCAACCCAATGAAGAGGAGAGCAAATCACCTGGCCTAGGAGGAAGTAGGTTAAAGGGTATGTTGTCTACGGAATTAACACTTGAGGAGAAAGATAGTTTTTTGCAAATGTTGATGGGATTTCCTAACCTGTTCATTGACAACTACGAAAGAATCACAGGCATTACAGTGGTGGAACATCATATTAAGCTGAAGGAAGGGGTAAAACCAGTTGTGCAAAAGCTACGACGACTGGGGGTCATACAAGAAAAGGCACTCTTGGCCGAGGTAAGGAAACTGCTGGAGGCAGGATTCATCTATCCTGTAGAAAACTCAGAATAGGTGTCACCCGTAGTGGTGACGCCTAAAAAGAATGGTAAGTGGAGGGTCTGTGTTGACTACAAACCACTAAATGCAGCTACAAAGAGAGACCACATTCCTCTCCCTTTCTTGGATGAAATTCTGAATGAAGTAGCGGGTTTTGAATGCTATACCGTCTGTGATGGTTATTCAGGATACTTTCAAATACGCATAACCTTGGAAGATCAGCTAAAAACCACTTTTATCACACCATGGGGTTGTTTTGCATACAGGGTTATGCCATTTGGTCTCACAAATGCACCTGCCACATTCCAAAGATATGTCACATATGTTTTTCAACCATTCTTTGGAACATCCATAAGAGTGTTCATTGATGATTTTTGTATATATAGCTCCCGTATTTCACATTTAGAAAAGGTAGCTGAAGGTTTGGCCAGGTTGCAGAGCTTAGGTGGGCAATTAAATGTGGATAAATGCCACATTGGGGAGAGTAAAGTCATTCTACTAGGCCATGAAATTTCAGCAAAAGGTATCAACGTCGACCCATGTAAGGTGTCCGCACTCATAGCCCTACCTTCACCAATGACCGCACGTCAACTGGTCTCTTTTCTACAGAAGGTAAGGTACTTAAGTAGATTCATACATCTACTATCACAACTTGTTCTACCACTGCAACAGCTCACTCAAAGATCAACTTTCACTTGGGACGAGGAAAGCGAACATCACTACAACAAGGTAAAGTCTTAGCCACTCTGACAACTATCTCACCACCTAAGTGGGATGAAAAATTCTATGTCACCTCAAGTGTTGGTGATGACTCATTGGGGGCTGTGCTACTCCAAAAGGATACGACGACATCTTTCATGAGGCCAATCTACTTCTGTAGTCAAATAATGACAGCAAGAGAGAAAGGTTTCACCCATGTGGAACACTTAGTCCTAGCTCTTAGATTTGCAACTACAAATTTTAGGTCATATTTGCTGCCTAAGCAATTTGTGATTCTAACCACGGATGAAATATTTCTCTATGTTGTACAACACATGGATGTCTGTGCTAGAATTACTAAATGGCTAGTTCGTCTGCAAGAGTTTGACTACACGGTACAGGTAGAAAGCACGACAAGGGCAAGTTTGGGGGGACTCATAACCTACCAAGTCTTTGAAGGGAAGGAGAAGCAATCTAAGGAAGGAGAAGTCCGATTACCTCCAGTACCACCGATGGTAGAAGAAGCATACTCTCTGTACTTTGATGGAGCCTACAAGCGAGCGTCCGACAAAGCAGCTGCAAGCATAGTGGTCTTTGATGACAAAGGGACAAAGGTATTTTTGTTGGGCCAATTGTTAGATTCACATTCTAACAATGAAGCTGAGTATGCAGCACTAACCAAGGGTCTACAATGGTGCGTCTCGCAAGGTGTACAACGCCTTAATGTATTTGGGGATGCTCTACTTTTGGTAAGGCAAGTAAATGGAGCATGGACATGCAAGAATCCTAGTTTAAGGACTCACTTAAGTGGTGTAAAAACCTTGTTGGGTAAGTTTGAAGAAGTTCAAATACACCATATCCCAAGGGCTCAAAACCAAGAAGCAGATGCTCTAGCAAGTGAAAGACTACAGGAAGTGGTGGTTGGAGCAATAAAACTAAAGCTCCCTCTATTTCAAGGCAGTGATGCCTTGCCTGACATCATGCATTTTTTGGAAACGGGGAAATTCCCATTAGATTTAACAAAGGGACAGAAGCAGTGGCTGACGCGGAAGGCCACAAGGTATCGACTCATCAATGACGGTTTGTACTGTAAGGGTAAGGACCAAATACTCAGGAAGGTCCCTCTCTCTCAGGAAATCACGGGAGTAATTGCTAGCTATCACGACGGGGTTTGTGGTGGTCACTTTGCCCTAGACATAACAAGTAGGAAAATCTTGTAGGCAGGCTTCATATGGCCTACCCTCAACCGTGATGTACACCACTGGTGCAAAACGTGTAAGTTGTGTCAAAAGGCCGGCACTAGGTCACGTATGCCTGAACCACAGACACCTATTCTCTCATATGACCCATTTGAAAAATAGGGTATCGATGCCATTGGGCCATTACCTACGGCCAACTCAGGAAAATTCTACATTATCATGGGGGTCGACTACATGACTAGATGGGCAGAGGCTACAGCCACCACTAGAATCACAGCGGTAGAGGTAGCTAAATTTATCTACGAGCACATATGTTGTAGGTTTGGCACACCTTTAGAGATCATCTCTGATAGAGGGCCAGGTTTCAGAGCAGACTTGGTAGGAGAATTATTGCAGAAACTGGGCATTACAAGGAGGCACTCTTCACCATATTACCCTCAATGTAATGGCCTAGTTGAAAAGGTAAATGGAATGGTTTCTAAAATTATTACCAAGCAGGTAAACAATCATCCTGGCGTATGTTGATGCTCCTGGAACTGCTATCTTTTCTACCTCCTCTGGGAGAATACGTTGGTGTTCTCGCCCGTACCTATCAACAAAAACGACATCCTTCCCCATAGCAATTTCATAAGAGAATAAGTAAAGAACCTTGTCTTTGCTTAACTCGGTTGGGTATGGTTCTTTGCAACGAAAGTAAGATACTATTCCCTCGCTCTCATGTTTGTAAATTCCCACATTCTCATTATAAGTTGAAACCCTGGTTGTTTTCTTATCGTACCTAAAAATCACTCCAGGTCAATCAATGTTTGGAGGTGGTTCTTGAGTTTCTAAAACCATTTTCCCCTTTGCCACGCTATCTCCATATCTGTTGTAATCTTCAGGTTACTAACTATCAGATAGTGGTTTCCCTTTTCGTCTTGAAATCTATCTCCATCATCATAGACTCGAATTATCTCCAGTCTCTGAGCCGGCCTTTCTTCAATACAAATACACTTGCGTCCTCGATAGTCAAAATAAACTAGGGCTCCCCTCGAGTTGGTTCCTTCTAAGAAGATCACAGTGAACTTGGAAGCATTCAAAGGATTTAGGGAGGTGCTTCCTCTTGGAATTGGTCCGTCATAGGTGAAACCTAGTGGCTGTTGACTACCCATCATGAAGAAGGATTTGTCTGATGAAGTGTCAGTATCACTACCCTCCTTAATAATCGGTGCTAGTGGATCTAGCCTTGCCTGAGTTACACTCTCCTCGGTGGACACTAAGCTACCTTGGTCACCTGCCACCTTCTGGTCTCTAAAAATGTGTCTTCCTAATCTTAAATTCATCAAACTTAGCAATGCAATTTATTACAAATCCAACCACTCACCTGGCAAAGGATCAGCCTTTGCATTACTTCTTGCTTTGCCGCTGAATATACCTGTACACAAGCGTTTAATTTCGGCAAAACGAATCAAAGCATCTAACCACTAGAGGTGATCTTAGTAATGATTGGTATAACTGGAGAGTTAACCTCAACCACTACTGTATTTTATACACTTCTAAAGTTTTGGATTAGTTCTGTTAATCTGAACTGTACTTCCCTCGAATGTTGGTCAATTTACCTGAAAAGTCTTAATTCTTCTTTGCTCTATCAAAAGGTCAAACAAGGTCCAAATTCACTTCTGAAAGAAGTTCTGAAACCCTTAAGTCAAATGGAACCTCACTGTATAAGCTCAGTCAAATTTTCTCTTCACTAAGCCCCAGTAGACATCCTACGCATAGGATGTCTCCTACTCTGTTTTGCCTGGATTTTTGCACTATGGATTCCCCTTTATGTTTTGAGTCCACAACTATGTTTACTTTTTGATTTGGGAACCTATAAGCTGGTCAATGGATCAAAAATCTGTTCCAACAGCCTTCTGTTGGTCTAATCAGTCTAATCAACTCCAATTTGGACCAAAATTGACTAGGAGGCTTGCCTCAGGCTATACAACACCCTGCTAGGCCTACAGTGAGTATCTGGCTTCAATGTCTTGCTTTAGACATTCTACGCGTAGGATGTCTTTTTGCTCAAAATGGCTTCAAATGCAAAGCACAGACTCCTCTTGAAGTGCTGATCACTTTGCTATGCTCAAAATTAAGGTTGGAGTGCAAAATCACACAGATGACATCCTACGCGTAGGATGTCTTTTTGGTATGTTTCACCCTAGACTTGACCCGCAGATTCCCCTTGATGTCAGCAACCCAGTGGTATGCTTAGATTTTGGTTTGGATTTCAAAAGTCCCCAATTTTAGCTGTTCTAGCCTTTTTCAGTCAAAAGTGCTACAGTTTGCTTAGAACCCAATTTTCTCACCCAAATGGGATGAAACCTCTCTCAGTCACTCAATATATCATACAGATCATGCTCATGCAGTCATCCTATGGTTTTGGTCTTAAAATAATGCCTTGGCACAATTTGGGTAGGATGTCTGGCAATTACAGTATATCTGGCCTTATCCTGTCAAGATATGGTCAATTTTCCACTTTCCAGGTGAAAATAGGTTAAAACCTACCTTCTGGACACACTGGTCAACTCAAAATTCCAACATTTCCACCAGATTAGCCTGTAGACATCCTACGCGTAGGATGTCTCCTGGCTTAAAATTATTTTTTTTCCTGACAGAAATGCTCATGATGCTCTGCAGCTCTATCAGAAACACTCACAGTAACTTTTGGACTTCTCTTCAACTTTTAAACACACTTTTGCGTCTTTTACAAGCTTGTGATGAATCTAACAAGCAAGTATACCTACATAAAGTGCTCTAGATCCTGAATCATGATGTCCTACTTACTCTACTCCTACTCATCATGTGAAATGGTGATAATGGTGTTTTGGTTGCTTCCTGGCCTCTCCGGACTCTCAAGCTCTCCTCTCACCGCTTCTACCACTCCAACTCCTACTCAATAACTCGCTAATACCTAAAACTATCTCAGTATACCTAAATCTACCTAAGTCAAAGGATCTAGGCCAGACACACGCTCCTTAGACTCCCTCTAAGACCTAGAGACTCCTCCACCCTCTGATCCTATCTAAATGTAAAACGAGACTCTTGGCAAGCCAAAGAATCCCTATCCTCAAGGATTAGTCTCGGTCACCTACCTAAGGTTTTCGTCTCCAACAGCGACGCCAATGTTGGACGGATACGCCGCGACAGACGTCAGCACAACGAGAACTCACCTAACAAGATTTTTCAGCTAAGGACGAAGCTCGACCCGCAGGCGCGTGGAAGCAACCATAGGGTGTCAGCCTACACTTGACCGACTCCTAACTAATTCCTACAGAGGTCTCTACCCAATGTCTAAGCTACAGCCTTCAAGAGTGCATAAGAGGATACTTCCTACAACGCTTTCTAGAGACGAACACCCATCAAACAATCTCGAAATGCCACAGAACTTGAAGGAGACCCTACTAACACCAATAGGTCGCTCTCCCTAAGGTCCATGAACCAAAACCCCAACCGAAAACACCTGGTGCAAAATCACATAGGATGTCTGGCCGAAATTTGTAGGTCGTCGTTTCCGAAAACTAAAGTGCCTAATGTGTAGCTCTACTCAATGCGGATGCGTGGATATGCTGCAATGCAAAATCGGACAACGTATGCTCACAAAATCATGAGATGAATCTCGTAGATGGAGCTCGCAAAACCGGACCATACGCGTGCAATGTAGGTATGGGCGCGTAGCTCTCGTCGGGGGCAACACGCTGCACTTCTCTGCACTCGATTCCGACCACCGATGCGCGCGTAGCATCAAGATGAAGATCTCACTCTCTCTCGTACACAGTACGCTCACTCACAAACTGCAAATTTTTTAAAATGACAAAAGGTCTTTCATTAAGGTCAAAAAGTGGTATAAATACCTTACAATTCTCAAACCCTAATGTTCCATTTTAACCATCTACTCAATCTAAGTATCAAAACTGGATACAATCTGGAAACTTCTGTAAGCCCCAATATTTACAAAGGTGAAATGTCCGGTTTTCTCAATAAATGAATAATTACAAAAAATAATAATCTACCGAGTAGTCAGTTTCCGTAGGGTGTGTCCAGCTTCTAACAAGCACCATAAAGTACCAAGGAAAGTACCTGGATAGCATTTAGTGTTAACCAGAGTACAAAAACAGTTAGAGAAAGAATCAAAACAGTGTAACAAAACTTGGTTTGTGATGTGTAACAGAACTTGGTTTGTTGAGGGTACTCCTCCATTTTATTCTTACCTGAAATGTGAAAAACATCAAAGAAAATTGTTGAGATATAGATTAAATGTGATGTGATGCCCTACGGTACCAAATGGGGTACTCCAGAGTTACTGTACCAATTTGGTACTCCAGAGTACCAAAATTTGGTATTCACACCAAGCACAGCGATGAACCTGCAACATTTAATTAACACAAGCGTGATGCCAATGAATAGCGTACCATGTCTTGACTTGTTGACAGATTTCTATTCATCTTCATCAAAGAGGAGCGAGGTCCGTTCGGGGTTGATATTAGCAACCTTGCACTGTTTTGCACTAGCCCTTGTGCTGGGACTGGTTTTGTGCTCCGGCTCTATTTCTTGGGGGGATGGGGAAACACTTGTTGTTGCTTCTACCAAGGAAGGAAATTCTCTCCTTGTCCTTCGATTTCATTTTTCATGTTGAAGGTGACACTCTGCTGGCAGTAGCTCCCTTGGCCTTTGGGGTTCTCATTGTTGGAGAGCTGACGTGACAGTGTAGAGTTGATGCAAGCGCATTGGATGCTAGAGAGAGAGAGAGAGAGAGAGAGAGAGAGAGAGAGAGAGAGAGAGAGAGAGAGAGAGAGAGAGAGAGAGAGAGAGAGAGAGAGAGAGAGAGAGAGAGAGAGAGAGAGAGAGAGAGCTCAGGATTGCGCAAGGCGATGAGTGACAGAGCATGCTATGCAGCTTGAGTTCAAATACAGGGTGAAAACTTTGGAGCCACTACATCAACTCATGACAGCACTACTCTCACATGGGGTGGCCCATTATGAAATTGTACAAGAGTTCTTAGAAATACCATCATATCTAAAAAATATAGAAATACAAATTCCATTTTCCTCCTAACTTTCCCTCCACATTACCAAATAGGTGGAAAAAAAATTGGCCCTTTTTTTGTACCACCAACCTTTGCTTTCAGCCAATTCCTTCCTTCAAAATATCCTTGACCCTAGTCCTGAAAGACTCTAACTTAAGTACAGAGTTGTCTAGGTGAGGCCATCCTGATCTGTATTCATAGTTTGAATGATCGAGAATGTTAATGATAGGCACATGATCAGAGACAAGAATAGGGTTGTCCACCATTGAGCAGTTTATGAACCAATGTATCTGCATTAAATCAATGATCATATACAAAATATCCCATCTAGCTACTTTATAACACTCACTTGATTTCTTGTTGCTCCAAGTATGTCATACATACTCAAAAATATCATCAAGATTAAGTTTTTCCACCATGTTGTCCCATTGGGATTTTTCTCAAGTCTAGAGAGAATCTGACCCTGACTTTTATATCTATCTTGAAGAGATTCCATAGTGTTGAAATCACCAGGTAGAATCACCTACTTATTTAATTCACTAAGCTCAGACTAGGTGTTAGCTCTATCAATAATGGAGTTAGAGACATAAATGATGATAATGGAATAATTAAAAGGTGGAGACAACCATATTCCAACCCAGCTGCCTCTCTAAGATTGAAGGGTGTTGCTGACAAAACTAGAATATTTGATATCAATACCAATGCAGCTTGTCCTCTACCTTGAGGATGATTTGTATGGTACCAGATGTATTGGGAGCCAAGCCTTTTGAGGTTGTAATCCAGATTAGGTCCAGTACACTTCATCTCTTAAAGATATACAAGGTCAGTATGTAGGGAGACATCCTGCATCCATTTTCTGATACCCACAGCTTTAGTCGGATCAATTAACCCTCTACAATTGTAGCTTATAATAAGGAGTTTAAGAACTTTCATTTTTTGCTGGATTTTGCAAGTTTGGAGCCGGAAAATAGAGGCTCTGTTGGGATCTTGATTTCTCTCTTTTTCCTTGGATTTTTCAAGTTTGGAGCCGGAAAATAGAGGCTCTGTTGGGATCTTGATTTCTCTCTTTTTCCTTGGATTTACCCTTGCTCTGAGAAGAGAGTAAAGTTTCCTCTTCAGCAATAGACATGTTGGTATCTTTTAAGAGACCAAGGGAGGTAGCCAATTTCAGCTTCTCTTTGTGGTCTTTTGCTACCAATTCCCTTTCAAAGGTTGATTGTGTGTCCTCAATCTGTATCACTAGGGTTTGAGTTTTGGGGATAGCCTCATCCTCACTATTAGAGGATGATTCCTGGGAGTCTATACCCATAGTAACATTATTAGGACTACTGAGTATGCAGCCACTTGCTTGTAGAGTGAATGATTAGAATATCAAATTTGAGTTCTTGCATGATATCAATTTCAATGAGAATTTGAGGATCTCGCTTGGGGTTAATTCCTCATCGCAGGAAAACCCTAGTTGGGCCCCTACATGTTCAAGCTAGGAATAGAAGTCCACAAGATAATCACGGAAGTCAATCCACACAAGAACTCTGGTGGGATTTTCTCTTCAAGGGTTCAATCCTTTATACCATTTGATCGCAGATAGAGGAGTATTTTTAATCATCCATTGCCCATGTCCAATGATTTGAAGGGTTTCATTAGGGTTGTCAAAAAAGAACGTGAAATAGTTATTAGGTAGGTCTTGAACATGATTGGGTTTGATGTTCTTGCTTCCCCCCATTGTTGGTTGATCCACTACTTTTAAATCTCTATTGGAGGCCTTATGTCATGGTGGCAAAGGCCAATAACTACTCTTTCCTACAATTGAGAATACCAGGCATGGAGCTCTTTAGCTTCAATTACAAGAGAGCCTTACCTTCTAAAACTAGGATGTGCACTAGTCTCAACAAATTGAGACAAGGCTGGGGAGGGGAGTCATTAGTCTCTTTAGTCTGTTGAAGAGGATCCTGAGAAAAAGGGGAGAGCAAAAGGGGAGGGAGGGCTATTGTTACCTTGCTAAAGGGGGGAAACATGCAAAGTTCTAGATTCAATACCACAGACATTGTCTATATTTTTCTAGACATTAGAAATCTTGAAGTTTTTCATAACTGAAGGGATGTGAGGGAAGATCTATTGGCCACTCATGTTTTGGTTTAGATATAAATGTGGGGGTAGAGACTAACCTGATGTGCTACCATCTCAAACATTGGCAATATCCCATATGTTGAGGCCAAGTGTCGAGGATGAGAGCTCGTCTCAACAAAGGTCATGTTTTGACGTGCCTCTAAGATCTATAATTGGGGCATTGAGTGAAGGGGGGAAGAACCTCCAATCTGAGGAAAGGAGGAGGGAGGCATTGCTCCTTGTCCAAGAGCAAGAGCAATGAGCTCTGTGCCAAGCATCTGGGGGTAGGTCATGAGACCATCTCTTAGAGCATCCTGCAAAGGCATGTCCCCCACCCCTTAGGAGGGAGGGAGAAAACATCACGTCATACGGGAAGGGAAGGAGGACGTTGAATACCAGGAATGTGGGCAGTTTATGGTGATAGTACAAAAACCTAGGGGCCTTTCATCTCAGATGTGATGCCATAGCCCTCACCATTTCACTTCTTGGGCTTGCTCATAGAAATTCTTTGATTCCCTCCTATCTTCTCTCCGATAATTGGGTTCAATACATTGCCGTGATGCTCATTCTGCAACTCCTTATCGATGAAAATTTTGGATGCCAAGGATTTAGAGCGCTATTGTATGTTGCAAGCTAATCTTCACTTATTGGGTCCTCAAATTGGCTTGCTGATATTCCCTCCTCAGCTTTAAATACCACGGGATCCCAACCATGGGATTAAGATCTCTTGTGAAAAATCAAGGTTGTTTGCAAACTATCTGGATCACAAGATTAGGTTTTATGGTGGGGTCCAAAAAAACTAAAGTCAGGATCATCAGATTAGTTTCTATGTTGAGATCTATTGTTTTAACTTTAAGTTTATGGAGAATCACATCTACTTCAAGAAAATGCACATTGGCTTCATGGTTAAGGCCCCTACTCCTCAAGCTAGTGTGAGGGTTCAATTCCCAACTCGGGAAGCAAGGGAATTTCGAGATTAGGGCCCCATGTGGCTGGCCTCCCAAGATTAATTTTGAAAAATTTAAACTTGGGATCTCAAGTTTAGTTTTAGCAAATTGATGGTCCAGATCGATCATCGTTTTCCCTTTCATTTGGGACCATTGATCCCATGGTTAAGACCGCATGGAACTTAAAGGGGAGGATATTCCCTGAGTCAATTTTAAAGGGGCTTTGTATATTGTGAAGATGCGGCATGTGGTGATACTAGAAGCTTCTATGCTGGTATAGTGGACGCTCCAAAGATGTTGGCGAGATGGGCTGCACCAATAGTGTCATTGAGGAGCTGGCAATGATGACACAAATTGTGCATGTGATAGGTGGAGTGATGCCACTAAGGCAATGACAGCATGCTAGTTGCAGGTGGAAGCCTACCTTCTTGAGGCCTAGCTGAGTCTCCTAGTACTGGATGCCACTTGAGAAGGGCAGACTGAGTGGCAAGCACTTGATCTTGCAAGAGCTTTCTCAACTAGCTGTAAGGGGTTCATGGATTGCTATGAGGTGATACAAATGGACCACCTAGCAAAAGGAAGGTACTCATGTGCTTCTCTTGCTTATAGGATGGCCTTAAAGTAGTGTTGTATGTTGAAATTGCTATAGGATGAAGATGTCTAGTGTCGACCACCAATATGCTAGACATCCAACCAAGTTCAAAGATGCCTATTTGCATGATATCAAAACATAAACATTGTTGACTTGTTGTTTGGACTATTAATTATAGCAAGGATGGCGACTACTGGTTGCCAACAACAAATTTGTACCTCAGTTATCTACATCTTGCTAGTGAGAAGATCTATTGCTCATACTTGCTATAATCAAACCCAATGCATCACTAATGCTCAATCAAGAGCTTATTTGTAGATAGCGCACAGTTAATGAAAGAGATTAGATACCCACTAAGTGAGTTTATTAAGACTTCTAAATGCAAACACAAATCATGTCACACACACACACACAATGATGGAGTTATTCAGTAATGGAAGGTGAAATCCATTGTTATACTAAGCAAGGGTAATGGCTCAAAGCTTAAGACAAGAACATGCCAAAAGACCAAGTACTTAAGTAATTGATTAAGTGATGGGAGGTAAATAGAATATGGCTAATAAGAGATAGAGAGGCTCTACAATACTACTTCTTATTCATCCAAGCTCAATTTATGAGCTTACAACTTGCTAAACAAGACATCAAACTCATTTGAATGATAAAAAACTATGTTGCCTTCTTTCATATGCAAAACCAAAGAGTTTCTTCATAAGATAAACCTTATTCGCAAGAGTGTCTTTCTTATAAGTGCTACAAAGCTTTCTCTGTAAGGACACATTGACCTTCTTGTAGATCACAATGAAATAAACAGCGTGTGCCAAGTGAAGTCTAATTGTAGACTTTGTCAATGCATCTCATTCAAGCCAATCCTTGCTAGACATGGTATCAGGACTGGCTGAAAAGCCAAACAATAGCTCATTGAGGTGTAAACCAAATTTGGAATTGGTCAAGAAAGAAGTTGTTGGCAGATGGACCAGACGTGCACCCGCACCCTCCTAGTCCAACCCTTCATCATGACCCCTAATTAAAATTTTGATGTCCCACCGTTATTTTTCTCAAAATGCGTTGTAATTAATTGAGAGTCTCTAATTGTAGTCAAAAAATATCTGAGTCAGTTTATGCCAAATCTGAGTTGTAAAGTCTGTAATTGAGTCTAAGCCTTGTAAAGTCGGCCACTAGCCAAGAAAGCCCTAGGTATAAAGCTCTTTTTTTGTAAGTGGAAAAGGACACACATTATCATTATCAAAGGTTTTATGAGTTTTGGAGTGTACGAGTGAGAGCGGCTACTCTCACATGCTTTGTAATCAATCTATCTTGAGCTCTGATAATCTGATTTTGATTCCAAAACTTGCATTTTGATTCTAAAACTTGCATTGAGTCTAAGCCTTGTAAAGCCGGCCACTCGCCAAGAAAGCCCTAGGTATAAAGCTCTTTTTTGGTAAGTGGGAAAGGACACACATTATCATTATCAAAGGTTTTATGACTTTTGGGGTGTACGACTGAGAGCGGCTACTCTCACATGCTTTGTAATCAATCTATCTTGAGCTCTGATAATCTGATTTTGATTCCAAAACTTGCATTGTGTTCCGTGTCTACTACTCTTTCATTTAAGTGTAGTCATTGTCAATTCTATTGTGGTTTGCGACTATGCATTAGCGAGCTAAATTGGCTATTTTGAGTGTATTAATGGTTGTTTTTTGTTGTTTTGACCATAGGAGAATGCTCCTAGACCATAGGGCGACCTTTTTGGTATGTTTTATTGTAGTTTCTAGGACCTTGATCATGACGGATCGTGATTTTGGTACCTCATCGGATTGCAACCAAACTTGGTTGGATAGTGCCCTAGGTGTCTTAGACCTCCTCCTAAAGTTTCGTAGCATTTAGACTTGTTTGAGTGACGAAATGGCATGATGGTTGCGTGCAATGACATATGACATAGGCAGTTTGCTAGGTTTGAGAGTGATAGATTTGCTAGTTGAGAGATTGCTTCGTTCCATAGGTTCACTTCTTGAGCTTGACACCTTCAAAGAGTATATGTGTCCCATATGTGTTGCTTTTATAAGACATATGGAGAGGTAACGAAGGATGTAGAAACAAACACCAGCAGCGCCTCTTCTACAACCAGCGAGTCAGCTACAAAATGAAGCGCTCCTACTTCAATCGCACAAAACATGGACCAAGTAGTCGAAGAAGTGATCCGTAGAATGAACCAACATACTGACAAAATCCCAATCTGAGATCGCAGCATCCACAAGCATTCAATGCTCCAAGAGGGTTCAAGTGGTGTGCCACTGAGTAGAAATACACCAATCATGATACTAATGAGTGCTTTTAAAACCAAAATTACATGAGGAAAAGGCCATATGGACCTCTAGCAGTGCAAAAATTTCCACCACCTCTGAGGTACCAGATTGGACCAAAAAACGTAGAACAACGAGGAGACAAACCACAATTTATGTTAGGACAACAGTCATCTTTGTCTCATGACAATCGAGCTATTGATTGATACACATAGTTGATAGAGCCACTCATAAGTCAACCAATGATGCCACCAACTATTTACTACGAGGAACTCGCAGAAACCCATGTGAGAGAACTTGAAGGTGTACATATGCTATTGAGGATTGTCCATTCATATGTGGCTCAAACAGCCAAAAACCAATTTACAATAGGTGCCCAACCAGAAGGTCCATGCTATGAATGTTGAGGTGACCATTGGGCACAAGGTTGCCAGTTTAAGGGTCTGCAAACAAAAAAAATTGGATTGTGTGAGACGGGTGTGGAAAGGATCACCTACTCCAACACTGTGCTAAGAATCCTGACAACACAGGAAAAGCGACTATGAATGTCACTGGAGTTCTACCTTCTTTGAGCGGATCTGAGTCAGAGCCAATAGTTCATGTCAAGCTAGTGACTAGAGCTCAAGCTCAGGCAGTAGCCAAAAATCAATCAGTGGCGGATGAGATGAAACTTTCAAAACAAATCAAATTTGAAAGTAGATCAGTGATGACTCTGCTAGGAAATAGGACGTAGCTAAGTAGATATTAGAGTAGTTTACTTAAAGGAGAGAGATAATTTTCACACATGTGGTATTATAGAGTAGAGAGAGAGAGAGAGCACACAATATACGTGGTTCACCCAATGTGGGCTACATACACAAGAAAGCAGCCACTCAATGGATTTAATACTTCAAACAAGAAGTAGGTTACAAAGGGATTATACCCTAAAAGAGCTCCCGCCTTGCTTCAATCTCACCACCTCACATCAACTTCACAATGCACCACAATTCCTTTTGTGTGTAGAAGAGGCCTCCCTTTATAGGCCAAAGGGTTGACCTCTCTCATGAGAGGCAACCGTGTGTAGCCGCCCTTGTGTAGACAAGTCCAAGTTGGAGTCTCTAATACGCTCATGTGTGGCTACCCTTGAGAAGATAAGTCCGCCTTGAAATTGGCCACCGGCCATTGACTTCAGCCACCTGACACCAGCCATTCACTACCGGAAATTTCCCAATGGATCCGCCATTTTTTGACCACTTTTTGGTCGTCATCCGACCATAATATTCCGACGAAAAGGAATATTCTGACGTGTCCTTACTCAAACAAATATATTCCAAAGTGTCCTTACTCAAACAAAGATCGAGACTGGCCGTGAATTTTTGGTTTTTTGACGATTGTTTTTTCTTCACGCACGATGGCTTCTCCTCATAACAAGGGCCTTAAAAATGTGCATTTTATACAAAAAATACCAAGGGGTAAATCAAGCTCCATGCTTAACAATCTCCCACGTGGAGACTTATCTTCACCGTGATTGCTTTCCATCATGGATTCTTATCCTTGAATGCCGATTGAATATGAGAAAAAGCTCAACTTTTCCTTGTTGACTACAGTTGTCAACATGTCTGCATGATTTTCACTTGTGTGCACCTTTCTTAACTTTAGCTATCCCTCCTCCAAAGAGTGTGTATAAAGTGATATCTCACCTCAATGTGCTTTGTCCTTGAGTGAAAGGTTGAGTTTTTTGCAAGATGAATGGCGCTTTGATTATCACTGTACAAGGCACAATTGTCATGCTTGTATCGAAGCTCCTCCACCAAGAATCTATGAAGCCATAAAATATCTTTTCTTTCCTCTGTCATTTTGTTGTCCCTTTTAGATACCTAAGTATACACTTCATAGCTTGCCAGTGCTCTTTACTTGGATTGTCCATGAATCTACTTACAACTCCCACTACATGTGCAATGTCTAGCCTTGTCCAAACCATAGCATACATTAGAGAACCTATCGCTGCAACATATGGAACTTTAGACATATAAGCTATATCGTCTTGTGTCTTTGGACACATATCCTTGGTTAGTTTAAAGTGACTAGCCAAAGGTGTAGAAACCGATTTTGCATCTTGCATTGCAAACCTTTCTAGGACCTTCTTAATGTAATCCTCTTGAGATAGCTTTAATGTCTTCTTTGTCATGTCCCTTGATATCTTCATACCAAGTATCCTCTTTGCAGCACCTAAATCTTTCATTGAAAAAGATTTAGACAGGTCCTCTTTTAGGTCTTTGATGTCCTGCATGTTAGCACTTGGAATCAGCATGTCATCAACATACAACATTAGGATGATGAACTTCTTGTCTCTCAAATTCTTTGTGTAGACACAGTGATCTGAGTTGCATCTTTTGAATCCATGATCCAACATCCTTCGATCGAACTTCAAGTACCACTGTCTTGATGCTTGCTTTAAACCATACAAGCTCTTCTTTAATCTGCAAACTTTGCCTTTTACTTCATATCCCTTTGGTTGAAACGTGTAAATTTCCTTCTCTAAGTCATTGTGAGGGAATGTCGTATTTACATCCATTTTCTCAAGAATTTAATCATGAGTAGCAACAAGGCTTACGACAAGTCTAATTGAGTTCATTTTTGCAACAGGAGGAAATATTTCATTGAAGTCAATACCTTTCTTTTGAGAAAACCCTTTTACCACAAGCTTGAGCTTGTACCTTTTCTTCCCACCTTCTTCTTTCTTCAGCTTATACACCCATTTTTTCTGTAATGACCGCTTACCTTTAGGCAACTCAATCAACTCTCATGTTTGGCTGGGATGTAATGAGTTCGTCTCCACTTGCATGCTCTTCATCCATTCTTCTTTGGATTCGTGTTGCATAGCTTCTTTGTATGATTCCAGCTCTCCAGGATTTGAGACCTAGATATGGTTGAAGGAACAAACCTTTCTAGAGGTATACTTGCTCTTGTGGATATTTGGGGAATAGATTGAGGCTCCTCAGTTGGTTGACGTTGTTGCCTGTTGTCACCGTTTGCACTCCTTGAGTCTTCATCGTCCTCAAGCTCCATGTACTCATTGCTTGTTTCTGTTGTTTGTTTTCTTTCCAAGTAATCTTTGTACATAATTTTTTCATTGAAATTACATCCCTACTTCTAAATATTTTACCATTTTCAATATTCCATAGGTGATACCCAAAGTCAGCTTCTCCATAGCCAATGGAAAAACACTTTTTGGACTTTGCATCTAGCTTTGAACTTAGACTTATATCTATGTGCATGAAAGCCTCGCATCCAAACACTTTGAGAAATGCATAATTCATCGGTTTATATGTCCATGCCTCTTTTGGAACTCTCCCATCCAATGCCGTTGACAATGACCGGTTGATCAAGTACACAAACGTACTTACTGCTTCTATCCAAAGCTCAAGCTGTAGGCTTGTATGTAGCCACATGCTTCGTAAGAGAGGATACTGAGAAATGAGAGAGAGAGAGAGAGAGAGAGAGAGAGAGAGAGAGAGAGAGAGAGAGAGAGAGAGGGAGGGAGAGAGAGAGAGAGAGAGACAGAGAGAGAGAGAGGAACTTGTATAATACCGGTATCATACCAGTCACTCCTCAATATCATACCGGTATGATACTGAGAAATGACTGGTATGATGTTTAGAAATGAGAGAGAGAGAGAGAGAGAGAGGGAATGTATGATATGGGTATGATACTGGGAAATGACTGGTATGATATTGTATCATACCGGTATGATACTGGGAATTGACTGGTATGATACCGGTATGATACTGAGAAATGGCTGGTATGATACAGAAATGATACTGAGAAGTGACAAAGAGATAGAGAGAGAGAGAGGGGGGGGAGGGGGGGAGAGAGGGAGACAGTTCAGTTTACAATAATAGGAAAATATACACAAAATTATGCATTATGCATTTCTTAAGATGGTTACAGCTCAAAAGGCATACTATTGTAGATAGACTCACTGACATCAAGTGATATTGTATATAGTTTTGAGTTGCTGGGATGGGGTATCATGGGGATTTTGATTGCCCGAACAAGATGTGAATATTTGAACACCTCTAGCTTTTTGTCCAAAAGCTCGTAGGTCTGCTCATTTATCATACGATAGTAAAACCCTTTGATAGCATAGGATCCTCGCCCAATGATATTGCCCCAGTCATCTTCAGTGTCTAAATGAAACTCTTGAATAGTTTCAGTGCATTTCACTATATACAAATCCACTTTTTCTTCATTGTCATTTGGTGCGGGAACAACAAAATTATCACCAACAATAAGAGCTTGAATGAGGGTGTCATAGTGTCCTTCATATGCTGCATCCTCATTTATTTTGTCGTCATCGTCTTCCCCTTCTTCTGTAGGCTCCAAAATAAGGTATGTCCAGAAAGGAACGTGTGAATTGCTCACACATCTCCTCCACTTTTAGTGTTTACATGCACTACAAAAACAAGACAGTGAACGTGTTCTCAAAGCAGTTGTATCATGCTCTGAATATGCAGAAACAGAGTGCATTGAGCGGGTATTTTTTACAGCCTTCACATCCCAATTTTTTCCCCTTTCGACATCTCCCAATTCAATCACCCAAAAAATCCTGCTTACATAACAAGCCTGGGATGCATAGGTGGCTGTAGCACCATCTGACAAGGTCCGTCTCAATAATGCCACAACATCTGTAGCACAGTCTATCTTTGGGTAGTTCGGCTGCAATTGGTATTGAGTTAAAGAATTTTTTATCACTGCTCCCGCACCGTCGTGTTCTCCCTTACCATGTCCGGATCCAAAAAAGTTCCAAGACATTTTCCATCCCGTAAAAACACTGTATCTGCAATTTATTCAATGGATAGAAGAAGATTAATATACTCTTGGCACGATAAAATTACCAAAAAAAACACGTATTATAATATTACTAGGTGTATGCCGGGGTGGGCATGCACCCTTATGCTAATAAATTTTGCCCAAGGGTTTTGGCCTTAAGGCAGCGTGTGAAAAGCCATGCCAAAACGGCGATGGAGTTCTACTATAAGGCCGCCGAGAGGCGAGGAAGCTCATTGAGCCGTGTAAGGTGCTCGATTGAGCCCACTACAGAACGGAAATCTCCTCAGCTTGTGCTCGTGCATAGTTCAAGGTTGAAACTGCTTGATTTTGAGCAGGTGATCCCGTCGCCATCCACCCTTCCAAGCGGGGTTGCCTGCCCGAGAGCTCTGTCGAGTTTCCTTTGTAGAGAAGCGCCACACCTCATCCATATGCAAGCTAAAGATAGGGGTGGCTCTCCACGCCTTTGTGTCCCAAAAAAGTGATTGGCTCTGGATACCAGTATAAGACCTAGGGTAGCTAGTAGACCTTGAGATCCTCCTCCCAACCTCCCATTATAAAGGCAGGCTCCTAGCCTCTTGCCCTAGATGGATCCCCTCTCCACATTGCCTAGCCTGGCCCCTGGCTGCAGTCCGTTACTCCTTGGCCTTGCCCTTGTCCTGACAACTACTGGTACAAGCAAGAGTTTCTACATCTTTGGGCTCTCTGGATATGAAGCTACTAACCCTGGTGATGGTGTAGAATTTCTAAAGAAGCAGAGGTTCATAGCTGGACTCTTTGCTGATCTTAAGGTAATGGTGGAAGCGGATGCACCAGGCACCTATGATGCAGCTGAAATTAGAGCTTCCAAGAAGTATAGGAAACTCAAGTGCCTAAGGGGAGAGTTTCCAATAGAAGTTCTTAGAACCAAAGGTAAGTCACAAGCATTGACATCTTGGGAGCTTTCTGAGGTAACAACAGAAGTGATTCAGAAGCTGAATGAATCTTTAAGGAGCCTGTCAATTCACCTTGCACAAGCTGTAGGTCTAAAGAAACAAGCAAAGAAGTCTGAAGAGCGAGATCCACGACCTAGAAGAGTCTTGAAATTTTGGAATTGCGAAGAGTCTGGACATGGGATGTATAATTGTCCTTGGCCCCATGGGGAGCTAGAGACCTAACTTGAATTACCCAGTGACGAATGCAGGTGAAGGAACTAGTCAGCAAACACGGCTTCTACAAAGGCCAAATGGAGCAAGACCACCTCCACAAGGAGTGGAAGGAGTTCCACCTTTGTCAGACCCAAATGTTCATATGGTCGAGGTGACAAATTCAAAAGAGGTTGACATGGAAGCAAATGGCATTAAGTGTGGCCGAGGAAAAGGTAAGGAGAAAGAAGGAGTTACGTCACAAAGTGACCATGGACGAGAAAAGAAGGCAAATGAGACCGAGGAAGCTAAGAGGACTCAATGTCGTATCAACCTCCAAGACTTCCCTCTTGGACATGATATGGATCTATACAACTTGTTGGAAGACATGAGAGGTAAGGTTTCTGATATCTCATGGCCTCAGTTTCTTGCATTATGTCCACAAATTGGGAGGGATTTAACAAAGGTAGTTATCACTAGGAGAAAGGTAAAAGAGAGTGTGCCTATTGTAAAAATTGCACAAGCTAAAATGAATGAGGATTACACATGTGCTAGATTGTTACATCAAAGGAAGATTGTTTAGGAAAGGTCTAGTGGATGGGGGTACACAAATTTGCATCATGACAGAGGGACTCATGCAAAGACTAGGTATCCACATCCATGAGAACACCTGAAATCAAAGTAAAAATGGCAAACAATAGCAAGGTTAGGTGCGTAGGCATTTTTAAAAATGTATGGAGGCCTTTGGCATTAAGGAGGCAGTGGATTTCTATGTAATGTCTACCAAAGGAGATGGTTACCCATTTATCCTAGGAAGACCGTGGCTAATGAAAATGAGAGCTTTGCAAGATTGGAAGAGTGGAAAATGAATTTGCAGGAATGAAAATCATAAGAAGGTTTTCTTTGACATGAAGGAGAAACACCAAGAGGAGCTCCATGAAGAATCATCTCAAAGTGAGACAGAAAAAGAGTGGACCGATAACACTTCAGAAGAAGAAAGTAGCGGCAACATTACTGAAGAGGAGTTCCATCAAAGTCATGGGGGTAAGGTTTAAGACAACCAACCAAGAGACCTCTTACCCAGGTTTGGAAGAGGTATGTTCCCAAGAGAACCAAAATGTGGAAGATTTAGAAGGTATGTTGTCTACAGCACTTACAAAGGATGAAAGAGAGGAGTTCAAAGGCGTGTTAAGGAAATTTCCTAAGCTTTTTGCTAAAGACTAAACCGATGTGCATGGAGTAGATGTTGTTCAACACAAAATTGATTTGAAGCCAGAGGTCACACCTAAGGCTCAGAAGCTACGAAGGCTAGGAGTCATCAAGGAGCAGACTTTACTCAAAGAGGTAAGAAAGCTTCTAGCAACAGGTTTCATTTATTCAGTGGAGGATTCAGAGTGGGTCTCTCCCGTTGTTTTCACTCCCAAGAAGAACGGCAAGTGGAGGGTGTGTGTGGATTACCGTCCACTCAATGAGGCAACAAAAGAGATCACTTTCCCCTCCCATTTCAGGATGAGATACTAAATGAGGTAGCTGGTCATGACAAGTACATTGTGTGTTATGGCTAGTCAGGTTACTTTCAAATAGGGATTTCATTGAAGGATCAATTGAAAACAATCTTCATCACTCCTTGGGTTTGTTATGCTTTCAAATAGTCAGGTTACTTTCAAATAGGGATTGCATTGAAGGATCAATTGAAAACAATCTTCATCACTCCTTGGGTTTTTTATGCTTTTAGAGTCATGTCATTTGGTCTGACAAATGCTCCTGCAACATTCCAACGTTTCATGAACATGGTGTTTCAAGCATTCTTTGGAAAGTCAATTAGGGTGTTCATTGATGATTTCTGCATGTATAGCTCAAAATCAATGCATCTACAAAGGGTAGAAGAAGGTTTAAATAAGCTCTACAACATGAGAGGTCAACTCACCCCCGACAAGTGTCACATAGGTGAGGATGGAGTGATCTTGCTTGGTCACAAAGTTTCTTACAAAGGCATCGAGGTGGATCCTTCAAAGGCAAAGGATATTATTGAGTTACCATCACCCAAGAGTCTTAAGGAGGTCATTTCATTCATTCAAAAGGTGAAGTATATGTCACGCTTCATTCACTTAGCCTCACAATTACTTCACCCTTTGCAAAAGTTGGCACAACAAGTAGAATTTGCATGGTTTAGTGAGCTTGAAGATTACTTTTGTAACATTAAAATCATCTTGTCAGAGCTACCAACATTCATGTCTCCTTATTGGGAGTACACATTCTTTGTTAGCTCTAGTGTTGGGAAAGAAACAATTGGTGCGGCTTTGCTACAACGAGATCCCCATAGTACCCGGATGCGACCCATCTACTTTGCTAGTAGGGTCATGAATGAATTAGAGAAAGGCTACACAGAAGCAGAACTCATGATGCTTTCTCTCATGTTTGCGGTGAGAAAGTTTAGATCCTACTTGCTACCAAAACCTTTTGTAATTCTCACTGCAGAAAAATTGTTTCTTTGGGTGTCATCTCAAATAAATCTTAGTACTAGGATCTCAAAGTGGATTATGGAGTTGCAAGAGTTCCAATACTCTTTCAAAGTAGAAGATAGTGTGCGTGCACAATTGGCAGGGATTCTCACTTATAGGGTACATGAGAAGGAGATTAAGGTGCCTGAAATAAAGACCCTACCATTGCCACCACCAAAAGGTATTCCTAATGCTTTTACCTTGTTCTTTAAAGGAGCTTTTTGACGAGGCACAGGAAAAGTAGGGGGCGGGCTAGTGTTGCTCAACCCAAGTAGAGAGGTGGTCATGAAAGAGAAGGTCAATCAACAATGAAGCAAAATATGACACACTACTTCATGGTTTAAAATATACATTGGCCAAGGTATACAACGTCTCATGGTAAAGGGGGATGTACTTCTCATTGTGAAGCAGATTTTAGGCATTTGGGCATGCAAGAATGAAAGCCTAAGGACAAAATTTCATGCCATTCGTAGGTTGTTTAATCAGTTTGAAGAAGTGCAACTATATCATATTCCTAGGAAACGAAATGAAGATGCACATTTACTTCCACAACAAGCAGTTACATGTGTTGAGAAAGAAGTGCATGTCATCATGGTGGCAACAGTTGTCAAGCAATCAAGATACCAAGGATCGGAGTCATTGTCTCCCATTATTGGCTACATTTTGGAGGGCGAGTTTCCACAAGATTTCACAAAAGCTCAAAAGAGGAGACTCATGAAGAAGGCAAGTGTTTGTCTCTTCCTAAAAGGATCCCTCTATCAAAGAGGGAAGGATCGAGTGTGCAGAAGGGTACCAACCATCGAGGAAATTCCAACTATTCTCAAAGGTTTGCATGAAGAGGCATGTGGTGGTCATTTTGCCCAAGAATTAACTGTCGTGAAGAAAATTTGCTTGCGGGGTATGTTTGGCCAACCCTGCACATGGATGTCCAACATTGGTGTTAAAGCTGTCACAATTGTCAGGTGAATGGACATTAGGAGAAATATGAACCTTGCATGGGCCTTGTAAGGAATCCTAATTTTTAGGGATTAAGGCTAATGTTGTGTGGGGTTTAGGGGGAAAGGGCATTGAAGAAGGTAGTTTTGAGTAGGCTTTTCTAGCCTTTTTTTAAGACAAATGTAGGATGTGGACCTAAAGGGTTACTTTCTCTCTCTAGCTTTTTTTAAAGTGAAGGAAGCATAGGGGTGTGTCCACATCAGCAAAAACGTGGGTCACAAAGAGACAAAATTTGACTTTTTTTAAAAAAAATCATTTTTACTTGTTTCTAACTTAAAACTCCCTCCCAACATATATACATATCCAAAAATCATTTTTTGACCCATTTTTTAACCCACAAGCTTAGAAAGTCCATTTTTTCAAAACTCTTTTCTCCCAAAAAGTAATAAACATTTTGTTCTCTCCTCCTCCTCTCTCCTCTCTCCTCCCTCCTCCCTCCTCTCTCTCTCTCTCCCTCTCCTCTCCCTCCCTGCCCCTACCCTCCTCCTCCTCCCCAATCTCTCCCTCCCCCCCTCCATCCTTCTCTCCTCCCATCTTCCTCAACCTCTCTACCCTTCCCCCTCTATCTTTTCATCATTTGCTTCCTCATGCAACAGCTTCCATGGTGCTCACAAACATCACAAATGGTTTGCTTCCACCACCACGTACTCCGCACACCAAAAGCATACATATTCGCTTACCCACGGCATTTGCACCGAAGACCACTAGTGAAGGTGATCAAAAGTCATCACAGGAACGTCGCACCGCTTGTGAGACCAATGTTAACATTTGGGTGGATGGCCATTTGTACCCTTACAATCCTATAAGCCGCTTCCATCCACCATTTAATAGCCTTTCCACATTTCTTCAATTTCTTGGGAGGGGAGAAGCAGGTTTGTTAGGCTATTGCAAGCGGTTGTGTATGGGTGCAGGTGCTTCTTTGCATATGTGGATGCACGAATGTCAAGCTCTTCACCTCAAGACGATGGCATTACAAGAGAGTGTTGCCTCTTCGGAGAGGGTAGTTAAAACTCTTGAACAACAAATGCAAGAAAAGGAGTCCCACATCTAGAAGCTTACCAACACCATCACATACTTGAAAGAAACACCCCTTGGTGCAAGGGAACACAAACGCGCGTATTCATCCATTGAAACTCTTGCACATTCGGGAGGAGCACGCAAACGACGAGTTACAGCCACAAGGTGATTTGGTCTTTACTTGCATGATGCATTCTTACTTCACACTATTTTCTAACATTTATGTTTATTTATTGCTAGAAACTTCATCCAGGAGGCATGCGGTGGAACAAGCCAAGATGATCGAGTCAACCTTCTCACTAGTTGTCTCAATACCCAGGACGTGATTTCTATCTTACAATCACCTGGAGGTAAGCACATTAAGGATGCAATCACCAAGGACCTTATGCGTAAATTAAGAAATGTGGTTAGTGATGATGACGTTCAACAAGCTTGTGATGAGGCTGGAATCAGCACCAAAGCCTATCAGGCTATTTTCCAACTCCTAAAGGATGCCCTCAAAGAACATGGCATTGTGGAAAACCTATTTCCTGTTCCTCACAAGGTCAAGCTCGCAAAGAAGGCCACAAACGAAGATGTGTTCTCCCGCATTGGGACATACCTACACATTGAGGACACAATGCCAACTTCCCTTTATGCTTCGTGCGCAACAAAGACAAGAGGAAAAGGTAAGAAACAATCCATAAGACCTTCGGAGAAGGGCTTTCCTTACACAATGTGGAACAATATTTTCGTGGATCTTAGAAGGCTTCAAGAAGCCATGCTTAGATTAACGAGTTACCTGAAGAAGGTGACACACTTTACTTTTTTCTTTGGTATTATTCTTATTATAACTCTGAAGTTTAAGGTCTTAGCACTATTTATTTTGTAGTGCTTGGCACAAAAGTCGCTTTTGTGCTGAAACTCGATGAGTGTGAAATAGTGAAAGGCCGAAGGTTAGAGAGGCTAAGTGTCACTCTAATGAACGAGGCCCTTCTGCAAACCAAGCGAAGGGATTCAATCGAGCCATCTCCCACCCCATCTTTTAGCGTGCAATCAGAGAAAGACATTTGGTGGTTGGGTGCTATTGAGGTGCCCAAAGAGACCAATGGAGTACTTTCATGGATTTTTGAGAGAACTCCATGGATCAGAGAAGTAATACACTCCCACATTGCAGGTCAGAAGTTGGAGATTGAGGGTTTCGGTAGTTATGATCTGGAGTGGCACTTAGGTGGGGATTTGAAGACCATAAAGTGTTTGCTTGGCTACAAACAAGGGGCTTCTTCTCTCATGCCTTGTCCATTTTGCACTTGAGGGTACAAACCTAATGGAAACAAATCACATAAGAGCACTGCAAAGGCCGGTTCCATGCTTCCATGGCAAGGGCATGGAGAACAAGGGTTAGATTGTCGTGATGTCGGAGATGAAGGTAGAGAATGGGAAGCGTCTATTCTGAGATGTCCCATGCTCAATGCCCCAGACCGTGATCAAAAGGACCACGCTTGGAATCCAATCTTTCGATTTCCTCTATTGAATGTACATTTTTGTACATTACACGCATTCATGCTCATTTTTGATAGGCTATTGAAGCTCCACATTGACTATGCTTTCACAATGAAACCGTTGAAAAAGTCTCAGGAAGCGATCGAAAGAGTGGAGGTACTCTTGAATTCCATTGGCTGTCACGGTGGAAATGTGTCTATCGTTGCTGCAAAAAACACAGGGGAGGCCCATGAAATTGCTCAACAAGTGTCAATGAGTGGACAAAAAGCTAGACACTTTTTGAAGAAAGTTTCCCAAGGAAAGCCAAGTCGATATGATGCTCAAAAAAGCTCCAACCAGCAGGCAGGTAACCTTTGGGAGCTTTGGAAGGAGTTATGCAAAGCTACTACTGACAATGATTCAAATGGCGAGCTTGCAAACAAGCGCAAGCAAGTTTGGGCACATTTTGATAAAATGGTCAAGCTTATGGGCCTTAACAGCACAACAGAAGAACAACGCCAATCATTTCAAGAAGCCTTGGCGGATTTTACCAAGGTCTTCACCCTTTCTTGGGGTGAAAATAACATCACACATTACATGGTAATTCATTTTACATGGTGTATTCATTACAAGGGCTTTTTTTAATTTAATAAGGTGGATCGTTTACTCATGTGAACAACATATCTTGTTTGCGCATGGTGCATTTTTTATGCACAAGTATGGATCGCTTGAAATTTTTAGCACTCAAGGCATGGAGAAGTCCCATTATCGAGCAAGGGGAGTGTACTTCAAAAATACTCGACATGGTGGTGGAATGGTGCAATCCAATTATTTGGAGGAGATGTTCAATTGGTTTTTTCGCACAACATTTTCTCGTAAGCTCACAATGGAGCGTGCGCGACAATCCAAGATTGCTATTGAAGTGCGGAAATGGAGTCGTCAAGAGCATAGCAACAAGTGGCAAATGTCCCAAGGTCCCACCAAGCATGCTGCATGGCGGCGATGCAGAGTGCGACAAGGATCAAAGTGGATACTGCGCGAGTCACTAAACGTGAACGCAAGGTCCAACTCTTAGCGACATGTTTATTTAAAAAATAATACTTAAAAAAAAAAATAGTGTGAACAGGGCCCTTTTTAAATGGGCCCTTATAAATATTGCATGCTCTCATAAACCACTCATTTCTTAAGAACGGGTGAGCTCTTACCAACGAAATGGCGCGCACCAAACAAACCGCGAAAGAGCATCCACCTGCCAACAAAAACACCCTCCAAGGATGTGAGAAGCCGTCATGGCTTAAAGGCACAAGAAAACGGCCACGAACGACTGGCCGTTCCAGGAACTCATCTGGTAGTGGGCATGGTGGTAGGGCACGAGAGTCATCGAGGATTGTTGAATCTCCACCTCCTCAAGATATAACACCTAGAAGGAGAATGAAGCAACGTGCCTAGCGCTGGAGAGAAGAAGAGGGCCAGCAAACAACAGAGTCCGATAGGGAGCAGCCGTCGCGCCACCAATCACAAGCAGGACCATCCAGGACTCGAGTGGTCCATACAGACACTGAATTAGAGAGTGAGCCACCATGGCTGCGAGAAAAAAATACCGCACACACACCGGGTGGCCGTTGGGGGGAAGACATTGCATGGAGGCCAGGGAGCTCTCCCCACACGACAAGATCGGCAGCCAAGGGAAGAGGAAGAATCAGAAGAGGCTGCAGAACCAACCCCTAAGCATGTAAACAGGCGCAAATCTAAGTTTTTCAAGAAGCCTAAACGCCGCCCGCTAGCAAATGTGCAAGTGCCCCCAAGACAACCACAGCGGCGCCGAAAAATAGCAAGGGCATTTGCAGAAATCCGCCACTACCAGAAGACGACAGAGCTTTTGATTCGACGCACCCCCTTTGCTCGCACTGTGAAGGAGGTGCTTCAAAGCTATGGAAATTAGTATAGAATGCAAGCAATAGCGCTAGAGGCTATTCAAGAAACTGCAGAGGCCCACATCATTTCGGTGTTGGAAGATACCAACCTATACGCCATACATGCAAAGCGAGTGACAATACAACCAAAAGATATGCAGCTTGCACGTCGATTGCGACGAGACTTCAAGCATTAGCGGAAGTTACCCCTCTTTTTGTATTGCACACCCTTATCTTTGTAATGATTTGACTTTCCAATGACAATATGATCAACAGTTGTGTCTACTGTGTCTATTATCTTTGTAATGAAACGACTTTGTAATTTCAAGTTCTGTAAGTAATTGCAGTCAATTTCAGTAAATTTGTGCTTTTTAAGTATGCTTGAGGGTAGATAAACCTATAAGGTGCATCTAAATGAATGATACAAAACCAATCCATTGCAATAAATTTATGCTTTGTAGGTATCCTAGGGGGTAGATTAGCCTACTAGGGGCAAAAAAAAGCCTGGTCACAAGGGCGCGCAAATGGCCCATCCAAAACTGATGGATGGGCCATTTGCGCGCCCTTGTGGCCAGGCTTTTTTTTGCCCCTTGTAGGCTTATCTACCCCCTAGGATACCTACAAAGCACAAATTTACTAAAACCTATTGGTTTTGCATCATTATTTTACATGGATCCTTGTGGACACCCTTTTTTGGCCATTTCAAGCTTTGAATTCCCTATAGGATATAAAAATAAATAACATATTGTGAAACCAAGTGTCTATGCAACAATAATTTGGATTTTTCAAATGTCCAATGTAATTGGACTTTTTGGTGCAGGGGTGTACTAGGTATAGCTGAAGCAGGTGATAGTGTGCTGGAAACTTCATCTCATAATTGATTTCACCTTTTTTAGTGTCCTTGAGTGTGAACATATGCTGGAATTGCCATAAAAAGGGTGCATCTAAATGAGTGATGCAAAACCAATCCATTGCAATCAATTTGTGCTTTGTAGGTATCCTAGGGGGTAGATTAGCCTAATAGGGGCAAAAAAAAGCCTGGCCACAAGGGCGCGCAAATGGCCCATCCAAAACTGATGGATGGGCCATTTGCGCGCCCTTGTGGCCAGGCTTTTTTTTTGCCCTTATAGGCTTATCTACCCCCAAGGGTACTTAAAAAGCACAAATTTACTGAAATTGACTGCAATTACATACAGAACTTGAAATTACAAAGTCACCAATCAAAAAAAAAAATCATATCACCAATTGAAACAATTTTGAAGATTGACAAATCACATTCAAAAGAATTTGCAATATAGAGAGACAATTTCAAATATTTTTTATTCCTTCCAAAACGGTGATTTTACATCATGTATCTGAGGAGTTCATAATTTTTTTGATCATTTCCTGGCGCCTATTTTGCGCGTAAGGCAACTCCCCAGTCAAGAGGGACTGCGCTATGGCCTTTGGGTCAGTTGAGCCAATGGAAGCATGTATCCCTATCTGGGCAAGCACTTTACCACGAAAGCCAGTGCCAAACGTTGTGCATACAAGGGATCTACGCACTAGGAACACTTGATGCGCAGTTTGAGCAATGGTGCTCAAACACAAAAACTTGCTCAAAGCTTTTAACGACCAAGTCATAAAATGGGCTTGGGGAGTAAATTCATTATGGATAATGGCCACATCGCCAGGGGGGAGTTGTCCTAGGTAATGCGCAAGGGAAGCTTGAGGTCCAAAGCCCGTCCGCTTGCCACCCGTCCTTGCAGCAAAATCATCACCCTCCACAACATCTTGTCATAAACCGATGAAGGTTGAGAAAAAAGACAATGAAGGATAAAATAGTAACATGAAAATTAGGATACAGTTTACCTCCTGCTCCTTGTCATCCTCCTCCCTGTTTCCCTTTGCATCCAAGTCAATGCTCCCATGCACCACAGATACGAGCTTTGGATCATCAGATGGGAGGTTGCATAATGGCATAGGCATCCTAGCAGCCTCAACCTTGGCTTGCGTGGCTTGGAAATCTTCATCGGCCACGTGCAACTGCCCTGCTGCCAGGACCTCCGCACATACAACTGCAATAGTGTCAGCAACAGAGTCCCCATATGGCAAGAGCTTGCTTTCTAGGACATCTGGCGTATTGTCTAAGGGACATTTGCTGCTGTTGCATAGCACGCTCAAGCATTCATCCATGCGCATGCCAAATGCTTTCTCCAAATCATGCAGGAACACATACTCTTCCCCATCCACTAACACTAAGGAGAAGCGGCTTATTTCTATCTCTGGGATAGCCACATCCGTCAGTGGTAGTGGCACTGGAGTGTCACTAGGGCCAGCCGCAACTATAGATTTCTCAACCACTTCCTCAAGACCCCTAGGGTACTCGAGCCGGTGTGCTTTTCCTTCCGCTGTAGGGTTCATGGGTATAACCTGCTGCTCCTTGGTGTCCTTGATAAAGGACCCAACTTGAAGGTGTGGTAAGCGGAGCTCCTCCAGATCAGGTTCCTCGCTCACCAAGAAGATAAATGTTGCGAGCCGAGAAAGGTACTCCACCCCCAACTTGCGCTTCTTGAGTGCTGACACCCCAGGGGCTTGCTCGTCCAAGGAATGGCCTGCATCAGTTGCAATTTCTTGGAATCGTTGCAACCTCTTGGAGAATGGGCGATCACCTTTGTGTATATAGTGCAAAAGATCGCAAGGCACCCAGATCCCTGCATGTGGGGGGATAGATACAGAATATTTTATGATGTGCTCCTCCATGAATGCAAAAATCTCCTCAAATGCATCCATGTGAAGGGCAACTGTGGGGTCAAGGTCAGGGAGACGAGTAAAAAAGGTATGGAGGTCCAACTTCCCTTTGTATTTGGTGTCCTTGAGGAAGAGGATGAAGCATGACAAAGGGGTGGATGTGGGTGCAGATGCAGAGGCTGTGGCAGCATCCATGTCTAGCCTAGGGTGTAGATAGAGAGCGGAGGAGCTCAAGAGTTGCAAAAGTGAAAATAGTGAATGAGTTAGGTGGCCCCCCTTTATAATGGACCCTTTTTTTAAGACATTAAAAAAAAAGGCACTTTCACCAAAAAATGATTTCTCATCCCAATGCAAAAAATTATATTCAAAGGCATGATTTGCCGAAGCAAATCATGTTGATTACAGCGGAGATCAATACAAAAATTGCAAGAGTTACAAAGTTATAAGATCGATAGCATAGTTCCATCTATCCCCCAGTCCTCCTCGACCTTCAATTTGTCTTCCATTCTCTTCCCAATCTGCGGACATTCATTACAATAAGCATCCAATGATAGACAAACCATGATGTATTGAAAATGTGATGGAAGGATTCTCACCTTGTGACCTTGTAAACGAAATTGTGCTTGTTGAAGGGCCTCAAAACCTATAATAACCAAATGTTCTCAAACATTACTAAGAGTCCAATGCTTGTTCACTTGGAATGCCTCCAAAGCATCGTTGGGCATCTTCACTGCAATGTCAAAGCTTGCAATAGCGCCGTCTATACTCTGTGAGGGAGTCCACACTCTAAGCTTGCACATCCAACGATCATAGTGAAATCATATGTACAAGGAGGTGCGGGATTTCAAATAGCGCATTCCAATACCTGAAGCTCCAACCTTACAACGGTACTGGTCCCCGTTGTGCATGCCCTCCACAAAACCCCAGTCCTCTTCTAAAAGCCTTCCTAATTCCTCGTAATGCGCATCTTTACATACAAGCATTGTGGTAGTCTCCACAAATCCAAACTCTTTAAAAATGTGCACAAAACAATGAATAGGCAAACACCAACTCAAGCCCATAGACCTAGAAGCTTTAAAGTATTTCAAAGAGTTTTGGACATCCATTATCATCTTTTGCTTGAAAGATGCTACCGACCACAAATCTAGGACCGGCCACTCCATATTTAATAAGGAAGTTACTTTGATGGGTTCAAGCGTTCCAAAAGCTTGTGTAGAAGTAGGGACAATATAGGAGTGAGAATAGAAGAAAATCCTTCTTTGAACCAGTTTGGTTGGGCAAAGATGTGGGAACATTATTGCTCCAATATCCACATGTATAGCATTGAATGTGCCGGAGAGACTATGTAGTGGCTGCTCCCCCACCAACGTGGATGGAAATATGACTATAAATGCATGACAAATGTTAAGTATGAATCCATAATAACATTACACTGTGATTTCACACTTAGCTTTGTATTCTCAAAACATGTACTTACAATGTGTTGGAAATCGAGGTGGTTGTTGCAAGTGCATGGTTGACATTGAGAAAACATGTTGCACAATGGCTACGGTGCCCTTGTCTTTGCGGTTCTTGAAGCCAAGGAGCTTTCCTTTCCAATGAAGATCCAAGTTTGCACGATTCCGCACACGATGAGGGCCAATAGCAGATGGTTACATGTATACCCAAGCACCTTTGGTGAACTCTTGTGGCACCCACTCATCATCTACACCTCTAGTGTTGTGGCATGCAACTGCTGTGACCTCATCCTTTGGCCGCCTTTGCGAAGTAGAGTTGGCCATGGTTGAGCAAAGAAAACTAGGAGGAGGAGAAGGGACCTTGCTTGTTGCTACAATGTAGGTGGGATAAAGTGATATGAGAAGGTGGTTAACCCTTGTGGCAATGGGAGGAGAAGGTGGATAACCCTTGCTTGGTGTGGCAATGGGAGGAGAAGGTGGATAACCCTTGCTTGGTGTGGCAATGGAAGGTGGTTGGGGAGGAGAGAGGAGCTTCCTTGCTGCAGCAATGGAGATGGTTTAGAGAGAGAGAGAGTGTTGGAGTAGAGGATGAGTGTGATGGTTGCAACCAAGGAGGGGTTGAAAAAGGGGTTCTAGAGAGAGAAAATCACTTTTTGCCTAATAACTACTTTTGGGGGAGCTCTGGATAGCAAAAAAAGATTTTTCAAAAGTTTTTTAAAAATTTTGAATTTTAGGGTTTTTGGATGCACGTTTTGACTTTTTGAGATCAAAAAATGCTTTTTTGACCATAAAATAGTTTTAGGGGGGTTTTCAGAAGATGAAATTTGAGTTTTGAAAATTTTGAAAATTTTCAAATTTTTTGGATTTTTTCAAAACCGGATCAAAAAGGAGGGAAGTTGGAGGTTCCATATGGCCCACCCACCCCCCCGCCCCACCTTCTCACTAGGTAAGATCCCATTTAAGAAGTGTAAGACTACTTTGTCCCCCTACATTTTTGAGGGCATAGAGTGTGTCAACCACCCTCTTCTCATTGGCTGGCCTCTAATTAACCTTAATCCCAAAGGACCCCTAGAGGGTTCATATTTTTCCTAATGGAAATAGAAGGTTGGTGCATGGCCCGAGGCAAATAGTGCTTGCAAATGGACCCTTTGAAAACTGGGGCATTGATGCTATGGGTCCTCTTCCTAGAACAAAAAATGGTAAACTCTACATTCTAGTGGCTGTAGATTACATGACTAGGTGGGTAGAAGCACAAAGTGTCGCAATGGTAAATGGAAAAACAGTGTTTACACTAATATTTGTTGTAGATTTGGCACACCTCTAAAGATTGTTTCTGATAATGGTCCAGGGTTCAAGAAAGGTTTACTCACAGAAGGTTGTGAAGAGCTTCACATTCTACATCGTCATAGCACACCCTACTACCCACAATCAGATGGTTTGGTGGAGAAGGCTAATGGTGTCATTGCAGGCATCATTAGAAAGATGATCAAAACAAGAGACAAAGTTGTGGGATGATTTCTTGGATGGTGCCTTGTAGGCATATCGAACCACATATAGGGAGGCAACAAAGCACACCATTTCATTTGATGTATGGTCAAGAGGGTTTGCAGCCTATCGAGCTCAACATCCCAATGATACGGCTTCATAGCAAAGGTGCACAAGATGATCAAGAGGTATGGATGGATCAACTTCTTACATTAGTGGAGCTTGAGTTGAAAAGAGAAGCAGCTTACAAGTGCTACAAGAGGAAAGATATACAAGCAAAAGAGAAACTTGACAAGAAACTCAAGGACAAAGGCATCAAGGAAGGAGAGCTTGTGCTAAGGTATGACAATCGACTTGACAATCGTTTTGATGCCAAGTTTGAAACTAGATGGCAGGGACCGTATGTAAACAAGAAGTCTTTCAATTCAAGTTACTACCAGCTCATGGACTTGAATGGTAAAGAGAACTCCAAGAAGGTAAATGGGTATCGGCTAAAGCCTTATTTGAGTTTCCTTCTACCAAAGATCTGTTAAAAGACAACTATCTCATGCAAGTTTTGTTGCATGAAGCATGAATGTAGCTCGAGCCAAAATGCCAAGGGGCCAAACGATGGAAATCTTGTTAAGGACTCAAAAGCACTTCTTTGGAGATGCTTTATGATGGTACATGAATATACCATCATCCTGGGAGAGGGCTAATGATAGCCGTTTTTTGGCTATTCAAGATTTCCATAGTGAGCTACCTCACCCTATCAAAATCACTCAAACACTATGGTTATCCTCACCCTTTCACTATACATAGGCGTGTGTGAGTTAAGGGACTTTCCCCATATCTCCTTAAAAACCCTCAATTAGCTAGTCACTGGGTTAGTTGAGCCAAAAAAATAAATAAAATAAAAAAGAAATTTATATTATGGCCTTTTTTGTGTGTAAATATTTCATAATCTAGGAATTTTTTGGTATTTTATTTAAATATTTATTGGTATTTTGGTATTTTATTTAAATATTTATTGGTATTTTGGTATTTTATTTAAATATTTATACCTAGGTATATGTTTTATTAGGCTATGTATGCCTTCTTTTATCCTCTTGCACCATAAGTATATTTTTGTTGCCAATGTGTACATTCTCTAATCTCATAAATATTTTTTTCCTTTTATACAAATCACCTCCACATTTTTATCCTCACCCTTGTGAAAACCAAAAAATCGGCTCTTACTCCCGTAGTCACTTTTATTATATTATTTTCATTTACTTGCATATCTTTTTTTCTTTTACCCAAAATAATACAAAAGAGGGACCATATTATATGATTCCAATACATTTTTCCATATCCATAATTCTTCCTTTTTTTTTTAAATGTACTCATTATTCTAACACCATGTGCTCATTGAGCTAAAATCCATGAATAGTCCATACACTAGTCCCACCATGTATATAATTCTTTATTCACCAATAATCTTCCTCCATGTATGTGTAAAAATAACTTGGATGCTTTGTATCATTATATGACAAAGGAGGGTCTCACTCTTGGATGCATTGTGCAAATTCAACAAAGGAGGGGGCCACAAAAAGACTTTTGTAGGCATTAAAAGCAGGCTTTTTGGTGAGATTTTTGGCGCCTATCTCCGCTTGGAATTTGAAGAAGTGGTCAACAAAAAAAATGTAGCTCACAAGCTGAATAATCACCTCAAATGTTTCTATAATTTTTGGAGCTCCTGCCAGTCAAATATGAATTTTATATGTGGACCACAGTCTGCCCACTTTTCTCACAAAGTAACCCATAGTCTTCTCTCACCTCCTTTCCTACACACACACACACACACACACACACACACACACTCACTCATTCCTCTCCTCTCCTCATTCAAACCTGCAACTTTCTTGGCTTCTTTCATCTTCTTCATCATTCCCATCTCCCTTACTCCATAGCTCAAAATTATCATCTCTACACACATGTAGCTCAATTTTTCTCTCTAGAATCAAATTCATATTACCCTAACCTATTCATCCTTTCACAAAAAGAGAAAAAATCATCAAATAGCCAAGCTCAAGCTCTGCAAAAGGAGGAGTTTGATCATGGAAATTTCAACTTTCCCATGGTCACAAAAACTACACCGACAAAGTTCTACAACCGCTTCATTCACTGGAGGAGATAGGTGAAAAAATCCTTTTCTATCTTGTGGTTTCCATCAAATTGTGTATATTCTCATATTTCTCTTACTTTTTATCATTGTATAAATCATGTAATGCACCTTGAGTACATATGCCATGTAATTTCACCCCATCCTACTAACTCCAAACTACTAACACTAATGACTAACCCTTCTTGTAAATTGCACCCACTCTACTCTACTTTGGAGTAGGCAACCTCACACAAAAAAATCACTCACCTCTCTAGAATCTTCTCTATTTCACCTCAATAATTCTCTCCCTTTGAGTCCACATCCATGTGACTCAAGAGACAAGAGAGCCCCACTTCCGTAATAACATATAAAAAATTTCATAAACATGGTTTTCTATGTAGATGTTGATCGAGAGGTAATCCTAATAAGGGCTCTCCTCACCTATAAATAGAGCCCTTTTCCCTTTGTAAATAGCATGATCTCTTCACTATTTCTCACTACTTTGAGCATACCATTCTCCATCTTAGTTGTAGGGAGAGAGAGTGAGCTCTCTATACACCATTACTTGTGGCGTATATGAAAGCTTCTTGAGCTAGTTGTAGCATTGCAAGGGAGTGAGTGATTCATAACTTCCAATCAAAGTTGTACCTACTCTTGCACATCGATTGAATCAATAATTTGGGTGCAACCATGGTTCAAAACTCTCTTGAGTTACTCCAATTCATGCTTGGCAACCTCATCTTGTTTGGTTTAAGGTGACGCATTTCTATTTGAGATTCTTTTGTCGTATTTGCTTGAATGTGACTTAAGAGCTTTTGTGTTTGTTTTGTTGCTTGGTAAAACATTATGAGAGGGTTGTATGGTGAGAGAGATCCCATAAACCTAAGATAAAGTGTACATTGCAACATTATCAAACTTAATTGTGTCTCTTGACTCTCCTCCAAGCCATTTATACACCCGCATCAATCATTAACATTGAAGCTAAATTCTTGCATAAAACTCTCTCTCTCTCTCTCTCTCTCTCTCTCTCTCTCTCTCTCTCTCTCTCTCTCTCTCTCTCTCTCTCTCTCTCTCTATCTATCTATTTCTCTGTGGTTGGTGTGTGTATATGTAGTATTGATATAGTGATAGTGCACCCTTCTTTCTTGCTTGTATTGCTCAAGGATTCTCCTTTGTTGCATCCTAGTTTGCTCTATAACTAGGTGGTGTCCCTTCACTTGTTTGGTTGTGGGTTTTTTGTTGTTATTTCTTGCGTGTGGTTGCCCCAGCCCCAATTGAGTAGCACGGGATCCTTGAGGGGTGTTTAGAGGTCTCCTCTCTTGTTGCCTGCCCTGGACCACCTCACTACTTAGCATACCTTTGATTCTTCTTAGCACACATTCTATGTAGTTTAGCATACCTCCTATGCTAAACAACACACTAATTATTCTTGTTATCATAGCTATATGCTAGTTAATAGCATCCTAGGTATGCTAATCAGAACATTTTCCATGCAAGTTAGAATACCTAAGAAGCTAGTTAGCACACTGTCTATGCACACATTCTATGATATTTACATATGCTTGTTGGCACACTGAATATGCTAGTTAGCGTACCTATTATGCTAATGAAAACACTATATATGGTAGTCAACACACCCTGTTACATGCATGTTAGGATGTTGAATGTGCTTTTTAACACTCCAATTTGTTTTCATGAACATGCCGGATCTCCTAGGTAACAATCTATATATTCTTGTTTGGATTCAATTATCCTAGTAGACATACTGATCAAATCTGGATATTACAGGTTGAGCTCTTTCACATATTCAAAGAAAAACATCCACATTGCAAGATTGGCATGAGAATGTTTGAGATATTGAATTCATTATTTTGCATGTGACTGAAGGATAGATACACCTGCTATTGCGAATACCATGTGCAGATGTCCTTTTTAAAGGACACACTGAACCACGTGTGCTCTCATGCCTTTTGGACTGCATGACGACGTGGGTTGTAATTGTCCATGCAGTACCTGTGCCACGAGCAAGAACATTAGCAAGGGTTGATTGCCTTCACATCATGTTCAAAGGTGTCACACAAATGTGGGAGTTTGTTCTCTATCCAAAAGCCAGCAGATGTAATTTTCCATAGAAGAGAATGCATGATGGGAGACTGTAAGATATGTGGAGTCAACATGCTAGAATTATGTTGCTTGGAGATAACAAAGCCACGTAAGAGTATTACCGTGAAAGTATTTGCATATGTAGAATCAAAAGACGAGCATGGAAACGTTAAAAAAAGAAAAAAAAAATCGCATATAGAAATGTAGTGCTAGGATTCTTTGCAACTCTTGAAGACCAAGTTGAACCTCTTCATCACTCACAACTATGTAGCTTGATGGCAAGGACAACAATTCAAGGACTGTCTACTTCGGTTCCCGGATAATGTTGTTGTCTCAGCTGTTGATTTTGCAGAGAAGTACGTCTTCAAGGAGAAAAATGAGATTCAATCATTTCACCGGCACTCTAGTTAGGTGATCATTTTTGTACACATAGCGTACTACCACAAGGAAACGGAGTAGTCAAAACAATCCACTTCTTCATATCAGATGACAAAATGCATGACAAATTGTTTGTGCAACATTTCTTTATGCTACACCAAGACTGGTTACAACAAGAGGGTGTCACTCCTAAGCAACATTGGGTGTGGTCCAATGGTGTAGACTCACAGTTCAAGGGATCTAGGAATTTCTATTTTGTTGCAATATATAGTGGAATCACAAGTATTGGGATAAGCTGGTTCTTCTTTGGATCAGGGCACATCAAGCATGATGGTGCATGAGTATTTGTGAAACGAACCTTGCACCACGAAGATATAAAACCACATGGAGATATTTTGTAGTGTGCAACAGATGTGGTTGCTTATTGCCAAGCCAACCTATCTAGGGAGCACTTGCACCATACCCTTCAAAAGAAAGGGAATGTGTCCATGTGTTCTAGGAGTTTAAAGAAGGGGATGTGAATAGGGAAGTCAAATCGAATTGTGCCACTGTGGCAAAATCTTGCTCTCTGCATGCTTTCCGTGTTCACAACCCTCATGATACATCTGCCCTTGCAACAAGAAACTTGGAATGTTTCTGTGATGTATGCATGGATTGAAGGTGGAATCACTACATTAATAAAGCTCACATGCAAGATTAGGATTATCATATTCTGTTGCCATTACCTAATGAGATTCTGGCGGACTCTGAGCAAATAGATGAAGTTCCAATAGAGGAAGTCGTTGGCTATGATGACTTCACATACAAATTTCATCATGATGTGTTGAGTAGTGCCCTATGCATTGGTGACACTTTTGATGAAAATCTAGATGCTTTAACCAATGCCGAGGATATGGATTTCTACCTGGTCAAGTGTGTTGCAACAAATGAGAAGGTGTACATCAACAAATGGAGCAATGTAATTGACAGAGGCTCATATGTTGTGCAAGGACTATATTACAAGAAATTTAATGCATATACTTTCAAGCTAGACCACATGCAACCCATTGTCCACCTACTTTCACATCTAGTGTGATTTATCAATATATACCTATGGAGAAAATCCCAAGAAGAAGAAAGGTGTATACAATCACCCCAGAAATCTATGAAGCAATTTGTAATAGCATGCCCTTCAGCTTGTGAGTTATAACCACTAGATTTTCAATATCCTTCTTGATGTAAATAATGCAATTTTATCATAAAGTTAGTTCTAAGTCTCTTGTCCATATTGTGTATACATGGCTTTGGTGTTTATAACAACCAGTAACTAGGTATGCCAACTAGCATACACAATATGCTAGCCAGCATACACACGATGCTAACTAGCATACAAACTATGCTAACAAGCATACATAGAATAACTAACATGTATGCTAACTAGCATAACTGGGTATAGTAACTAGTATAATTGGGTATGCTGGCCACCATAGCCACTATGCTAACTAGAATACATAGCATAACTAGCATGTATGCTAACTAGAATACACAGTAGCGTTTATGCTAACTAGCATAAGTGGGTATGCTAACTAAGCACGATATGCTAGCCACCATACCTCCTATGCTAACTAGCATACAAACTCTGCTATTAATATTAACTAGCATATATAGAAGCATGTCTACTGACTATCATAATCGGGTATGCTAACTAGCATACAAAGTACCATGTATGCTGGTTACAACTATCTATACTATTAGCTAACTCGGTAAGTCAACTAGCTTATTGCTTAGGGTTACTAGCTTATTGAGTGTGAAAATTAGTGCTCTATAAACATTACTATCTATAATGGAAGTTAGAATAGGTATGAACATTGAAAAGGAAACCTTATCACGATATTACAAATTTCCATCATAGTACATAATTTTACAAGTATGCGAAGAGTCTCCTACAGTTCAAAATGCTTGTGCTGCCTAGGGTGCTTGTACTTGTAGTACATAGTGTGCTTGTGCTCTAGTATTTACTGAGCCTCTGGTTTGTGCATTGGCCTTTCTACTTCAAATTGCTATTGATTCTCTAATATTTCCCTCTCAAGCCTTTCCCTCTTATGCCTTTCAACTTCTTCATGAATCTACCTTTGTCTCCTGCCCTCCACTCGGCCTCATCACTTGCTTATAGATTTTCTTACAACTTGTTGAGGCTTGCATCAGAAAACACATCTGGACCAGTATCAAATCCATTGTTGGCTATATATGTTGCACGGTCCTTTGATTGCAGCCACAGAAATAGCCAGGGAGCCAAAGTGCCTACCAAAAATTGTTGTCGTTGTTCAACAGTCTGGTCCACTAGCTTGGGAGTAATCAGCCAGCTTCCTTCAGGATTTTGGCACACTTTGTACTTTACTGTCATCAATGATCAGAGTGTTTTTGGGCCCAAACTCCATTAAGGCCATCCAAAACATACTCAAATTCTTGAAGAAAATAGGCTTATTGCGTATCAGCCAAGGAACCTTACCACAACGCTCTTGTGCAATAACACCTTCCATCCTTGCCTGCTATGGTTTGAATAGTGTATCTAATATTGCATTTACTTTACGCTGCATTCTAATGCTCCATATTTACATTGTACACTTGAAAAATTGGAGGCACCAATCCAGAAATTGGTGGCTGTGTTTGCGATAAAATACATACCACCTATCTTGCATACAATACTTTATCATTTCCCCTGCATATTTAGGGGGAAGTTCACCATGATTTGACTCTACAATTTTAAATAGTAGGCCACTCAAATCAAGAACCAGAGTGCTCTTCTCATTAGTTGGTCACCCATATTGGGTCCAACAACGGATACCACTCGGTAAAAATAACTTCCGTTGAGGGATGAGCAAAATTTAAGTTACCCACCAAATTTCCTACTGTATTTAAGGTAGTGGTCCAGGCACTTCTCAATCTCATCTTTTTCTCTTCTTAGTTGTCTGTCCTTGGCGATACACCTTTTCTGTATCTTTTTCAATGAAATGGAAACATTCATATCATGCAAGGAAATTGATTGTAGTTTCTCTTTCGCTGCAACACAGTAAAGGTATTGACTGAATATATCATAATGGACAAGAAAAAAACTATTGAGCCGTTGCATAGAGACATAATTATGCCAACAAGATTTTCTCCATTATAAATATTCAGAGAGATACATGCCATAAGATGTGCACCTTGCTAGCACTACAAAATTTTGGCACGGATGAGAGCAGGTTCAACATAGTTCCATGCAAACGCATGAGCGAGTGGCTTTCTGTTCACCTTTGGTTAGATCGGTTATGTCATCCTGGGTGCTCTTTGGGGCAACACAAGCATCCTCTCCAAGCTCTTTTGGATTTTGTTATAGGCCACTTTTCCTCTTTAGCTTCACTTTGTTTACAAAACCCAGGAGAGGGCTGTCACCACCGACATCTTGCACATTCTACCCGTTGTCAGTCCTCATAGCTTCCTCTTGCACACTCTTGTATGTTTCCTCTGAACCACTTATTTCATCAGCTGTAGCTAGCGGGCCTGGTTTTAGCATGAGTAATCATGATGACTTCATCATCATCTGTTTCTTTACTATCTACAGCACCCACGGGCGGCTTCTCTTACTGCGGTGTCATATTTACCCCTTCATGCATTCTATCTAGATCATCCAAGTCATCATTATAGGTCTTCTCTTCTTCTATCCTTTGCTTGACATGCTTCTTGCCATGCGTGATTCCAACATCATCGATTCTTGTGTATTCCTTCCAGACATTAATTATCATATCCAAATTTCTAGTAAAAATGCAAAGCTAGATTGTACACAACAATTAGCATAGTTAAAATGCTGGTAAGCATGGGATGTGTGGTTATTAACACTAGAATGGTAACCTAACAGGACATAAAAGTGTCCTTTCAGGGTTTTTGGAAAAAATTCCAAAACCATAGTAGATCCACTCATTTTGAAAAATCGTTTCATGAGCTTATAGTTCAATAACTACTACATATGGAAAAAATGATAAACTTGTAATTTTTCTCATCCCTTGGTCACTACAAGCCTCCAAAGTTGATGGACCAGTGCATTTTTCCCAAAACAGCAATTTCTTACGGTTGATCGCATATAAATAAGAGTGGGGATTTTCGTAGGACATGAGATAAAATGCCTCGCTAACCTCAATGGGTTGGTGACCAAAACATATGGTTTCTTTTACCTCACTAATGTTTTTTTGGGCAAAGAAAATAGGTACAAAAAAGTTGCATTTTTGCCATTCTGCGGACCTATCATCAAAGTTTCTATAGTCACACTCAATACATATACTATATACATGTTTTCTTAGTTCCCTTTGGGCCTTTGGATTCAAAAGGAGCCGTGGAGCATGTCAAAAGGATAATGGATCTCTTACAATTGGAACCTTGGGGGCAATGATAAAGTGCTAAATACAGCAAACATGAAAAAATTGGGTTTAGCATTATGACCTCTAGAAACCCATAGAAACTACTCAATATCTAGCCAAGTTTGTAGTTTATGATTAGATATGGTTACTACCTACAAAATACACACAATTGGCCTAAGAAACTAGCAATATTGAGAAAGTTATACTTGCTACTCTAAAATGTATCGTATTCTTCAGCAATCAAAAAACTCAACCATCATCATATACTATGCTATATAGCATATCAGGTCCCCCAAAACTCAAGGAAGATTATCTTTATGCTATAAATTACACTTACACAATAAAAATTGAATTTGGATATCAAGAAAGCCACCAAAAAAATCATAAAAGTGCTAATTTTGGCCAAAAAATAGGATTATGCAATTCTTGTAAATTGGTCATAACTTTCAATTTTAACACTTAGCTCTCCCTACAAGCATCAAAACATGTTGAGAACTATTAAGGCCTAACCTCTAGCCATCTAAACCTCACAAACATGACGTTTAGAGTGGTATAGTTGCGAAAAATTGAAAAAAAAAGCCAAAAACAGGACCCGTTTTTTCACACAGTTTAGGTTCAAAAATGTTGTGCAAGAGTAAGGTTAATGGTGAGATCGATACTCCAAAAAAAATGCTAAGTTTTTTTCAGCTCATAAGGCAACTTCGTGGATGTATAGCACCTAGCAATTCATTTTCATACTCTTCAAATAATTCAAGCAAAATGGTCACTGAACAGGACACAAAAGTGTCCTAGGACATAAAAGTGTCCCGTTACCATTCTAGTGTTAACATAATGAATATGTACATATATACAATATGCTAGGTAGCATACCATTATGATTGCTTGTATGCTTAGTATGTTGATAAGCATGCCATGTTTTTCATTGCATGTTCTTGGAATGCTAACTAGCATGATGTGACTGCAAGTCATCATACCTACTATGCTAACTATCATACATACTAAGCTAACTAGGGGAAAAATCATGCTTTGTGTCTCTCACAATATGCCAACTAGCATACAATGTCATGACTAACATAACTAGGTATGCTAATTAGCATACCCCAAAATACCCATCATACTCAACATGTATGCTAACTAGCATAATTGGTATGCTAACTAGAATAACTAGATATGCTAACTATCATACACAGTATGCTAGCTAGCATACGCACTATGCTAACTAGCATATAGACTATGTTAACAAGCATATAGAGCATAACTAGCATAAATGGGTATGCTAGCCTAGTATACCCACTATGCTAACTAGCATACAAACTATGCTGACTAGCATACTGTTAAGTATGGAGCCTGAATTACCCTTGTAATTTTCTGTGGTAAAAGCGCACATTTGTAAGGCCCCCATTATGAGGAGAAGCCATCGTGCGTGAAGGAAAATCACTCGCCAGAAACCAAAATTTTCACGGCCAAAAATCAGGGGCAACTTTAGGCTTCGCCGGAATATTGTGGCCGGACGGCGGCCGAAAAGTGGTCGGAAAACAACCGTCGGTTGGCCGGTGGCCGGTAGTCAATGGCCGGTGGCCGGTGGCCAAATTCAAAAGAGGACTTGTCTTCTCAAGGGCGGCCACACATGGGCAGATTGGAGGGTCCGATTTGGACTTATCTACACAAGGGTGGCTACACATGGCTGCCTCTCATGAGAGAGGGCAACCCTTTTGGCCTATAAAAGGAGGCCATTTCTACACACATTTCATAGTGTGAAGTTGATGCAACAAGGTGAGTGTGAGGTGATGAGAGTGAAGCAAGGCGGGAGCTCCATTAAGGGTATAATCCCTTTTGTAAACTACTTCTTGTTTTGAAGTACTAAAGCCATTGAGTGGCTGCTTTCCCGTGGACGTAGCCCACATTGGGTGAACCACGTATATCATGTATACTCTCTCTCTCTCTCTCTCTCTCTCTCTCTCTCTCTCTCTCTCTCTCTCTCTCTCTCTCTCTCTCTCTCTCTCTCTCTACTCTATAATCTCGTGTATGTAAATCTGTCTCTCTCCATTAAGTAATCTACTCAATTATCTATTTAGCTACGTCTTATTTCCTAACAACTGGTATCAAAGCAAGGTTTGCTCGTAGCTAAATTATCTCAAGGAAAGGATTCCTTGAATTGAGTGGGAGTTATGGCGGAGGAAGGGAAGCTCAAGATTGAGAAGTTCAATGGCAAAAACTACCAACATTGGAAGATGCAGATTGAAGACTATCTCTACCAGAAGGACCTCTATTTGCCACTAGGCGGTCTTGCAAAGAAGCCCGCAACGATGGCAGATGAAGCATCGATTGTCCTTGATTGAAAGGCACTGGGAACAATCCGGTTAAGCTTAGTGTCAATGGTGGCCTTCAATGTTTCGGAGATAAAGACCATGGAGGACTTGATGAAGTCACTTGACGACTTCTATGAGATACCATCGGCATCTAATAAGGTATTTCTTATGAAGCGCTTGTTCAATCTAAAGATGACAGAGAATGGTTCAGTTGCAGAACACCTAAATGACTTTAACACAAACATAAGTCAACTTCGATCGGTGAGAATCAATTTCGATGACAAAGTGCGAGCTCTCCTTATACTATCATCTATACCGGATAGTTGGGACAGCCTTGTGATGGCTGTAAGTAATTCTATTTCTGGCACAAATACTCTTAATTTTGATGATGTTGTGGGTGTTCTCCTAAGCAAGGAAATACGAAGGAGAAGCACAGGAGAATCATTAAGTGCTGCATTGTCGGTGGAAACAAGAGGAAGGCCTAAGGAGAGGTTCAAAAGCCAAAAGGGTCGTGATCGCTCAAGACAGAGCAAGTCACACACAAAGTCAGTTCTTGAATGTTGGAATTGCGGCAAGAAGGGCCACGTCAAGAAGCATTGCTGGTCCAAGAAGAAGAAGGAGACTGAGTCTCAAGAAAACAAGCCAACATCGGAGGCCAATGTGGCACGTAAAGTAGAGCAAGATGCTCTAATTCTCTCATTAGACAATGTGTCTAATTCCTGGATAGTAGATTCCTGGGCTTCATTCCATGCGACACCACACAAGCAACATTTCCAAGACTACACCAAAGGTAATTTTGGGTATGTATACTTGGGAGATGATGAAGCTTGTGAGATTGTCGGCAAAGGTACAGTTTCTGTCAAAACTGCTAACGGGAATGAATGGAACCTTAAAGATGTTAGGCATGTTCCTTCTCTTCGCAAAAATTTGATCTCTACAGGACAATTGGACGATGAAGGTCACAACATTGCATTCGGAAACAAAAGGTGGAAGATCTCAAAGGGATCTTTGGTGGTTGCCAAGGGAGAAAAAGTCGGTACACTTTACTTGTGTACTGCTAGCACGCAACCTTCAGCTTGTGCAGCAACTACAGAAGTTGACAGTGCGGTGTGGCACTACTGGCTTGGGCATATGAGTGCCAAAGGAATGCAAATCCTTCAAACAAAGAAGCTTCTACCAGGTTTGAAAGAAGTGGACTTAGAGTTTTGTGAAGATTGTGTTTATAGTAAACAAAAGAGAGTGAAATTTCAAAAATTAGGAAATGAAAGAAAAAATAAAAAACTTGAGTTGGTTCATTCTGATGTTTGGGGTCCTGCAAGTACACCATCACTTGGTGGCTCATTGTACTATGTAACATTCATAGACGATGCGACTAGAAAAACATGGGTTTATGTCATGAAGAATAAATCCGATGTATTTTCCATATTTCAAAGGTGGAAAGCCTTTGTGGAGAATGAAACAGGTACCAAGGTTGAATCCCTCAGATCCGACAATGGAGGCGAATATTGCAGCCAAGCTTTTGAAAGCTTTTGTGCTAGCAATGGCATTTGGAGGCAAAGGACCCAACCCGAAGGACACCTCAACAAAATGGGATTTCGGAAAGGATGAACAGGACAATCATGGAGCGAGCACGAAGCATGCGGCTACATGCAGGCCTACCGCTTGAGCTTTGGGCGGAAGCTGTAAGTACGTCTGTGTACTTAATCAATCGGTCACCCTCAACGGCATTGGATGGGGGAGTTCCAGAAGAGGCATGGACAGGTAAACCGGTGAATTATGCATTTCTCAAAGTGTTTGGGTGTGAGGCTTTCATGCACATAGATAGAAGCCTAAGATCAAAGCTAGATGCAACGTCCAAAAAGTGTTTCTTCATTGGCTATGGAGAAGGTGAGTTTGGGTATCGCCTATGGAATCCTAAAGATGGTAAAATCTTAAGGAGTAGGGATGCAATTTTTAACGAACAAAATATTCACAAAGATTACTTTGGAAAGAAAAAAAACAAAAGAAACAGGTGATGAGTAGCTTGAGGACGGTGAAGACTCAAGGACTGCAAACGGTGACAATGTGCAACAACGTCAACCAAATGAGGAGCCTCAACCTATTCTCCGAAGATCTACAAGAGCAAGTAGACCTCCAGAAAGATTTGTTCCTTCCTTCAACCATCTCTTGATCTCAGATTCTGGAGAGCCGGAATCATACGAAGAAGCTATGCAACATGAATTCAAAGAAGAATGGACGAAGAGCATGCAAGTGGAGATGGACTCACTACATCGCAACTAAACATGGGAGTTGGTTGAGTTTCCAAAAGGTAAGTGGGCACTTCAAAACAAATGGGTGTACAAGCTGAAGGAAGAAGAAGGTGGGAAGAAAAGGTACAAGTCTAGGCTTGTGGTAAAAGGTTTTTCTCAAAAGAAAGGTATTGACTTCAATGAAATATTTTCTCCTATTGTAAAAATGAACTCAATTAGGCTTGTCTTAAGCCTTGTGGTTGCTCATGATTTACATCTCGAGTAAATGGATGAAAATACGGCATTCCCACATGGTGACTTAGAGGAGGAAATCTACATGCTTCAACCAAAGGGGTATGAAGTAAAAGGTAAGGAGAAAATGGTTTGCAGATTAAAGAAGAGCTTGTATGGTTTAAAGCAAGCATCAAGACAATGGTATTTGAAGTTTGATCGATGGATGTTGGATCATGGATTCACAAGATGCAACTCAGATCACTGCGTCTACACGAAGAATTTGGGAGATGGGAAGTTCATCATCCTAATGTTGTATGTTGATGACATGCTGATTGCAAGTGCTAACATGCAGGACATCAAAGACCTAAAAGAGGAGCGGTCTTAATCTTTTTCAATGAAAAAAGTTCCATATGCTGCAGCGGTAGGTTTTCTAATGTATGTTATGGTCTGGACAAGGCCAGACATTGCACATGCAGTGGGAGTTGTGAGTAGGTTCATGGACAACCCAGGTAAAGAGCATTGGCAAGCTGTGAAGTGGATACTTAGGTATCTAAAAGGGACAACAACAAATGCTATGTATTTTGGAGGAACTGATATTTTTCTAGAAGGGTATGCTGATGCAGATATGGCATGTGACAAAGATACTCGAAGGAGCACTACTGGCTATGTGTTCATGGTTGGAGGCACAGCAGTAAGCTGGGCTTCAAAGCTACAGAAAGTGGTTTCACTTTCTACCACGGAAGCAGAGTATGTAGCAATGACGAAGGCAAGCAAAGAAATTCTGTGGCTTCACAGATTCTTAGAAGAGCTTGGATTCAAACAAGACAATTGTGTCTTGTACAGTGATAGCCAAAGCGCTATCCATCTTGCAAAGAACTCAGCCTTTCATTCAAGGACAAAGCACATTGAGGTGAGATATCACTTCATACGCACTCTTTTGGAAGAGGGACAGCTAAAGCTAGGAAAGGTGCATACAAGTGAAAATCCTGCAGACATGTTTACAAAGATGGTCAATAAGGAGAAGTTGAGTTTTTAATCGGCATTCAAGGATAAGAAGCCAGAATGGAAAGCAGTCACAGGTTTGGTTTGGAGATCAGTCTCCAAGTGGGAGATTGTTAAGTATGGAGCCTGATTTACCCTTGTAATTTTCTGTGGTAAAAGTGCACATTTGTAAGGCCCCCATTATGAGGAGAAGCCATCGTGTGTGAAGCAAAGTCACTCGCCGGAAACCAAAATGTTCACGGCCAAAAATCAGGGGTAACTTTAGGGGCCTCGGGGATGGAAGCCCCCGAGACTTTTTTTTTTCCCCTCGCCCGAATATTATGGCCGGACGGCGGCTGAAAAGTGGTCGAAAAACAACCGTTGGTTGGCCGATGGCCGGTGGTCGAAAGTCAATGGCCGGTGGCCGGTGGCCAAATTCAAAAGAGGACTTGTCTTCTCAAGGGCGGCCACACATGGGCGGATTGGAGGGTCCAATTTGGACTTATCTACACAAGGGCGGCTACACATGGCTGCCTCTCATGAGAGAGGGCAGCCCTTTTGCCTATAAAAGGAGGCCATTTCTACACACATTTCATAGTGTGAAGTTGATGCAACAAGGTGAGTGTGAGGTGGTGAGAGTGAAGCAAGGCGGGAGCTCCATTAAGGGTATAATCCCTTTGTAAACTACTTCTCGTTTTGAAGTACTAAAGCCATTGAGTGGCTGCTTTCCCGTGGACGTAGCCCACATTGGGTGAACCACGTATATCATGTGTACTCTCTCTCTCTCTCTCTCTCTCTCTCTCTCTCTCTCTCTCTCTCTCTCTCTCTCTCTCTCTCTCTCTCTCTCTCTCTCTACTCTATAATCTCGTGTATGTAAATCTGTCTCTCTCCATTAAGTAATCTACTCAATAATCTATTTAGCTACGTCTTATTTCCTAACACATACATAGCATAATAAGCATGTATGTTGACTGCTATGTATGCTGACTAGCATACACAACATAATAGATTGTAGCTAGCATAACTGTAGTATACATACTATGCTAACTAGCATACATACTATCCTAACTAGCATACATAGTAGCATGTATTCTAACTAGCATAGTTGGATGTGCTAGCTAGCATACAGAGTACCCTATATACTAACTAGCATAAATGGGTTTGCTGGCCACCATAGCCAATTTTCTAACTCACATGTATGCTAACTAGCATACACATCAGCATTTACCCTAACCAGCATAAGTAGGTATGCTAAATAGCATAAGTGGGTATGCTAACTAAACACGTTTTACTAGCCACCATACCCCCTATACTAACTAGCATACATAGCAGAATTAGGATGTATGTTGACTAGCATACACATAAGTATATCTTCTCACTAGCATAACCATGCTAGCTAGCATACAAGGTACCGTGCATGCTAAATAGCATAACTGGGTTTTCTAACTAGCATACACAGTACCATGTATGCTAACAATCATATATGGGTCTGTTAGCTAGCATAATTGGGTATGCTAACTAGCATACACAGTACCATGTATGCTTACTATCACAATTGGGTATGCTAACTGGCATACACTATAGCTTGTATGCTTACTAGCATAGCTGTGTATTCTAAGTAGCATAACTAGGTATACTAACTAGCATAACTGGGTATGCTAACTAGCATACACAGGAGCATGCATGCTTACTAGCATAGCTGTGTATGCTAACTAGTAGAACTAGGTATGCAAGCTAGCATAACTTGGTATGCTAACTTGTATACACAGTAGCATGTATGCTTACTATCATAATTGCATTTTCTTAGTAGCATACACAGTAGCATGTATGATTACTAGCATAACTAGGTATGCTATGTATGCTAAGTAGCCAAACTGAGTATGCTAACTAGCACAATTGGGTATGCTAATTGGCATGCACAGTATGCTAGCCACCAAACCCACTATGCTAATTGGGATGCTAACTAGCATACGAAATATGCCAACCACCATGTACACTGTGCTAACTAGCATACAAAATATGCTAACTACCATACTAATATTTTATTGTTATGTTGGTTTATTAATTAACATGATGCCATTTATGATTATCTCATTGGAGATTGATGTGATTGGATATCCTTGCTCTGTGAGCTTGCAACACCATTCTGTTGGTATCCTCTATTGGTAGAAGGAAGCTCTACATTTTGTCCCCAGGGAGCATGCAACAACAAAATAGAGAAGATGATAGCTATACTCACAGGGCATCTTGACCGTTGCAATGATTTCCTATACTTCTAGTGACAGACCACAACCAGTACATTGGTTGAAAATCATCCCATCACATACCCCTCCTATCCTTTTTATAAAAGTGTCCATAGATCATTTACAGAGTGTAGTGGGGAAGAAGGATCCTTGTAGCATCTTGCTTGTATGTATGAGTAGCTACAATTGACTTTTGCAGGCATGCACTTTTGGTTCCTGCACCTCTACATTAATCTACAAACCAAATAAAAGAGAATCATGGTAATTACAGAGGATACTTGTGCACCTATTCCAAACATAAGGTGCAAGAACAAAAGTCCTGGACACTTACACGATGACAAGTTATTTCAATTTCAGCATCAATGGGGATATCCTCACTGTGAGGAAACCCTTGTGGATGGGTTTCCTAACCTACCTCTTTTCTTATTGCAGACACAGTGAGAACCAAAAACATAATTGTCAATACATGGGATGAAGATGACTTGACTAGTGCATGGAGGCTACAAGAGGGTGTTAATCTCTTGGAAAACAATAGACAACTCGTATCTAGCACAAGCTACTCTCAAATGACCTAAGTCATCAAAAGCTAGTCATCACTAATCGAACAACAAACCATGATCGTTACAGCGAATGCTATGAAACTTCTAGGACAAGTATATAAGACCTAAGCACACATGCTTATGGTCTCAAATCTCACTTTCGATGAAGTGCAAAAAATGTGATTATCAATAGCAGTGAGATTTTGACCTAGTCGTTTTTGACCCCGAATGCATCTAAATGCTTAGCAATGATACCCCAATAGCCCACCTATGCTTATTTTGTGATTTTTTAGCTTAAATTCCTACTTATGATGGAATTAGGCCGTGGGTCAATGACGTCAAAAGCTACCATTTATCATGATATGTTTATGTCAATGTGTAGAGTCCTTACATGTGCTTGCAGCAACGCAACAGACGGCTCTCCAATGTGACAACCGATAAGAGAGATAGAAGCACGAGAATGTGAGGTCCCCACCCCGTCATCTCAAACGACAGATCTGATGGTAAACCTGATGGCCACTAGATCTACAGCGGAAACAAACAACGTGGTTTTGGGTTCAACTAGCGGACAATCTCTCATCACCAAGTGAATCGAGTTCCAGCCTACTAGCATCGAGATCTAGTTCCACCTCGCAAGGGAAGCATGTCTAATCAATTATCGGTCCTAAAACCCACCTTCCAAGAGAAGAGAAGTCTCGATTTCCTTTTTCCCTATAGCTTTCAGAGGCATGTACACTTGAGACTTCGCCGCTCTTGGGGCAATGAGTAATACTAGCGTCAATTTATAGTACTATGGGGATGGAGAGTTCCCGACCAATCGGGACCACCCTTCTCATAAGCATTGGCAACCCGAGCCAAGCCCCACTTTCCACTCCATACTCACACTTTCTTTGTTACCTAATTACTACCACAATGGTTGTTCAACATATAAGTTCTTTGTTTATTTTTCCGATTCACAAGTTCTTTAATATAGCCCTTCAACCAGTATTGCAAAGCGGCACCAAGACAGTAATTCTAGTAAAAATTCACTCAAAAACTCATTCATTTAAAGTTCCAATGCTCTGGAGGCACGAAATCCCCCAGCGAGTGTTTACTCCACCCGTTGTTGCCTAGTTGCCCATACAACTAGGTTGTCCACCGCTTAACCAGCAGTCGTGGATTCAAGAGCCCTTAACCAGGAACTCTAGCTCCTGCGAATAACTTCGCGAGCTGCCCCCTGTGATCAAGAGGGGGTTCGGACTAGATCAACATTGGAATTGAAAATGAACTAGCTGAGCTAAACTTTCCCTAGCAACCAATCTTTTCTACTTCAGACAGTATATTCCGAAAGTGTTCTTTCCTACTTGAATACAATTAATTTAAATGCCGTGGTTTCCATTGATTTCCAACATATTGGGAAATGTGTTTTTCATCCTACCTTATCGAATGCAATGTTGCTTTAACAAACTTGAATTAAAACTTGACCTACCTCCACAATTTCCTCGTCATTGCTCCGTGAGATGGCCGGTACTTGGTCAACCATGGGAGCTTTTCCCTTTCCATTAGTGTTGCTTGTCCCCGCCTCGCCGTCGTGGGAACCACCGAAACGAGTTCTCTTTACCGGGGCCATTTTATACTCACTACTTAATTGACAACTTGGAAAAAGAGGGCTAACATTCGAGAGTAACATACAACCATGATGACGGAGTAGTTTCAATAAGCAAATCCCCTTGTACGAGAGGTTAGACTTACTTCAAGACATAGAGAATCCCGATAGCACCATACTTGTTCTATTGGAATAGGCCCTAAGGTTAATTATCTGACCTAGATAATTATGAAATTCAGATTTTTACTTCATCAGTTCTACTAGAGATGAAGTAGACGTGCTTAATCACTTCCTAATGCAAGTAGAGAATTGGAGATTTATTGTATGCATAGATGAGGTATTTCTCCCTACCTAATGATTAATGATGGATTAATTTCCCGTAATTAAATCCTAATCCATGAGCAATTGATTCTAATTTAATTATTTACACATTATGGAGTAATAGAATGCAATGGACCATTCCCACCTCAAAGCTAACTTGATTTTTAATCACAACGGTGACTAGTGGATGATTCCTTAAACATGCATAAAACTATGATTAAGAGTGACTAATTGCTTGCATGATTACTAATTACATTAAGATTTATGCAATAGATCATGGATACGGAGAATTAGGGAGTTTCTAATGAGTATTTTGACTATGATTATGCATACTAGATGTGGAATTAAGAGGATATTAGAGAGGGAATTACAACAAGCATGAATTAAATCAAAAATTACTGAGGTTATGGCTGAATTCCTCTCGAATTCTGATGCAAGGGCCTCCTTGAGATGAGAAACGGGCAGCACCTTCCCTCTTAGCTCCTCTTCCAAAGACTATGTCTGCCGGCAGCACCTCCTCAAGATGTGTGTGGGTGTGTGTGTACTTAATGTGTGTGTGTGAGCATATATGTGTGCTTGTGTGTGTGTGAGCATGCTCTTATATAGGCTCACAAGCTGAGAAATTCGAATTTTCCTACTATATGCATCTGGAGGAGTACTCACTTCTTGCATGGCAGCTCTAGTTGCATACTTACCAAGTGTCCCAACCTGCTCAAGAGCTCACTTAGTCTCTCTCTCTTTTGCATGGAAAGAAGCCCACGAGCCCTGTGAGTGTGTGAGGGCACCCTCTTACTGCCAAACTCAGTCTGCAGTGGCCTGGAGCCAGTTCCCACACAGCCCCCGAGTCCTGGTGCCTCCCCGCATAGCCTAAAGAAAATTTAATTTTAACCTAAGACGGGCAATACGAATCAGAATTCAATGCCGGAACTTGCTATACTAAGCTCTAACTAAGGTGTATTAACCTGGGTACCTGCCATATTTAGCAGTCCCTGGCGTTTGAAAATGCATTTTTTTCAAATTTGGGATACGGGTGCAGTTTTTCGAGACAATCAAAACTGACGGGTCGGGTGACCAAAAACTTACTATTTTTGAAAAATTTCCACAAAAAATTATTTTAACTCACTTTTGGAAGCTTTATGGCATTCTAAACATCATGGCATCGGGATAGATTTTGGAAAACTGCTAAAAATAGTAATTTTTTTCATTATGATTGTTTCATGGTACAATGGTGTTCTTTTAGCTCGGGTCGGAGACCTTACATCCTCCCCAACGTGAACAATTTGAGATGTCCTCATCTCAAGAATACATCTGGATAAACTCTATGCTAACTACTTAGGTACATATATCCTTTGTCTAAAGTAAAGAATCCTGTGATAATAGAATAGTCTTTAGCTTTATGCGTCTTATTCTACTGAACTTTGATGAGATCCTGGTGCTTGAATTATTGCTCACTAGGATTAGCAGTTGCAGCATACAGAGCTGCTCTCTCATCAGCTTCGTCACCCACAGTTGGTTGTCTCACTACAGCATTAGCAAAAGCTCCGCTTCCTTGTCCTATGTTTCCTCTTCCTCGGTCTCCTCTTCCGTTTGGTTGACCCCGCCCGTTGACGTTCAGAGGTACATTATTAGCACTGGATGTTTGGGAAATCCTTTTTGGACATCGGCTTTTGTAATGTCCATACTCCTGGCACTCAAAACATCTTATATTGGGAAACTCGGTAGCTGTTGTAGTAGCTACTATCGGATGATGGTCGTATGCAGGGTTGTTTGGTCTGTTACTCCAGTTGTCTGGCCTGGCCCTCTTTGACAAATAGTATTGACTATCTTGGGTAGTCCTCTGAATCTCTTTAGCTAATGGTTTGGCCCTTAGCAAGGCATATTGCAAAGTTGCTGGCCTGAGAGCTTCTAGTCGGTTGTTCAAGGGGTCGATGAGTCCATGGCAGAACCGTGCTACTTGCTGTTCCAATGTCATCCTAGGAGCATATCTTCGAAGTGTGACGAACTTCGAGTAGTATTCTTTGACGGAAGAAGTCAGTTGTCAAAGTGAGAAAAACTCATTCATCTTCAAGGCTTTGTGAGCGGGTGGTAAGTATCGCTCCATCACAGCAGCCTTGATGTCTTCCCATGATTGAGAAGATCCCTTGATATCCAAGTCCCTGCAATGTTGCTTCCACCAGATCTTAGCATCGCCAGACAAGCGGAACATTGCAAACATGGTTTGGTTCTCGGGTTGAGTTCCCGCAGCTTCGAAATAGTCATCCATTGCTTCCATCCATACTTCTGCATCTCTCTCCACATTAACCCCTTCTCCTTTAAAGGTTGGAGGTTGAGCTTGCTTAAGGAGAATCTTTTTCTCCCGAACGGCGGTATATAGCGTAGTAGACGGTACCTATCCAATGGTATAAAACTCATTACTATAGCACTCTTCTCAAATGAACCTAGGCTTTTCCATACTCAAGAAGAAATTTAACTTTTTGGGCTTAACCAGCCTACTTGATTTGTACAGGTATCACAAAGGATTTAACCATTCCACCATTAGTTTAAATTCCATTGAATACATCCAAAATTGTCCGATAGATAATGGTGAAAACTTTACTCGAGAGCTTTGATCCATACTTATAACTTTATGTGCATCAACAGGCTACCTGCCCGCAGCACTAGTCGCACCAACGAATTCTCAAAAAACATCATGTGCAACCCGCTGAATCCCAACAAGCTCAACGAGTAAAACTCTCTAACATCACTCAGGAGAAAATCCACCAATGTCATTATTCTCAGAAACATCATGCTCAAGCTTTGAGTACGAGCTATCCTACTATCCCTTATTTTTTAAAATTTCAAACAACATCATTTTCCAGTTCGTAAACCTATAGCTCTCATACTAGGTGTGAGGTCCCCACCCCGTCGTCTCAAACGGCGGATCTGATGGTAAACCTAATGGCCACTAGATTTACAGCGGAAACAAACAACGTGGTTTTGGGTTCAACTAGCGGACGATCTCTCATCACCAAGTGAATCGAGTTCAAGCCTACTAGCATCGAGATCTAGTTCCACCTCGCAGGGGAAGCGTGTCTAATCAATTATCGGTCCTAAAACCCACCTTCCAAGAGGAGAGAAGTCTCGAGTGCCTTTTTTCCCATAGCTTTCAGAGGCACATACACTTGAGACTTCGCCGCTCTTGGGGCAATGAGTAATACTAGCGTCAATTTATAGTACTATGGGGACATAGAGTTCCAGACCAATCAGGACCACCCTTCTCATAGGCATTGGCAACCCGAGCCAAGCCCCCACTTTCCACCCCATACTCACACTTCCTTTGTTACCTAATTACTACCACAATGGTTGTTCAACATATAAGTTCTTTGTTTATTTTTCCGATTCACAAGTTCTGTAATACAGCCCTTCAACCAGTATTGCAAAGCGGCACCAAGACAGTAATTCTAGTAAAAATTCACTCAAAAATCATTCATTTAAAGTTCCAATGCTCTAGAGGCACGAAATCCCCCAGCGAGTGTTTACTCCACCCGTTGTCGCCTAGTTGCCCATACAACTAGGTTGTCCACCGCTTAACCAGCAGTCGTGGACTACCACCGCTTAACCAACAGTTGTGGATATCCACCGCTTAACCAGCAGTCGTGGATTCAAGAGCCCTTAACCAGGAACTCTAGCTCCTCTGAATAACGTCGCGAGCTGCCCCCTGTGATCAAGAGGGGGTTCGGACTAGATCAACATTGGAATTGAAAATGAACTAGCTGAGCTAAATTTTCCCTAGCAACCAATCTTTCCTACTTTAGACAGTATATTCCGAAAGCATTCTTTCCTAATTGAATACAACTAATTTAAATGCCGTAGTTTCCGTTGATTTCCAACATATTGGGAACTGTGTTTTTCATCCTACCTTATCGAATGCAATGTTGCTTTAACAAACTTGAATTAAAACTTGACCTACCTCAACAATTTCCTCGTCATTGCTCCATGAGATGGCCGGTACTTGGTCGACCATGGGAGCTTTTCCCTTTCCATTAGTGTTGCTTGTCCCCGCCTCGCGGTCGTGGGAACCACCGAAACGAGTTCTCTTTACCGGGGCCATTTTATACTCACTACTTAATTGACAACTTGGAAAAAGAGGGCTAACATTCGAGAGTAACATACAACCATGATGACGGAGTAGTTTCAATAAGCAAATCCCCTTGTACGAGAGGTTAGACTTACTTCAAGACATAGAGAATCCCGATAGCACCATACTTGTTCTATGGGAATAGGCCCTAAGGTTAATTACTTGACCTAGATAATTATGAAATTCATATTTTTACTTGATCAGTTCTACTAGAGATGAAATAGACGTGCTTAATCACTTCTTAATGCAAGTAGAGAATTGCAGATTTACTGTATGCATAGATGAGAGGATTTCTTCCTTCCTAATGATTAATGATGGATTAATTTTCCCTAATTAAATCCTAATCCATGAGCAATTGATTATAATTTAATTATTTACACATTATGGAGTAATAGAATGCAATGAACCATTCCCACCTCAAAGCTGACTTGATTTTTAATCACAACGGTGGCTAGTGGATGATTCCTTAAACATGCATTAAACTATGATTAAGAGTGACTAATTGCTTGCATGATTACTAATTAGATTAAGATTTATGCAATAGATCATGGATACGGAGAATTAGGGAGTTTCTAATGAGTATTTTGACTATGATTATGCATACTAGATGTGGAATTAAGAGGATATTAGAGAGGGAATTACAACAAGCATGAATTAAATCAAAAATTACCGAGGTTACGGCTGAATTTCTCTCGAATTCTAATGCAAGGGCCTCCTTGAGACGAGAAACGGGCAGCACCTTCCCTCCTAGCTCCTCTTCCAAAGACTATGTCTACCGCCGGCAGCACCTCCTCAAGGTGTGTGTGTGTGTGTGTGTGTGTGTGTGTGTGTGTGTGTGTGTGTGTGTGTGTGTGTGTGTGTGTGTGTGTGTGTGTGTGTGTGTGTGTGTGTGTGTGTGTGTGTGTGTGTGTGTGTGTGTGTAGGAGTGTGTATGTGTGTGTACTTAGTGTGTGTGAGCATATATGTGTGCTTGTGTGTATGTGAGCATGCTCTTATATAGGCTCACAAGCTGAAAAATTCGAATTTGCCTGCTATATGCATCTAGAGGAGTACTCACTTCATGCATGGCAGCTCTAGTTGCATACTTACCAAGTGTCCCAACCTGCTCAAGAGCTCACTTAGTCTCTCTCTCTCTCTCTCTCTCTCTCTCTCTCTCTTGCATGGAAAGTAGCCCACGAGCCCTGTGAGTGTGTGAGGGCACCCTCTTACTGCCAAACTCAGTCTGCAGTGGCCTGGAGCCAGATCCCACACAGCCCCCGAGTCTTGGTGCCTCCTCGCACAACTTTAGGAAAAATTTATTTTAACCTAAGACGGGCAATACGAATCAGAATTTTATTTTAACCTAAGACGGGCAATACGAATCAGAATTTAATGTCGGAACTTGCTATACTAAGCTCTAACTAAGGTGTAATGACCTGGATACCTGCCATATTTAGTAGCCCTTGGCGTCCGAAAATGCATTTTTTTCAAATTTTGGGTACGGGTGCAGTTTTTCGAGACGGTCAAAACTGACGGGTCAGGTGACCAAAACTTACTATTTTTAGAAAATTTCGACAAAATTTATTTTAACTCACTTTTGGAAGCTTTATGACATTCTAAACATCATGGCATCGACAAATTTTGGAAAACTGCTAAAAATAGTAACTTTTTCCATTATAATTGTTTCATGGTACAATGGTGTTCTTTTAGCTCGGGGTCGCAGACCTTACAGAGAATGAGAGAGATGAGCATCGTAAGCTCACACTGTGTATTTCTTATCCAAAAACTTAATAATAACTTTACAAAATTAGATTTTATACCTTAGCCAAGGTTTCTTTGGTCAAAAACTAATCCTTTGGGAGCTCTAACTAAAGATAAATTGATACAATCTGGAAGCTTATAGCTCCGGCTCATAGATTACAATATCCACTTGTCAAATAGGAGTTACAATATTCCCGATTTATCAAAAGAATAAGTGTAAAGCTCCCAAAAAAAGTTACATGGGTTAGCTTGCTACTAACATTCCCTCCCTCCTCGTCGACTATGTCATCCCTTGACACAGTTGCATGGATTGAAAAAGTCGTCGGCTTGATGGATGGCGAGGCAGTCTTTAAGTGTTTGAAGCACTTTTTGCTATCTGATGCGCCATTCTTTCTCAAGAACTTGCAGAAACTGAATGGTAACTTTATTTTTGAGTTCTATGGCTGAATATCCGATGAACCTTGCTGCTAGATTGTTGATCACTGGTCCAAAAATCTTTGTACGCCATGTGAATAACCCGGTGTAAAAAGATTCTTTGAATGCCAACATATTGCTTGATGGCAGGAACTTGCATCTGGCATAGAAGCCGTAAAGGACTTCTTGTGAAGGTTGACCACTTAAATCACAGCATAAGCCTTGGTTACCTTCTAAAAAGGACATCCATGGGACTCTTGCTTGTTCATGCTCATGAAAGACTTGGATACATGTGAGCAGCATTCTGCAGATTTTAAATAGCATTGCACATGAGAGGTAAGGGAGGCTCTTGAAGAAGTTCATGGCACCCGTTAGGGTTTTCACCATGTATTCCTCAGTTGTTAGTCCTTGCTCTAGAGCTGGCAGTTTCGTGTAGTTGAGCCATGTCGGCCTTTTCTTCTTTAATGCTTCATGTGCTTGCCATGTACTTACCCTTGGTACATGACAGAATGTTGGGTCTTTTTGGATTAATGTCGGTGCCCTTGTAAACAAGATGAGATAGCTTGAGTTTTTGTTGGGCCAATTTTTCCTCCATGTGGGGTGGAGAGCATCTGATCCCTCTTCTTGCATATCCTTGTAGAGTCTTTCTTTTACTTATAATAGCTCCCCCTTTATCAAAGGATAGGGCAACGACTGTTGATACCACTGAGAATTGATTTGATTGGAAGTGAGCTAAGTTACATTGATAGAGTGTACCCTCAACTCCTAACCCATAGCTGCTTTCCATTCAACATCCACTTCTTGAACAATATTCTCTTTAAGTGCATCTTCTTCAGCTTTAGAGAGCTGGACCATTGGCACTTGTTCCTTGTCTGTGATTGATACCTAGAATTCAAAACTTCATGTCTACCCTTTAGTTGGTTGTGTTTCTATATCTGCAAAGGAGATTGATGGTATCTCTAGATTTGCCTATTCAGATATACCAGCCTCCTCTTGAGTTTCCACATTCCCTTCTCTCAGCAATTGATTTGCTTTCTTTAATTCCTCTATCTCTTTAAGCAACTACTCTTCTCTTTGCATACGCATTAGGGCAAGGTCCCCTCTTTGTGCTTGTTTGAGCTTCAACTCAAGTTCCAAGTCTTTGTTCCTCTTTTCTAAAGTCTTGTAAACTTCATCAGTCTCCTTGTGTGAAGCTACTGCTGGGTTTTTCCTTATTTTCTTTAAAAATTCCGCTTGGTCATTGATTCTTTGTTCTGAGTATTGCAAAGAGACATTTGCTACATTCAAGTGTACCTGGAGCTTTTTTACTGACTGAGTAGTGCTCATAAGTTCATATGTTACTTCAATCAACTGTTGGTCCTTGCTTTTATAGGCATCTGATAAATTTGCGACGAGCTCCCCTAATTCTTCCATTTCCTTTTGTTGCTTTTCTTTGATGCTTTTGTGTTGTTCTATTTTTTTCTTGAGCTCTTTGATTTGGCCTTGAAGATTTTCAATGATATTCATCCTATTTCAAGCTCACCTTGGAGAGCATCAATCACTTGTTCAAGTTCTCTAGCTTTAGCATTGCGGCTAAGAGCTGTTGTTTGCATTTTCTCCATCATTATTTGCATCTGCTTTGCATATTCATTTACTTGGATGATAACTTCATCTGTTGTTTCCCACTCTTTAGATTATGCTTGAGGCTCTTTAGAAGGTCCAACGGATTCTTCTTGATTGGCTTCCTCCTCTTTTTTCTCACCTCCTTTTGTTTCTCTGCCTTCATCTGATTGGTCAGTGGTGGATGAAGGGCTTGGTCTAGGAGAAGGTTGATCTTCTTGTTTGGTATTCGATGAGGGTGGTCTTGGAGACATCTCCCCCTATTTTTGTTCTAGTTCAGTTGGTTTCCCAACTTCTGCTTGCTGTGTTTGTTGAGCATTCAACTCTTCTCTGGATTTTCTTTGCACTTCTAAATCCTCTTGTATCTTAAGGGCTTCGGCTTCTGCACACATCCTTTATAGCAGGTCCTTTGGATCTTCTTGGATCTTCTTCTCACGTTTTTGGTTCTAGGACCCTTGAGTTTCCTTGGACTCCATGATTCTGAATCTGTCCTGTAGCTTGTCGACTTCATTCATAAGCTTCTTTTTCTCTTTCAAACCTTGCCTTTTTCTATTGAGGTTCTTCCTGATGGGCGGCCACTGCCTTTCTTTTCATTTCTTCTCTCCTTGCTCTTTTTTCCTCATTGTCCCACTGCTATGTACTTCCGGTGAGCTTTCCGTTGACTCTTCATCTAATTTATATCCATGTGTTCTGATTTGAGGTTGGCAAAAAGTTATCGGCCATCCCAATGGCATGGTATGCAATTCGGGTCAAAACTTTTGGACCTCCCAAGTATGTTACTCTTCCTTCCTTCTTTGTGCTCTTGAGTGTTGTAAGCACATGCTGAGCATGATCTATTGATTGTCTTGTTGTTGACTTCAATAGCTTGCATGAAGGTGGTTGCGACAGCATGATTTGGGGTAGTGTATCTTGGTGGTTTCTTGGCAAGGAAGTGGAAGTGCTAATGATATAGACGGGCGGGATCCTCTACTTGCTTTAGTATAAGGTTGGAGAAGGTGGCGGCAGCTGTAATTTTTGTGAATGTTCCAGCTATTTTCCTATCTCGAGCTCTCATTGTCATACCTTCAGTGGGCAGCTTCAGTGCTTCAACCACTATGCCTTTGTTAATGACTACTTCAACCTTCTGTTCTTGATGATCTGTGGTCTCGTAGATCCATCCTCTTTGATTGTTGATAGTAGTTCATAAGCTCTTTGGAAGTCTACTCCACTTGGTTCTTGATCAAAAAATTCCCGAATTCCTAACCTCCTGTTGGCTTCTTTTGTTGCTAGCTTAGCTGCTACATCATAGACTTCTTTAGGTAGCATTTGCAACTCTACCTAATTTTCATCTTCACTTTTGAATCTTTCGGTGAAGACTGTGGTGTTGTGCTCCTCAAGCTGTTCTTTTGATAGGTAGGTTACTTTGGATTGCACCTATTAAGAGAATACAGTTTCAAAGTTTGCACTGCACCTATTAAGAGAATACAGTTTCAAAGTTTGAAAATTCCGCTCTGACATGCCCTATGACTGAATTGCTGGCAAATGATGTCCGTTTTGATTCAAACCAATTTTGGAGCATGCATAGATGCATAAAAACATGTAAAGATCAAAACCATTCAATCCAGGCAAAAATTACAAGCAAAGTAAATAATCACGATTATTTACATCAGAATTTTTTTCCCATATTTTGCACTTTTGACTTCATAGGCTTGAAGAACATGTGATTTAGATACTCTAAGTGAAGTGTGAGCTCATTTGAGACTACAGGGTGGAAATGGTGCCAAATTTAATCTTTAGACTGTGAACCAGTAGATATAAAGGGATTTTGGGTTTTTGAGATCCAAATGTGATCAAAATTGATTGGTGGGCTTGTCACATCATGTAGTTTGGTCCCATGAGGTCAAAGATGAAATTTGGGCTCATTTTGACAAAAATGTAAATAATCGCGATTATTAACATTTTCATCAAAATCGAACATTTTTTTCTTGCAAATTGGTTCTAGACATGCTATAGACCCTTTGTGTGAAATACGGGAGGTTTTGGATTAAAACATGTTACAAATAACTCAAAATTTGGATTGAAGAGATTTTAGTGCTTTTTTTTACAAAATCTAAGATTTACTGGACATTTTGGGCTCATATTTGACATGTGGCATGAGATAGATGTGTACAAGTGATAGGTGAAGCAAAATGATGGTTTTCAAGCCAATATTGCAAAAAAGTAAATAATTGCAATTATTTATAGCAATTGAATTTTTTGCTTGAAAATACAATTTTATGACTTACACATCTTCATTACATCTAAAACAAGTCCTTAAATGAGTTTGGTAAGATTTGATCATGTCGACATCACTTCGTGCTCTTGTTGACTCTGAAATCACAGGTTTTTGTTATCACTTGGTGTGTAGAGTTGTTTGGTACCTGTTGAAGCCATGGCCTTGTCCGGTACATAGTCTCGATGCTGCTCATCCAATTTGGGCTCATTTGGAGTCATTTTGACTTCATTTCAAAATTGATGCTTTGTAGTCTTTGAACTATTTCTTGCTATTAGAAAGCTTGCCTTGACTATTTTCTTGAAACCATCTAGGTACAATGTGTAAAGACCTCGTCTATAAGTTGCCCGTGGAGTCAGAATTCAATTCTGGCAAGTGGAAAAAACCTAGATTATGTACTTGGGGACCCCCTCGACCCCTGTCAAATGATCATCTAATGATATATAATTGTTTTTCTATCTAGGGGCATGCTACAGTTCAAGTCTTGTCCAATTCGGTTGAGCTGACAGGCCGCTATGGTTGTTTTTGTGTTCTAGGAATTTGTATACAGCTGGGATTCTAGGGTTTTTTCATGGGCCTAGACCTGCTACCCAACTGCATAGTAATATTCTTTGATGAGTTTAGAACTTATCCCTCATGCAGTCTCGTGTGAAACGGTGCTTCGAATGGGTGACTGTAGACTCCGAAATTCACGCGCGAAGAAGGTAGAGAGCTCTCTTCTCCAAGAGTGACTAGTGAAAATGAGGTGATTTTGGGCTACCTAAGATATCTATACTCGGACTTCCCAAACTACTTTTTCCTATATTCCCCTGTTAGTCCTAATAGGCTGTGAAATCTACGCTAGACTAAAAAGTTTCCTCAATCGAACTCCGTTAGCTCATTCTTCAAGAGTTCGCAAAAACAGGCCCTAGTGGCCTAATTTAGGCCTCCCGTTTCTGTTTGTCGTTTTGATTTAAAAAAATGTGTCTGTCCGTCTTGTCTTCGTGATCATTAGTGTATCTTTCAGTTCTTCCATCTGAGCTCATTTGCTATTTAATATTAATTTTTAACCTATTTATTAAAAAAATCAAAGAAAATAATAAAATGCACTAAAAAAGAAAATTGAAAGATCAACAATTAAGAAAATCCATTGAAAAGAATATTTTTTTACTTTTTGGTGGATTTCTCCATTTTTAAGCTCCAATATCAAGAAAATTTGATGAAATTGAAAAGGCAATTTTTTTATATAATTTCTAATCGTATATACAATATTTACACTCATCAGGGGGATGTTATCAACTAAAATTCCCCCGTTGATGATTTTTAAGGGCGTTGGGTAGAATCTACGTAGTCAAATCCCTTGGTTAGACTCTTTGTAGAAACTGCTCAACTAGCAAGTAATGGTAACCAACATAGTTAACCGTGTACAGAATGATGAGAATCAACTTGAAAAGTTGAATTTTTCCTCTACCGCCCCGTGGTAGATTGCGAAATTCTTTCGTTGAAAGTATAACGGGAATAGATCAAATTGTGATCCCCAATGCCTATGGGGTGATTTAGTAAGCACACGTGGGGCCTTACCCCAAAACAATGCGTCCATAGCTGCTCATAGTGCTATAGAGAGAGCACGAGATCCACACAAGTGTAAAGCGTAGCTCTGATGGAAAGCCATGCTATTCCAATGGTTTCTTGCATCTAAAAGTCGTGGTAGAGATCAACTGAGTTGAGTTTATGGTTATCAAAATCTCAACTTGAGTGTCGTACTGAAAACATATCGTGCAAAAATGACACCCTAAACATCCGTAATGACAAGACTCTTGCTTGTCCATTAACGTCGTTGTGTACTCCATTGGGTAGATATGTTTGATCTTAAGAACAATCACCAAAGGAATGCCAACAGTTGGGTCGTACCCGAGATCAGACAATGACTCTTAGGCAGTGTGTGTGGCTCATAGCCCTTATGGCAATTAGTGTTCAATCGACGAAACGATGAAGACTAATGTAGAGGGCGTCTTGTCCAATTTCTACCTCAGATTTTCATCACCTTGGCTCCTGCTGACTCGTGAGCAAAACATGTATCAAAAGATTCTTTAAAAAAATTCTTTATTCTTTGAGAGAAATAAGAAAGAGAGAGAGAATGCTGGGCTGAGGAAATTTCCTTAAGTGACGACTTTGTATATGTTGTGTCCATGTTGTGTCCATGCTCGTGTGCATCTTATGCGTAGCGTGCAGCTTATCATATAAGCAAGCCACAGTCATTTTCTATGACTCTCTCATCGAGAGAGGTAACAGAAAAACACAAACAAGTCATAGACCGACCCACTTACCATGTATGTGGTTGTGACGACACTAGTGTGACCTAATGATAGCACTTCGCCTTTGAATTAAGTCCTTAATTTAGGTGCTTTTTAGTGTCCTTGACAAAGTGTCTGGTGTTGTAGCGGAAGCGTGTTTCAGGAGGCGGTAGAATTGAATCCACCTAGCTAGCATGCCATGCATACATATACTTAAGCCCTTGGCAAAAGTGATGGCCTCAAACGTGAGAGAAAAAACCATAAGTGCCTTGCATATTTTAAACTGGTAGGAATTCTGTGAGCTGAGACTCCCTATTTTTCCAGTTTCCCGAACTTGTGTGCCAATGCCCTTGATGCCAAGTCATTGGGCAGTACCTTGGCACAAGGAAGAAGCCTTGCTTCATATAAAATTGTCAAAGCATCTTGCTTTGCACAAAATCAATAGTTTCCAATCAAAGATGTAAACATAGAAAAATAAGAAGATTGTAAAATTGGCTAACCTGGTCGTTGCTGTAACCAGTTGGCTCGATATTCCGTGGAAGAAAACTCGCTTAAAAATGGTGCATAGCCATATCTGCTGCACGAGTAGGGGCTGTCGTATGTACAGATACGTCCCTTGTATCATATACACACGTCTGTTTCTCATGAAATAACATGTTGGCATATTGTCAAGTCCGTCCCAAGTTTGTATGCTCATAGCATAGGCCGAACATGGAAGTCGTGTCTTTGCATGATACTTTTCACTAGACCCACTTTGGATGCTACCATGCCTCAGAGCTACAGATACTCTTGCTCATAGACAAATGTCCTAGTAAAGAAAGTCGACCTTGTCGAGCAGGCACAAATAATAGACCTTGTCGAATTGTACTATGTATTGAAAAGCAAAATTAAAAATAAAAATTTCTTGCAAAGTATGTACCTCGTACTTGCTGGGCTTGATAACGGAGACGAAGCCTTACTCCAGTGATGTCGAGAAAACAAGACCTAACAATTTTCATGACAGCTTCTTGAAATGGTCGTTAATGGTTGGTCCTGTCGAGCATGTGGTGCCTCCTTCATCAAGATTAGCAACAGACTGTGCCGATCTCCATGAGATTCTCCAGCACTATCGTGCCCTAACCTTTGCCAGTCATGGATAGAAGCCTTGCTATGAAACGAGATCATTTCTTACTCAAGCCTTGCTTGATTTTGGTCATCAAATCAGTCATTGGTCTTCGGACAACCAAAGTTTGCTAAACACAACCCTCGGCATGATCCAACCATGCGGGGTTTTCATGCCTTGGATAAGCCATGCGTGCAAGCAAATTTGATAACAACACGGTTCGCACAAACCTTTCTCGTGTCTTGATGCAACAAGTTCTTGAGGAAAACAAAGCGATATTGAAATCTTTTATTTACCTCATATTGTTTACCTGCTAAATGCCTTCAAGAAATTTGTCGTAGCGGCCACAGTGCCTGCGTTTTCGAGCATCCTTGAACCTCGAACCATGTCCAATCTTGAGTCAAAGCCTTGCTCAAATATTGAAGATCATATCATTGCCTTGCCAATACCTTCATACCGAAAGTGCTCCATACCAAAAGATATGGCTTTAGCATCGACAGTTTGTCGGACATCCTCGAGCTGGTGTGCAGCCTTACATGCATTGCAGGCTCTGCTTTGCATGTCATGCATGATTGTGGATACTCCACATGGTCCTTGCTATTAGCCATGCTGGTCGTAAAGCATGCCTTGCATATCCTCCTTTGATGCTTTGTGCAACCATGCATATCTTGCATGCAATGCCCTCGCCTTCAAAATAAGTGTCATCGCTTGTGGGTATGGGTTGCAAGCCCGTGCTGGCTGTGAACATCTAAGGGATACGTTGTTCGTTGTATGCCATGCATGCGAGGTGCATGTGGCATGTTCTTGAAGCGTTACAGGGTCGAAGGTTGTCCGGTGTTGGAGGCTCGGCATAGCATAGGCAATCTCCCACAAAATCTATCAATTCGGAGGGAGAGAGAGAGAGAGAGAGAGAGAGAGAGAGAGAGAGAGAGAGAGAGAGAGAGAGAGAGAGAGCATGACCCGACTAGGGCTTGGAGACATCACAGAATGTGCGAGAGCGTCATCGGATGCAAAGATTGAGAGGATTCAAGAGCATGCATCCTCCAATGCAAATAGAAATCATCCCAAATCAACTAATGCTATTCGCACATCAAGCATCAATACAAGCAATCATCTACACACATCAAGCAACGAAGTGAAACACACTAATCTTGGAGTCTCTCAAGCACAACTCTAATTACATGCATTGACGATCACACAAGATCACATTCAAGTCGGCCACCCCAACCATGCCAATCATGGTGTCCAAATCAAGTCACACATAATCAAATTAAGCTCAAGGCTTATTAAACCTACACACACACAAGCACACCTTTAGAGGACAAGTCTAATCCCTCAATCACGAGTACGCCCACTCCACTTAATCGAGAGAGTTAGATAAGGACTCCAGTAGCTTAGCATAAGTAAGAGTTAGATTAGAAAAGATCAACACTTCAAAACAATGAAGGAAAGTAGAGAAACATGATTGACAACATAATGAAGACTAGATTAATTAAGAGAGGATTACACTAATTACATGTGATTAGCACTAGCCTTCTAAGCATGGCATTAAGCTCAAAGGCTAGGCCATCAAGAGCTACTCTAGGGAGAGAGTTCTCAAAAGGACCACTCTAGAATGACCTCTCATTAAGCATAGGGCTCTTTTATAGCTTTGGGCCTCAAACCCTTCAACTATGGGATAAAGTGAGCTCTCTAGCCTAAACTCATACAACTTTGGAACTCCTAAATGAGCCCAAGCCCTATACAATGAAAAGTAAATATTGTGTACTTCCATAGCATATCCCCTGCTTGGTGCATTCTTGGTGCAGCTGTTAGCCGCTACTAACACTCCCCCCTTCCTAATTTGACTCACGTCCTCGTGTGCCGGTGAAGCAAGACACGGTGACATGTTAGAAAGCAAGTCCATGGAAGAAATGTTGAGCTGCAAAACATAAGAACAAGGAATGAGCATCAAAGGCCACCAAGAATGAATAAAACATGAAGCATAAATGAACAATCATGCAAAGTGGTTTTTTTCTTCTAAAAGATGGGTCAATCATAGTCAAAAACTAGACAACATAAAGCAAAAAAATACTCAAACTATTGTGAAGATTAAACCACTTGAAATTTCAGTTTTATGCATGAAACACAAGCAATCAATTATGGCCCTAGGCTAATGCAAGTTCATAAATCTACTAGCCTAAAAACTATGTGACCAATTTTAATAAATCATTCGAGTCTATCATGTCTACGGGCTATAAAAAAGTACCTAATCTATTAGTACATTGTCAAAGCTTTTTGAAGCTCATGGAAGTTTTGATTTAGTCATTCATTGAAAAATAAAAGCACAATCACAAGGCTACCACCCCAAGGCAAGTCTAGGTGCGACTCTCAGCTCCTTGAACCCTCAAGAAGGTGTTCCAAAAGCCTACTAGCTTACCAAGGCGACGGCTAACCCCTATCAACCCAGGGCATCGGTTTAGGGCCTTGACCAAGCGAGCGAAGGTGATTCCCCTCACCTACCAAGTGCCAATAAGACGCTAGGCCTCACATAGACACAACATAACATAGAATTTTTCTTTTCATGTGCCTTAGTAGCATTTTTGCTACCTTTTTTGGACACTTCTTTACTTCATGGTTCATTTTTTAGCACATTTTTATTGCTTCCTTTATGAGATACTAGTGGCAATTGGACTAAAAAAGACTAAAGCCTACTCATAGCCCTAAGTCATGACAAAAATGAGTGGAGTATTAAAACTATCACTAAGAATCTAGGACTAACAAGAAATAATCCTACATGAACCTAAGGTCAAGGCCAGTTACCTATGATTAGCACACATAAAACCTAATTTTTTGATGAGTTAATTTTCACAAAGCAAAGCGTTGAAACTTTGAAATGACCAGCTTTCGAACATGAAAAAACCATAGCTTAGAAGCAGATTCACTTAAGCCAAGCAAGAGATAAAAGAGCAAAATCATGGAAGGATTACACCTATTCATGCTCTTTGTGCATCCTTGAGCAAGCATCCCCTTTGTAGAGAAGCCTCTTGATCTTTTTATTTGCAAAAGAAGAAGCCGATTTGAAGCTAAGTGTAAACACAAGCTACAAAAGCCAATTATTGAAAGCCAAAAGCACACAAGAACCATTACTGAAAACCTAATGCTAGGGTCTTGCATACCCGAATTTGCCAAAGGGAACCTAAGGGAAAAAAGTGCCTTTGGTTATGCACATGATGCTCTTTGATAGAAAATTTATGCATACATATCAATAATGAGAGAGGTATGCTTCTACATAAGCAAATTTTACAATTTTTACAATCTCTCATGCAAGGTTCAAAGTAGATTAGTTTCTAGCTCACTTGAAATATGGAATTTAAAACAAGCTAAGAGCTGAAAATAATACAACTTTTGAATGAAATGAAGTGGCTCTCGATAGCCAAATTTTACAATTTAAAGCTTTTCACAAAGTTGGCTAACAACTACCTCACATGAAATTTTACAATTTAAGAGCAATCTATGAGCTAGAGATGACTGCAACTTGATGAAATGAAAATGAATGGCTCGTAATAGCCAAATTTGTACTTTAAAAGCTCCAAAAGTTGGCTAAACGTAAACACTAGCTCAAATGAAAAAAATTGCATTTTTAGACCAAGCTATGAGCTAGCATTACAACTTTAATCCAAACAATTGGAATGGCTCTAATTAGCCACATTTTGCAATATTTTTCAATGATGACCCCTTCTTGGATCATTTGAACACACACTTCGTCCACATTCCTTCAAAAAAAACTCAAAGCATTAGTGCTTTTAATCATTTGTCATTCAAAGTAAGCACTAAAAATCTGCTCAATCAATTCCACGCTCAATTTTTTAGGCACACTCTTGTCCATAAGCGCCAAAAATTAGGTGCAGTGAGATCATTTATGCATGGAAGTGCTCACACAATTCATAGCACATATGAAGAAAAATTTGCATTTACAATTCAATTTTGTGCCTCTTATTAGGCAAATGGATCCTCGATCTTGCTCTTCCAATCACCCAATTGATTGCTTGCTCACTTAATCCTTGCTCCTCGTGTAGACACTCCATTGCACACACACTCCGATTCGGTCCAAAATTGATCAAAAAATTGACCAAAATCAACACTCAATCACATGATTAGGCATAGATTAGAGCAATTAAGAGTGATGATCCTCCTCAATTAAGGGGATTTAGCATACATTCCAAATCAAAATTAGTGGTTTGGTTAGCACAATTAGCATGGAATTAGTACAATTAGCACGAAATTAGCATGAATGGGATACAAAATCAGTGAAGGTTAGTGAAAAATTAGCAAAATCAAAAGAGAATTTAGGGGTTTTTGGGGTGAAATGACACTATCCACATCTAATTAAACCAATTACACTACACACAAATCAAATCCTACCTAATTACAAGAAATCGGTAATCAAATTACTCTTATCTTTTGCAACCTCAACTCCACTAGCGTAGGCAACCCGTTCCCCGACAGCGGCGCCAATGTTGGAGGCTCGCCATAGCACAGGCAATCTCCCACAAAATCTATCAATCCGGGGAGAGAGAGAGAGAGAGAGAGAGAGAGAGAGAGAGAGAGAGAGAGAGAGAGAGCATGACCCGGCTAGGGCTTGGAGGCATCACACAAAGAATGTGTGAGAGCGTCATCGGATGCAAAGATTGAGAGGATTCAAGAGCGTGCATCCTCCAATGCAAATAGAAATCATCCCAAATCAACTAATGCTAATCGCACATCAAGCATCAACACTACACACATCAAGCAACGAAGTGAAACACACTAATCTTGGAGTCTCTCAAGCACAACTCTAATTACATACATTGACGATTAAGCACACAAGATCGCATTCAAGTCGGCCTCCCCAACCATGCCAATCATGGTGTCCAAATCAAGTCACACATAATCAAATTAAGCTCAAGGCTTCTTAAACCTATACACACACACACAAGCACACCATTACAGGACAACTCTAATCCCTCAATCACGAGTACGTCCACTCCACTTAATCGAGAGAGTTAGATAAGGACTCCACTAATTGGAGTAGCTTAGCATAAGTAAGAGTTAGATTAGAAAAGATCAACACTTCAAAACAATGAAGGAAAGTAGAGAAACATGATTGACAACATAATGAAGACTAGATTAATTAAGAGAGGATTACACTAATTACATGTGATTAGCACTAGCCTTCTAAGCATGGACATTAAGCTCAAAGGCTAGGCCATCAACAGCTACTCTAGGGAGAGAGTTCTCAAAAGGACCACTCTAGAATGACCTCTCATTAAGCATAGGGCTCTTTTATAGCTTTGGGCCTCAAACCCTTCAACTATGGGATAAAGTGAGCTCTCTAGCCTAAACTCATACAACTTTGGAACTCCTAAATGATCCCAAGCCCTATACAATGAAAAGTAAATATTGTGTACTTCCATAGCATATCCCCTACTTGGTGCATGCTTGGTGCAGCTATTAGCCGCTACTAACATCCGGCCACTACGCACAGTGGGCCAAAGCCCCTAGTTGGGTAGGGCAAGTAAATCAAATTAATTTTTTTAAAAAAAATTACTTTCGTTTTTGGCTGCAACAACGATGGTCGACTGCTGCACCATGAACAACATGCCCTACCCGGCGTGATAGGCCGCAAGGCAGGTTGCTGCAGAAGCGTGAAACTCGCCGCATGCCAGGCGATCACATAACAGGCAGCCTTGTCTTCCCTCGTGCAGGTCGGTTGAGCAAGGCTCGCACCTCAAGAGTGCGTTCCCATATTTCGGATTCCGCCAGTAGAGAGGCGTTTCCTGCAACCTGTGCCTCCCATGTTCTCATGCAAGGGCTCGGTGCCACGACCCCTGCCCTCTGTCGACTTCCATAGCCTTGGTTGAGAAAAACAAGCTTTAGCATCAATTGAGAGAAGCGTGAAAACTTGCATACAATCCCTTTGGCCATCTTCTTCCTTAAGGCTAAAGAGAGAGAGAGAGAGAGAGAGAGAGAGAGAGAGAGAGAGAGATCGAAGATCCATGGCAAGAAGTGATCGCCTTGCAAGCTCCTCCATGCCTCCTTCTTCTCCCTCCCCCTTCTCCCCTAAGCTCTGATACCAGTGAAAGAGCATAGGGAGATAGACATGCCATTAGCCACCCAACCATACCTATATATAGGCCCTTGGCCCTCCTATATATAGCCCCTGTACTGCATGTGTATCCATCGGCCCTTGGCCAGGGCCGTGCCCTCCTATAGTCCTACCCTTGGCATGACATCTTACCTCCCAACCATTGCTTATGCTTCCGGATCTCTCAAAGCCATTTGAGGTCCAATGTGATGCTTGTGGTGATTGCCTTGGAGCAGTCTTGCTTCAAGGAGGGCATTGCATAGCATGAGAGGCGAAGGATCAATACGGATGATCAGGTCTTGGGCATATATGAAAAAGAGATTTTAGTTATTCTACATACCCTAGACACATGGAAGTACTATCTATTGGGGACTACATTTATTTTGGGAACGGGCTACCAAAGTCTCAAGTACTTCATGACGCAAACCAAGCTTTCCGACAAACAAATGAGGTGGGAAAATTTTATTTCGCAATTTTATTTTCATATTGCTCACATTGCTAGTAAGCACAATCAAGTGGTCGATGCACTTTCACGACGACCAAGAGTAAATGCGGTGTCTATAGCAACTCACAATAATCTATCTTCTATGATGGATGAGTATGCTACTAACCGTGACTTTAAAGACATATTGTCAGCCCTTGCATTGGGGAAGAAAGAAGAACCATTCACCTTGCAAGATGGTTATCTTCTCCATGGCAATAGGCTATGTGTTACCCACTCCCTTCGTGAGAAAGTCATGTATGAATCCCATGCTCCTCCCTATGCAAGGCATAGAGGCATTCAACCTACTCTTCGAGGAGCAGAGACGTACTTCTATTGGCCTACCATGAAAGTAAACATACAAGAATATGTTTCAAAATGTGTGGTGTGCCAAAAGACCAAGCATGATAGAGGGAAGCAATCTAGGTTAGTCCAGCCATTTCCAATCCCTAATTCACCATGGGAGAGTATATGCATGGATTTTATCTTTGGATTACCTAAGTCTATCCATGGGAATACGAGAATATGGACAATAGTCGACAGGTTTAGCAAGCAAGCACACTGACTGTTGTTGATAAGCACAGAAGGGCCTTAACGTTCAAAGAAAATGATTGGGTCTTCTCAAGTTTCCCAAGGCTCGATTGAGGCAAACGACGGGCAAAAATCCTACGGCCACCAAAAGTATATGCTAAACTAGCAAAAAGATACTATGGTCCCTTTCAAATCTTGAAGACAATCAATGACATGGCTTATCAACTCAATTTTCCCAAACCATTGGCTCATACACAATGATTTTCATGTGAGCCTACTTAAGCCTTACAAAGGAGAGCCACCAAGAGAACCAATTATTGAATACCCCCCAGAAATCGAAGACCAAGAAGAGGTTCTACAACCTGAAGCTATCCTTCGACATGAAGACAAGGTGCTATGGCATGGTAAGATTATTTGACGATATCTTATTAAGTTAAAAAATTATCCTTTTGAAGATGCTAGATGGATGCAAGGAGTATAGCTTAAGAATAGTATGAACCTTTTCAATGCTTATAATGCTATATTAGAGTAATCAAATATACATGTTTCTTTTAAATGATCGATGTTTTTATCTTATAAGACTAATTCTCTTCTTCTTGTGCACAAATTTAAGTAGTATGCATGCTTAGAACCATGTTTGTGATGACGACGTCTCTCAAACACTAAGTAGAATTTGTCACTCTACTTTGGGAGAATAAAATGGACTCAAGAGCAGACATGCTTGCAGCAGCTAAGTCTCCCAAGTCCCAAATGGATTAGTCGTCCATCTTGGAATGATGTCGTAGGATAAAGAGGGATCCTCTACGCACAAAGAAACATAGACTAATGACTAAGACGTTATCTCCTCTACCTCATAGTCGAGGATGACCATGACGACTATGATTTCAAGAGTGAGGTAGTGTCATAAAATCTTATATCTAACTAACCCAAATGATTTTCTCATATTAAACCGATCATTTATTGTGTAAGAATAAACGGGAACAAGAGTTAGAATATAGATATGTGCTTATGGATCTATCTCAACACGGGGCCAAAGTCAATGGGTCCAAATGAAAGATGGTATGTCAAAGAGCAATGCTAGCTAATGGAGCTTAAAGACCTTAGGGTTAGCTTCATTAAAGACCTCCAAAGGTTATTGTTAAAAGTCCTTAGACCTAGAACCTTAGGCAAGCTAGAGATGTGCTTGAGGTGAGAACCTGGCCCAAGCTTGAGGTGCCTACTGACTAAGGTGCTTGAGGTCCTTAATGACTAAGGTGCTTCATAGTTAAGGTGCTAGAGGGGATGAAGGTGTTCCAAAGATTCAAGCATGTGCCTACAAAGGAGGGGGCGAGCCCCAAGAGTGGAGGGGGGGGGTGTTTAATGGCTCCTTCTTCACCCAAAGGACACCCCTTGCTCAAAGAGGAAAGTTAGACGCATGTCAAGCCTCTAGCTAGGTTGCCCTCATAGTGTGCCTAAAGCCTATTGGTTGATCCCTAGAGGGGTCCAATGATAATTTATCTAATTAAATTAATTGTTTATGCATTTATCAAGTCCTCTCTCTCGAAGGGGAAAGAAGGACAGTTCTCCTAATGCTAGCATGGTTGCTTGATATGCACTATGCATGTGATTGGCTAGGCTTGTTGGGGTCCAATCAAATGCAAGCATAAGCTACAAGGAGGGGTTGACCAAAGCAAGTTGGGGGTGTGCTTGGAGGGGTATACTCTCTCTCACACACACTCACATGCTCAATCTCACTCGGTGAAAGTACAAGAACTCCATCTCTTTCTCCAAGCTTGTTGAGAAGTTGAGAGCCTACACCAACACTCTTGGCTATGGAATGCAAATCCAACCAAGAGCCATGCTTCAATGCTTAAGCTTGTCGTCTTCTTCATCATCATTATTATGCTATGCTATGCAAGAAGAGTGATGATAAGTGAGGAACTATCTCTTTCTTGTATGTTACTTCTTCTTCCTCTTCCCTACCCTAATTCCTTGCTAGCTTTCTCCACCTTCAAAGGTGTTTGAGGCCTTGGGATTGAGGCCGGGGATGGTTAATGCTTTTACAATGGTTATGTTATGCTTGTGATGCATGAAGTTTCACCTAAGTCTCAAGGAACCCAAAGATTGTATTGTATCAAGTCTCTCTTTATGGAAGAATCTATAACACAAAAGCCTATTGGAGAGGGAACCCGGTCCACATAAATCTGGTCCTCAAGTGTTCTCTAACTCTCTCTCTTGCAAAAGTATTGTTCATGCCAAGTTAATTAAGTATAATTGTTATGTTTCTACAACTAATTAAGTTCACCCTCTATGTTCTCAAAGTAGTCTCTTAAAAATGCTCATTATAGTCTCTTAATTTTGTTATTCTCAATGTTCATAGGCCATTTCCATTACATGGAGAGAGAGAGAGAGAGAGAGAGAGAGAGGGATAGAGAGTTTAGAGTAATGTATTATAAAATGATATTATTTTTTGAAGAGAGACATAGGTTGTCCATCTCTCTGTGTCTTCCTATCTATACTCTACAAGAACCGAACTACATTTCCAGCAGCCTCCAGCCAATGTGCCTATCTCCCCTCAATCCGCCAATAGGAGAGATGCAACATGATGCTTAGTTGAAGTGACCCCTTCTCAGAGTCCAGTGTCCCAAGTTGTTGAATGGAGGAGTTGTAGCATGTAAGCAAGCCGCATGCGTGAGGCAAGCTGGAGCCTGGAATTCAAATCGACGAGAGAGAGAGAGAGAGAGAGAGAGAGAGAGAGAGAGAGAGAGAGAGAGAGAGAGATGTCAATGTTCTTGCTTGCAACACGTACCCATCTCCCCCCCCCCCCCCCCAAACACACACACACACACACACACATGATAGCCTGTTCAAGAACCTGATTTGGTCGTTGTGTGTGTGTGTGTGTGTGTGTGTGTGTGTGTGTGTGTGTGTGTGTGTGTGTGTGTGTGTGTGTGTGTGTGTGAGAGAGAGAGAGAGAGAGAGAGAGAGAGAAAGAGAGAGAGAGAGAGGTGTCATCCCCAGGTGTGGGTCATGGCAAAGATTTGCACTATCTCCCTTTGTTGTTAGAAGAAAAGCATAGGTTAGGTTCATCAATCAAGGCAAGGCTAGGAAGCACTAGGCTCTTGGCATAGAATCTCGACCCTCAAGTGAGGTTTTCTCTATGTATGTAGTTGTTTCAACACCTTGAGGAGTTGAATGGATTATTATTGGAGCTTGGAAGAATGTAGTTAAGGGAGAAAGGTTGTCACGGTGGAAAAGGGGGACACAAAGGGAGTGGATACTCACACCAGGTTGGAAGTATTGTGTGCATGCGCATCTAAACTTATTCTAGAAGGGCATGGTGGGTGTGTGTGTGTGTGTGAGAGAGAGAGAGATAGAGAGAAGGGGGGCGGGGGGGGGAGGGGGGGGGGGGGGGGGGGGGGCTTATTAAGAAAGTTTGTTTCACACCTTATAAATGCCATGTGTGTCATGGTAAAAGCAAGCGAGACCTGTCGAAGGTGGGTCACGTGAGCTAGTCTTCATTAAAATCCTTTTGGATGAAGAGAACATGCTATTAAAGTAAATCACAACACTTTCTAATTGATCTCTCTTAAGGTCCATCAAATCAACCACTTGCAATAAAAAAACTAACAATCAAAAAAGTAGGTGGACACGTAGCCAGTCATGAGGTTCAAATTACTATTTTCAAAGGTGATCTTCGCTAGTTGTAGATAAGATTCTACGATAGCCTCACTCTAAGTTAGATTCAATAAGCTTGAAGGAGGGAAGAGAAGCTCATAAAGACTAGTTGTAGGTAATTTGGAGACCTTGGCCCAAAAGCTTCAGCCTTTATCCATCTTAGGTGTGCACCCTATCCTGATTAAAAAGAAAGACGAGGGTTTTAACTCTACGGGGTTTTACCCATAGACTCTTGAAAATATGCTAGCTTTCAACACATGCACTATTTTAGCTTCCACTAGTCCTATTCCTTGATCTTAGCGAGGACAAGATTCCTCTTTCCTCTCTTTAGAATCTCCTCCTCACATTGGCCTTCAATGTCTTCATCTAGCACACATTGCACTTTCCTCTTTCCTCTCTTTAGAGCCTCCTCCTCACATTGGCCTTCGAGTCTTCTTCTTCTCTATGTACCATTCTAGCACACATTGCACTCTCATTCCCACACCTAATCAAGCTATATTACTTGACTCAAGGAATGTACTCAACTTTTTCAAGATTAAGTGATATTCTCTCTCTCTCTCTCTCTCTCTCTCTCTCTCTCTCTCTCTCTCTCAATTCAACTCTCATCAAATAGATCTTTGAGGTCTCTTGTAATAGCTTCCTTCGACGTTAAAATTATCTTCTTCTTCTTCTCTCTCTCTCTCTCTCTCTCTCTCTCTCTCTCTCTCTCTCTCTCTCTCTCTCTCTCTCTACCTGCTATCCCACTTCCCTCTAGAGTATTAGTTCTTGGATTCAAGACTCGTGGGATGGATCTTTGAGGTCTCGAGGGATTGTTCCCACAACATTAGAGCTTCTCATCTCTTCTCTCCTCTCTCTCAAATGTGGTAAATTGACTATCCCAATTGCCTCTGGAGTATCAAGTCTTGGGTTCAAGACTCATCAAATAGATATTTGATATTTGAGGAATCCCAAATTGTTCCTATGACGTTAAAATCTCTCTCTCTCTCTCATGTGGTCGATTGGCTATCCCAATTCCCTCTTGAGTATCAAGTCTTAGGTTCAAGAATCCAATAGATCTTTGAGGCCTCTTGGGATTGCTCTTGCGACATTATAATTACTCCTCTCTCTCTCTCTCTCTCTCTCTCTCTCTCTCTCTCTCTCTCTCTCTCTCTCTCTCTCTCTCAAAATCCGTAATCATAAGATCTCATTCTCACTGAAACATAAATAACATGACTGACAGAGAAAATTCATGGTATCAAAGAGAGAATATAGATTTATTGAACCATTTCTTCCATAGTACAATGGTTTGGAAACATCAATTTCGTCTCTTTCATTTGTTCAATTGTGGTCTTTTTGGATCATTCTCACAGAAATCAAAAAGCTCTCAAATAACGACATTATGGCAATTTGCTCCTGGATCTAAGCCCCACAGTTTTGAGTTCAAGCCCTGGCCACAGATAACAGCCCGGTTAATGGTCATGCATTCAAGTTGAACACCCATTTCAAGCACTTCCGTCAAAGAGAAATCGTGCTCCTATCACTAGGACAATCGTATAACAATGGGCCAAAATGGCCAAATATCTTTTATCACATGCCAATACCTCATAAGCATCCCTTCAAGCAAAATGTCAAGTACAAGTATCATTATTTTCTGAGAAAATTTGAATACACGAGGAATCTAACAAGGTAATGTCGTTGACGACAACGGCTCGATCCCTACAAGAATGTCAGGGTGAAGCCCTGTAAATGTCAAGGAATCGGATTCTTCACACTGAAACTTGACCAACACAGCTGGAACCAAGTCGGCTTCCTCCAATGTTGGAATCTTTGCCGGACCCTCTGCAAAAGCTGGTATAGCTTGTTTTCTCGATAGCCCAGGAGCTACAAGTGTAAATTGTATGCTTGGATCTCGCAGAGAATTCGATACAAACTGTAGATAGTAAACAAACCTCTTAGTCTGATAACATGCTTTGCAAAGAGCGGGACAAAGAACATTACAAAATACAGAAAGATTACTTACCCACTCGAACAACAAGACAAAGATAGGAAAACAGTACCAAAAGGTGAGAGAAGGGGTTCTATTTTATTTTCTCCTCAGAGAAATTTCAACATTTGCCCATTTGCGAAAAGCTTAGGCTTAAGCCAAGAATTGTTGGTGTAAGCCATCATTTGTGTTTGTGAAGACCCATTTGTAAGTCATATGCATAGTCAACCTAGGATGATGATGCTTCATGGCATCGTTTGCCTTAATAAAACAGTACTTTTTTCTTTTTTTCTTTTTTTTTTTGGGGGGGGGGGGGGGGGGGGGGGGAGTTGTAAATCATGCATAGAAAAATTTCCTACGACTTCGTTTGTCACAAATTGCTGATGTGTCAAAATCCTGAAGAACGGAGCCAACTTGCAGATCTCGGCCGAGGGCCTAAACCCTAAGAAGAAGCAGCTGAAGAAGAACGAGTCCTACCAACTTATGGGACCCTGTCCGATGGGGCCCAAGTGACATAAAGACATTAAAATAAAGGAAGCCCACACACACACGCACACGGGGAAGATGATGTGGCACCAAAACGGCACCAAAAGGTGAGTCTTTTTTATTTTCTCCTCGGAGAAATTTCAATATTAGCCCATTTGCAAAAAGCTTAGGCTTAAGCCGAGGATTGTTGGTGTAAGCCATCATTTGTGTTTGTGAAGACCCATTTGTATTCACGTGAAAGTCATATGCATAGTCAACCTAGGATGATGATGCTTCATGTCATGTGCAAACCCATGGCATTGTTTGCCTTAATAAAACATTACTTTTTTTTTTTTTTTGGGGGGGGGGGGGGAAGTGTGTGTGTGCTGGTGGGTGGGGGGAGGGTGGCAGCGGAAAAGTTGTAAATTATACATAGAAAAATTTCCTACGGCTTCGCTTCCTCAACAAACTCCTTTTTTGCAGTGTACTTTGGTAGAAAGACAGATTTTGGAAATTTTGAAGTGATGGATATATCTATGTTCCAAAGAGGCGGAAGTATTCTGATTCCCACAAGATGATATTTGTCGGGCACTTTCCAAAGGTTGGCCTCTTTGTGACCCCCAGAGCGGAACGTTCAATAAGGATATATCATTGTTAGGTGCAATGTTGTCTTCCTAGGTCTTCCACGATATCTGTCACGTGCACAATGCACTTGCGCCACATGGATAAGCTTCTGCTACCGCCTAGCGTCAGTCTTAATTTGGTTAGGACCTAGCCTGGCACTTTGTGAGCCTCTAGCAGGACGTGCATGTCCAAGCAGGTCATAGTCGTAGTTGCATAACCCTCTCTTGCACAAGACAGTCATTAGGCATGTAGGCATGTGAACAGCCCCTTAGGTCATTTTATTAATAAGTGACTTTTTAGCCATTATTATTATGATTGTGGAGGTTGATAGATGAGTACTCGACCGAACTTTGCCTGGCTACTGTCACAAACTGCTGACGTGTCAAAGCCCTGAAGAATGGAGCCAACTTGCAGATACCGGCCGAGTAAGAAGAACAAGTAACAGAAGAAGAAGTCCTACCAACTTATGGGGACCCCGTCCGATGGGGCCCCAAGCGACATAAAGGATTAAAATAAAGCAGGACCCACACACACCCTTTTCCGGATATTGTACTGACATGATGACGTGGGAAAACCGTACGGATTTCCGCGTTTCACGCTGACAGTGTTGACGTGGCAGTTGTACGGAATTTCGTGATTTATGCTGACAGCTTTTTGGCATTGCTTTTGGACCAGAAGCTTTTGTTGCGGCCTCCAAGCGCGCTTGCTCGCGTTCACGCTCAAAGTCGGCCTTTCTTTTTGCTTTTCGTGCTTCGCGTTCTTACTTCTTGTCCATCATCATCTTGTCGAAAGCTTCCATAGGAGTTAGTGCAATCCTTGGCGTAGATGGGGAAGGGGGAGGGTCAGAAAAACCTCCTGGTGGGGAAAACTCTTCTTCGCCACTCCCATGCTCACCACCTTCATGCAAAGTATACATTCTACTTCGGGTGATGGCCATCCACTGAAGTCTTGGGTTCTTAAGTTCACGAGGAACTTGGGTTCTTGTGGGTCTTGGGGTCTTGGGTTCTTGAGGGTCTTGAGGTTCTTGGGGTTCTGGAGTCTTGAGGTTCTTGAGGTTCTTCTTTCGCTTGCAATCTGTGTTAAAGAAGGATCTTCTCTTCACCCGAGTTCTACTCTTTTCCGCGGGCGCACCCCTTGGCGGCCTTGCGCTTACACCAAGGTTGCTTTTTCCCACCTCACGTCGATTGGCCGGCCGCCAAGGGCACGGTCCGCTCTCAATGAGTGAAAAGAGGCACAAGGGGAGGCTGGACAAGCCCTTCTTTCTTGGGTTTCCTGTCACTCTTCAAAAACACGATTAGGAATCGACATGCCCAAGAGGACTTGGGTTACGTGCGACCGCAACAAGTAAAAAAAATTCTTGTGGTTCTTTCCTTGAGTGATACAGAACACTGCCAAAGCTTTGATACCAATGTAAGGTGCAGCAGAATGAATAATGAACTTTGCTCAAGATGAGTGCTCTGAAGTGTGCTCAAGGTTCCTTTTACTTATGGAAGGGAGAGCCTTCCGTTCTTTAATGAGAGAGTGCATTGGACACAAACAAAGTGAATGGACATTGTGCGTGAAGGTGCATGAGACTGAGAGATAGAGAAGAGAATACGACACCAGGGAGTTGTAAACCCCTCCTCCAAGGGCCCCACTCTCAATGGCGAGAGTGGTCTACTATTGATTGCACAATCTGGTACAATGGCTGATGCAAGTCTAATGGCTATGTCGATGTCGACGGTGTGGACGACAAGGACGAGACTATGGCTGAAAACTGGGTGCTTCGATGCTGACTATAGCTGGATTCTGCCACCTTCAAACTCTGTTGTACTGCTGAATTTGCCTTGCTGAAAACGCAGGTTTAGCAGTGCAAAAACGCTGATTGGCTGGATTCAAAAGCGTTGTCTGGGCTGCTTGAAAAACGCCAGTTGCTGTGGTTTAAAAACGCTAATGGCTGGCTGCTGTAAACACTGGCTGGAAGGCTTAGAAAACGCTGAAATGCTGTCACTTTTGCTGGCTGCAATACCTGCTGAAATCGCCAAGGTATAAGGCTTCAAAACGTTGGTATGGCTGAGGGAAAACGCCAGGTTGAAGTGTTCTTGTTCTTGCTGAGAGTCGGCCTGGCAATGCTCCTGTTGCCTCATCTACCAGAAAGTGCTAACTTCGGTTTGCTTATATATTATCTTAGCAAAATTGCCCTACCTAGTTCCCAACAAAAGTCACTTAATAAATAAGTGAAAAATGTCAAAAATAGGGAAAATAGGCTTAATGCTCTACAAAATTCCCTTTGATGGATTCTGATGGGAATGCTGATGATCATGCTGTGTGCAACCGGAGGATATGCATCTAATCTAAATGACTGGTCATGCACGTTCTGTGAACAGACTCACAAAAGTGCCAAATCACTTCCTATTCTAGACTGACTTGACTGAACTGAACCCTGGTCATGCTGTAGCTTGTCCACGGACACATAGGGTTGGATGAGTCACGTGTCATGCATCAACACAGTACAAGCGGATACTCCAAACTCTGCACCTTCTCCAGGAAGCATGCCAGAGAAGGAGCCCTTAGCACATATTTAAAAGCCCTTGGCCTATGAAAAGCAGTTTACGTGAAAAGCCTTCAAACTCAAAAGCTTCTGGCCCCAAAAGCAATGCCAAAAGTTACCAACGTAAATCACGGAAATCCGTACAGCCTACCACGTCATCGGCCAACGTAATTTTTGAAAATCTGGCAACTTTTCCTGTGTGTGTTGGTCCTGCTTTCTTTTAATCCTTTATGTCACTTGGGGCCCCATTGGACGAGGTCCCCATAAGTTGGTAGGACTTCTTCTTCTGTTACTTCTTTTTCTTAGGGTTTAGGCCCCTCGGCCGGCATCTACAAGTTGGCTCCCTTCTTTACGGCTTTGACACGTCAGCAGTTTGTGACATCTTCCCTTCTTGAAAGAGAGTAATCGTCCGCGATTACAGCATATTTGCAAAACAACTCAAGTTAGCTCAAAAATTTCCGAGGGACAATCAGTTTGCTCTTTTTGTTAAGGACTTAGCTTCTCCTTTCGGCTCTTTTGATCAAGGAGTTAGTTTCTCCTTTCAGCTCTTTTGATCAAGGAGTTAGCTTCTCCTTTCGTCCAGATCGTAACTCTCGATATTCCGGCGTAGTAAAATTAGTCATCACACCCAGACTGTACTGATCTTCCATGGGTGTCTTGATGCACTAAAATTACATACCCAGGCAATCTCATCCAATTAGAAATATTCAGTGGTTGGCACATCACAATGCAATACAAATGCTCACATATGCATGTTACAAGACATAGAAACATAAAGCCGCTGATGAACACTCCTCCCGCATAACCTAACAACGTCCGGGCCGAGAGATATTCAATGACTCTCTTATCACTCCTCCAGCATAACCTAAAAAGGTCCGGGCCGGGAGATATAGAGGCCTTTTACAACCAAACACCCCCCAGACCGCAGCCTCGTCCAAGCAGCACGTGCCCACTTTCGACAGTGGAGACATGGTTTTGACCCGGCTTCGGATGTTCTGGTAGAGGAGGCAGACATCCCATCTCGGTTTGCTTTCCGGGTTTACGAAGGGAGTACTTACCACTTCTATCCAGGCTCGGCTCAGCCATTGGGCCTGTCCTGGAGACACCTCGTACGGCAGCATCAGTAGCTGCCAAGGCGGCTGGCATTCCCTCAGTTCGAGTTTTGGTCAAAGACACCCACACGCTCCCGAAGGTTATTTTTTTGCCTCGGGTGAGTGGGGGTTAGTTTAGACAGAGTGTGGAGTATTCGGGCCTCCCGAATCAGTGCTTCATTTGTCGACAAATGGGCCATCTAGAGAAGGCCCGTCCACGGAGGAGGCCTCGACCTGCACCACAGCCTCAGCCCCAGCTTGCCAGGGTTGGCCCGCAGCACAGACAGAGACACAACGCACACATGCAGAGCCACCCTCCGAGCCTAGGGCTCCAGCGGAGGAGGGATGGCAACAGGCCCGTGGTAGACGACGACAGGGGCCACAGCGTCAGCCTGGCACTCAGAGTGGCCCTCAGGCGCCTACTCAACAGCAGTGGGTTCCCACCGGGAACCGCTTTGGTCCTCTTGAGCAAGAGGAGGTCCCTGCTCCAGCCCCCACCCCAGATTCACCCTCGACAGCCTCCCCCCCCCCCCCCCCCCCAGAGTTCCCCCCCTCTTCTTCATCCTCCCCCCCGCCTTCTGCTCCAGTCGCCTCTTCACCTTGCCCCTCTACCTCTGTCGCCCCCTCCCGCCCCTCTTCTCCACCGCTCCCCCCAGCTCCTTCTCCCCCCCCTCCTACTCCAGTTCCACAATCGACCCAAGGGGCAGGGCCTTCTCCGGCGGGTAGGAGATCTCTTGGCAGCGCCTTTGCCACGAGTCGCATAGCAAGAGAGGGTCAGCCTTTCTTACGGCCCCCTCTGCAGGTACAGACATCTTCCCTTGCAGCTATCCCTCGTGGTCTGACGAGCATTGACATCCGGCGCCGCTGGGACTTCTTCGACTACGGCTTCACTCGTTTTCTCGACGATCCCTCTGCAGACCATGAGGCAGCCTGCTTCAGGGTCCATGCTCTGTTCCTTGCCGCTAGGGGGACAAAGGCCTTGGACTCAGCAGTTGGTTTCTCCTTCCCCCTTTGCGGCAGGGCCGAGACAAAGTGGACTCTCGACTCAGTGTTGGGATGGTTGCATACACAGGTCCTAGAGTTCTCTCACCACATGGGAGAACTAGGAGTTACAAACATGCTACAGACTTTGTGGCCATTGGCCAAGTTTGCGGTGACACCCCCAGACTCAGCAGGATATAGGCACATTGTGGTTTACTTCTTTTGCTGATACGCAGTGTTTGCCATGCTATGTATACATTCATGAGGACTCCTGGACAGAGGAGGTTGCTTTACGCACGGCTCGCTCTGCTTGGGCTTGGGCTAGGCACTCACTGCAGTCACGCCTATCTAGAGGACGCTCGGATGCGGATTACTCCCCATCCAAGCCAGCCTCGAAGATAGCCCGTCTAGCTGCTGCGGCAGCATCTGTTCTCTCTCGCTCCCCATGAGGATCATCTCATGGAACGTGCAGGGACTAGGTGGGCCCCAGTTTCAGCGTCAACGGGGCCGATTGCATCAGGAGCTTCAGCGTTGCCTTGTGGGAGGAGAGATTGATTTCCTTATGCTTCAGGAGCACCATCTGTGTGAGAGCCGCATTCGGCGATGTGGTCAGCTTTTGCGTGGATAATATGATACGTTTTGGTCAGCTGCTTTTGGACCTGGAGGCATCCAGGGTGGGGTATGTATGACTATTGCGGACTCATTGCAGCATGCCATTGTGGGCAGAGGGATTATTGTGCTAGGGAGGGCTCAGTGGATTACTATGCAAGTTCAGGGTGGCCTTGTGGGTTTCCTGAACATCTATGCGCCCAATGTGGCGAGTGCTCGTGCAGAGTTTTGGTCACAGATTGTTGAGTCTCTGTCGCAGGCAGATCATTGGTGCATAGGAGGGGACTTCAACATGTTGGAGGACCCTTCTGACAGGATTGGTGGCAGCCATGCTACTGTGCATGGAGTCGAGTTGCAGCTTGGGAGAGGTTTTGTATGACTCTGAGGGTCTCGGATACATGGCAGCACTCTGGTTTTGTGAGGCCCCTAGACAGCCTTGCCTTCTCTCGCTCGGACCGCAGAGTGGGAGGAGTGAATCTATCATGGATAGATCGCTTCTACACTAGTGACCACTTCAGTGACTTGGGAGGATCGGTGGGCATCCTGGCAGGGACCTCCTTCTCGGACCATGCACCAGTGATCCTCACTGTGGCAGACAGGCAGAGGAGTGGGAGCACGATGCTTCGCATCCCAGAGAGGGTCTTGTTGGACTCAGCACTCAGAGAGAGGGTAGAGGCTCTCTGGACAGAGGGCATGGACAGACAGGATTCTCCTGCTGATAGAGTGGCCTCAGGCCTAGCTCAGATTAGCCATTTTTTTCTTCAGGAGTCTCTGGCTCACCGGGCTACAGCGAGAGAGGCGGAGCAGCGTCTCAGATGGGGCATTGCTTCATTACAGAGGATGCAGGAGCAGCATCCAGACAATCCTTGGTTGGAGGAGCAGTTACAACAGGCTTGACAAGAGCTTGCTAGCACAGAGGAGAGGCGACGTGAGTTTGCTTTCCACCGACAGGCATCTCAGTGGACTCAGGTGGGTGACAAAGTGACTGGTGCTTTCTTTGAGACAATGGGACCTCGGCACTCGCATGCCAAGGTCAGTCAATTGAGGAGGCCCGACGGGTCAGTTGCTTGTGAGCCCGAGGATATGCGTGCAGTTGCTACTGACTTCTACCGTGAGTTACTGTCTGCAGAGCCCCAGTCAAAGCGGCAGGATGCATGTAGGGAGTAGGTTTGGACACAGATGCCTTGTCTTGTGACTGAGGAGATGCGTCAGAGGCTAGAGATGCCACTTCATCTTGAGAAGCTGCACACGGCTCTTAGGGCCCTCCCCGGTGGTAGCTGTCCAGATGAGGATGGGTTGACTCCCAGCTTTTTCTTGGAGTACTGGGACCTGCTTGGCCCAGATCTCTGTAGTGCTATTCAGTACATTTTGCACACAGGAGTGATGCCTAACAGCATGAGTGAGGGCTTGATTTACCTCATTCCCAAGGAGGGTGGCTCCTTGGATGAGATTCGACAGTGGCGCCCCATCACCATCCTCAACTCAGCCTACAAAATTCTTGCCAAGGCTCTGAGTTTGAGGATTCAGCCACTTTTAAAGAGCCTTATACATGGGACTCAGACAGGTTTTGTCAAGGAACGCGGTATCCTTGACAACATCTTTACTTTTTGGAAGGCTTCTGCCTTGGCACTGCTCCATGGTGAGGACCTCGTGATTCTTCTTCTCGATTTTGAGAAGACATACGACAAAGTTGACTGGGACTTTCTAGAGGGCACTCTACGCAGGATGGGCTTCTCAGATGCTTGGATCAGAGGGGTGTCAGCCTTGTACAGACAGGCTCACAGTCAGGTACTTTTGGCAGGAGGTAGAGGTGATCGCTTCATGCTTACACGCTCGGTCGGACAGGGCTGTCCTCTTGCCCCCTTTCTCTTTCTGTTCTATACAGAGGCGATGAGCAGATTTTTGGTGTCACAGCAGGTTGGTCTACGGGGCTTAGCACTCCCTATTCGGGGAGATGAGCTACTGGACGTTGAGTTTGCCGATGACTCAGCCTTGTACTTCGATGGCCAGGAGGCCAATCTTCACACATGTGAGCAGGCTTTGGAGACCTTCTGTTGTGCATCGGGCGCACTGATCAACTGGAGAAAGACAGTGGCTTCCTCGGTTGGTAGTGCTCCTGTGCCAGATTGGATGCCAGGAGAGGGTTTCAGGTGGATTGCCCCAGGATTGCAGTTCAGTACTTGAGTTGTCAGGTTGGTTTGGACTTGTCTCCCGAGCAGCAGATTGCTCCCCTTCTCCTGTCTATCAAGAGAAAGTTGTTACATTGGAGCTCAGCACGACTTTCTCTGGCTGGCAGAGTAGTAGTTGCCAACCAGGTGTTGTTGGCGACTATGTGGTACATCACTTCCTGTTGGATCTTCTCGAGTTCTTGTATCAGCCAGGTAGAGAGGCTGATCAGGAATTTCCTTTGGTCAGGACGTGACACTTAGATAGCCCAAGCCAAGGTGGCTTGGCAGGTCATCACGCTTCCTTGTTCTCAGGGAGGGCTTGGGATCATTGATCCAGCACAGCAGAGCAGAGCCCTTCTTGGGAAGTTCATCATCAGAGGACTTCTTCCAGGTGAGGAGCCCTGGAAGGAGTTCTTGCTACAGCGGCTTCGTGCCAGGGTGCCTCAGTCAGGAGGCCCTTGGCAACCTTCGACCAGATGAACCTTTACAGAGATGCGCAGAGTTAGTTTGAGCAGGAGACTGGAGGACCGCTTCGCTGTGAGTTTGCTTCGATCTTGGGAGCTCTTATGGCGTGGCCTGGAGCAGAGACAGCCGACGTGCACGGAGGAGCGCCTACGGCAGCCCCTCGTCTGGAACCCCATGGTTAGCACTCAGAGAGGCCACTTGGTTGGTAGTCGGCCTCATGTTTCCTGGGGTCCCATGGCAGCAGGTCCAGCGCGCTCTCTAGGTGACTGGCTAGAGTTCACAGGTTTGTCAGAGGAGGTGCAGGGGTTCCAGCTACAGGGCATGAGAGGGGTGCAGAGCATGGGTCAGGACATCTCAGAGTCAGTTCCAACTGAGTGGCTCACGCCTCTCGAGCCAGTAGCACCCCGGTGGATGGGAGCCTTCACACGACTGGAGGTTCTCATCTCAGTCAAGGCCTGCTCAGAGACTGTCCCAAACTCCCAGCCCTATTCTTCAAGCTCCAGGGTGGGAGACGACTACAGCGAGTTGCAATAGAGGCCCCGCAGGTAGCAGAGTGTTGTTTTCAGAGGATCCAAGTCGTGGGCATCTGTGGGAGGACTTGAGTCATAGACCCTGACCTAGCAGCTCTTCAGACTAGACACTGGAGGCTATGGGCTTGGGAGTGTTGTCCATTGGCACGAGTACAGTGGGATCCTGGTGAGTGGCTATGGAGGGACCCCTTCTCTTCTACAGACCACCCAAGAGTCCCGTTCTTTCAGTGCACTGTTTGACTGGGACGTCATATACTAGCAGCACAGAGAGAGGCCCGCCCCGCTGCAGCACGTCATTGGCAGGAGGAGGGTCTCACAGGCGAGTTTTTGGCAACCTTTTGGGAGAGGATGTGGGACTCCAGACAGCCAAGGCGAGTCACCTTGTTTCAGTGGCTGGTCGCACACAGAGCTACAGCAATAGGGAGCTCGCTAGTGCATAGTGGTCCCTTGGCCGCATGTGCAGCTTGTGACCATTTGGTGGAGAGTCAGCGTCACTGTCTTGGGGACTGTCCCTCGGCCCAGCAGGTGTGGCTACGAGTTCTTCGGTTGATGCCTGCTCTCTCCACGGCTCGACAGTACACTTGGGGGGCAGCGGCTTGGTCCACCCTCACGGGCCCGGCACTTCAGTTTGAGCTATCTTCCACCAGCAGGATGATAGTGATACAAGGGGGGTGACCTACACTCCAATCTGCTACAGAGCTTACTCCATAGGAGTGGTGCAGTGAGAGAGAGGACTGTTGGGAGCTCATCAGTGGCCTGACACTTTGGTTCATCTGGCGGGCCCGCTGTTTTCGCATCTTTGAGGCTCGCCCTGTGCCACCAGCATAGACTGTTTGTGACTTTTGGCTAGAGCTGATCCATACTCTCAGAGGACAGCTTGGGGGACTACAGGGCAGCTCCGACCGCATGCGGGAGCGCCGCGAGACTTTCCTTCGACTCTGGCGCCCTGGGCCTTTCTACACCATAGTCCGGGGTGTGCTCAGATGGCACTACCGTCCACCTGTGTGGCTCTTCCCTCCTCCCATCTCTTGATTTAGCCTCATTGTATATATGTTGTTTTTTCATTGGGAGAGTCTCCCCATCATGTTTGTTGTAGCCCTCTCTTGCAGAGGTGGTTGTAGCCCTATGGGCAGTTTTCATTAACTAATAGAAGGATCTTTTTCTCGGAAAAAAAAAAAAAACAAGTAGAGAGTTCATTCGAGGTTTTGTTCGGACAACCGAACTTTGAGGACGACTGGCTTGTCCTTTTGCATCACGGTGATGGTTCGGTTCCGAACCTGGAGAGTCGCATCATTCTTGTCGTGCCAAGGCATCCCCAAGAGAACGTCGCAATTGCCCAACTTCATGATGTGGAAATCAGCTTTTCCATTATAATTTTGAATAGTCACTGGAAGAGCACCAATGAGCGGTACCACTTTCTGAGTTTGCCCTGTGGCTAGCTCAGCTTCAATTTCTCCACCCTGTGCATCATAATCAAAGTGCATCTGCTTTAAGAATTCTGCATGAATGAAGTTCTCCGTAGCTCCAGGGTCAAAGAAAATAAGGGTTTTGAAACCATTGACTTTGCCATATGCTCGACACAATTCATTTGTACTTTCAAGGCGTATGCCATAAATATCAGGAACTAGTCCAATAGCGGGTCTAGCTCTCTTAGCAGGAGGTGGCGCTGGGGTTCTGTCGACCGTTGGTGCGGGCGTCGGCTCCTCTGGTCTATCAATGCGTTTGGAACAATTAGAATGATTATGCCTTGTTTAAAAGCATCCAAAGCATCGGCCTTCTTGTGGTAAGGTGTTTCGTTGTTGAGACGTCAAACGAGGTCTTTGTGGTTGACTTTCACGAGACTCAAGAGAATTTGTTATTTGTTGGCGAGAGTTGTGGTTCGTGACCGGAGATTCTTCTGTAATAAACTCTAGCTTTCCCTTCATTAGTTTGTAGCCGACCGCGGCATGGTCCATAAGTTCTTGCATGGTAGAGACTTACTTGGATAGACAATATTCTTGCAATGGTGATGGTAGTCCAATGGTGTATCGCTCGCATTGGGCCTCCAAGGAAACAGATGTAAAGGACACCGGAAGGTACACGTCAAGAAACCTTTGGTTATATTCGTCCATGGTTTCCGTGGCAAGCATTTTCAAGTTGCCCTACTCTGCCAAAATCCGGACTTCAAACATAGAAGTCATGTAACTACGTGCAAAAACTGTCATTAAAGCTTGCCAGGTCCTCAGAGCATGCAGTTGTGTCGCGATTGAACTCCACCATTGCATAGCATTATCTTTAAGAAATCCCGCTGCTCGAGAAATCTTGGATTCTTTTGTATAGTTCCCCAAAGCATAGATGTTGTCGAATTGCTGTAGGAACTACAATGCTTTCTTGCGATCTTTCACCCCGGAAAAAGTGAAAAATTTGACTGTCGTGCCGCCATCTTTGAAATCTTTGGGTTGGTTAGGCGCATATCCCAGGTATGGATAATAAGGGTATCCATATAGCTCCAACCATTGTAGCCTGGTGGCGGTGGTGGTGGAGGTGGGGGCAATGGCGGTCGCAAAGGCGGTTGCACTGGATCAGAGTCAGATGGCTGCACCCTATTCTTGAAGACTCCCCCGACCGGAACAGACGGCTGAGAAGGTTGCCGGTTAAAAGCTCTCGTACTTTCTGGTGTCGGAGGAGGAGGTACCACCTGGGGCATCAGAGGGGGTAACTGTAGTTCAAAAATTGTTGAAAACTTTGCAGCATCAAAAGATTATGCTCTGAGGATGCTGCGAAAGAATGTCGTGAAGCTCATCGAGCAGAAACTACAAATATTCTACTGAATCCATGAATTCCAAGTCTTGGGTTCTTTATGGCTTATGCCCTGTAAGACAGCGATGAAGACGGGAGCGCGCCCGATGCGCGATGAAGTAAGGGTGGGAGTGGCTATTAAGTCCGAGTTCGGAGGCCGAAGATACCTCAAATAAAATTCCAATAGCTCTGTCTGCTCTTATGTAGGACTGGTATGCTTGGTATCTGTTTAGAGACAAAGATTGTATTTTGCAAGGGTGGTGACGAGGCAAATTTTCCTGCCTAGATCACGGCCAAAGAAGGGGTTGTGTGCTTGTTGGTTGTCACATAAGAACTGGAATCTTCTGAATCTTCAGCTTTCTCAACGGGTATTAAGGCTTCCAATTAAGAAGGGGGAGGTTGAGGAAGTTGTTGCCTCTTAGACCTCTGAAGGATCCTCTTGCACAAGGAAAGGATCAATAAATCTTCAACTTTACCACCATCAGACAAGAAAGACTTAAATGTAGAGCATGGCTCGCTAGGGGGAACTTGTCTAGCTTCGCGGCGTTCACGACCGAGTACTCGACTAGGGTCGGATATATGTGCCACTAAGTCCGTCCATCTTGATATGGCTGATTTCTTTTTAAGATGAGATTCTTTGGAAGCTTCATGTTGCTGCTTCTGTTGCCGATTATTCCGATAAGAAGTTTGCTTAGAATTGTACCATTTCCAAGAATATTCATGCTCGGACTTTTGCTGCTCGCACGAAGGTACTTTGTGTCTAGTTGTCTCTGAGAAACCATGCTTTGGGTGAGAGAATTTGAGTTCCGAAGCCTTCAGTTTGAGTGGTTCTTCCTGATCAACCACTGAAGCATCGGAAGAAGATGGTAGAGAAGCAGCATTTGTAATCCGAGAAGTAGTAATATGACCCCGGGAAGAGGTTTGCGTCTACATCTGCTCCAAGCGAGTGTGAATTGAAAATGTCCACTCGGTTTATTTTTTTTGTATTTTACTGTAAGTGCGGAAATTTCATGTGCGTGCATGAGCGGGGGCAAAATATTTTTTACTGTGGGAAAATCTACCGGAATTCTGTTGCACACTGTTGCATCTTTGAGAGAATTCACTTTCCGGGTAAAATTTCTTTGAAATTTGGAGAGATTTTTAATGTATCCTAGGGGGTATTTAATTTTTTTTTCAAGAGGGGGGTATAAGTTTTTTTTCTTAATCTTCAAAGGGTTAAGTGAAAGGGTGGGTGCCCCTTCAAAAAAATCGTAAGGCGGGGCAGCCTTGTAAAAACAATTACGAGGGGGGACTGTTTTGCTGGGCGCAAAAGAAGAGGGGGGGCTGAATTGCGCAAGTAGAGGGGGGGCGCTGTTTTGCGCAAGGGAGAGGGGGCTGTTTCTGCCTCTTTGCACACTCCTTGAGCACGAAGGCTTGGCTAAGAGGGCTGAAATTTCAGCAGTCCATTATGTTTCTCTCGCTTCTTCTCTTCGTGCTTCTCCACTTTCTGTCCGTACACACTCCCGTTATGCTCTTGCTGTAATTTCTGTTTCTACAATGGTTCCGATGAAGGGGCAGCCGCCGAAGAGGTGCAAGGTGTGTCTTTTCACGACAACCGTTTCACGAAGGTGTCTCCGATCGAAGGGTTGCCGATAGGAGACTCCGGGTGAAGGGGCATGACTGTTAATGAAGAGGCATGGCCGTTCACGAAGAGGCACGGCTGATTCTGAAAAGCCACCTTTTGGGAGCAGGTACAAAACATATGTGTGTGTTATTGCTGAATTTTGAATCATGTTACCTCTGTACACATGTAGGAACTTCTCCTCTCTTCTTCTTCCATTACACTCCGGAGAGGGAGAGGGTGGAGAGGGTAGCGACGAGGGTGAGAGACTCACAACCTTTGGGTCCAAGAAAAAATTTTGCTTTGATACCACTGTGAGGATTCTAGGTACTAATCCTTTATTAAGTACTTAAACTCATGATTAAGACTTAAGAAATTGAACTGAACTCAAAGAAAGACTCAGAAGACTCTGTGTTTGATTGATTGATTGACTTGTTTAAAACTGAGTACAATAGGCTCCTTATATAGGAGACGAAGAGACACAAATGAAAAGACATGTCTCCTGGTGAAGAGACATGACTTTATACGTAAAGACACATCCTTTCGGCGAAGAGCTGCAACCATTGGGCGAAGAGTCGCACCCATAGAGCGAAGGGGTGTGACCAGTCGTCAAAGGAGTGTGGCTTTTGGCGAAGAGGCGCGTCCTTGAGCAAAGGGTCGTGACCATCCAAGCGCAGGGGTCCTCCTTGGCATGGCACTTCGCATATCTGCATCAATGAGTAAGTATTGTAATGTAGTTAAGTCACAAACGTGACAAGAAAAGCACACGCCTGATGCTCTGATACCACTGTCACAAGACGGGCACCACGTGCCAATAGAAAAGAACAGACTCAACAGACTTTTAGCACTTCAACAACAACTGAACTGTAAGAGAGACACGACACGCGGCAAAGAGTGGCAGAATTCCACCCCAGAGAGTATTGGCCCCAAACCTTGGCGCCCCTTTCGGTATTTCTTTATATTGCATCAACACAGTACAAGCCGGTACTCCAGACTCTCTTAGCAGGAGGTGGCGTTGGGGTTCTGTCGACCGTTGGTGCGGGCGTCGGCTCCTCTGGTCTATCAGTGCGTCTGGGCAATTAGAATGATTATGCCCTGTTTGAAAGCATCCAAAGCATCGGCCTTCTTGTAGTAAGGTGTCTCGTTGTTGAGGCGTCAAACGACGCCTTTGTGGTTGACTTTCACGAGACTCGAGAATTTGTTCTTTGTAAGCGAGAGTTGTGGTTCGTAGCCGGAGATTCTTCTGTGGTAAACTCTAGCTTTCCCATCATCAGTTTGTAGCCGACCACGGCATAGTCCATAAGTTCTTGCATGGTAGAGACTTGCTTGGAAAGACAATATTCCTGCAATGGTCATGGTAGTCCAATGGTGTATCGCTCGCATTGGGCCTCCAAGTGAACAGATGTAAAGAAGGACACCAAAAGGTACACGTCGAGAAACCTTTGGTTATATTTGTCCATGGTTTCGGTGGCAAGCATTTTCAAGTTGCCCTACTCTGCCAAAATCCGGACTTCAAACATAGAAGTCATGTAACTACGTGCAAAAACTGTCTTGAAAGCTTGTCAGGTCCTTGAAGCATGCGGTTGTGTCGCGATTGAACTTCACCATTGCATAGCATTATCTTTAAGAAATCCCGCTCCTTGAGAAATCCTGGATTCTTTTGTATAGTTCCCAAAGCATAGATGTTGTCGAATTGTTGTAGGAACTACAATGCTTTCTTGCGATCTTTCACCCCGAAAAAAGTGAAAAAATTGACTGTCGTGCCGCCATCTTTGAAATCTTTGGGTTGGTTAGGCGCATATCCCGGGTATGGATAATAAGGGTATCCATATAGCTCCAACCATTGTAGCCTGGTGGCGGTGGTGGTGGAGGTGGGGGCAATGGCGGTGGCAAAGGCGGTTGCACTGGATCAAAGTCAGATGACTGCACCATATTCCTAAAGACTCCCCCGATCGGAACAGACGGCTGAGAAGGTTGCCGGTTGGAAGCTCTTGTAGTTTCTGGTGCCGGAGGAGGAGGTACCACCAGGGGCATCAAAGGGGGTAACATGTAGTTCAAAAATTGTTGAAAACTTTACAGCATCAGAAGATTCTGTTGAGGATGCCGCGAAAGAATGTCGTGAAGCTCGTTGAGCAAAAACTGCAAATATTCTGCTGAATCCATGAATTCCAAGTCTTGGGTTCTTTATGGCTTATGCCATGTAAGGCACAGCGATGAAGACAGGAGCGCACGATGAAGTAAGGGTGGGAGTGGCTAATAAGTCCGGGGTCAGAGGCCGAAGATACCTCAAAAAAAATTCAATAGCTCTGTCTGCTCTTATGTAGGACCGGTATGGTTTCAAAAAAGCACAGGCCTGATGCTTTGATACCACTGTCACAAGACGGGCAGCACGTGCCAATAGAAAAGAACAAACTGAACAGACTTTTAGCACTTCAATAGCAACTGAACTGAAAGAGAGAGACGACGCGCGACACGGAGTGGCGGAATTCCACCCCAGAGAGTATTGGTCCCAAACCTTGGCGCCCCTTTCGGTATTTTTTTATATTGTATCAACACAGTACAAGCCAGTACTCCAGACTCTGCACCTTCTCAAACTCAAAAGCTTATCGTCCCAAAAGCAATGCCAAAAGCTACCAACATAAATCACGGAAATCCGTACACCCTGCCACGACATCAACCAACGCAAAACACGAAAATCCGTATAGCATGCCATGTCATCAACCAGCGTAATTTCGGAGATCTGCCAGCTTTTCTTGTGTGTGTGGGTCCTGCTTTATTTTAATCCTTTATGTCACTTGGGGCCCCATTGGACGGGGTCCCCATAAGTTGGTAGGACTTCTTCTTCTATTACGTGTTCTTCTTAGGGTTTAGGCCCCTCTGTTGGCATCTACAAGTTAGCTCCCTTCTTTAGGGCTTTGACATGTCAACAGTTTGTGACGGAAGCAGCAAAGTGGTGTAAGTCTAACAAAAGGACCTGGGGGTCTCACTTCCTAAAGGGAAGGAGCACTTAGTATCGCAGCACGAGCACCAGAAAAACCTGGCTGAAAAGCCCAATCGCCAACGTTACCACCTCAGCAATCCAATGTTTTCCTCATCTTCACCTCAGCAATTTCAGCCTTTTCGGCCAGCACTTCAGGTCAGCGTTTTCAGCGTGCAGCAGTAGACCAGCGTTTTTAGCATCAGTTTTCAGCATCATCAGATTTCAGCCTTTGTCGCATCAAGTAGCAGATCTCAATCTCCAAAACCTCTAGCGTTTTTTGAGCATTCAGCCCGTAGCCTCGCAGTATCAAGTTTCCACAGCAAGTATCCCTTAGCATCGTCGCAGTACCTGTTGCTGAATGGACTATTTTCTTATTTTCTTATTTTCTCGAGTTGAAATTAGGATATTTAAATATGTGCACTTGAACCGTAAGGTTAGGAGCTCTAGATCTACTGGAATTATTAAAAGCCATCAGGAACGGAAAACTCTGATGCGTCATATGATGGGTGGCATTAAGCATGCCAAGGGGATTTACCGTTAGTTCGGTAGGAGAGACCGTGAAACGAATAATCCTGATGCGTCACATGATGGGGTGACGTGAGCATCCGAAAGGGAATATCTCGTTGGTCTGGCAGGAAATCCGAACTGGAAAGAGGAATACGTGTAAAGACGCAAGCACAAGAATAAAGATGGGTTTTGAGAAGCTTTTCTTAAAAAGCGGAATATTTTAACAAGTTTTCGAGCAAACGCTTTTCCGCGAGGAATCTATTCTACATTGCATTTGTGCATGTGGTTGCATCTAGGGACGCCTGGGAAGTGCTGTGAAAAGCATTGTTTTTAACTTATAAGGTTTTATTGAGATTTTGAGCAAATTCAAACTAATTTTAAAATATGATGCCCACCGACTTAATAAGTGGGCAACCACCTGGAAGTTAAAGCAGCAAAACCAACCAACGATTTCTCTCTCTCTATTTCTGGTAGAACAGCAAAACAACAACAAAAAAAAACCGCCGCGATCTCTACGCAGGCAGCCTCCGCTCAGCTATTCTTGCCGTGGCCAGGGAGCTATAAAAGCATCACATGCCCTCACTCAAAGGAGAAAGTTGCCAACACCAACAAGAGAAGACTCTGCCGCCAGAAGACGCAAGAGATCGTGAGACTACGAAGCACGGAAGTCGCTTTTCTCGTGCAAGAGCAACAGGTATCTATTGTGGATTCGCCATACAAATTGTTGTCCCGTGTTTGTCTGTGTGTTTGCAGGTATTTCATCTCAAAGGAGAAGCAAGAAGGCTTTGGCCTACGCTTGGGAATTCTTGGAACGAAATTCGGAAATTATCTGCGAAGTCTCGACTCTGAGTACAGACGAAAAAGGATTGAGAGCTCGTCTTTCGGATTTCCCTCACGAGAAGAAACGACCATCGAGTCTGAGAATTAGAACGGAGGGGTTTTCTCCGGTTCTTGTGCTTGTGAAAAGATTCTCCCTAATAAAGGATTCTCTTTAAGGGGGGGGAGGGGGGACGAGCCCATCTTCTTGTCCCAAATACTGTGTCGAACTTCTCCCTCAACTCTGTTTAGTTGAAAGATTATTTATTTTCATCTTGTTGATTATTCGCGTGCGCTCCCGTTTTGACAGTGGTATTGTCACGATTGTGACTTGTTACACTCTTCTTGATTCATTACAAATGCAGATGCGAAGTGTGACTAACCAAGGAGGACTCCTGTTCTCGAATGGTCACACCCCTTCGCCCAAAAGACATACCTCTTCGCCAAAAGCCACACTCCTTCGACGACTCGTTACACCCCTTCACCGTACGGATGCGACTCTTCACCCAATGGTTGCAGCTCTTCGCCGAAAGGATGTGTCTTTTCGCCTAAAGTCATGTCTCTTCACAAAGAGATATGCCTCTTCACTGATGACTATTCAATTCCTATAAAAGGAACCCTTGTATCACACTTTCGATCAATCAAACACAGAGCCTTCTAAGTCTTGTTCTAAGTTCAGTTTCAGTTTCTTAAGTCTTAATCATGAGTTTAAGTACTTAATTAAGGATTAGCGACTAGAATCCTTACAGTGGTATCAAAGCAATTTTTTCCCGGGACCTGAAGGTTGTGAGCCTCTCACCCTCGCCACTACTCTCCCCCTTCCCGGAGTTGTATGGAAGCAGAAGAAAGATGGCCAGGACCCATGTCAGCATGAGGTAATCTTTTCTCAAACACATACATAAAGATAAGCAGAAGATGGCAGACAGAGTAGGTGTTGCGGCGTACCGGTTGCAATTCCAGACTCTTCGCGAGGACAGGATGAGTTGCACTCTTTCCTTCTTGCGCAAGTGACACGAGCCAGTGCATCCAGGCCGCCCCTTCACCCGGCACCTCACTCACGGCAGCCCCACGTTGGCAGCGCTGGCTGTTTTTCCAAGAGGCAGCAGCGTTCGAATTAAAAGGCAGCTGCACTGCGTTTGGGATTAAATTAAAAGGCCAGCGCTGGATTTTAAATAAAAAGCCACCCTTTTACCTAAAAGGGTTTTTGGCCGGCCGCCCAACCCAACTCTTAAGTGGGCACCCCTTTGGGGAATTATTTTTATAAAAAAAACCAGAAGGCCAACTGCAGCCAGCGCAATGACTAATCAACGCCAGCGTGAGAGAAATTCATCGCCCCCTCTTCTGCTAATTCCCAGCGCCACCAATTCTAGCCATCGCCAGACGCGCACGCGGGCTTGTTCAGAGTCATGGAAGACGATGCCCTCGACGTTCCTGTCAATTTTCTCTCGTACATAGACGAGGTGCCCGAAGAAATATTGCCAGAAAATCCTCCTCCGGCTCCCGAAGTGATAATTATACCAGATACCCCCGAAGCAGAACCCGTACCCGAACCGGAACCCTCATTCGAACCGGAAGTCATTCTCATTTCGGAATCCCCATCTCCAGTTCCAGTTCCAGAGGAAAGACAGGTTCCTGACTTCATTCCGGCACCCGAGCCTGCTCCTGTACCTGCATTACAGCCAGCAGTGTTGCCCCAAAATTACCTAGTTTATGTCACTCATCGGCATGCCTCGCGCTCACAGGGCTGGGTGGTGTGGCATATCATCGTTACATGCGAGCCTCTTCATTTGCCACACTACGAGCACATACTGAGCCGGTACCCCCACTTGGCCTATTCTCTGACGGAGTGTCGCATGGATTCAGTAAACGACATCATTTCCCAGCAGCCTTTAGTTTGGGTTCACAGCGAGTTACAGCTTCCGGACTACACGCCTTTGATGCCAGACAACACACCTATCGACGAGGTGGAAGATATTGAGGATTCGGATCTTGGACCAGATTTCTTAGAGGAGTGGGACGCAGCATCAGCAGCAGCTTCACCCTTTTACGGCAACCACACCTCTCCAACTTCTCCAAGATATTCCCTCTGAGCCGTCAGAATCTCAGAGACAAGCAATGCTGCACCAGACGATCCGATAGCCATCCTCAAAGAATAGATGTCCGTCCTCCAGGAGGCCCTCTCCACCGGTCTTGCATCGATGACCGCACGTTTGGATGTCCTGCAGGCCTTTTCTTCTTTGAGGACGCAGCCAGCTACCCATTCAGTTTCTTCGGTAGCAGAGTCAGTTCCTGAGCAAGTCGACGCTCCGGAACCAAAGGTAGACAATCCTGAATTGAAATATCTTTTTAAGATAATAAACACAACACAAAAAAAGAAGATAGATGCAAAGTTGCCCGAGACATACAACGGTTGCCGCGATAAGCGCGTGCTGGACCATTGGCTTTTCAAAATGGAGGTTTACTTTTCAAATACTGATCTCATTGAAAGCAAGAAAGTTGCTTTGGCTAGCTCTCTACTAAAGGATACTGCATTCCTTTGGTGGCGTCGCCGCATCAAAGATGGAAAAATCACCGCTACTTGGGACAAATTCCGGCACGTTCTTTGCAAGGCTTTTGAGCCTGCAAATGCCGATTTCCACGCCCGGTCTTCTCTTCGCCGCCTGAGCCAAACTGGTTCCTTGGCCGCGTACATCTCAGAGTTTCAAAAATTAACTCTTGAGATAGAGACTCTCAGTCCTTCCGACAAACTCCACAGTTTTGTTGACGGATTTGAGCCTTCCCTGCGAGATGATGTCCATAAATTTAACCCTGCCACACTGGATGCTGCAATCGCTCCTGTTGAGCATCTTGGTGACAATCGGCGCCCACTCAGAAGTTTCCTTCCTGGTGATCGAGTTTCCAATTCTGCAAGCCCTTCACAACGTAATTACCAAGGACAAGGTGGTCAGAATCAGCGTTCTTTCTCAGAAGCTCACTCTTCGAGACAATACTCTGCTGGACAAACTTCTTTCCAACCCCAATCTTCTGGACAAGCAACCACTTCCAAAGCCTCCTCTTCGGCAAATAATCAGAACCGACGAAACAATCGTCCCAATCATAGAAGGAATGGTCGTCGTGATTTTCGGTCGAATACGTCCTCTGGACAGCAATCCTCTTCATCAGCTCCTTCAACCTCCAACTCCAACCGTACAGGATTATGTACAATTTGTCATGGAGACCACAGGTGGTATGAATGCCCCAAGAAGCCAAATCCTTCAAATCCTCGCCAGAATCCTCACATCAAGACCACAATTGCAGAACCTATCCACAGCCAACCTCCTGTCCCAGACAAAGGCAACAGGCAGCACGTTGTGTTCGAGTTTCCAAGGTTGTAAGTGCCTTAATGATGAATGCTCGGAATCACGTTACTGCTCCAGTGGATCTTTCGAATCAGGTTCTCAGCCTCCTTGGCTTTGTTGGCAACCAGCCAATCAACGTTCTTGTGGACAGTGGGTGTTCTACTAATTTCGTCAGCACATCTTTGATTACTAAACTGCGCCTTCAAACTCAACCTAGTGAGGCGGCTTACCAAGTAGAACTGGCTGATGGTTCCTTCCTCGAGTGCAACAAAAGGATTGAAAAGCTGGATTTTCAGATACAGGATTACCAAGATCAGCTTGGTTTTTCAGTTATGCCCTTGTCACATTATGACTTGATCCTTGGCCAATCTTGGTTATTTCAGTATGATCCAATAATCAGTTTCAGAGATCACTCAATTCGGCTCTTTCACAAGCAACAGGAAATAGAGCTTCGAGGTCTTTTCAGTGCCAAACCCATTATATTGGTTTCTGCTTTACAAGTCAAACGGCTGGTTCGAAAACGTGATTGTGCTACTGCCTTAATCATGTTAAGAGATGTTAAACCCGGTGCAGAAGAAGCAGAAGTTAAATCCTCCTCAAATATTGCCTATTTGCAGCAACCCTTCTTTCAACCACATTTGGACTTCCCGACGAGCTACCAACAACTTTGCCTCCTCGGCGTCCCGTGGATCATCCCACTGATTTAATCCCCGGCCAACCTCCACCAATTCGAGCCCCTTATCGAGTTTCATACTCAGAGTCTCAAGAGATACAGCGGCAGCTAGAAGATTTGTTGGATAAAGGTCATATTTGCCCAAGCAAAAGTCCCTTTGGAGCTCTTGTTATGTTGGTCAAAAAGAAAGATGGATCTATGCGTCTTTGCATCGACTATCGTGCTTTGAATAAGTTGACGATCAAAAACAAGTTTCCCTTGTCTCCCATTGACGAGTTATTTAATCAATTACTGGGAGCAAAGATCTACTCCAAAATTGATCTAAAATCAGGGTATCACCAAATTCGCATTCACATTGGTGATGAGTATAAGACAGCTTTTCGCACAAAGTATGGTCACTATGAATTTCTGGTATTACCATTCGGGTTAACCAATGCCCCGGCCTCTTTCATGACACTGATGAACGAAATATTCGGACCATACTTGGACAAGTTCGTGATCATGTATTTGGATGACATTTTAGTTTTCAGTCGAACGATGGCTGATCACAAGGAACATTTGAAGCTGGTCTTCCAAGTTTTGCGAACCAATGTGCTATACATCAATAAGAAGAAAAGTGATTTCTTCAAGAATCACGTGGAATACCTTGGTCACATTATTTCTGCAAGTGGCGTTGCAGTCGATCCCAAGAAAATACAGGTCATAGTGGATTAGCCTTTACCGCTCACCATCTCAGATGTGCGCTCTTTTTTGGGACTTGCAAACTTTTATCATACCAAGGTCCACAAATTCTCCGACATTGCAGCTCCTTTGACTGAGCTTACCAAGCAGGATAAACTTCAATGGACTGAAGAAGCAGAACAGTCGTTCAAAGCCCTTAAACATGCCTTGACGACAACTCCAGTTTTAGCTATTGCAGATCCTACTCAACCTTTTCAGGTCATGACCGATGCGTCAGATCGTGCTTCTGGAGGTGTTCTTATGCAGAATGAACGTGTCATTGCTTTTGACAGCCGCAAATTCTCAGCCATACAAATGAGATACCCAGTTTATGACAAGGAATTTTTAGCCATTGTTCATGCTTACCGCACTTGGAAACACTATCTTCTTGGCGCAGATTCCGTGGTGCAGACAGATCATCAGTCATTGACATACATTTTTACTCAACCTGTGATGAATCCTCGTCAAGGACGATGGGTTGAGTTCTTGCAAATTTTCATATGATTATTCAATACGTGTCAGGCCTTGCAAATGCAGTTGCAGACGCCTTAAGCAGTCTTCCTCGAGCCATCAACTTTGCCATTTCCGGTGTGCAAATGGAAATACCTCCTTGTTTCAAGCATGAGTATTTGACAGATCGAGATTTTAGGGATGCATTTCAAGCTCTTAAATCCTCTACTCCGACTCCTGCAAAGATGAATATGTTTGCAGCTTACACCATTGTCAATGACTTGCTGTATTACATTGATCGCATTTGTGTTCCACACAATACACCATTGCGGAAAATTTTGATCCAAGAACATCATGAAGTCCCTTTTGCTGCTCATCCAGGCATCAACAAGACATACATATTATTATCTGCAACATATTTTTGGCCACAAATGCAGCAAGGTGTTATCAAGTTTGTCAAAGCTTGTCATTCCTGTCAAACAATGAAGGCTTCTCGACAACTTCCTCAAGGGTTACTTCATCCTTTGCCCGTACCTCAAGAAAGATGGGAAAGTGTCAACATGGATTTTATCACTACATTGCCTCGTTCTCAAAAAGGCAATGCACAGATTCTCGTAGTGGTGGATCAGTTTTCAAAGATGGCACACTTTATTCCTTGCAAGAAAGCTGCCTCGGCACCAGACGTTGCGCAATTGTTTGTGCAACACATTTTCAGATTACATGGATTACCAAAGTCTATTGTTTCAGACAGAGATCCAAACTTCACAGGGCATTTTTGGACATCCCTTTTCAAATCCCTTGGTACAAATTTGTTATTCAGCTCAGCATACCATCCTCAAACTGATGGGCAGACAGAAAGAGTGAATCAAATTTTGGAAGAAATGCTTCGACATTACATACAAATTCGATTGGGATCATGGGAAGAGTATTTGCCACTTGTAGAGTTCGCATACAATAACTCTATCCATTCAGTAACTGGCATGACTCCATTCCAAGCAGCTTATGGGCATACTCCTCTTATACCGACAAACTTTGTTCTTCAACACAAAGTAGCTCTAGCAGATCAATTGGTTCAAGAAATGCAAGATGTACTTATTCAAGTACGTGACAAGTTGGTTCATGTCCAACAAAAGTACCAGAAACAAGCCAATAAGCATCGACGACATGCAGATTTCCAAGAGGGAGATTTGGTTTTATTATATGTAGCACCTCATCGCTACAAAACTGTGAAATCGGTCTTTCCAAAGTTGCGCCCTCGCTTCTATGGACCTTTCAAAATAATCAAGAAGTACTCAGTTGTCAGTTACAAGTTGGAACTTCCACTCTCATGGGGAAAACTTCATCCAACTTTCCACATTTCTTGGCTCAAACAATACATACAAGGAGATTCGCCAATTCCAGACTTATCTTCTTATGTGCCAGAAATTGAAGATGAACACATAATTCTTGTTCCAGAAAAGATTCTTGATGTAAGACAAAAAGAAACAAGACGAAAGATCACAACAGAATTTCTTGTCAAGTAGATGGATCTTGATGAATCAGACTCAACTTGGCGGACGGATGAAGATATGCAGCAATACCCAAACCTCCTTCAAGAATTCTTTGAAAAGCGGAAGACTTTCATCTGAACACGGGGTTTTAATGTAAATGGGAGGGAATGTCACGATTGTGACTTGTTACACTCTTCTTGATTCATTACAGATGCAGATGCGAAGTGTGACTAACCAAGGAGGACTCCTGTTCTCGAATGGTCACACCCCTTCGCCCAAAAGACATACCCCTTCGCCAAAAGCCACACTCCTTCGACGACTGGTCACACCCCTTCACCGTACGGATACGACTCTTCACCCAATGGTTGCAGCTCTTCGCCAAAAGGATGTGTCTTTTCGCCCAAAGTCATGTCTCTTCACAAAGAGACATGCCTCTTCACCGATGACTATTCAATTCCTATAAAAGGAACCCTTGTATCACACTTTCGATCAATCAAACACAGAGTCTTCTAAGTCTTGTTCTAAGTTCAGTTTCAGTTTCTTAAGTCTTAATCATGAGTTTAAGTACTTAATTAAGGATTAGCGACTAGAATCCTTACAGGTATCAAAGCTCGGATTCCTCTCTTTCTCTGCAAAGAGGACGATTCCGGGAAGGAACGAGAAGAACCATGACAAGCCACGGGAGAACCGCTGAAGACGAACTTCAGCAAGTGCGAGCCTAACTCGCAGAATTCCAACAACTCATTTCGTTGTCAGCTATCCAAAAGGCTTTGGACGGAATCAAGAAGCCGCAAGGAACGGATGCCGATGGGCGTCAGGAAAATCTTGCTAATGGAAGTAACCCGTAGGGGGGTGGTGCAGAAAGAGGTGCCGAAACGCACAAGGGATCTCCGGATCATGACAAACAGCCTTCCAAGAGCAAGGGCCAGGAGAAAGAACTTTCTCTCCTTAACGAAAGCAAGGATGTCTCTATCTCTTCTCCATCCTACTCTCCTGACTATACTACTACATCTACTTCTCATACGGTACCTAAATCTTCTCCCAAGAAGAAAACTCCTACTATTACCCTACATACTACTAAAGAGAAGCCCCAGTTCAAGAGGGATATGACACAAACTGCTGACGTGTCAAAGCCGTGAAGAATGGAGCAAACTTACAGATGTCGACAGAGGGGCCTAAACCCTAAGAAGAACAAGTAGCAAAAGAGCTAGAAGTCCTACCAACTTACGGGGACCTCGTCCGATGGGGGTCCAGTGACAAAGGGATTAAAACAAAGCAAGACTCACACACACACGCAAAACTGATGACATGGCAGCTGTACGGACGCTCCGCGTTTTGCGTTGATTGATGATGTGGCAACTGTACGGATTTTCGTAAATTACGCTGGCAGCTTTTTGGCATTGCTTTTGGACCAGAAGCTTTTGAGTTTGAAGGTTTTTCATCTAAACTGCTGTCACAAAGTGATGACGTGGCGGACAGCAAAAACCCTAATTTCTATCAGAAACCCTAAAATTCCTGCAAACCCTAATTTTTGCCAAAGACCCTAATTTCCGAAAATCGCGGAGGCTGAAAAAAGAAAACTTTTTTTTGGGATATTTTTTAGCGACGCAAATCTCAGCTTTTGGCCAGAAAAGCATAATTGTTTTTTTATTGCTCATTGAGAGAGAGAGAGAGAGAGAGAGAGAGAGAGAGAGAGAGAGAGAGAGAGAGAGAGAATTTGCTTTTGCTTTCAGAAACTCTCTGTCAGAGAGGGAAAAGAGCTTTTGCTTTCAGGGCTTTTGATTTTGAAGCTTTTGGGGCTCTGCTTTTGGGCATCCCTTGTAACCTTTAAATAAGTGGTGAGGGCCTCACTTCTCAGAGCATCTGGACGCAGAGTCTGAGAGTGAAACCCTAGCCACTCTCTTGTACTTTGATCTGATTAATATAAAAAGAAATACCGAAAGGGGCGCCAGTCTTTGGGGCCAATATCTCTAGGCACGGAACTCCGTCGGGCCAGTGCAAATCTATTGTGATATGTGAATTGTTTTGAAGTGGTTATTTGGTGCTGTCGCGGTTGATTCTTGACTTAAGTGTTCAAGTCTATTACAGTGGTATCAGAGCACGGCCGATTTCTCTTCTACGGGAAATCCGATCCCCAATTTTTTTTCCGCAGCACCTATGGCTTCACCCAAGGATCAATCGACTCCCTCTGTATCTTGAGATGCAGGCTGGGATCACAATGAAGATTCAGACAGAGAGAATGGCCCGCCTCAGCCTACTCAGGCGGAGCAAAGAGAGATGAAGCGTCGTAAATTGATCGGCGATGCAACAAAGATGATGCTCAGTTTTGCGAAGGATCCGAAATTGGAAAAATATATGAGCAAGACTTCTTTTCAGGAAGTGCATGCACAGTGGCAAAAAACCACTACACCACCCTCGAAATCTGCTTTCAAGAAACCTTCTGATCCCAAACAGTATTCAGAGAAGAAATTACAAGAGGTGGTTGATGCACGGATTGCTCAACTTTTTGACGCGCAAAAGAAAGCCAAAAAGCACGGCAAAAAGCAGAAGAAAGGCACTGACTTCCCGGGATATTTGGGTCGTCAGTCGACATTCGACAAGGCAAAGAAACAGAAGAAGCATGTCAAGTTTGAAGGCTTACCCAGTTCTTCTTCTTCTTCTTCTGACAGTTCTTCTAGCTCTTTAGATTCGAGCGAAGACAGAAAAGGTAAAAAGCGAAGCAAGAAACAAAGCTTCGGAAAGGGCAAGAAAAAGGCAAAGAAGGCTACATCTCGCCCAGAGACTTGACAGTTCTATTGAGGACTCGTCTACAGACAGCTCAGATTCCGATGACGGAAACTTTTATGAGAACAAGAAGAATTTTTACAAAGCTAACCAGTATGACTTTCTCGAAGATAAAAGCAAGAAAGTCCGAGAGTTTAAGGAAGGTGGCCACTCGATCAAGTTTGATACTTTTTCAGGATACTCGGATGCTTCGAAGGCTTTGTCTTTTATACAACAGTTTGACATCGCTTTCACGGGAGGACGCTATTCAGAGCACTCCAAGATTTGGAGAGCTGCCTCTTACTTTAACGGGAATGCTCGTACTTGGTGGTCCACACTTCTTTTAAACAAGATTGCGCCAGTTAAATGGCTGAAATTTAAGAAGCTTTTTATTTCTTCTTGGTTGACGCAAGAATATGAACGAGATACACGAGCTGCTTGGAACCATCTTCGGATGACCAAGAAAGATACAATCAATGCTTATTGTGAAAGATTCTGGAGCTCTTTTCTACCCGCCTCTTCGTTCAAGAAGATCTCGTTCAGAGAACAGATTGAGCGGTTTACCTTGGGTCTACCTACAGAGATCCGAGATCACTGCTTGGAACAGAAGTCTGCTTCTATTCAGGAGTTGATGAGTCATGCGAAGCGGGGCTTTGCCATTCACTCTGGCCAGTCTGACCTACCCCACAGATGAGGCCATGACACAACGAGCCGAACAGACTTCTGGGAATGAAAGTAGAAAGAAAAAGAGCAACCAAGAGAAAAAGGATGCACGACCCAAGCTTACTCCTGAGAAGAGAGCTCGCTTCATTAGAGAGGGGAAGTGCTTTGGATACGGGGAACATGGATATATCTCCGCGAAGTGCCCTAAAAAGGCACAGAAAGAACAGAATGATAAGAACGACGACAAGCCTGAGAGTTCGAGCGCAGCTGAGGAACGTGGCAGAAAAGGCAGATAGAAAAGCAGAACTGGTACCACATGGCGTGGGACTTGCACCGAATCAAATGAATGAAAGTACAAACTTTGTCGCTTTTTGGGGCAAAGTGAAGGATCAAGAAGCTCTTTTGAAGGAGCCAAGGCCAACTTCTTTTCACTTGGAATTGGCGGCTCGATTTGGAATTACGCTCGACAGACTAACGCCACAGGCGGAGGTAGTTCGACTGGCACCCGGATGGGATGTTGCCATTACACCGAGCATTGGCAAACTTCGTTTGCAATGACAGGGGTGTTCAGGGCACGCGAATGACGTTCTACTCGGAATCCCTTGGTACCACCAGAACTACGCCGTGGTTGACTACCGGGCCGAGAAAGCGACTTTGACAAAGGAAGGGCTCAGAGATTGTACTTGATGAACTTCAGTTTCTTTACTCATTCTTTTGGGAGAGAACTGAACGATGGATAAAGATTGAATATGTTTTGACCTGAACAAAAGAACGCCAAGATTTTTCTCTACACTCATGCCGATTTCTTTTTAGAGGGCCTGAAGATCAGACCATTGACCTGATACCTGGAAGCACGTCACCGAACCAGCCACCTTACCGTGTGAGCCGAGTACAGATTGAAAAGATTATGAACCAAGTGAAAGACCTTTTGGAAAAGGGTCTTGTCCAGCCTGGTACTTCACCGTACTGCTCTCCACTGTTGTTGGATTTGAAGAAAGGCGGATCTTGGAGAATGTGCATTGATTATAGAGCTCTCAACAAAATCACCAGCAAGAACAGATTTCCGATTCCTAGGATCGATGATATACTCGACAGGTTACAGGGATTCTCGTGCTTTAGCAGGATTGACTTGAAGAGTGGATATCATCAGATCCGAATCGCGCCGGAAGACGTCTACAAGACAGCTTTTCCGACGACTTTTGGGTTATTCTAGTTTTTTGGTGATGCCTTTTGGTTTAACCAATGCTCCTGCGACATTTAACCCGATGATGGACAGGATTTTTCAAGAGCACAGGCTATTTGTTGGCACTTTCTTTGATGATATCATTGTTTTCTCCAAGAATGAGGCAGAACACAGAGATCATCTGCTTCAAAGATACACTTTTTGGGACACTTTGTCTCAGCAGCAAGAGTGCAAGTGGATTCAGCCAAGATAGAGACTATACGTGATTGGCCCGATTGGAAGAATGTCCATGAATTTGGAAGCTTCTTGGGACAGTGTTCGTACTACAGGCGGTTCATACGAAAGTTTGCAGAGATTGCTTCCCCTTTGCATATCTTAACACAGAAAGGAGTCCCTTTCTCGTGGGGATCCACAGAAGTGACTGCCTTTCAGACATTGAAAGAGAAATTGACTACTGGACCAGTTTTGACTTTGTTGGACTTGCAGAAGTCATTTGAAGTATATTGTGATCCTTGTGGTCGTAGTCTGGGTGCGGTCTTGATGCAAGAAGGCCATGTCATAGCTTATGAGAGCCGATTGTTCTCTAGGCCGGAGATGACAGCACAGATTTATGAGAAAGAGCTTTTGGTGGTTATCCATGCTCTTACTCAGTGGCGGCATTACCTACTCGGAGCGGATTTTACAGTCTTTACAGACCATCAAAGTTTGCGCTACTTCTTGCCACAGAAGCAGCTTTCGGAAAAGCACATGCGGTGGGCGAACATCTTGTCATAGTTTCACTTCCAGATTGTTCATGTGCAGGGACAGAAGAATGTGGTGACAGATGTGTCTCGGAAGCCGTTGGTTCTCGTTATTTCCGCGATACATCATAGGAGCTTCGAGGATATGGTCGATAAGTATGCCATAGATACAGATTTTGCAGATATTTTCACACGGATATGGGATGGGGAGACAGTAGCTGGATACTCCCTTCGGGAAGGCTACTTGATGAAAAAAAGACTATGTTGTGCGTTACACAACCATTGAGGGCAAAGGTTATGACTGAATGCCACTGTCCACCTTTTACGGGTCACCACGGCATTGCTACCACCATGAAGGGGGTAGAGAGATACTTCTTTGGGCCAAGACTCAAAAAGGATGTGGAAGAGTTTGTGCGCAGTTGCTTAGTATGCCAGAAGGTCAATTTTGACAGGCATAAGGCACAGGGATTGTTAAAGCCTTTACCCATACCCACCCGCCCCTGGAAAAGTATTGAAATGGATTTCATTTTTTATCTCCCGAGAACACGGAATGATCACAATGATTTTCCGGTTACATGGCACATCTGAGACGATTGTCTCCGACAGAGACCCCAGATTTATGAGTTTGTTTTGGAAGGCAATTTGGGAGAACATTGGCACGCAGTTGCAGTTCTCGTCATCGTTTCACTTGCAAACTGACAGGCAATTTGAGATTGCCAATTCAGTGATTTTAGATTTATTGAAGTCTTGTATCTCGGATTAGAAGACTCAATGGGAAAAGAACTTATCTTTGGTAGAATTTTCCTATAATAACACGATACACTCTTCGACGGGGAAGACGCCATGTGAGATTGTTGAAAGTGCTGCGAAGGTTCCATCCTTCCTGAGCACGAAAGATTAGATATTTGAAGCGGATGAATATTCGCGAGATTTGGATACGGCTTTTGCCAAGGTTCGCGAGACTTTGCAAGAGTCTCAAGAACGACAGAAAAAGGCAGCGGATCGCCATCATCGCGACTTGAAATTGAAGGAGGATGATTGGGTGCTCTTACGTTTTGAGAAGGCACGCCTACGAAAGAAAAAGGGAAAGGAGAGGAGCTTAGTATGCGATACTACGGACCTTTCCAGATCACTGACAAGATAAATGATGTCTCCTTCCGATTGAAACTGCCAGATACTTGGAGGATTCACAATGCATTGCATGTGAGTCTTTTGAAACCTATTAAGGGTGATGTGCTTGATGATGGGGAGCCTGATGAGCAACCCGAAGTGGAAGAAAACGAGGAGATCCTTGTTCCTGAACAGATTTTGGCACATAACGATACGAAGAAAGGTAAAGTCCGAAGGCGGTTCTTGGTTAAGTTCAAGAACTTTCCTGCATTTGATGCGAAGTGGATGGAGGAGGAGGACCTAGCAGATACTCCTCGAATTGTGAAACTTTACCTCGATGTTTTGGTTTAGCATAGTCTACTGCAAACGGAACCCAGAATTCAGCTTGGCCGAAGATCTGGTGCAGTGGGATGCACAAGAGGGGAGTCACTCCGCTCCCTTGTCAACAGATGCCTCGATTTTGATACTAAAGTCACTAATGTCTCTTTGAGCTTCAAGGATACTGATAGCTGACAGTATTCTGCTGGATGACTTTATGAAATGGAATTCCTAATAATGATACTGATTTGTTCTTGACTTCTTTTGAGTGCAGGAACTGATAGACGAAATGACTGCAGCATTTTGGTCTACTTGATCTCGAATAGACATGGTTGCAATAGGGGTTAGTCAATCGGACATCGATGAGGTCCCGATTGGACCTAGATGTGATTGCTAACTACATTGCCGATAAATTATTCTCTAAATCCAAATGAATGTTGAATGTCATGTGATGTCCTGTGATGTCCGGTGATGTCCTGTGATGTCGTGTGAGGTGACTCGATTTTGTACATGTGCTAGATGTGTGTTCCTAGTACGTAGGTACTAACAGTCAGTGTCTGCTAAGACGGTTTATGGCTTTTGTCAGTTTTGCAAGCGTAATGACGGTCGATTACAATGCTTTCAAGAGGGGGGTATGTCACAAAGTGATGACGTGGCGGACAGCAGAAACCCTAATTTTTGCCAGAAACCCTAAAATTCCTGCAAACCCTAATTTTTGCCAAAAACCCTAATTTTCGAAAATTGTGGAGGCTGAAAAAAAAATTATTTTTTTTGGGATATTTTTGAGCAACGCAAATCTCAGCTTTTGGCCAGAAAAGCATAATTGTTTTTTTATTGCTCTCATTGAGAGAGAGAGAGAGAGAGAGAGAGAGAGAGAGAGAGAGAGAGAGAGAGAGAGAGAGAGAATTTGCTTTTGCTTTCAGAAACTCTCTGTCAGAGAGGGAAAAGAGCTTTTGCTTTCAAGGCTTTTGATTTTGAAGCTTTTGGGGCTCTGCTTTTGGGCATCCCTTGTAACCTTTAAATAAGTGGTGAGGGCTTCACTTCTCAGAGCATCTGGACGCAGAGTATGAGAGTGAAACCCTAGCCGCTCTCTTGTACTTTGATCTGATTAATATAAAAAGAAATACCGAAAGGGGCGCCAGTCTTTGGGGCCAATATCTCTAGGCACGGAACTCCGCCGGGCCAGTGCAAATCTATTGTGATCTGTGAATTGTTTTGAAGTGGTTATTTGGTACTATCGCGGTTGATTCTTGACTTGGAGTGTCCAAGTCTGTTACAACTGCTTTTCATAGGCCAAGGGCCTTTAAATATGTGCTAAGGGCTCATTCTCTGGCATGCTTCCTGGAGAAGGTGTAGAGTCTGGAGTACCAGCTTATACTGTGTTGATGCAATATAAAGAAATACAGAAAGGGGAGCCAAGGTTTGGGGGAAATACTCTCTGGGGTGGAATTCTGCCACTCCGTGTCAAGTGTCGTCTCTCTCTCAATTCATTTGTTATTGAAATGCTAAAAGTCTATTCAATCTGTTCTTTTCTATTGGCACGTGGTGCCTATCTTGTGACAGGATAACCGCAGACGTCACCGCAAGATGCAGATTTTCAAATCCGGTGACAAGGATGTGAAGTTTGATAACTACACAGGACGGAGGATATCTCCAAGGCACTATCTTTCATCAAGCAGTTTGAAGTTGCTTTTGCCAACGGAAACTTCACTGAAAAATCCGAGTTGCGTCATGTTGGGATGCATCTCAAGGAGACTGAGAGCAACTGGTAGCTAGCCAAAATTCTGGAAGGTACTCAAGCTAGAACCTACGCTCAATTCAAAGCTGAATTCTATGAACAATTTCTTCCACCTGATTTCGAGAAGGACATTCGGAAGGAATGAGACTGGCTCGCCCAGAAGGAACAAGAGAAAGTCACGGCTTATATTGACAAGTTTCGGTCGGTTCTTTTGAAAGTTACGCCTTTTATGAAGATTTCCGAAGGAAAAGATGCGAAAGTTTGAAGCAGGTCTTCAACCACCGCTTCGGAAGAGCTTGAAGGTGTACCCATACGACACCCTTCAACGGATGATGGAGTCGGCATCATTGCCGAGGATTTACATTCCACTAGTACCCCCAGACGGATCGAACATAGCACATACCGTGCAAGACAAAGAGCGGTTTATGATGACCATGGCAACCAAGGCAAAAAGCGTTCCCCAGAGGACCAACTAGAGGGTATCGGAAAACGCTTAAGTATCTCACGCCGAACCAAGTACAGACCTTCAAAGAACAAGGAAGGTGCTTCTACTGTGGTGAAAAAGGACATATGAAGCCCGACTGCCCTGTTCGATAGGAACGACATGAGCTTGAATTCCATTCCTAATGTGCACGGGAATACAGAAAATGAGAAAGGGAAGCGTCAGCTCCTTAAAGGCTAGGGATCTGTGAACAACCAAAGGGTGTTGATCCTCTACGACCCTGGATTGACGGACAACTTCATCTCACTGGAAACTGCAGAACGCTTGGGCCTTACACCGGCTCAGCTTGGAACTCCGGTCACTTTCAGATCGACATTCAAGGGGTTGATCACCAATGCAACAAGGACAACTCGATCTTCGGATTGGTGAATACAAGGACCGCGAATGCTTTTTGATGGCACCTATCGAGGGATGTGATATCATCTTGGGTATGCCATGGCATTACCATATGCAACCGGTCCCAAATTATGTAGAAAAGACCCTCGCTTTTGAGCATGAGGGCAAGAGCATTAAATTTTTGTTGATGCAGGGGATTGGCTATTCCCTATTGTAAGCCATATCTCAATTAAGAAGGAAATAAAGAAGTGCGTTTCTGCTTACTTGATTTTCACACGTGAAAGAGGATAAAACTAATGAGGGTTCACTCTCTGGTTTTGGAAACGTTTTCAATTTCTTGAAAAGTATAAAGATTGTTTCACGGATACTCTACCAGACAAGCTACCTCCGGAACGTCCAAAAGATCATCGCATTGATCTCGTACCCGGTAGCTCTCCCCCAAACCTACCCCCTTATTGGATTAGTCTTGCTCAGCAAGAGGAAATTTTGAAGCAAGTCAACGAGCTTCTGGAAAAAGGTCTAGTACGACCAAGTACTTCGCCTTACTGCTCTCCGGTTCTACTGGTGCAAAAGAAAGACGGCACATTTCGAATGTGCATAGATTATCGGTCTCTAAACAAGATCACTATCAAGAATCGCTTTCCGATACCCCGGATTGATAATATTCTTGATAAGTTGCAGTGAGCAAGCATCTTTAGTCGCATTGACTTAAAAGGCTGGTATCATCAGATACGCATAGCCCCTGAGGATGTTCATAAGACTGCCTTTCGCACAACTTTTGGACTTTATGAATTTTTGGTAATGCCATTTGGCTTGACCAATGCTCCTGCCACATCTAATCGAATGATGGATCGAATTTTCAGCCCACAACGAGCTTTCATAAGAGTGTTCTTTGATGACATACTCGTCTTTTCAAAGACTGAGGAGGAACATCGGAAGCACTTGGACATAGTGTTTCAGGAATTGCGAAAGCATGAGTTGCATATGAATGCAAAGAAGAGTGAGTTCTTCCTCACTGAGATACACTATCTCGGCCATATAGTCTCACACAACCAAGTGAAAATCGATCCCGCAAAGATCCAAGTCGTGCAAGATTGGTCAATTCCCACTATGGTACATGATGTACGAAGTTTTTTTGGATTGTGTTTGCACAAGGAATCATAGGAGGATACATAACGGCAGAAGAACTAGTCGTTTATTCTAAGGAAGGTCGTTGTTATCAATGTCACGTCAAGGGTCATATAAAGAGCACATGTCCTAAGAACCCATCCAACGAACCTAAAGAACCCACAGAACCCACATCCTCTGTTAATGCCATAAATGAGAACACTCGTGTGTCCCTGTTAGGTGCAGCCGAATGATTGTTTGCGCTTTGCTCAAGATGAGTGCTCCGAACTGTGCTCAAGATTCCTTTTGGTTCTTATGGAAGGTAGAGCCTTCCGTTCTTAATGAGAGAATGCTATGATCACAAACAAAGTGAATGGACATTGTGCGTGCAAGTGAATGAGACTGAGAGATAGAGAGAGAAGAGAGATACGACACTAGAGACATTGTAAAACCCTCCTCCGAAGGCCCCACTCTCGTTGGCGAGAGTGGTCTACTATTGATTGCGCAATCTGGTACAAATGAATGCAAGTGACTGATGCAAGTCTAGGCTATGTCGATGATGACGACGGTGATGACGAAGTCGACCTAAGGGCTGAAATCTGCAATCTTTCTACTACTGTCCAAAAACGCTATGGGCTGCTGCTAATCTTCTATCTGCTGAATTCTGACTCTATGTCGGTGACGATGTCAATGACGACTGCGTTTTCAAGGCTGAAACTGTAAACCTTGCGGAAACTGACCGTGCGGCGAGGAACTGCTGCGGGAAGGTGAGATCTGCAAGGTTCGGGACTTGATCTGCGAAGTCTAATTGCTGAAAACTGAAAACGCTGGTCCTAGGGCTGATTCTGTCGCGATAGATCTGCAAAACGCTGAGGTTGCTGGCAGATGCAAAAACGCTAGGGCTGAAAATGGTGTTTTTGTCGCCGAGGTTCTGCAAATGCAAAAACGCTAGGCTGATCTGTTGTGGTCTTGTCGCCAGGGATCTGCAAGGGCAAAACGCTGGCTGATCTGCTGTGTCTTGTCCAAAAACGCTAGCCAAGCTGCTGTGGAGCAAAAACGCTAGAAGCCTTTGGGGTCGTGCTGAGAAGGTGTCTGTTGAGCGGTGCTCCTGCTTCCTCTTTTGCCATTGAGTGCTAACTTGGGTTTGCTTATATACAAACTTAGCAAAATTGACCTACCTACTTTTGTTTGAAAGTCACTTAAAAATAATAAGTGAAAAATACCAAAAAATAGGGAAAATAGGCTAAATGCACTAGAAAATTTCCCTAACTGATTCTAATGGGAACTCTGATGATCATGTTGTGTGCAACCACAGGATATGCATCTACGCTAAGTGACTGGGGATACACGGTCTACGAATAGACTCACAAAAGTACTTCTAATCTAGACTTGACTGGACTGACTGAACCCTGATCATGCTGTAGCTTGTCCACGGACACATAGGGTTGGATGTGTCACGTGACATCCCCTCCTTTTCAAAGTGAGATACTGGTACTGAACCCATCCAACGAACCTAAAGAACCCACATCCTCTGTTAATGCCATAAATGAGAACACTCGTGTGTCCCTATTAGGTGCAACGGAATGATTGTTTGCGCTTTGATGAGTGCTCCGAACTGTGCTCAAGGTTCCTTTTGGTTCTTATGGAAGGTAGAGCCTTCCGTTCTTAATGAGAGAATGCTATGATCACAAACAAAGTGAATGGACACTGTGCGTGTAAGTGAATGAGACTGAGAGATAGAGAGAGAAGAGAGATACGACACCAGAGACATTGTAAAACCCTCCTCCGAAGGCACCACTCTCGTCGGCGAGAGTGGTCTACTATTGATTGCACAATCTGGTACAAATGAATGCAAGTGACTGATGCAAGTCTAGGCTATGTCGATGATGACGAAGTCGACCTAAGGGCTGAAATCTGCAATCTTTCTATTGCTGTCCAAAAACGCTATGGGTTGAAATTTGCTAATCTTTTATCTGCTGAATTCTGACTCTATGTCGGTGACGATGTCGATGACGACTGCGTTTTCCGGGCTGAAACTGTAAACCTTGCGGAAACTGACCGTGCGGCGAGGAACTGTTGCGGGAAGGTGAGATTTGCGAGGTTCGGGACTTAATCTGCAAAGTCTAACTGCTGAAAACTGAAAACGCTGGTCCTAGGGCTGATTCTGTCGCGATAGATCTGCAAAACGCTGAGGTTGCTAGCAGATGCAAAAACGCTCGGGCTGAAAATGGTGTTTCTGTCGCCAAGGTTCTGCAAATGCAAAAACGCTAGGCTGATCTGCTGTGGTCTTGTCGCCAGGGATCTGCAAGGGCAAAACGCTGGCTGATCTGCTGTGTCTTGTCCAAAAACGCTAGCCAAGTTGCTGTGGAGCAAAAACGCTAGAAGCCTTTGGGGTCCTGCTGAGAAGGTGCCTGTTGAGCGGTGCTCCTGCTGCCTCTTCTACCATTGAGTGCTAACTTGGGTTTGCTTATATACAAACTTAGCAAAATTGCCCTACCTACTTTTGTTAAAAAGTCGCTTAAAAATAATAAGTGAAAAATACCAAAAATAGGGAAAATAGGCTAAATGCACTGGAAAATTCCCCTAACTGATTCTAATGGATTCTGATGGGAATTCTGATGATCATGCTATGTGCAACTAGAGGATATGCATCTACACTAAGTGACTGGTATGCACGGTCTACGAATAGACTCACAAAAGTGCCAGATCACTTCTAATCTAGACTTGACTGGACTGAATGAACCCTGATCATGATGTAGCTTGTCCACGGACACATAGGGTTGGATGTGTCACGTGACAGTCCCAAGTTTCTCATGATCCTCTCGTTGATGAGTCTCTCATGAAGTGTTATGGTCATGTGAATAGTCAACACATGGTGGTCTTGTTTGATTCTGGTAGTATGCATGATGTGATTGGTGACTCTCTTATCGAAAGAGCCCCCTTGGAGGTTAGCAAGACATCTCCTCTGGAGGTGTCGGGCTTCGCTCCCGGTATGGACTCTCTCATTACACGAGAGTGCCTTGATGTGTTATTCACTATTCAACAAGCATCCTTCTACCAAAAATTTGTAGTGTCTCCTCTTTCAGGATGTGATATGATTTTGGACATTAGATGGTTTCGTGAGCATAACCCTCTCATTGATTGGGCGGAGAATACTCTCACTCTAAATGCCAAAAGTGACTCTCCCATCATCATTCGTCGTGAGGAGGTTGTTCATTCTTCACCACTCATTTCTAATGTGCAGCCGCTTTCAATGCCAAAAGTGACTCTCCCATTGTCATTCGTGGGGAGAAAGTTGTTCATTCTGCATCTCTCATTTCTAATGTGCATCTCTCATTTCTAATGTGCAGGCGAAGATTGAAAAGAAACAGGAGAAGGAGACTCTCTTGATCTCTTCTTTTCCACAGCATGACACACATGATTTGCATGATAAAGATGTGATTATTCACAATGATGATGATTTGCATGATAGAGACGTGATTGTTCATCAGGATGATGGTTTAGTTGATGCTTTTTCTAATGAAGCTAACCTCGTTACAGATACAATCAGTCATGAAAAACCGATCTTGGCTCTCGAGCCGAGGTCCAAGGAAATCACTCAGGAAGTATATGTGTTCGCATGATTAGTCAGCACGCATTGTTCAAGTGTTTCATTCGTGACGGTTTCTTGTATTTTCGTCACCGTCTTTATGTGTTCCCTTTTCATAGGCATGCCATATTGTACGATGAACTCGATTTACTTATGAATGAGCACGGATGTATGCGGATTTCTATCGAAAAGAACAAAAGTTTGCATGACAGTGTCTCAGTGCCACGTGCACATCTAACCCTATGTGTATGTGGACAAGCTACTTCATGACAAGGGTTCAGTCAGCCTAGCTTAGGAAGTGTTCTCGCACTTTTCTGAGTCTATTCGCAGACCGTGCATGTCCAGACACTTAGAGACTAGAGTAGATGCATATCCTCTGGTTGCATACAGCATGATCATCAGCATTACCATCAGATTCCATTAGGAGCATTTTACAGTGCAGAAAACCTATTTTCCCTATTTTAGCCATTTTTCACTTATTATTTTTAAATGAGTTTTGTTGGGAACTGGGTAGGGCAAATTGAGTAAGTCACTATATAAGCAAACTAGCGCTAGCACTTTCTGGCAGAAGCGGCACCTTCTCAACAAGATCCTCCCGACAGCAAGCTTGGCGTTTTTCATCAGCAAAAGCCCAATGTTTTCAGCATCACCAAGCCCGGTGTTTTTGCATTGCAGATCAGCCCAGCGACAACAGGACCAGCAGAAGCCTAGCGTTTTTGCAGCAGACCTCCAATTCAGCCCTAGCGTTTTTGGAGCAGCATAGCAGACCAGTGTTTTGCAGTTCCATCGTGACAGAACCCAGAAGAGCACCGGCGTTTTCAATTTTCAGTACCTAGACCACAGAAGAAGTCCCGAACCTCGCAGATCTCACCTTCCCGCAGCAGATTCTCGCCGCACGGTCGGATCAACGAGCATTTACAATTTCAGCCCGGAAAACGCAAATTTCAGCATCTGCATTTTCAGCGCATCGTCATCGCCGTCGTCACCGACATAGAGTCAGAATTCAGCAGATAAAGATTTGCAGATTTCAGCCCTTAGCGTTTTCAGATTTCAGCCCATCTCGTCGTCATCCTCATCGTCGTCGACATCGTCAGCAAGTCCAAAGCACTGTAGAGATTTGTGCAATCAATAGTAGACCACTCTCGCCATAGGGAGTGGGGCCTTCGGAGGAGGGTTTGACAACATTCTCGTGTCGTATTCTTCTCTCTCTATCTCTCAATCTCAACACCTTCATTCCCAGTGTTTATCCACTTTGTTTGTGATCATTTGCACTTTCTCACTAAAGGAACGGAAGGCTCTCCCTTCCGTAAGTAAACAGAACCTTGAGCACAGTTCGGAGCACTCATCTTGAGCAAAGTTCAACATTCACTTCCGTTGCACCTAACATTGGTATCAGAGCTTTGGCAGTGTTCTGTATCACTCAAAGAAAGAACCACAAGAATTATTTTTTGCTTGTTGCGGTCGCACGTAACCCAAGTCTTCTTGGGCGTGTCGATTCCTAATCGTGTTTTTGAAGAGTGACAGGAAACCCAAGAAAGAAGGGCTTGTTCAAACTCCCTTTCTCTTTTCACTCATCATAGTTGACACGTACGGTCACGTACGACGGGTACACGTACGAAGACGTGCGGTACTAATCGAACTAAAAAAAATTAGACGTACGGTGACGTAACGTACGATGCAAAAAAAAAATCATGCGTCTTACACATGATAGATCATATGAGTCATGACATCGACCTTAGTACTTAGTACCAGGGCTAGAAACAAACATTTTTCCTAACCGATCAAAATAAGGGAAAACTTGAGTTTTCAGGTCAAAATTTGAAGCTTTTGCCGGTAATTACACTAAAACTTGTGTAAATTTGCCGGTTTTCTTAGGCAAGCTCAAAATCTAACCGGGATTTTATAATTTCAACCGGTTAAAATACACTAGACCCCGGCTTTTTTCTAACACTGCTTAGTACTAAATACTTGTAACTTAAGTCTTACAAGTTAGAACATGAAAGATCTGTCCATGGACATTGGAAACGGCAATGTCCGAAGAAAGAAGAATCATGATCTCCAAAGTGGTGGCGGCCATAGTAGATCCGCTACCCAAGCCTCGTCGCACATAGGTCATGGTGGTTTGAGCCAATGCAGCCATTGGGCTCTTGTTCAAATGCACTCGAGATGCAAAACATTCCCACACCAAAAATCGCCCCACCCAAAAACAAAACAAAACAAAAAAAAAACCCGGACGACTCATGTACGGAACGTACGAGTCGTACGGTACGGTACGGAACGTACGGGACGTCCCGTACGTCAAACGTGGACAACCTTGTCACTCATTGAGAGCGGACCGTGCACTTAGCGGCCGGCCAATCGACGTGAGGTGGGAAAAAGCAACCTTGGTGTGAGCGCAAGGCTGCCAAGGGGTGCGCTCGCGGGAAAGAGAAGAGCTTGGGTAAGAGAAGATCCTTCTCTAACATAGATTGCAAGCTAAAGAAGAACCTCAAGAACCGCAAGAACCTCAAGACTCCAAAACTCAAGAACCTCAAGGACTCAAGAACCTCAAGAACCCAAGAACCACAAGAACCCAAGTTCCTAGTGAACTTAAGAACCCAAGACTTCAGTGTATGGTCATCACCCGAAGCGGAATGGATACTTCGCATGGAGGTGATGAGCATGGCAGTGGCGAAGAAGAATTTTCCCCACCAAGAGGTTTTTCCGACCCTCCCCCTTCCCAATCTACACCAAGGATTGCACCAACTCCTATGGAGGCTTTCGACAAGATGATGATGGACAGGAAGTTAGAACGCGAAGCAAGAAAAGTAGAAAGAAAGGTAGAATTTGATCGTGAACGCGAAGCGAGAAAAGCAGAAATGGATCGAGAGCACCAAGAAAGAAAAACAGAGTTGGCTCGCCAGCGCGAAGAAAGCCGGTTAGCCTTTGAGGGTGAGTGTGAGCAAGCGCGCTTGGCGGCCGAACAAAGAGCCCAACACATGCAAGAGTTGTTCCTACTATTTTCTAATGTGCAGGAGCAGATTGAAAAGAATCGGGAGAAGGAGACTCTCTCAGTCTTGTCTTCTCCAAAGCACGACACGCATGATTTGCATGATAATGATAAGCATGATGAATTGCATGATCAAGATGTGATTATTCACGAGCATGATGATTTGCATGATCAAGATGTGATTATTCACGAGCATGATGATTTGCATGATAAGGATGTGATTGTTCATAAGGATGATGGTTTAGTTGATACTTTATCTAGTGAAGCTAACTTCATTGCAGATTCGATCAATCACGACGAACCGATCTTGGCTCTCGAGTCGAGGTCCAAAGAAGTGTTTGAATGATTTGTCAGTATGCATGTTCGAGTGTTTCATTCGTGATGCTTTCCTGTATTTTAGTCACCGTCCTTATGTGATCCTCCACAGGCATGCCATATTGCACGATGAACACGATTCACTCATGAATGAGCACGGATGTATGCGGATTACTCATGAAAAGATGAAATGTTTGCACCCAAGAAATTCACATTCCATGTCTCTTCCTTGGCATGACACAATATCCGAAAGAGCACAAGAAGGATTGAGCATCAAGCATCGGCATTTCCATTATGATTTGCCACAATTGATAGATTTAAATCAAAAAGACAAGTTTCAATTCCATTGTTTGCGTGTGTTTGATGAACGGTTTGACACTCCGTCTATATGTTCATCTACATTGCATGCACAGTCTTTTAGGAAGACTAGAATTTTTCCAGTCACTTTACATGGAATGGGTATGTTCATGTTTTTGTGTTGGAAGTGGTTTCAGGAATTTTCATCCTCATAGATTCTTGAAGAAAGTAGACGCATGACTATAGACGAAGTTGAAGCATTAAAGGAGCGTGTCGCTTTCGGCGCGGCCCAAAGAAGCAAGCATTGCACACCTTTATGAAATTCAAGTATCGCACGAACCACACATCAGAGTGGGCTGGCGAAGAGTCCTTCCCAGGATTCCAGACACTGTTGGCGATCTCCCTCGACGCCATTTCGGTACCAGTACCTCACTTTCAAAAGGAGGCGATGTCACGTGCACATCTAACCCTATGTGTACGTGGACAAGCTACTTCATGACAGGGGTTCAGCGAACCTAGCTTACGAAGTGTTCTCGCACTTTTCTGAGTCTGTTCGCAAACCGTGCATGTCCAAACACTTAGAGTAGATGAATATCCTCTGGTTGCACACAGCATGATCATCAACATTACCATCAGATTCCATCAGGAGCATTTTACAGTGCAGAAAACCTATTTTCCTTATTTTAGCCATTTTTCACTTATTATTTTTTAACTTTGTTGGGAACTGGGTAGGGAAAATTAAGTAAGTTACTATATAAGCAAACTAGCTCTAGCACTTTCCGGCAGAAGAGGCAGCAGGAACACCTTCTTCAACAGGCACCTTCTCAGCAAGACCCTCCCGGCAGCAAGCCGGGCGTTTTTCATCAGCAAAAGACCAGCGTTTTCAGCCATCACCAAGTCCTGGCGTTTTTGCATTGCAGATCAGCCCGGCGACAACAGGACCAACAGAAGCCTAGCGTTTTTGCAGCAGACCCCCAATTCAACCTTGGCGTTTTTGGAGCAGCATAGCAGACTAGCGTTTTGCAGTTTCATCACGACAGAACCCATCAAAGCACCGACGTTTTCAGTTTTCAGCACCTAGACACCGGATGTCACGTGACACATCCAACCCTATGTGTCCATGGACAAGCTATAGCATGACCAGGGTTCAATTCAATCAAGTCGGTCTAGAATAAGAAGTGATCTGGCACTTTTGTGAGTCTGTTCGCAGACCATGCATGCCCAGACACGTTGAGTAGATGCATATCCTCTGGTTGCACACAGCATGATTATCAGTATTCCCATCAGAATCCATCAAATTCCATCGGGAGAATTTTCCAATGCATTAAACCTTTTTTTCCTATTTTTGATATTTTTCACTTATTTATTAAGTGACTTTTGTTGGGAACTAGGTAAGGCAATTTTGCTAAGATAATATATAAGCAAACCAGAGTTAGCACTTTCTGGCAGAAGAGGCAGCAGGAGCATTGCTCAACAAGCCAATTCTCAACAAGAACAAGAACCCCCTAAGACCAGCGTTTTTGATCAACCAGATCAGCCTTTTTACAGCTTGCAGATTCAGCCATTCAGCCTGGCGTTTTTCAGCCATACCAGCGTTTTGCATCATGGAATTCAGCCTGCACTTGGCGCTTCCATGAGCATTTCTGCCAACGTTTTTCAGCAGGGATTCCAGCCTTTTCCAGCAAGAGATTTCAGCCAGCAAAGGGACAACATAGCAACGTTTCTGCAGCAGTTAAAGAACAGCCAACTTAGCGTTTTCAGCAGCCTATGATCAGCGTTTTCAGATCCAGCAAACCAGCGCTTCAAAGAGCAGAAATTCAACGCTTAAGAGACCAACAACACAACGTTTTTGAAGCAGCAGGAATTCAGCAAAGTCAGCGTTTTTGCAACAGCATCAATTCAGCAATTCGAAGCACTCAGTTTTCAGCATTAGCCTCGTCCTCGTCGTCCACACCGTCGACATCGACATCGCAGCACTTAGACTTGCATCAGCACTTGTACCAGATTGTGCAATCATAAGTAGACCGCTCTCGCCATAGAGAGTGGGACCCTTGAGGGTTTGACAACATTTCAGGTGTCGTATTCTCTTCTCTCTCTATCTCTCAGTCTCATGCACTTCCATTCACAGTGTTCATCCACTTTGTTTGTGATCACTTGCACTCTCATTAAGAACGAAAGGCTCTCCCTTCCATAAGTAAAAGGAACCTTGAGCACACTTCGGAGCACTCATCTTGAGCAAAGTTCATCATTCATTCCGTTGCACCTTACATTGGTATCAGAGCTTTGGCAGTGTTCTGTATCACTCAAGGAAAGAATCAAAGAATTTTTTTTGCTTCTTGCGGTCGCACGTAACCCAAGTCCTCTTGGGCGTGTCGATTCCTAATCATGTTCTTGAAGAGTGATAGGAAACCCAAGAAAGAAGGGCTTGTCCAGCCTCCCCTTGTGCCTCTTTTCACTCATTGAGAGCGCACAGTGCACTTAGCGGCCGGCCAATCGACGTGAGGTGGGAAAAAGCAACCTTGGTGTGAGCACAAGGCTGCCAAGGGGTGCGCCCACGGAAAAGAAGAGTACTCGGGTGAAGAGAAGATCCTTCTCTAACGCAGATTGCAAGCGAAAGAAGAACCGCAAGAACCTCAAGAACCGCAAGAACTCAAGAACCTCAAGACCCTCAAGAACCCAAGAACCAAGACCCCCAAGAACTCAAGTTCCTCGTGAACTTAAGAACCCAAGACCACAAGAACCCACGACTTCAGTGGATGGTCATCACTGGAAGCGGAATGGATACTTCGCTTGGAGGTGGTGAGCATGGGAGTAGTGAAGAAGAATTGTCACCACCTGGAGGTTTTTCTGACCCTCACCCTTCCCCATCTACGCCAAGGATTGCACCAGATCCTATGGAGGCTTGGTGCAAGACGATGATGGACATGATGACAACGTGGCACGAAGCAAGAATGGCAACCATGGAGCATGAGCGCGAGCAATTACGCTTGGAGGCCAAAGAATTTGATCGCAAGTACGCAAAAAGAAAAACAAAATTGGATCGCAAGAACGTTGTTCATTCTTCCTCTCTCATTTCTAATGTGCAGGCGAAGATTGAAGAGATTCGGAAAAAGGAGACTCTCTTAGTCTCTTCTTCTTTAAAGCATGACACACAGGATTTGCATGATGATTTGAATGACAATGACAAGCATGATGATTTGCATGAAGATGTGATTTCTCACAAGCATGAAAATTTGCATGAAGATGATGGATTGTTCACAAAGATGATGGTTTAGTTGATACTTTTTCTAGTGAAGCTAACCTCATTGCAGATTCGATCAATCACGAAGAACCGACCTTGGCTCTCGAGTCAAGGTCCACAGAACCCCCACAAAAAGATTCGATCGATCACGAAGAACCGATCTTGGCTCTCGAGCCTAGGTCCAAAGAACCCCCACAAGTAGTATTATGTGTTCGAGTGGTTAGTCAGCACGCATTGTACAAGTGTTTCATTCATAATCGTTTCCTGTATTTTAGTCAGCGTCTTTATGTGATCCTTTTCCTACGCATGACATATTGTACGTTGAGCACGATCCACTCATGGATGAGCACGGATATACGCCAATTTCTCACGAAAAGATGAAATGTTTGCATTCTAGGAGGTCACATTCAATGTCTCTTCCTTGGCACGACACAGTCGTAGATAGAGCACAAGAAAGATTGAGCATCAAACCTAGGCATTTCCATTGTGTTTTGCCACAGTTGATTGATTTAGATCAGAAACACAAGATTTGATCTCACTGTTTGCCTGTGTGTGGTGAACGGGTTGGCACTCTGTCTATTTGTTCATGTACATTGCATGCACAGTCTTTAGAGAAGACAAGATTTTTTCCAGTCACTTTACAAGGAATGGGTATGTTCATGTTTTTGTGTTGGAAGTGGTTTCAGGAATTTTTAGCCATGGAGATTCTTGAAGAAGGAAGAAGCATGACTCTAGACGAAGTTGAAGCATTGAAGGAGCCACAGGAGACTTTGTGTCGCTTTCGGCGCGGCCCAATGAAGCAAGCGTTGCAGACCTTTATGAAGTTCAAGCATCAAAGTGGGCCGGCGAAGAGTCCTTTCCAGGATTCCCGATGCTATTGGCGATCTCCCTCGACGCCATACAGTTCGGTTCCAATACCTCACTTTGAAAAGGAGGGGATGTCACGTGACACATCCAAACCTATGTGTCCGTGGACAAGCTACAGCATGACCAGGGTTCAGTTCAATCAAGTCGGTCTAGAATAAGAAGTACTTTTGTGAGTCTGTTCGCAGACCGTGCATGCCCAGACACGTAGAGTAGATGCATATCCTCCGATTGCACACAGCATGATCATTAGTATTCCCATCAAATCCATCAAATTCCATCAGAGGAATTTTCCAGTACATTAAACCTAATTTTCCTATTTTTGATATTTTTCACTTATTTATTAAGTGACTTTTGTCGGGAACTAGGTAAGGCAATTTTGCTAAGATAATATATAAGCGAACCAGAGTTAGCACTTTCTGGCAGAAGAGGCAGCAGGAGCATTGCTCAACAAGCCAATTCTCAGCAAGAACAAGAACCCCCTAAGACCAGCGTTTTTTATCAACCAGATCAGCCTTTTTACAGCTTGCAGATTCAGCCATTCAGCCTGGAGTTTTTCAGCCATACCAACGCTTTTGCATCAGCGAATTCAGCATGCACTTGGCACTTCCATGAGCATTTCTGCCAGCGTTTTTCAGCAGGGATTCCAGCGTTTTCCAGCAGGAGATTTCAGCCAGCAAAGGGACAACATAGCAACGTTTCTGCAGCAGTTAAAGAACAGCCAACTTAGCGTTTTCAGCAGCCTATGATCAGCGTTTTCAGATCCAGCAAAACAGCGCTTCAAAGAGCAGAAATTCAACGCTTAAGAGACCAATAGCACAACTTTTTTGAAGCAGCAGGAATTCAGCAAAGTCAGCGTTTTTGCAACAGCATCAATTCAGCGATTCGAAGCACCCAGTTTTCAGCATTAACCTCGTCCTCGTCGTCCACACCGTCGACATCGACATCGCAGCACTTAGACTTGCATCAGCACTTGTACCAGATTGTGCAATCATAAGTAGACCGCTCTCGCCATAGAGAGTGGGGCCCTTGGAGGAGGGTTTGACAACATCTCTGGTGCCGTATTCTCTTCTCTCTCTATCTCTCAGTCTCATCCACTTCCATTCACCGTGTTCATCCACTTTGTTTGTGATCACTTGCACTCTCTCATTAAGAACGGAAGGCTCTCCCTTCCATAAGTAAAAGGAACCTTGAGCACAGTTCGGAGCACTCATCTTGAGCAAAGTTCATCATTCATTCCGCTGCACATTACATCGCAGAAGAAATTCCGAACCTCGCAAATCTCACCTTCCCGCAGCAGATCCTCGCCGCACGGTCGGATCAACGAGCGTTTACTCTTTCAACCCGGAAAACGCAAATTTCAGCATCTGCGTTTTCAGCGCGTCGTCGTTGCATCACCGTCATTGACATCGTCACCGACATAGAGTCAGGATTCAGCAGATAAAGATTTGCAGATTTCAGCCCTTAGTCTTTTCACATTTCAGCCCGTCTCGTTGTCGTCCTCATCATCGTGGACATCGTCGGCAAGTCCAAAGCATTGTAGAGATTTGTGAAATTAATAGTAGACCGCTCTCGCCATAGGGAGTGGGGCCTTCGGAGGAGGGTTTGACAACATTCTGGTGTCGTATTCTTCTCTCTCTCTCTCTCTCTCTCTCTCTCTCTCTCTCTCTCTCTCTCTCTCTCTCTCAGCACCTTCATTCACAGTGTTTATCCACTTTGTTTGTGATCATTTGCACTCTCTTACTAAAGGACCAGAAGGCTCTCCCTTCCGTAAGTAAAAGGAACCTTAAGCACAGTTTGGAGCACTCATCTTGAGCAAAGTTCAACATTCACTTCCGCTGCACCTTACACTCAGAAAGAGCACAAGAAAATTTTTCCATCAAACATCGGCATTTTCATTGTGATTTGCCACGGTTGACAGATTTAGATCAAAAAGACAAGTTCCGATTCCATTTTTTCGTGTTTTTGGTGAACGGTTTGACACTCCGTCACTTTGTTCATCTGTATTGCATGCATAGTCTTTTCAGAAGAAAAGTCGTTTTCCAGTCACTCTACATAGAATGGATATGTTTATGTTTTTGTGTTGGAAGTGGTTTCAGGAATTTTCCTCCTCGGAGATTCTTGAAGAAGGTGGATCTATGTCCATAGACGCAGTTGGACCATTGAAGCAGCCATAAATCACTGTCGCTTTCGGCGCGGCTCAAAGAAGCAAGCATTGTAGACCTTTATGAAGTTCAAGTATCGCACGAGCCATGCATCAGAGTGGGCCGGCGAAGAGTCCTTCCCACGATTCTAGACATTGTTGGTGATCTCCCTCGAGGCCATGCAGTTCGGTACCAGTACCTCACTTTAAAAAGGAGGGGATGTCACGTGCACATCTAACCCTATGTGCATGTGGATAAGCTACTTCATGACAAGGGTTCAGTAAGCCTAAGAAGTGTTCTGGCACTTTTGTGAGTCTGTTCACAGGCCGTGCATGTCCAAGCATTTAGAGTAGTTGCATATCCTCTGGTTGCACACAGCATGATCATCAGCATTACAATCAGTAGCCATCATGAGCATTTTACAGTGCACAGAACCCATTTTCCCTATTTTAGCCATTTTTCACTTATTATTAATAAGTGACTTTGTTGAAAAGTTGGATAGGGCAAATTGGCTAAGTTAATATATAAGAAAGCTAGCGCTAGGACTTTCTAGCGGAAGAGGCAACAGATAGCATCTGGCAATGCACCTTCTCAGCAGACCGACAAGGGAACCTAGCGTTTTCGACCACAAGGACCAGCCAACGTTTTCCTTGCAGATCAGCCTGGCATTTTCAACAACAACAGATCAGCACTAGCGTTTTTGTAGATCACAAGACAACCTGACATTTTTGCAGATTGCAGCTTAGTCTAGCGTTTTGCAGATTCCCGGCGACAGTTCAGCCCATAGCATCAGCGTTTTGCATTTTCAGCAGTCAAACTCCGCACCGCAGCTCCCAATCCTCGCAGATCTCACCTTCTCGCAGCAGATCCTCGCCGCACGGTCAAATCAGCCAATGTTTGCAGATTCAGCCCGCTATTCGCAGATTTCAACATCTGCATTTTCAGTGCATCGTCGTCGCATCGTTGTCATCACCATCGTCACCAACGTAGAGTCAAAATTCAGCAAATACAAGATTTGCACATTTTGGCCCCTAGCGTTTTCAGTTTTCAACCCGTCTTGTCGTCGTCGTCATCGATGACGACATCGTCGGCAAGTCCATTTCATTTAGACCATTGTACGAGATTTGTGCAATCAATAGCATAGACCTCTCTCGTGGGGCCCTTGGAGGAGGGTTTGACAACATTCTGATGTCGTATTCTTCTCTCTCTATCTCTCAGTCTCAGCACCTTCATTCAGAGTGTTTTTCCACTTTGTTTGTGATCATTTGCACTCTCTCAATAAAGGAACGGAAGGCTCTCCCTTTTGTAAGTAAAAGGAACCCTTGAGCACAGTTCGGAGCACTCATCTTGAGCAAAGTTCAACATTCACTTCCGCTGCACCTTACAACAAATGCTTACACCACCACGCTTGTGCAAGCTCAAGGGATTTGACAACAGACTTAAGGATGTTCCACACTTTAGCAAAACTGATATCTACAAAAATAACCTATGGCTTGTAGTTCTAGGAAAAAGAAAAGCGCAAAACTGATAAATTAACTACCTGAGTAAGATGAGCCTGAAGATATGAAGCCATAACCTGCATGTGCCTACTAAAGTCATAAATGTACCAACCTCATAGATTGCAGTTTACGCACCTAAGCAAACCTGATATCTACAAAAATAACTTATAGCTTGTTGTTCTAGAAAGCACAAAAAGTGATAAATTAACTTCCCGAGTAAGATAGGCCTGAAGATATGAAGCCATAACCTGCATGTGCCTACTAAAGTCATAAATGCACCAACCTCGTAGATTGCAGTAGTTGGTTCCCATGGCAAGAACATGCCTTGTAGAACCACTCCATCAGGAAATTGGATGCGTATGATTGCAGCCTTGTACTTCCGCTTGTTTGCTGTTGCAATCCTATCCCTTGAAACTTTTGAAATCAGAAGTTGAGAGTCCTCCAACTTTTTTTTTCTTGCTGCTGCTTCTTGTCTCAACTCAGAAGCTGAGAGTTGAAAAAATGAGTCAGGAAGCTCCATCTTGGCAGCTAAGTTCTCCGGAGAAGCATAAAAAACTCGTACCTGCAACACCTCAATGTAGACAGATAAGTAAGATTGTGAATTATTTGCACGCAACCCTTGCCAATGCATATGTGCATACAAACCAAGTGCCAGAATCTTTGAGGAGCTCACAGAGAACAAAACACTTACTTGTCTGTCCACTTTCCTTTGCACTGGTGCCTTTTCATTTGAGCTGATTTTTTCTTTCGAAGAGCCACTACCACATTTCTCTAGCTGTGTAATAACCACTTGCATAGCATTAATTTTATCCATTGATGGAGGATCCATAACTGCCCAAATCTCTTCTTCTTCAGTTTGATAAGTAAACCCCACAGCCTCCAAAAGCTCCACTCCGCCAAGGGCCATCCCAACAGTGTCATGTATTTTGGGATTACTGAGCCGAATTTTTCTATATTTTTCTAATTCTGGGCTTCTTACAATGTTGCGGAGTATTCGCAAAAATACATCTATGGTCTCACTACAAGGACCCCCTGACAGAAAGACACCAAGCAAATCCTTAATTAGATTGTCATCTGGTTTTGTGTCACTTTCTGATACGTTGTCTATTGAAGTGCTTGTACTCTGGCTCAAGCACTCATCTATATGAGCATTAACTTCTTTTTCACTTTTCCACCAGCGTCCACAAACTGGACACTGATACATTTGCAATTCACTCATGCTTTTGCCAATAGAAAGTGAATCAATTTGTGAAGAGAATGGATCAAACCCAGGTATGCTTGTACTTTGAGCATCATGTGAATCATGTGAGGCCACCCTAACCAAATCTGAAGAGCTCACAATTCCCTCATGATCACCATGTGAGCACAAAGCGGCTACTTTGGATAACTTCGCAGCATCCTTGCACTCTTGATTGCTCACCTGATCAAGATTCCCCACTTCAAGGGCCCCAATGGGCTGTTCAGATCCATCGCCCGTTTGTAGATCTTCAGCGCCGTCTGGAAGACCAACCTTTACAGCTGTGAGACCATCAACGGAGGATCCGTTAGGATGTTTGCTAGAAGAGCCCACCGAGCTGGGTATGCTAGGACTGCTATTGTGCACATTGGAAGTCTGAGGTTGAGATGTAGAGGCGTTAGATCCATCCTGGCGAGGTGTTGGGTGAGGTGAGCGCTCTCTCCCCCAACGTTCTTGTTGAAGCTTCCGCCAGTCTGCTTGCTGCTGCGCAGGGGGCTGCGCTTTTGCTGGCTGTTGCGAGCTTTCCTGCCCACTGCCCAACTTGTGGCCTTCCCCTTTGAACCTGGAAGAAGAAGAAGGAGATGTGAATTTCTTCACAAGACCTTTGAACTGGTTCTTCACATCGTCCATGTCTTGTGAGCTTGTTTAACAGCCGGCCGAGAGAGCAACACAGTTAAATCATCGTTGGATTGTTTGACCCGACCAACACGGTACCGTGTAAATTATGCACTTCGAGAGAGAAAGTTAAAAGTAGAAAATAATTACCAAAATACCCCAATAATTTGTCATGAATTCCCAAAATCCCTTCAAATTCTCTAAAATTCCCAAAAAGCGAGATAAGGAGACGTAGGTGAAGCATGTATCCTTACTTGGGTGAGCATTGATGATGGAAGGTGTACTACTTCAAGACACGAGTGAAGACGACCCAAGGGATTCACTATGTAGTTTCATATGGTATCACATGAGTGTAAGGATGAAAGGTTTTAAGTAGGGATGCCATAAGCGTTTACATTTGGGGTAACCCCACTTATTTCTTGATATCTATTGTAGGTAGAGAGGGGGTGGGGGTTCAGAGGAGGAGGAAGGGGGGAGGGGGAGATAGAAACCTACAAATCTTAGAAATTGGCCGAATACCTATTTGGCAAATTTTAACCCAAATTTTCAAAATTCCCTAAAAATTGTCAAACCAAGGCTATGTTTTTATGGATATGTATCCATAGAAATTGTTGATGTTTTCCTAGCCTTAAATCCCAAGGGGGCTTCATTGTAACTACTCATAGGTGAAAAGAATCTCATAAAACAATTTTGGAGCACTTGATGAAGCACGTGTGTCCTTGTTGGGTATCCTACAATAACAACAATTGAAGAGATGATATATGGGTGGTATCCCCGCACATGAAGCATATCAAAATCATACTTTTGAAGGCATTGTCACAAATCTAAAACAAAGCATCACTAGGCAAAAAATTGTGTTTTATCTTGCCAAAAACATTTCTCCTAATCGAAGAAAATGAGGGCTGAAGATGCTCATACTAGGTGGTTTTGAGAGTTTGACTAGCATGCGTTCTCTCTCTCTCTCTCTCTCTCTCTCTCTCTCTCTCTCTCTCTCTCTCTCTCTCTCTCTCTCTCTCTCTCTGGCTCTGGCTCTCTGGGAAGAGGAGGAGCATAATCTTTAATATTGCCCTGTCAATGAAAATTTTGAAGGTTATAAACTATATAAGTAACCTATTGTTGCAAATAAAAAGTTAAACTTTTTATGCAAGCTGGGATTAGACAATGCACACAGTACGGTTAGTTATGATTTTACATGGCATAAATTTCAATACTACTATACAATACCATGAAAAGGACAACCAAGCATGATTGTTTTGTGGTTAAGGTGACAAAAATGGAATACTTTTTTGGTCCCAAAAAATAACAAGATGATAGAATGGCCACCTGGTGTGAATGCACGAAGTGCCTTAGACTTCCTGCCCTATGCATTTGTTTGAACCATCTTGAACTTCATCAACAGCTTTAAGAATTGACAGCCATGGCTACTTCTCTATCCATAGCAGAGGTAAAACTTCCCTCGTAGCATTGGTCTTAGCTTCTACTAGCTAGCTCATCACACAATCCTACTTCCCTTTCCAAACAGGCAAAGATGCAGGCCGCCATGGAAGCATTGGATCGATTCTTGTTGCAATGGATACCACATGTGCATCACAATAACATTATCTTGCAAATAAATCTCCCCTCATGCGCTTGTTTGTGTTCATATGTGCATGTGCGAGTTGGTCAAATTCGTTAATGGATTGTGTGCCAAGGGCCAGGATGGACATGCAGTCAAGGGGGTCCCTATATTAGTAGGCCGAGGGTCTATATAGGGCATGGCTGGGTGGTGATGAGCATGATCCAGTCCCTTTTGTTCTTACATTGGTATCAGAGCTCAGGAGAGAAGGGGGAGGAAGAAGAAGGAGGCATGGAGGAGCTTGCTTATCTCTCTCTCTCTCTCTCTCTCTCTAGAAGAAGGAGGCATGGAGGAGCTTGCTTATCTCTCTCTCTCTCTCTCTCTCTCTCTCTCTCTCTCTCTCTCTCTCTCTCTCTCTCTCTCTCTCTCTCTCTCTCTCTCTCTCTCTCTCTCTCTCTCTCTCTCTCTAGCCTTGAGGAAAGAAGATGGCCAGAGGTATTGTATGCAAGCTTTCATGCTTCTCTCAATCGATGCTAAAGCTTGTTTTTCTCAACCGATGTTATGGAAGTCTACAGAGGACAGGGATCACGAGACCGAGCCCTTGCATGAGAACCATATGGAAGTCGACAAAGGACATGGGGGTCGTAGGACCAATCCCTTGCATAAGAACCATGCTTTCTATCGGGCGTTGCAGAATCGGTCAAAGAGACACTCTTTGGAATCACCATGGGGAAAGGCTCGTTTTTTGTTACTGCATGCCGAGCAGATACGGCCTACAACGGCCTGTGTAAGCAACTCTCCTTTCCCTGCGACGTCTGTGCGCTATCAGCCATGAAAGCTCTTCTTTTTGCAAATTTAGGGTGCCCTATTTTGGGCCCCCTCTCCCCAAATTTTTATAGGGGTTAGTTCACACAAGCAGAATTGATACGCTGGCATGATTATCGCATGCGACATGCAAGCACATTCTCCTCTGCAGCAGCAAGTCAGCAAGTACTTCCATAACCAAACCGGCAAGGCTTTTCAAAAAGGGAGTCTCAAAATTTGCAGACTTTGAAGCATGGAATTTTAAGATCTTTTCATAGGTTGGCCTGGTAGCAAAGATGCTCAGCATGGCTGACTCAAAGCAGAAACCTTCAACTTTGCTGATGTTGGGGATTGTTTAGCCTATTAGAGAGGCTTCAAGGTGCATCCGAAAACATTCAAGGTACGTATAAATCTTCAGTTTATTTGGCAAATGTGCTGCATAGTTTTATCTTGCAACGAAGATGAGCGCACTTTAGGCACTCCAAGCAAAAGTAAGGCTTGTGACAGTTATCTTCAGCATTAAAATTTTGTTGCATATATTATTGGCAAAAGGTCAATGATTAATTGCAAACCCGTATCAAGCATGGCTTGGATACACAAAAACCTCGACAGCACACGCTTGTTGGAGGTTAAATGGAGTAATGTCAGGCCAAGGGCCAGGCAAGACTACACGGAACTCATGAAGATCAGCACGGCTTGTACCTCGACTTGATCAGGCAAGACTACACGGACCTCATGAAGACCAGCACGGCTTGTACCTCGACTTGATGAATGGTACACAATTGTTTGGCATGGCCGACTCTTTTTCCCATGACTAGGGCAACCGACAGCGGCACACATGATTGGCATGGCCGATTAATTGTCACCGTTTCTTGAAATCGGCGACAAGATTCATCGACATGAGTACTTAATGAGATCTACAAGTAGACAAGGTCTATTGTTTGTGAATGATCAACAAGGTCGACTTTCTTTTGATATGACATACATCTGTTAGCATGAATATCCATTAGTTATGAGCTCTCAGGAACTCCATAAGTAATTATATGAAGCAAGGCTTCAATTTATGCATCTTGCATTGAGACTCCCCACATTTGGCATATGCTATGAGCATACAAACTTGGGAAGGATATGACGATATGCTTGCAGGTTATTTCATTACATGCAAAGAAGGTGTATATGATATACACGGCAATTCTCTCTTGCACAACAGATATGGCTATGAACTACATTTGAGCGAGCTTTTCCTTGACATTTCAAGACAATTGGTTACAGCAGGATGACCAAGTTAGACCATGTTCAGTTTTGTTTATTTTTCCATGTTTACATCTTTGATTGGAAACTATTGCTTTTGTGCAAAGCAATGTGCTTTGAAATTTTACATGAAGCAAGACTTCTTCCTTGTGCCAGGTGCCCAATGACTTGGCATCAAGGGCATTGGCACACAAGTTCAGGAAACTGGAAAAATAGGGAATCTCGGCTCACAGAATCCCTACCAGTTTAAATTGTGGAGGGATTCTGTGAGGCCATCACTTTTGCCAAGGGCTTAAGTTTATGTATGCATGGCATGCTAGCTAGGTGGATTCAATTCTACCTCCTCCTGAAACACGCTTCCGCTACAACACCAGATACTTTGTCAAGGACAAGATAAGTTCTAGATTGTTTCACATAAGTTTGGTTGCTGTCAACGCAGCACAACACTAAAAAGCACCTAAATCAAGGACTTAATTCAACGACAAAGTCCTATCATTAGATCACACTAGTGTCGTCACAACCACATACATGGTAGGTGGGTCAATCTATGACTTGTTTGTGTTTTTTTGTTACCTCTCTCGATGAGAGAGTCATAGCAGAAAATTGTGGCACGCTTATATGATAAGTTGCACGTTACGCATGCACACAAGCATGGGCACAACATATACAAAGTCGTCATTTAAGGAAAGTTCCTCAGCCCAGGATTCTCTCTCTCTCTCTCTCTCTTTCTTATTTCTCTCAAAGAATAAAGAAAACTTTTTAAGAATCTTTTGATACATGTTTTGCTCGCGAGTAAGCATGAGCCAAGGTGCTCTAACTCTCAGCTAGAAAGTGGGCAAGATGTCCTCTACATTAGTCTTCATCATTTTGTCGATTGAACACTAATTGCCATAAGGGCTATGAGCCACACACGCTGGCTAAGAGTCATTGTCAGATCTCGGGTACGACCCAACTATTGGCATTCCTTGGGTTATTGTTCTTAAGATCGAACAGATCTACCTAGTGGAGTACACAACGACGTTGATGGACAAGCAAGATTCTTGTCATTACGAATGTTTAGCGTGTCATTTTTGCACGACATGTTTTCAGTGCGACACTCGAGTTGAGTTTTTGATAACCATAAACTCAACTCAGCTGATCTCTACCACGAAATTTAGATGCAACAAACCTTTGCGACAGCATGGCTGTCCATAAGAGCTATGCTTTACACTTGTGTGGATCTCCTGCTCTCTCTATAGCACTACGAGTGTCTATGGACACATTGTTTTGGGGTAAGACCCCGCGGGTGCTTACTAAATCACCCCATAGGCATTGAGTATCGCAACGGTTAACTATGTTGGTTACCGTTACCTGCTAGTTGAGCAGTTTCTACAAAGGGTCTTACCAAGGGGTTTGACTACATAGATTCTACCCAATGGGTTTGGATTGTGAAGGCAACACCTAGGGTTTCCAGTGCAATGTTGCTTGGTTTTTTCACAGGTGGGAGACGTGCTCCTGTGCATTTGAATACGGGTAATTGAACTTTCAGTTCAATCCCCAGGGCCATGCCAAGTGCATATCGAAACAAGTATTTTGGGCCGTAGTGTCCAATGTACATTATGTTGTTATGAACCCACTTGTCGGATTCGATTTGGCACATGTTGTCACATGGGATACAACATGGTCTAGGGACTCAAAGAGTTCGGTTTAGCCAGTGCGGAGCAATGAATGAGGGTCCCTCCCACTCTTGTCACAGAGTGTTTAGAGTTACCTCCACACATAAGTACATCTTGTACTTGAAGAATGTTCTTGTTTAAACATCCTTACATGAGACATATTCTACATGTGGAGAATATGAGTTTCTTGATTGACAGTGGCACCCATTATTTCAAGTACGTGTCACGACAAAGTCCCTAGGTGCTGGTTAAATCTGTTTTCTAGACCATTTTCAGCACGACGTATCAGGAGCAATTTCAGTAGCCAAAAATTGTCGGATACTTAGAATGACTTGTTCAGGTACAAGTAATGCTAAACAACATTACAGATGGTTGTTTATATATATATAGCAAGGCTCTAAGTTGTTAATGAAAAAGTTTCATTGTTTGTCCTTAGAAGTGATTAATGTTTCACCTTCTATTATGGTTCAAACGTTTTAGCAAGGCTTGCAAATGATTGTAGCGGACAGTATTTAGTTTCTTTTTTGAACTATTTACATTCCTCTTTAATGTGTGCTACGAGCATCACATTCACCATAAGTATTGGCAAAGCTAATCATGGATATACATGTTTAAATCTGTTTTTTGCTAAATGCATGCACACTAGGTGTTATAATCCCTGTGTTTAGCAAAGGCTCATTTGGAGAAGCATGCATATTCATCACATCCGTTGCTTATGAAGGATTTTGCACTCTATGTGCAGTATCTCTCTGAGCTTACTTTTGGATCTACCAATCACCAATAGAGGTCATGGCTTGGTTTGGGTGCTTGTGGATTTTTCATGTTAACCAAGATGGTTATTCATCAGGACATTGTTGTTTGCTCAGCAATGTTGCATGATATTGTGATCCCCGTTTACGGGTCATCAAGGAAGACTCTGTGTAAATCGTGGGGAAAACACCTTAGTACTGTCAGTTATCCAAGGGGATAGGCAGATTACAAAGTGTAATCTTGTGCTGAAGGATATGCAAAGTGCGTACGTTAGCACCAAGGATCCAATTAGTAAGCATTTATTGCTCTACTTGGAGTTTGCTTACCATAAGTTAAAGCATGTTTGCGACTAGGTATAGTCTCTTCATGTATAAATCAAGTTCTCAACCTTGAACACTACTTATGGTGGGGTTGTTTACTACTGAAATTGGAAAACAAGTCAAAGACTTAAACTTGGCCGATGAGTTATGCTAGCAAGTTACTTTCATGGAAAGTGAAAAGAGATACTCTTTAGGGTACATCTTTGTGTGATAACTCGTTTTGCATACTCATGTGTGTTCTAAATGGAGTCTACACACTATGATTGGATAGGAATCGGTAACACAAGATGGTTGCAAATGGACAGCAATGTGAAAAATCAAGATGTTACTCTTGGTTTCATTAAACCTCCTGCTGAATCGTTTTTCAGTCAACCAAACAGCTGGATCCATGAAGGATGCCACTATAGAAAACAATAGTGTATCATCACTCTTGTTTTTAAGGACGAAAACGCTTCTCCAAGGGGGAGTAATGTCACGCCAAGGGTAGGACCAGGCACGGCCAAGGGCCAGGACGGACATGCAGTCAAGGGGGTCCCTATATTTAGCAGGTCAAGGGTCTATATAGGGCATGGCTAGGTGGTGATGACCATGATCCAGTCCCCTCTGTTCTTACACATATAGACACCCGTAGTACTATTGATAAAATAAAAGATCCACTGAAGTTGGAATCATAATCACAAGTAGATCTTATCCGGATCCAAAAATCCATAATCTTGGGTTTTTATGAACAGCCGTGCTGTTTGAAAGGTAGGCTTCATCTATACACCTTGGTAGAGATAAGCCCCTACGAGTTTAAGACGTTCAAAAACTCAACTTGATTTTCACACTCAGTGTGTAGTGCCATAATAACACCCAAAAAATTGTTAATGGCAAGACTCTTGCTTGTCCATTAGAATTGAGGGGTACTCAACTGAATAGAATTATTCGATCTTGAAAGCAATCACTAATGGATTACAAACCCATGGCTCTTAGCCATTTCAAAATAGGTGGCAATAGATGGCTCTTAGCCCTTCTTGTTGGCTTGTAGCCCTTCCTGTTACCGTATTATCATAGAAATATTTCAATAAAATCATGCCTAGTTTCACCTTTTCCGCATAGAAGTTGGAGAGAGAGAGAGAGAGAGAGAGAGAGAGAGAGAGAGAGAGAATGCTGGGCTGAGGAAAACCCCGTATTCAAATGTGTGGTATGTCCCTTGCAGACCATGTTTGTGTCTTAGCTTATCCTATAAGCGTACAACTATGTACTTGTACCACACTCTCGTAGAGAGAGGTACCATAAGTCACATCTTGACCCACTGACCTTGTATGGGAGCGTGACTGTACAAGGATAACTTGAAAGACAGCACTTTTCCTGTGAATAACATAAAAAATGTTTTAAGATATCAGTTACTTACCTTTTCCTTGATAGAGTATTTAATGTTATAGCGGAAGCGTATACAATGATGGAGTGTCATACGTCAAGCAAACTAGTATGTCGTGCATACATAGCAAAAAATAGAATAATAAGCCTGTGGCTTGAATGATAGTCTCAACCATGTGAGCCGTTGATATACATGCCGTGCACGCTTACACTGGCATGGATACATCACAGTGCGCCATTACGTACTATGAACTTATATCCATATAATGCCAAAGATGTGTGCCATTATCATTGATCTCAAATCAATCGACGATACCTTGGCACATAGGAGAAGCTGTACGTCACATGAAGACAGACAAAGCACTTTGCTTTGTAACGTGGCTTCTTATGGAGTCTGCCCAAGCACGTTGCTTTGCACAATAGAGAGATCTTTTCCAAAATGAAAAGAAAACATAGACAAAAAAAAACATAACGCGAAATTTACTAACCTTGTGCTCACGTGTGGCACTGCTTGAGGGAGGTAGCGTATGTATCATTTACACCCTCGCATGAGGAGAAAATTGGCAAAAATCTTGGCATGTTTCCCCAAATTCATATGCTCATAGCATAGTCCAAACGAGAGAAGTCTCCGCTTTGCATGATACATTGTAGTAGCCCCACTTTGGATGCTTCCATTGCTCATAGCTACAGATACTTTTGCTCGCAGACATATGCCATAGCAAAAGAAAGTCGACCTTGTCGAGCATTCACAGATAATCGACCTTGTCGAAGTGTACACTATTGAAAGACAAAAAAATACTTGCAAAAGATGTACCTCGTACTTGCTTGGCTTGATTTGTTATCATGTGGATATATAGTGTGAGTGCGCTAATGCAGTGTGCGTGCGCAGAGAGTGTGACGGGGAGAGAGGGAGAGAGAGAGAACGACACAAGATGTGGGTGGAGCTCCCAAATCTCATTGTGTGAGCACCATGTGAGAATGTGAGTGAGAGCTCCTTATTCTTTGTATGTATAAAGAATAAGGAAATAAATGTGAGCACCCGGACACTGGCCGACGGACACGGGTAAAGCATGGTGAGGCACACCGCCTTTACCTAACATTCTCCCACTAAAGGCTGTGTGCCGATAAGTGGCGAGAAGACTAGCCTACAGCTAGTATATACAAGAGATGAGAGAAGACGACTCTCAACCTATGCCCACTGGCTTACTCCAAACATGCTCTAGTGTAAATGCAACATGCATACCACTAGGGCTAGAGCTACGATGACACTCATGATGTAGGTATCGAGTGATGACTTGCATGGCTCCACAATGCACAATGCCAATGTCAGTCATCGCACGACTGACAACTCCCACTGCAAATGCACCAACCGCATAAGCAAGATCAGGTCTCGAGACCAAAAGGTTAGACATGAGAGACCCAAAAGCCGACGAAACATGCACTATGTGTGCTAACCTATCCGTGTCAGCAACCTTAGTGCCATATGCATCCTCGTCAAGAACTACCTGACTATGCATCACCATGTCAGCATCATCTGGCTAAGGCATGTCCGCTGAGAATGACTGCGAAACCCAAAAATCAGCACCACTGCAATCACACACAGCTGTCTAAAGGAAACTATCGCCCTCAAACGTATCAGACGCATCATAGAACAATGCATCGGTCTCTGGCTCAAGTGATGACTGACAAGGCTGTGCAATCCCAGAGATACCAGTGTCTGTGTGAATGTCACCACAAGACAAATGCACAACGTGCTTCCATGCAGCACATTCGCAAAAGAGACACGTCTCGTCTCTCGCTCCAAACATGGCTGCAAATACACAGAGACTACACTGCCTCGTGTGTCAGAAATATGCAAAGGGTATACCAAACCACTCCTAGCACCTCTGGCTATCACCAGTGATCCCCTATGTATCTAAAATGACCGCTCTCCAAGCAGTACACAATGTCCACTACTGTGCAATAACTGACGTACTGAAATGAGACTCTGACTGAGTACTAGTACATAACGTATATCTCGTAGCGTAAGCAATGCACCGCTAGGCAAGGACATGCATACATCTCCAGCGCCCTCTATGTCATATGTTGAACCATCAACAAACTGCACACAACCAAGTCTCCCACTAGAGAAAGAGCAAAAAAAATCACGAGGTGGTGTAACGTGAAAAACTGCATGCTCGTCTAGTAGAAAACGCATAGACAATGTGCTATCCTAAGACACAAAGTAGTCTGAAGGCAAGCTAGACTCAAAAGTGACATGCCCATCACATGCATACTCTCTAGCATCTGTCCTCATAGTAGCACCGTGCAGCTGCCTCTTCCGTTGCCTCATACGCCTGAAGCAACGACGCCTAATATGCCCATCATGGCCGCAGTGCCAACATGTCAGTCGCGATTGTGAACGAGAACCGCCTCTAACCTGAAGCGTCTCCATGCCAAAACTATGGCAAACAATGCTCGAGATCACAAGACTCTCCCACCCGAGAGCAAACCACTGTCTCAAGCAAAGAAGGACACACAACTCCTCACTCTTGCAAGAGTGGATACAAAAACACAAAACTGTGTCCAAACTGACAAAACCTGTCAAAGTGAGAGTAAACACTCGATCACAAACTAAGGCGAGAATCTGGAAAAAATCCGGCAAAGTTTCCCTTGAAAACTGAGCAAAAACTCAAGTACAATCTCTACCATAAACCATAACACTACTCAATGCCAATGAGTAGAAATGACAAAATGGCTCCACATTTTCACATACAATGGCAATCCGCACTCAACGTACATCAATGGAGTGACTGCGCATAAGCAAGCGTCAAAAGAGTTGCAATCCGAAAACTTGATCAATGCGAAAACAATGCTCTTAAGAGAGCTCACCGGCACTTGAAAGTGCTCGCCAAAATGCATGTATAATGGGCATCAACCATGCGCCATAACCATATGCAAACCATCCGCAAAGACCATGAATCCAAGCACAAAATCACTGCCAAAGTATCCTGTGAAAATCAGTGAAAGAAGCTCCACCTGTGTGCTCCAAAAAACTGCGTCTCTCAAGAGACCGCTTCGGTGGTGTGTAAACGCCTCCGTACTTCGTTGCCCAAATCTACCAAAAAAAACCCTCAAACCACAAGCTCTATACAAGCTGGAATTGCATCTTCAGCTCATAATTTATGCACCTAACTTCGAGCACCTACCGTGCTTCCAAAAGTTCATCAAACTCGCACACTATGCCAAAACAAAAAACCTGCAATTTTTGTATACAGTCAGTTTGAGCTGAATATCAACAAAACGGTGAGGAATTTACAAAACATTTCTTCTGCAAAGTTGTAGACCACGTCGAAACGGATGGGCGCAATGAATAGAATTCTCATATGTGCATTCTTCAAGTAGAAAAACGAACCTGAAAACAGTGCTGCTGCACACATAGTTTTAGGGCAGCACCTTCACTTACACACAATCTTCCACACTCCTTTATGAGCTTCCACAAGAGCATACATCACTCTCAACTAAGCTCACAAGCTCCCATTGCATTCTTACAAAGCTTCTAAGCTTTCTTAATCTCTTCACCATCGAGAACGAGCCAGCTATCGCCTCGAAGCTCTCGAAGCCGTCGTACTCTCCGCGATCATCATGGCTCTGATACCAATTGTGAGTGCGCGAATGCAGTGTGCGTGCGCAGAGAGTGCGACGGGGAGAGAGGGAGAGGGAGAGAACGACACAGGATGTGGGTGGAGCTCCCGAATCTCACTGTGTGAGAACCATGTGAGAATGTGAGTGAGAGCTCCTTATTCTTTGTATGTACAAAGAATAAGACATACAAAGAATAAGGAAATAAATGTGGGCAGCCGGACACTGGCCAACGGACACGGGCAAAGCACGGTGAGGCACACCGCCTTTACCTAACATATAGATGGACCCTTGCTCCCATGATGTCTGTCATAACATTATCATACGCGAGACATGGAAAGGAAAAGTAACCCTCTTGAGTTGCGCAATGTTGCTGTGCATGCAGTCATTGCCAACTACTTTAGAAAACTTGTCGGATCACATGCCACAAGCCTTGCCTGTACCGCCATGCCACAAGACTTGCCTGAATTTGGGGATCCAACATTGCTTGGGAACCATGTCCTCGCAAAAATTCCAAGCCAAAAGTAGGAAATTTTGACATCCATAACTATAGACTTTTAGTGGTAGAATTCATTGGGAAGTAATTGACCTCCAATTGCCAAATGAATACAGAGAGATCTGCAAAATTCAATGAATTCAGAATTGATAACGTGAAAGTCAACTTGCTTATCAACGTTGACAAGTCCTCGTTGAGCGGTGGGACCATGTCGGCGTATTCTTGATGTCCTTGTTATCAACATCTTACAGGTTGCATGATCATGTCATGCCAAACTACTTGTATCAAGATCCTTTGAAATTTTATCGTGGTCATAATCAATGTCCCATCTTGTCTTATAGCGATCGTGGCATTTTGCTAGTTGAAGCTCAAGCCTTGCTGAAGCCAACTTTGAAGACAAGAATAGGGTCATTCCCCTTGGGAAGCCTCATGCATGAGGCCCTGAGGACCTGCACCCTCTTCGCATAATTGTGGAGTGGTAAAATTTTGAGTATGAAGCCTAGTGGTAAAATTTTGAGTATAAAGCCTTCCCGCAGTCAAGAAGTTCTTGTAGGCCTTGTTGAAACTTTGCAAAACGGCCTTGCCACCTTCATGGGGTAGGCCATTTCTTTGGAGGCCTTGCTCGAAGCCGGGATGTCGCAGGCCTTTGTCATAGTGGGATGGGCCCCTTGGGCACCCTAGGACGTCCAAACTAAGAAAGGGTGTGAACCAACCTTCTCACATCATAGAGATGGCGGCCGACAACTGCACAAAAGAAGAAGAAGAAGAAGAAGAAGAAGGCACTCACCTCGAGTGCTACGGCCCCTCTGGGCCCTGCATGCAGAAGCGAAAACTACTAAGCCTGTTGAGGCGCTCCTTTTCGGTGTCGTGCCTGTTGCAAACGGTGCAAGTCGCCATGGCCAACTTGTCCTTCACAAGCGGCCGCTCCCATAGCTCTGTGTATGTTGAGCCTCTCCTCTCTGGGTAAGGGTTCTTGCCCACGCCCTGTCGGCTGTCGGCTGCCTGCCATGGGAACGAGAGAGAGAGAGAGAGAGAGAGAGAGAGAGAGAGAGAGAGAGAGAGAGAGAGAGAGAGAGAGAGAGAGAGAGAGAGAGAGAGAGAGAGAGAGAGAGAGAGAGAGAGAGAGAGAGAGAGAGAGAGAGAGAGAGCATGCAAAGGCATGCAAAGTTCCCCCTTCCTCCATAGCCCCTCCCTCCCGTGAGCTCTAATACCAATGTGAAACCTTGGGATGACCTAGCCTCGATCCTCTGCCCAACCTCCCTTTATAGGTGTTACCCCTAAGATCTCGTCTCCATTAGTAGCCGGTCGTGGTCCTTGACCTCCAAGGTGGCCCTTGGCCTGACACATAGACTCCACAACCATAAGCATCATCAAGTCTACATGACATAAAAAATTAGCTCAAGATTCCAAGTTGGAGAATGGACAAAAATGGATGCAAAGTTTAGGGGCATATTAGGCTCAAGAATCCAAGTTGGAGAATGGGCAAAAATGGACGCAAAGTTCAGGGCATATAAGGCTCAGATGTGCACGATAGTTAATGTGGCATGTGATTGATGATTTCCACAGATCTATATGTATTGTAGTGGGCCTCAATTGAGCTGGTTCAAAACTTGATAATGTTTGGGATTTACCTATCAATCAGCTCTCCAACTTATCTTGTCTGGACAATGAATTCTTGCTTAATTTAATGTGTGGTATTTTTGGTAGGTATTGTGGTGGGTCTCTATTTGGTGGAGACTTGATGATGTTTGGGAGTTTACTTTATTAGGTCTTTATTCATCATATTTGGGAATTTACTTGTGGAGTTTTTGCTTAATATAATTTGTTCATGCTCTCTCTCTCTCTCTCTCTCTCTCTCTCTCTCTCTCTCTCTCTCTCTCTCTCTCTCTCTCTCTCTCTCTACTCTATAATCTTTCATGTGTGAAAATTATCTCTCTCCATTAAGTAGACTACTCTAATATTGATAGCCATTTTTTGGCTATCCGAAATTGCCATGGTGAGTTACTTCACCCTATCAAAATCACTCAAACACTGTGGCTATCCTCACCCTTTCACTGTACATAGGCATGTGTGAGTTAGGGGACTTTTCCCATATCTCCTTAAAAACCCTCAATTAGCTAGTCATTGGGCTAGTTGAACCAAACAAATAAATAAAATAAAAAAGAAAAGTATATTATGGCTTTTTTGTGTGTAAATATTGCATTGTATATAGGGCCTAAATATAGAGATTTTTTATTATAATTATTTTATTTAAATATTTATGCCTAGGTGTGTGTTTTATTAAACCTATGTACGCCTTCTTTCATCCTCTTGCACTATAAGTATATTTTTTGCCAATGTGTATATCCTCTAATCTCATATTTTTCTTTTATAAAATTCACCCCCACATTTTCACCCTCACCAGTGTGAAAAAAAAATCAGTTTCTACTCCCTTAGTCATGTTTATTATATAATTTTCATTTACTTTTATACTTTTTCTCTTTCACCCAGAATAATACAAAAGAGGGACCATATCATATGATTCCAATATCTTTTTCTATATCCATAATTGTTCCTTTTTTTTAGATTATGTACTCATTATTCTAACACCATGTGCTCATTAAGCTAAAATCTATGAATAGTCCATACATTAATCCCACCATGTATATATTTCTTTATTCACCAATGATCCTCTTCCATGCATGTGTAAAGATAACTTGGATGCTTTGTATCATGATATGACTCATGGAGGGGCTCACTCTTGGATGCATTGTGCAAAGTCAACAAGGAGGGGGCCACTAGGAGACTTTTGCAGGCATAACAAACATGCTTTTTGGTGAGATTTTTGGCGCCTATTTTCACTCAGAATTTGAAGAAGTGACCAGCAGACAAAACATAGCCCACAAGATAAATAATCACCTCAATTTTTTGTATAGTTTTTGGAGCTACCATCGGTGAGATATGAATTTTATGGCGGACCACAGTCTGTTCACTTTTTCTCACAAGTCACCCCTAGTCTTCTCTCACTTCTTTTTACACTCTACTCTCTCTCTCTCTCTCTCTCTCTCTCTCTCTCTCTCTCTCATTCCTCTCCATCCCTCACTCAAACCTGCAACTTTCGAGGTTTCTTTCACCCTCTTCACCACTAACCTCCCCTCTCACCTCATTAGCTCCCATATGAACTCTACATGTATATACACCCTATCTATGTCTCTCTCTATTACCTCTAACTCATAATTTTATCTTACCTCTTCTCTATATACATAAAATTCAACATGTAGGCCATGCTTAACCTCTAAAAAATTGAGAAATCTCATCACCGAATCATCACTTTCTTAAGTGGTGATCGATATCCGCAACGAAGGTGTAAAGAAAAGAAAAAGAAGAAGAAGAAGAAGAAGATTGGAAATCATTCTTAACGATCTACACAAGGTAAGTTCAAGCTTCTTCAAGGCTTCACCATCTAAAGGAATCCTACTTCATTCACCATCTCCTTTTACCATCAAATTCATTCTACCCATTGTAAATTGTACCACTAACTTTTTAGTGGTTACAGTTATTCACTCAAACCTCTCTTCTTTCAACCTCAATAATTCTCTCTCCTTGAGCTCACATTCATGTGACTCAAGAGACAAGAGAGCTCCACTCTCATAAGAATATATAAAAAATTTCATAAACATGGTTTTCTATGTAAATGTTGATCAGGAGATAATCCTAATAAGTGCTCTCCTCACCTATAAATAGAGCCCTTTTCCCTTTGTAAATGGCATGATCTCTACCTTATTGGTCACTACTTTGAACATACCATTCACCATCTTAGTTGTAGTAAGAGAGAGTGAGCTCTTTATACACCATTACTTATGGTGTATATGAAAGCTTCTTTGAGCTAGTTGTAGCATTGCAAGGGAGTGAGTGACTCATAACTTCCAATAAAAGTTGTACGTACTCTTGTACATCAATTGAATCAATAAGTTGGGTGTAACCACGATTCAAAAATCTTTTGAGTCTTTTCAATTCATGCTTGGCAACCTCATCTTGTTTGGTTTAAGGTGACACATTTTCATTTTGAGATTCTTTTGTAGTATTCGCTTGTATGTGACTCAAGAGCTTTTGTGTTTGTTTTTGTTGCTTGGGAAAACATTATAAGAGGGTTGTATGGTGAGAGGGTTCCCATAACCCTAAGATAATGTGTAGATTGCAACATCCTCACACTTAGTTGTGTCTCTTGACTCTCCTCCAAGCTGTTTATACACCCGCGTCAATCATTTAAATTGAAGCTTAATTCTCGCACAAAACTCTGTGTGTGTGTGTGTGTGTGTGTGTGTATAGCATTGATATTAGTGATTTTGTACCTTACTTCTCGCTTGTATTGCTCAAGGATTCTCCGCTTTTGCGACCTAGTTTGCTCTATACTAGGTGGTGTCCCTTCACTTGTTTGGATGTGGGTTTGTTATTGTTGTTTCTTGCTTATGGTTGCCCCGGTCCCAATTGAGCTACACGGGAGCCTTGGGGGGTGTCTAGAGGTTGTCTCTCTTGTTGCCCGCCCTAGACCGCCTCAATTTTGGTGCCCCCACTGAGGACGGCTTGTGTATGTTTTTGTGTAAGTTCAACCTTTAGCATAGTGAAGTAGTTTTCATGAATCACGAGAATTTGTATGATCCTTTCATTCCCATTGGAAGGCAAAAGGTACACATAATTGTTAGTACTAAGTTGTAATTTCAACGTGTAATTCGTAGAATTTTAGGTCCTCTTAGGTTGGCCGAGATAAACGCTTCGGTAAATTCTTTTATTTTGTCTCTCATTGGGTACGACCTTAGTTTGGACGTCTATATTTTTGTTTTGTTTTAAGCATTAGTTCATACATAAACCATGGATAATGGCCTAGGAATAGAGGGTTTTCCCTTCCATTTCACTCCACACATTAAAATAAACGTTGCAAGTAGTAGAAAGATCCATTTTCATCAGTGTATGGTGTTCATGTTTGGTGCTCAAAGAGTATGAGAAATTCTTAAATCACCAAAACCTTTCATTTTGTCTCTTGTTGACTATCATAGATCATTTGATCATTTGATGTGCATATTTTTATTTTGTTGTAGAATAGATTTCAATTTACAAAACATTATTGTGTAGATCATTTTAAGAAAAAAAAAGTGTTGTCACTTTGAAATTGATCCAATGGAGGCCCAACGCCAAATGTCAGGATATCCTCTCTTCTTTGGAGAGCCTAGCGAAAATGTCGAACTATTTCTAGCAAATTGCAAAATGGCTTGCCGCATAAAGAGAGTGATAGGGGATAATGAATGCTTAGAAATGTTTGAAGTGGTCCTTAGGAAAGATGCTAGCACTTAGTTTGACTCTCTATCTCATGATGTTAAGGGAAACTATAAGGAAGTCATTGAACATTTCAAGCGGTACTTCTTTGACCCCTAAAACACTCAAAAGATATGGCAAGACATTGTTTCTCACAAGCAAAAGGACTTAGATGACTACTACATGTATAACAAGAGTTTTGTAAGAACTAGGAAAACTAGACCTGAGATCCTCCTCCCAACCTCCCTTTATATAGGCGGGCTCCTAGCCCCTTGCCCTAGACGGATCCCCTGTCCACACTGCCTAGCCCGACCCTTGGCCGTAGTCCATGAGTATCCTAGTTCTTAGGGTACAGGACCCTTGTCCTGACATTACTCCCCCCTTAAAGAAGATTTTTTGTCCTCGAAAACAAAAGTTGGAAACTTCTTCTTAAGAACACTAATGTTTTCCTAAGTGGCACCTTCTTCAGGTCGGTCTTTCCACTTGATTAAGGCTTGTTGTCGTACATGATGTTGTGTATGCAACTCATGATAATCCATAACACGTTCAGGTTCATGCGGTATAGTAGGAGGTTCAATGTAATCGACCAAAACCTGTTGGTCAATGACATTGTCGTCCCCATGTAACCGCTTTCGTAGACGGCTTACATGAAACACCGGATGAATGCGAGAATGTGGTGGTAGTAATAGTTTGTAGGCACGATCACCAACTCCCTTGAGTATTTTGAAAGGCCCGCAATATCGGGGAGATAATTTAGGTGTCGGTCTAGTTTTCAGACTTTCTGAATGTTCTGGCACATGTAAAAATACGTCCTCCCCTTCTTCGAAGGTAACTTGCCGATGTTTCTCATCAGCGTATTTCTTATATCGATCCTGTGCTTGCCGGACATTCTGACGAGCAAGTTTTAGCATATCCATGTGGTCTTGGAGAAAATCCTTAACTTGTTGGAGTTTTTCGGTTGCCAACCCCACCATAACTAGTGACCTAGGTTGAAACCCATACATGAGCATGACAGGACTAAAACCTGTTGTGACATGCTTAGAATTGTTGTAGGCAAACTCGAGAATAGGTAAGTATTCTTCTCAGTCTGTCTGTTTTTTGCTGACGTATGCTCTTAGCATATCCTCTAGCACCGGGTTAACCCGTTCCATTTGACCATCTGTTTCTGGATGATCCGCTGTACTGAGGTTGAGTTGTGTACCCAATCGTTTAAATACAGCTCTCCAGAAGTGGCTGTTAAACTTGGGGTCACGATCACTAACAATGTTACTTGGCAACCCATACAATTTGTATAGATTGTCCACAAATAACTTTGCTAGTTCCGGTGTCTTAACCGTTGATTTGGTCGGAATAAACTTACATAGTTTAGTCAACCTGTCTACGACCACCCATACTGAGTCATGACCTCGTATAGTGGTTGGTAAACCTACAATGAAATCCATGGAGATACTTTCCCATTTTCCATTGGGAATTTCCAAAGGATGTAAGAGTCCTCCTGCTTTCAGGCGCTCTGCTTTGTTAACTTGACATTTTTGGCAATGCAAGACATAAGCTTGAACAAAGACATGTAGACCTGGCCAGTAAAACTGTCGTCGTACAAGAGAATAAGTTTTTCTAATCTTCGGGTGCCCTGCACTTGGACTATCATGACATTCACAAAGAATTTGGCGCCGAATGTGTGTGTCCATCGGTACACAAACTCTCCCCTTGTGGAGTAGGTACCCATTGTCGATGGTAAAATGCTTCCATCACTGTAGTTCATCACTTGATAAAGGAGAACTAGGTATGGAGGTTAACTATACACTACTTGCATTGGAGTGAGAAGGATCCCTCTTTTGAACATGGCTCCACACTTTGGAATATGTTTCATCTTTCTCGTATTTTCTCTTGAGAGCATCCAAAAATTCACGCTACGAAGTTCCGTGAACAAGAGCGAATTGATCTCTGGCATTCAACTTAGAGCGTCTACCACTACATTGTATCGGCCTTTGTGATACCTTAACTTGGTGTCATATTCCTGAAGGATCTCGACCCACCTGGCTTTTCGACCCTTTAAATCTGTTTGTTCTATAAACCATTTGATGCTTTCATGGTCAAACACAATCTCGAACTGAGCACCATACAAATAGTGCCGCCATGTCTTTAAGGCAGACACTATTGCATAGAGTTCGCATTCGTAAGCAGAATAATTCTGCTGAGTTGCGTCCAGCTTCTTACTCTCAAATGCAATCGGCCGTCCATCTTGTAACAGGACTGCTCCAATAGCACGACCACTGGCATCCGTTTCCAAAACGAATGGTTTCAAAGGATCCACAATAGCCAATATAGGAGTTGTAGCTAATGCGTCTTTGAGTGTTTCAAAACTGTGTTGTTGAGCGGAACCCCACTCAAAAGCCTTACCTTTGCCTTTGAGTTGGTCCGTCATAGATACATCAATGTGAGCATAGTTTTTAACGAACCTTCGGTAAAAACTTGCAAAGCCTAAAAAGATATGTAATTCTTCCAGATTTTTAGGAGGTGGCCATTTTCGGATGGTATCCACTTTGGATTGATCCATGTATAGGCCATTAGCTGAAATAACATGCCCTCAATAATGAATTTCCTCCTTGAGAAAATCACATTTAGATTCCTTGGCATATAACTTGTTTGCACGTAACAACTCAAACACCTGACTGAGATGTTGTAAGTGCTCTTCTTCAAAAGTACTATAAACTAGAATGTCATTGAGGAACACAATGAAAAATTTGCCCAAATATGGCTTCAAGACACTATCCATAAGTGTCATGAATGTCGCGGGCGCATTGGTTAACCCAAAGGACATCACCAAAAACTCGTAATGTCCAAATCGTGTTTGGAATGCAGTCTTAGGTATGTCGGCAAGCCGAATACGGACTTGGTGATATCCTGACCGCAAGTTGATTTTCATAAAAATTCGAGCATGTGTTAGCTTATCAAATAACTCATCTACCCTTGGCAATGGGTATTTGTTCTTAACTGTAACCACATTTAAACCCCGGTAGTCTACGCACATGCGCATACTACCATCTTTTTTCTTCACCAAAAGGATAGGTGAAGCCCATGGTGAAGAACTGGGTTGTATAAACCCTCTGCTAAGGTAGTCAGCAAGCTGACGTTCCACCTCAGCATCCTCTGAGTAACTCATATGATAAGGTGGTTTACTAAGAGGTTTACAGCCTGCAACCACGTCAATGCCATGTTGCACTGAGCGTGTCGGCAGTAAACTTGATGGCAAATCATTAGGAAAGACATCTTGAAATTCCTTTAACAATTTTTGTAATTGATTAGCAACGTTTGCTTGTGTAGAATTAGAAATTGGTGGAATAGAGGAGAGAGAAGCATGCGGCGTTGAGGAATGTTCAATAGACTCAATGTTAGAAAGAAAATGAGATAGTGAGTAACACAAGAAAACCTGTTCTATTTCATTATCAGAAACGAGCTGCATAAGCTCGGCAGTACATATCAGTGGTGATGATGGTATATCCTTTTCTCCTAACAACAACACATGTGTGCCATGGGAATCAAACATCAAACTATTGTGCTTATAGCTACGCATTAGTGATGGTCCTAGGCTATGCAACCATTCCCTACCAAGAACCACATCAGCCCTTTCCATGTTCATAACTTGAAAATCCAAACAAGTAGAGTACCCTTGTACTTCCAATGGAACAGCTCGGCATTGAGTATCCCATAGTTCACTATCATGTCCATACATCATTGATACCTTGTAGCAGTGGATACTCGGAGTTTGAGGAAGTTTGAGCTTTTTCACCACTCCATAATTGATGAAATTGTGCGTAGCACCGTCATCTACCAAGATGCGCACCTTGTGCCCTTGCAGATATCCGTGCATACGTACTAACTCATGTGGTCCAAAGGTTTGTTGCCACATGGAAGTTGTGAGACATCATTCATGCACCACCTCAGTGTGTGTTACTTCCACTGTAGAGAACTTTGAGGAAGACTCGAGAGGCAGTAGTTGCACCGTGTGCACTGCTTTCTCCTTCCCCTGGGTAGCACATTTCCCCTTGGGACAATCCTTTTTGCCATGGCCTCTTCCTAAGCATTGAAAACATAGCTTCTCTTTCTTGGCCTTATCAAAATCCTCAGGAGAGAGAGGACCCCTGGACCCCTTGGGTTTTTAAGATGCATCTGAATTACAACTATAAATTTTCTTTTATTGTGCCCGTACTGAGTGCGTGTGTTATCATGTATACTAGCAGGCACGTTACTATTATGTGTTTTCTTATCATCAAGGTCATAATGAATATGTGCTTTCACTATGGCTTCCTCAAGTGTTTTAGGGTCCTGGGATTTGACATACTTCTTAAGTTCTGGAGTCAGACCTCGTATGAACCCGCGTACTTGTTGCAAGGTATCCAAGCCTTCCAACTTGAGGATGATGTCCCTATAGTGAGAGATATATTCAAGGAGTGATGGATATTGGTGCATGGAACACGTGTCCCAAGCAGTCCAATTTCGATCGGCCTCGTTTGTAGGCAAAAATTCCTTGCTAAACATTGATTCAAAGGCTGCCCAACTCTGTGGTATGATGTTCTTCTCCTTGAGAGACATCCACCATTTGTAGGCCTTGCCTTCCAGAGTTAAGCTCGTTTGCAGAGCTCTTACTGCATCCGGAGTACGCCGTAAGGCGTGAATTCCATCCCATTTACTGAGAAAGATGTTCACTGCATCCTTATTGCGGTCCCGGTCTTCGCCCTTGAAAACTGGTGGTTTAAAATTCTTCAACAAATCATCTACCTCTTTGGCAATGAGAGTATGTAGTGTTTCATTAATTGGGCCTTGCCCTTGTGTTCCAACGTGCTCATGCATGTGGGTGTCAGCCGGAATTTTAGTCTGCTGTTGCATTAATTGAATGACTAATGTGGAAAGTTTAGTAACATTTTCATTTAAAGCCTTAAATGTTTCATCTATGACTGTCATGCGTGTCTGAAGTGCACGAAATTCTTGAATATCGAGCAATTCATAAGTATCTTCTCCTGCCGTAGCGTTGCGGGTACTCTCCTTGAGAGGATCCGACCGCGAGCCGTCATTGGCAGGATCGGGAGTACTTTGCTCAAAATCGAATGTCATGTTGATATCCGAATCCATGGCTACACAGTGCAGTGAAAGAAGTACTCAGAAAAAATACCTGATTTTGGTAGCACTTGCCAAGTATGGGTAAGAACTAGGGAAACTCCACTTGTGCATCGTAGCACTTGACCGTCGAATAAACAAGAATTTTCACTGGCGGCGTACAAATCGAACTCCGCACTATCGCTCGTGGTTCAAAAGATGACGAACGCGTGCCGTGTAGATGGTTGAAGCTCCACCATTGTGAAGAAGCTTAGTTATTTGAAGCTTCGGCTATTATGTTGCTTGAACGCCCCTTGAAGTCGTGGCAAAAAAATATGTAGGTTCTGGAAATTTCTGCAAGAACTGAGTGGAATCTTAAGCCGTGAAGGTCGAGGGACTTTCTTCGATGGCTTATAGCTTGCTCTGGCTTGCTTGACTGCCTTGAGTCGTCGACCCGCTTGTGGGAAGGGCTAGTATTAGTGGCCAAGGTTCAAAGCCAATGGCCAAACGGCCTTCAATGTGAAAATAAGGTGTTTTGTGAAGCAAAGCAACGCAGGCAGCGTGCTGCAGTAGCGCGACCTCAGAAGAGTGGAGGGCAAAAGCATGCATCACACATTTGTTTCCAAAACGGAAAAGACTGCCCGAATTGGCAAGAGAAAATGCTATTTTTGGAAAAACCTCACAAAGGCACGGTTCTCACCTAAAGACCTTGCTTTTGGGAACCTAAAGTGACCATGCCTAGAGAGATAGAGGAAGAGAAACTCCTAAGCTCTGATACCAGTGTAAGAACTAGGGAAACTAGACCTGAGATCCTCCTCCCAACCTCCCTTTATATAGGTGGGCTCCTAGCCCCTTGCCCTAGATGGATCCCCTATCCACACTGCCTAGCCCGACCCTTGGCCGTAGTCCATGACTATCCTAGTTCTTAGGGTACAGGACCCTTGTCCTGACAAGTTTCTACGTCTTTGGGCTGTATGGGTGAGAAATGTTTCCAACCCTAGTGATGGTGCAGAGTTCCTAAAGAAGGAGAGGTTCATAGCCAGTCTCTTTCCCACACTCAAGATAAAAGTTGAGGCGGGTGCATCTGCTACGTTTGATGCAGCTGAAACTAGGGCTGTTGAGAAGTATAGGAAACTTAAGTGTCTAAGAGGCTCCAATAGAGGGTCCTAGACCCAAGGGAAAATTGGAAGCATCAACATCTAGAGATATTCCTGAGGTATCAGCTATGGTGATTGAAAAGTTAAATGAATCCTCAAGCAACTTGTCAATTCATCTTGCATAAGTTGTAGGTCCCAAGGGACAAACAAAGAAAGTAGAGGAGTGAGAGCCACGACCTAGGTGACTTTTGCAATGTTGGAATTGCGGAGAGTCTGGACATGGGATGTATAATTGTCCTTGGCCCTGTGGGGAGCCAGGGAGACCTAACCTGAATTAGCCAGTGATGAATGTAGGTGAAGGAACTAGTCAACAACCACGGCTTCTACAAAGGTCAAATGTAGCAAGACCACCTCCACGAGAAATAAAAGGAGTTCCACCTTTGCCAGATCCAAATGTTCATGTGGTAGAGGCGACAAATTCAAATGAGGTTGACATGGAAGCAAATGGCATTAAGCGTGGCCATGGAAAAGGTAAGGAGAAAGAAGGAGTCATGTCACAAAGTGATCATGGACTTGACACGTTATAAACCTCCAAGACTTCCTTCTTGGACATGGTATGGCTCCATACAACCTATTGGAAGACATGAGAAGTAAGGGCCCTAATATCTCATGGCCTCAATTTCTTGCATTATGTCCACAAGTTAGGAGGGATTTAACAAAGGTAGTTAGCACTAGGAGAAAGGTAAAAGAGAGTGTAGCTGTTGTAAAAATTGCACAAGCTAAAATGAATGAGGATATCACACCTGTGCTAGATTGTTACATCAAAGGGAGGTTGGTTAAGAAAGGTCTAGTGGATGGGGGTGCACAAATTTGTATCATGACAAAGGAACTCATGCAAAGACTAGCATGCACATCCATGAGACACGTGAAATCAAAGTGAAAATGGCAAACAATAGCAAGGTTAGGTGCGTAGACATTTGTAAAACTGTTTTGTGGAGGCCTTTGGCATTAAGAAGATATTGGATTTTTATGTTATGTCGACCAAGGGAAGTGGCTATCCATTTATCCTAAGAAGACCATGGCTAATAAAAATGCGAGCTTTGCAAGATTGGGAAAGTGGAAAGTTGATTTGCAGGAATGACAATCATAAGAAGGTTGTCTTTGACATGAAGGAACAACACCAAGAGTAGCTCCATGAAGAATCACCGCAAAGTGAGACAGAGGAAGACTGGACTGATAGCACTTCAGAAGAAGAAAGTACTGACAAATTATTGAAGAGGAGTCTTCCATCGAAGTTATGGGGGTAAGGTTTAAGCCAAGAAACCAAAAGACCTCTTGCCCAGGCTTGGAGGAGGTAGGTCCTCAAGAGAACCAAGGTGTGAAAGATGAAGGGATCCTAGAAGGTATGCTATCAACCACACTTACAAAGGAAGAAAGAGGGGAGTTCAAATGTGTGCTAAGGAAGTTTCCTAAGCTTTTTGATAAAGATTACACTGATGTGCATGGAGTAGATGATGTTCAACAACATCTCATGGTAAAGGGGGATGCACTTCTCATTGTGAAGCAGATTTTAAGAATTTGGGCATGCAAGAATGAAAGCTTGAGGACAAAAGTTCATGCGATTCGTAGGTTGTTTAATTAGTTTGAAGAAGTGCAACCATATCATATTCGTAGGAAACAAAATGAAGATGCCGATTTACTTACACAACAAGCAGCTATATGTGTTGTTGAGAAAGAAGTCCAGGTCTGTCATGATGGTGGTAGCAAAAGAAGTCTTGGTCATGATGGTGGCAGCGAAAGAAGTCCAGGTCATGATGGTGGCAGCAACTGTTAAGCAACCAAGATACTAGGGATTGGAGTCATTGGCTCCATTATGGCTACATTTTGGAGGGCGAGTTTCCACAAGACTTCACAAAAGCTCAAAAGAGGAGGCTCGTAAAAAAGGCAAGTTCCTATCTCTTCCTAGAAGGCTCCCTCTGTCAAAGATGGGAAGGATCAAGTGAGAAGAGTACCAACTATCGAAGAAATTCTAGCCATTCTAAAAGGTTTGCATGAAGAGGCAGGTGGTGGTCATTTTGTCTAAGAGTTAACTGTGAAGAAGATTTTGGTTGCGGGGTATGTTTGGCCAAGCCTGCATGTGGATGTCCAACATTGGTGTAAAAGCTATCACAATTGTCAGGTAAAGGGAAATAAGAGATTGATACATGGTCCAAGGCAAATTGTGATTGCAAATGGACCCTTTGAAAAGTGGGGCATAGATGCTATGGGTCCACTGTCTAGAACAAAAAATGGTAAAATCTACACCCTAGGTGGGTAGAGGCTCAAAGTTTGGCAAGGGTAATGGAAAAATAGCGAGCAGGTTTTTCTACACTAATATTTGTGGTAGATTTGGCACACCCTTGGAGATTGTTTTTGATAATGGTCCAGGGTTCAAGAAGCTTTTAATCACGGAAGTTTGTGAAGAGCTTCACATTCTACAGTGTCATAGCACACCCTACTACCCACAATCAAATGGTTTGGTTGAGAAGGCTAATGGTGTCATTGCAAGCATCATTAGAAAGATGGAGAAAAACAAGACAAAGTTGTGGGATGACTTCTTGGATGGTGCCTTGTGGGCATATCGAACCACATATAGGGAAGCCACGGAGTTCACACCATTTCACTTGGTCTATGGTCAAGAGGCTTTACAGCCAATTGAGCTCAAAATTTCAACAATGCGACTTCATGGCAAAACAACACAAGATAATCAAGAAGCATGGATTGATCAACTTCTTACCTTAGCTGAGCTTGAGTGGAAAAGAGAAGCAGCTTATGAGTGCTATAAGAGGAAAGCTACACAAGTAAAGGATAAGCTTGACAAGAAACAGAAGGACAAAGGCATTAAGGAAGGAGATCTTGTGCTAAGGTATGACAATTGACTTGAAAATCATTTTGATGCCAAGTTTGAAACCAGATGGCAGGGATCATACGTAGTCAAGAAGGCTTTCAATTCAAGTTACTACCACCTCATGGACCTAAATGGTAAAGAGAACTCCAAGAAGGTAAATGGGTATTGACTAAAGCCTTATTTGAGTCGCCTTCTACCTAAGGATCTACCAAAGATCTGTGAAAAGCCAACTATCTCATGTAAGTTTTGTTACATGAAGCATGAGTGTAACTCGAGCCAAAATGCCAAGAGGCCAAACAATGAAAATCTTGTCAAGGACCCAGAAGCACTCTCTTTGGAAAAGATGCTTTATGATGGTACACGAATATACCATCATCTTGGGGGGGGGGGGGGGGAGGGGCTAATGATAGCCGTTTGTTGGCTTTCCAAGGTTGCCATTGTGAGCTACTTCATCCTATCAAAATCACTCAAACACTGTGGCTATCCTCACCCTTTCAATGTATATAGGCGTGTGTGAGTTAGGGGACTTTTTCCATATCTCCTTAAAACCCCTCAATTAGCTAGTCACTCGGCTAGTTGAGCCAAAAAAATAAACAAAATAAAAAAGAAAAGTATATTATGGAATTTTTGTGGGTAAATGTTTCATTGTATATAGAACCTAAATATAGGGATTTTTAATTATAATTATTATGGTATTTTATTTAAATATTTATACCTAGGTGTGTATTTTATTAAACCGATGTATGCCTTCTTTCATCCTCTTGCACCATAAGTATATTTTTTGCCAATGTGTACATCCTCTAATATCATAATTTTCTTTTACACAAATCACCCCCACATTTTCACCCTCACCCGTGTGAAAAAAATTTCGGTTTCTACTCCCTTAGTCACGTTTATTATATAATTTTCATTTACTTGCATACTTTTTCCTCTTTCACCCATAATAATACAAAAGAGGGACCATATCATATGATTCCAGTATCTTTTTCTCTATCCATAATTCTTTCATATTTTTTTATTTATGTACTCATTATTCTACCACCATGTGCTCATTGAGCTAAAATCCATGAATAATCCATACACTAGTCCCACCATGTATATATTTCTTTGTTCACCAATGATCCTCCTCCATGCATGTGTAAAGATAACTTGGATGATATGACTCATGGAGGGACTCACTCTTGGATGCATTGTGCAAATTCAACAAGGAAGATGCCACTAGGAGACTCTTGTAGGCATTAAAAACAGGCTTTTTGGTGAGATTTTTGGCGCCTATTTCCACTCAGAATTTGAAGAAGTGACCAACAAAAAAAACGCAGCCCATGAGCTGAATAATCACCTCAAGTTTTTACATAATTTTTGGAGCTACGATCGGTGATATATGAATTTTATGGTGAACCCCAGTCTGGCCATGTTTTTTCACAAGTCAACCCTAGTCTTCTCTCACTTCTTTTCACACTTCTACACACACACACACACACACACTCATTCCTCTCCATCCCTCACTCAAACCTGCAACTTTCATGGTTTCTTTCACCCTCTTCACCACTAACCTCCCTTCTCACCCCCGTTAGCTCCCATATGAACTCTACATGTATATACACCCTATCTATGTCTTTCTCTATTACCTCTAACTCATAATTTCATCTTACCTCTTCTCTATGTATATAAAATTCAGCATACTTAACCTCTACAAAATTGGGAAATCTCGTCATTGAATCATCATTTTCATAATTGGTGATCGACATGGACAACTAAGGTGTAAAGAAAAGAAGAAGAAGAAGAAGATTGGTAGTCATTCTTGACAATCTACACAAGGTAAGTCCAAGCTTCTTGAAGGCTTCAACATCTCAAGTGTTCCCACTTCATTCACCATCTCCTTTTATTATCAAACTCATTCTACCCGTTGTAAATTGTACCACTAACTTTTTAGTGATTGCTAACACTAACCACTAGCCTTGTTGTTAAAAATACACCCTCTACTATCCACTAAAGTAGGCACTCCCAAGTTATTCACTCAAACCTCTCTTCTTTCAACCTCAATAATTTTCTCTTTAATGGTTTCCAAAGGACAAAAGATGTTAGGCATGTTCCTTCTCTTCACAAAAATTTGATCTCTACAAGACAATTGGATGATGAAGGTCACAACATTGCATTTGAAAACAAACGTTGGAAGATCTCAAAGGGATCTTTGGTGGTTGCCAAAGGAGAAAAGGTTGGCACACTTTACTTGTGTACTGTTAGCACACTATCTTCAACTTGTGCAACATCTACAGAAGTCGAAAGTGTGGTGTGGCACTACCGGCTTGGGCATATGAGTGCCAAAGGAATGCAAATCCTTCAAACAAAGAAGCTTCTACCAGGTTTGAAAGAAGTGGACTTAGAGTTCTGTGAAGATTGTGTTTATGATAAACAAAAGAGAATAAAATTTCAAAAATCAGGAAATGAAAGAAAAAACAAAAAACGTGAGTAGGTTCATTCTAATGTTTGGGGTCCTGCAAGTACACCATTCCTTGGTGGCTCATTGTACTATGTAACATTCATGGACAATGCGACTAGAAAAACATGGGTTTATGTAATGAAGAATAAATCCGATGTGTTTTCTATATTTCAAAGGTGGAAAGACTTTGTGGAGAATGAAGCAGGTACCAAGGTTAAATGTCTCAGATCCGACAATGGAGGCAAATATTGTAGCCAAGCTTTTGAAAGCTTTTGTGCTAGCAATGGCATTTGGAGGCAAAGAACAACCCCAAGAGCACAAATGGCAGTTTCAAAAGGACAAACATAACAATCATGGAGCGAGCATTTCTTAGTATCATACCAGTCACTTCTCAGTATCATACCGGTATCATACCAGTAACTCCTCAGTTACCGGTATCATATCAGTCCCTATCTCTCTCTCTCTCTCTCTCTCTCTCTCTCTCTCTGTGTGTGTGTGTGTGTGTGTGTGTGTGTGTAACGTCTCAGTATCATACCGGTCACTCCACAGTATCATACCACTCCCTCTCCCTCTCTCTGTCATCACTGCTAAGTATCATACCGGTCACTCCTCAGTATCATACCGGTATCATAGTAGTCACTTCACAGTATCATACCGGTATCATACCAGTCACTTCTCAGTATAAGACTCTCTCTCTCTCTCTCTCTCTCTCTCTCTCTCTCTCTCTCTCTCTCTCTCTCTCTCTTTCTCTCTCTCTCTCTCTCTCTCTCTCTCTCTCTCTCTCTCGTGTCACTTCTCAATATCATACCGATCACTTCTCAGTATCATACCTGTATCATACCAATCACTTGAAAGAATCATACCGGTATCATACATGTCACTTCTTTGTATCTGACTCTCTCTCTCTCTCTCTCTCTCTCTCTCTCTCTCTCTCTCTCTCTCTCTCTCTCTTCTCAGTATCATACCAGTCATGCCCAGTATAATACCGTTATCAAACACTCTCTCTCACTCTCTCCTTTTATTTGCAATATACTTCAAATATAGAATACAACTTATTTCCGTGCAACTTGCTTGTAAATGTATTATACATGAATTCTGTTAGATTGATTGAGCCTTTTGGCTGAGTAATTCTCCATTTACATCCATCGACAAAAAAATACATCGACAAAAGTCTCCCACTTCACGAACTTTATGAAGCTTTCTTTTTATATAAAAAATCTGTTCCTTTCTTTCTTCTTGAAAAAGTCAATCCGCCATCTCCAATAAAAACGACGCACATAGGTGTCGTCAGGTTGTCCGCCTGCACAAATTACAGTCCTCTTTGTATACTCAATTCTGTCCTTAGAATACAACCAGTGTGCCAGCCAGTTTATGACAGTGGTTGACAGAAAACAGGCACGCACTTCTTTAGACTGCTTTTCTAGCTTGGGAAAAACAAGAAATGACCCCAATGGATTAAACATTAGCTTATATCTAGAATCATCAAAGATAAGTGTGTCAGGTGGTAGGTCAGGAAAATTTTCAAGATTCTTGTGGAACACCGGTTTATCTGTCGCACCCAATTTAAAAGGGGCCCTTGTGCACTGCACCTGACTTACCACTCTATTGAATCTTTTGTGGTGGTCAGGGAACACTGTCGCTAGCGTGCGTTTGAGCTTCTCAAACTCGCAACAGCTCCATATCCACACTTTGAACCATCTGAAACAAAAATTCAGAAACACTTCTGCATCGGGCCTTACCCAGAACTGTGTATCCCCTTCAACAACATACTGCATTTCTAGCCAGTGGGGCAATTCTTCACCATATTTTCCATCAAATTTCTTGAGCAGTAATCCATTAAGGTCCAAAATGAGAACCCTACGTTGGACGCTCAACGGAGGTGGTGGCCTTGGCCATATCAGTGGGATTCTTTTAATTAGTCTATAGCATAGAGGAAACACGAGCACTGCAGGAGACAACATGCAATTCCATATTGCACGAATGTCAGCCCTGCCATTCTGCTTGTCAGCCATGAACCTATCTGCAAGGCGCCATTCTTAAACTGAAAACATATCTGCAGATGCAAAATTATACAAGACTCAAATTTAAATATGCAATTAAGACATATCTATAGATTGAAATCATTCAAAAATTAGGCACAAGATGAAAGAGACGTCGAATGGGAAAGAAAGTTATATTAATTTCAAAAGTGGTTACATAAAAAGAAACATGGGGGGGCAAACTATAATCTTTTGCAGGCTCTGGGTTTAGGGTCAAAACTTGTGTCGGTATTCTGCATCTCCTTAGTGTCTTCTATGTCCATCTCCTCTTCTGGCTGCCCTTGGGTCTCTGCCCCTGGGTCTCTTCCTCTTCCTTGCTTTTTTGCTCCATTTCAGGCTTCTCATCTCCAGTCTTCTAGATTTTTTTCTTTTTGCCTTTCTTATATGCTGAGCAAGGGTCTCCTTGGGACTTCCCTCCAGCCTGACATCTACATGACCATCAGCTTTAGAAAGCTGTGCAGCAAGAGATCACTTATTAGAGCCATAACAATGAAAAAACTTACTCTTGCCACGTTGGCCTCATTTTCTCGGGGTCTTTGATCTTGTCACCCGCACGCCAGTGTCTAGCAACACATCATCTTCCTCATTTTGGGTTTTCTCTTCAGCACCAGTCGTACTCTGCTCCTTTACCTCAAAGTTTTGTTCTTCTTCTGTTGTTTCTGAAACAGGTTTCTCAGCATTACCAGGGACATTTTCATCAAGCAATACCTCCACATGTGTCTTGTATGCAGGCGTCACTGCATCGTTCCATGTGTCTTTACCGACAGTAGTTCTGAAGCAGCTTGACTCTGTAAAAACATCAGAGAAGACAAAAATCAACCACCTGAAAAAACATCAGAGAAGACAAAAATCAACCACCTGATTACCCATTGAAACAATTTTCTCACCTGTTTTTGGGCATGGTTCAACTGGCTTCTTCTTTAGAAGGGATTGGTCTTCTGCAAAAATAACTCCGAGGCAATCCTTAAGCATGCACTTTCCTTTCTCAGCCAAGTGAGCATAGCAGAATGCATGGTATGCATGTGAACAAGGCAATAGAAAAACATGGCTTGAGCGATTGTGATCATGAATTTTTACACCACAAGCATTGTACACATCAATGAGAACAACACTATGTCCAGGAGCTGTTACTCGTGCAGGCAAGACTATGGTTTCAGGTAGCATTGGTTGACTAATCATGCCTGTCACAAACGTGACATAGAGACCAAAGGTTTCCTCACGGTCCAAGCATTTGGATAATTCTTCCTGTAGGCAAGAGACCTCCGTTATCAGACAATGTCAAATAGGTATAAAATCGGTATGAATGCTTGAAAATCGGTATAATGATGTTATCATACCGGTATGATTACATCCTGCTGGTATGATGTTATCCCACCGATATAATGTTATTATACTGGATAGTATAACATCATACCGGTAGGATAACAGTATACCGGAAGCATAACATCAAACCGGTTGGATTTTATCATACCGGTTGGATCTAACCATACCGGTCGGATGTAACCATACCAGTAGGATGTTATCATAACGGTAGGATTATCTCCTAAATCCTACCGGTAGGATGTAATCATACTGGTAGGGTATAATCCTACCGGTATGATAACATCCTACCGGTATTGTCATCTACCCTTACCGAATATGATATAATCCTACAGGTATGAAAAATCATACCGTATGGTACTTTGCATGTATTATACTACAATCAGATGGAGTTAAAAGCATACATGTGCCTGCTGTAGGGTGGCTTTTGCTTCGTCAATTTTTTCTTGGAGGCTGTCAAGCAAGCCTGTTGGTACATTGGCATCATCAAGGAAGTGCATTCGGATGGTGTCAAGGGCACCCTCGCAACGGTGCACATCAGCAACAGATTTGACCACTGAATCCTTAGCCTTCTGACACTTTGCTGGTACATTGTCATGAGATTTTCTAACCTCAACAAGAAGTTCTTGCAAGGAAGTGGATACTTCAACACTAAAGGCAGACTGGGTGGTCACAAAAAGTCCACTTCCAACTGGTGTACTGTCGGATGGGGTATTTACTAAGAAGACGGCACAACCACTTGGGGTACCTGTGGATACTTGGGAAGTCTCTAACTTCCATTGTTCTCTTTTCCTATCTAAGTGACCTTCATTGGTCACATTCTTCACCACCTCAGATGCAAACTCAGCCCACTTTACCGGACCTGTGCATACGAAATAAACATATCCGCGTGCAAACTTGACTCCCAGCAGATAGTTTGGTGGTTTGGATTGGTACACCTGCTTGTAGAGCTGGTAGAGTGCCTTGTAGTGATCCGGCCTTGCTGTTTTTATCGGCACTTTTTTCTCCTTCGCTGGAAGACACGTGAAAAATTTCATGCAGTCGGATATGGGCACATCCGCATCTGTCAAGTTCCTAACATCTTTCCCCTCAAGACTTAACCCATATTCCCTGTGAAAATCCTCCTTTGTCATGCAGAATGCCTTTAATGGCACCTCCACATCCTTGGGGTGAACAAAGCGGCTGATTTTGGGAGGAGGCTGTAACATCTGTCTCTGAAAGGAATAAATCCATACTCATTACTCAATGTAGTCACACCTCAGTACTCTACTACACACAGGTCCGCTATACACAACACAGAGAGAGACAGAGAGAGGTGACATACCTTCGTGGGAGAATGTCGGGTCTTTGTGGGGGAGACCTGTCGGGCTGCATTCCTTGGGCTCTTTCTTAGGTTGCTATCCATAGCGAAGGATAAGCAACGTGCACAGGGGGCTGTAGAGCGAGCTGAGAAAGGCGCAGAAGGAGAAAGGCACAAAGATACAGAGAAGTCACAGTCATGAAAACATTCGACTGAACATTCGTTCTGACGTGGGCTCCACACGTGTTTTTGAATCCTCCACATGATTTGTAAGATTTTGTATCCTCCACACGAATATTTAATTCAAACAATTCTTGCCCATAACACCAGTTTCATACCCCCTAAATTTTAAGCCTCCAAAAGAAACTTTCAACCAGTTAAAATCGGGCCACCTATTCATGCATCCACCCACATGTTAACTAGCATACTCATTATGATAAACACCATACCTAGAATACTAGGAATGCTAACTAGCATAAACCTTGTGTTAAACATCATACTTAGCATGCTAGTGAGCATACTAGGTATGCTTACTAGCATAAAGGGTGTTAATTAGCAAATACCAGCATACTCTGTAAGATTACTAGGGTATTAATTAGCATACATATTGTGTTAACTAGCATACTTTGTATGCTAGGTAGGTTAGTAGGAATGCTAAATAACAAACCCATCATACTAGGAATGCTGACTAGATAAAACTTGTGTTAAACAACATACTCTACATACTAGTGAGTATGCTAACTAGCATAAAGGGTGTTAATTAGCATACATTTATGATAAATAGAACACCCATCATACTAGGAGTGCTAACTAGCATACTCATTATCCTAAATAGCACACCCAACATACTAGGACTGCTAACTAGCAAAAACCTTGTGCTAAACAACATACTCAAAATTCTAGTGAGCATAATAGGTATGCTAACTAGTATATAGGGTGTTAATTAGTGTACATATTGTGTTAACTAGCATAATTTGTAAGATAAGTAGGCATGCTAACTAGTATACTCATTATGCTAAATAGAACACCTAGCATACTAGGTATGCTAACTAGCATAAACTTTGTGTTAAACAACAAACTGATAATGCTAATGAACATCCTAGGTATGCTAACTGGCATAAAAAGTGTTTATTAGCATATATATTGTGTTAACCAGCATACTCTATGTGCTAGGTAGATTACTAGGCATGCTAACTAGCATACACATTATGTTAAACAACATAGCTAACATACTAGGAATTCTAACTAGCATAAAACTTGTGTTAAATAGCATACTCAACATGCTAAATAACATTCTAGGTATGCTAACTAGCATAACATATCGTATTAACTAGCATACTCATGCATGCTACCTATTTACCTAACATGTTAACAAGAATTCTAAGTATTATGTACAATATGGTTACTAGTATCAGTCTATAGATGAGTATGCTATTGATCATCATATACAAGTTATTATGCACTAGAGATGCAATACATAGCATGCATAAGTTATGGCATAAGTATTTGATCGATCACCTGAAGCTCTTCTAGGAGGTACATAGGGTGCTTTATGTAGATTTTCCTCCCCACTCTCTTTCAACACACATTCTTTTTGTTGGATGAAAAGCGAGTCTCCTCTCTCCAAAATGTGTAGACCAAATCCTTAATTTAATTTGTGATAGGTCTATGACAGTGTTTCTTGTGACATGCAACCAATGAAAACAATTGACCATTGATACTAGGCTTCATCCGTTGTGATTTTGCCTTGAACAAGGTGCGACGGGGCCGAGTTTGAGGACCCTGTAGAATTTTGTAATAGGCATGTTTTTCTTTGAATTCAACATCATCTGCAATGCTGTATTCTTCAAAAACAACTCCTCGTGAGAACGTGGCTGCTTGACGATAGCTAGTGTGTTGTGGACATTAGAAACAATTGCACTTTGTACAACAACCTTCTCCACTAAAGACTAATCATGGAGTGCCCGAACAAGCAAATGTTGAGCAACAAGATTCTAGATTTCCCACTTTGCTTCTATACTAAAACCTTTAGTCCTACTCTTGAAAGCTCTCACTGTCCCAAAGAAGAATTTTTTTTCTCCTCATCATCAACAGCATTATTTCCTCGCTCAACTTTCATCTCTTTGCGCTCTCGCTGTTTACTCTTTCTTTGTCTCTCTCATATTTCCTTATCACAAAAAGAGCTAGATCCTAGGACTTGCAATTCATTGCCTATATAATGGATCCCTTCTTCTTTCTCCTCATGACTATAAACATGCATAATATATTACTTACTTGAAATCACTTAAATGAATAGATTTCACACTTGATTCTGTAATTCCAAACATGCAAGGTCCAAACATGCAATGATGTGACCAACTAAACCAATGACCATTTGGAGTGAGTGGGCTACCCACAAGATGTGCATACCATAAAATTACAGTGTGCCTCCATTTCTAGCATTGGAGCTAGTGGCAATAATGTTGTCTACTGGTTCTCCATATATGTAGGTCTCTATCGAAGCGAGGGAGATAGCTCAACTTTGACAACTCAACTCCGAGGCAGGATGCCTTGTGCAAGGAACAAACGAGAGAGAGAGAGAGAGAGAGAGAGAGAGAGAGAGAGAGAGAGAGAGAGAGAGAGAGAGAGAGAGAGAGAGAGACTTTGGTACCCCACGTCGTCTTCAATAATTGAAAAACTAGTCCACACCACAAATGGGAGGGAATAAATAATTTTTTTATGGACATTTTAAATGCAAAATGCACTTGCTCTTTAGTTTTCAATAAATGCCAGTAACTAGCATTGTCAAGGACAACATTTTCAGTGACACGTTAACATGCTTATTCCCCATGATAGAGAGAATGAATATAGAATAGATCGTACCAACATGGATGGTGATATAAGGGCTCACACAAAGCATGGCGAACATATTCTATAAGAAGCATAAGTCAATTGCAATCGTCTCCTCAGTAATAAAAAACGAAAGGCACACATAGAGATAGCACACGGTGACAAGCACACATGCACTCAAATGGTCATGTTTTTGCATGGATAAAAACAAACACTTGAATGCAACCATCTTGAAACTCTAGAAGGAGCAATAGAGTTGTCAGGAAGCAGGAGTTGTGTAAATGGATGGATTTCCCAATGCTAAGCAATGTAGGGAACTCATAATTGTTGATCATTCCAATCACCTTTATCTAGTGCAAGACCCAGTATGGATATTTAGGCAGTGAAGCATGATTAATAAGAGGCAACAATATCAGAACTTGCTATTGGTGAGTCATCATGGGACGTTGTCGGAGTGCGCTCTTCTCCATGGTCGACCAAGAAAGCGTGGATATGGACGAACAGTCAGTGTAGCCTCAAACCAAGGGAACCAATGCAAATAGGAGTTATTTAGTGTTAGAAAGAAGCTATATTGACTCATAGAGAGCAATCACGAAAGAAAATCATGACTCGGGACACAAATAATAGCTAAAATCAATCTAAGATAAGATATTGACACTTAATTGATGCTGGCAACCAAGATATACTTCCAATAATTGATATCTAAAAATCTGTTACAATTTGGTTGCTACGCCATCGTCAGTATGCTCGTTGATTTGCAAACCCCTAGTCAGAAATCCCCAACCCAATGGAAGAAATTTGTAATTTCCAGTCAAAACTTCCACCTTGTACTGTCTTCATGCTCTTCAGTCCACTAGATTTTCCCTTACACCTCTACTCGATCGAATTTGCTTGTCAGGAAAATTATCACCCTATATAGATATTGAGAAGTACGAGAAAACTCATTTGTCCATACGTCAAAATGGGGTTGGTTTGCATTGAGGACATGCATGTAAATGAAGAGGCTGTTATCCATGTTATTGGCCGTGTGTGTGTGTGTGTGTGTGTGTGTGTGTGTGTGTGTGTGTGTGAGAGAGAGAGAGAGAGAGAGAGAGAGAGAGAGAGAGAGAGAGAGTTCTATTATCGTCCTCGGAGGTCAAATATGACCTATGGGACCAAATGAACATGTCACGTGGTGTGAGTGGAGGTCATAAGTCACTCTCGATGCTCAAAAATGGTTGAAATGAGCGTCGCAATAGAAAGTCCACATCGTGGTTGGGAGAGGAAGGTATGTAGGGAGAGCTCATGGCTGAATATATGGGGAAAAGAGGACCTAGTGTGGTCAAAATCTGAGCACTCAAGTAGTGTGCAGTACTCACTTTCTCGCACTTGACGAGGGCATAAGGTGCAAAGTCGATGACACTCCTCGCTAGTGCCCCAACGTCCTGTCTCGCAGCGTAGAGCATGGGAGCTAAGACGAATGGAGGCAATGGTGCGGATCTCACTCAACGGGATGGGCTCAAGGATGTAGGGGTGGGTTCGGTTACCTCGTTCAGAGAAGAAGAGAGATTTGTAGTTTGGGGCAACGTGTGTGGTGTAATGGCTGAGAACCTCCGGATTTCTCCCAAGCCGTGATACATTGGCGTTGTAAGAAGGCCTCATTAACTTGGGAGTCGATCGACGCATCCTTGACCAAGTGACATGCATCCCATCTTCCAAACCATTTCTTGATGTCAAGCATCCACCCCGAACTTAGTATTTTGCTCTTGCATGTCTTTTGAACCTTTTGACTTGCTTCATATGCGATTCTAGGAAGTCGATGCAAAGGGCTATGTTGTGTTTTACGCATGTACTCCACAACTCTTTGCATGCCCAAGACCTCAATGGGAAGCAATCCGGACTCAAGAAGTAAGAGCATGTAGGGTGTTTGTGTCTTGACTTGGAGAAAGTTGGTGAGAAAACGCTTTTGGACATTCTCAAACTCTTTCCAAGTAGACTTCCCGATGCTTCCACCCCACACCTCCACTCCATAAAGTGTCACCAATGTGTCAAAGAGGTACTTTTTGAGAGCCCACACTTGATCTCTCCAGCATTGCACATGTTATCAAATGCATAATAAGCCCTCTTTCCGGCTTCCAAGCGACGCATTGGACAATCCTTCCATTTATGATTGGATGGAACCTCAAGGCCAAGGTACTTGAAGTGATCTACCACTTCAAGTTGCTCATTGTTGTATACAATGCATGGATTTTCATCATTGAGGGTCTTTACAAGCATAACCTTGGTTTTGGATCCATTCACGATCAGCCCGCTATGTAGGCAAATGCGTTTCAAGACACTCATAAGCTTTTGTGCATCTTCTAAGGTATGTGCCAAGAGCACTACTTCATCGGCATAAAGCAAAAGCATGATCATCGCATTTTCGATCTTAACCTCTTCTATACCTTCTTGCTACATAAAATCAAGAACCATGCATTCCAATTCATCAATGAGTAGCCCAAAGAGGGTGGGGGAAAGTGGGCATCCTTGTTTGACACCAATGGTGCTTGCAAAAAATTCTGAAATTCCATCTCACATACGTAATCGACATATCACTTTTTGGTAGAGAGAGAGAGAGAGAGAGAGAGAGAGAGGGCGGGGGAGAGAGAAAGAGAGGAAAAATTTCAAGTGTCCAACGAATGACGCACGGCAAGGAGAAGGGGGGAGAGCAAAAGAGAGAGGAAAATTTTTAAGGTTGTAGGAACAATTTGAATAGACATTTGCATTCTACACAAGCAATCTTCAAAATTGAATACCTATGAAGAGAGAGAGAGAGAGAGAGAGAGAGAGAGAGAGAGAGAGAGAGAGAGAGAGAGAGAGAGAGAGATTGAGCTCACCTTAAATAGAGAGAGAGAGAGAGAGAGAGAGAGAGAGAGAGAGAGAAATCATAGCCATCTATACTTCTTGTTAAAGAGATTTAGGAAAGGAGATTTCTCATCGTGTCCATGTGTTGATATGGGGCTGTGTCTTCAATTGTAACACCAATTTGTTAGCTAATAGCTACGATGACAAGTCATATGTGTATGTACACACAAGATCTCGACAAGTTGTTATCCACCCAACCATGGTTGTATGTGTATGTGTGTGTGAAAGAGAGAGAGAGAGCGATAGATAGATAGATTGAATTATCAACCACGGAGATCATATATGACCCATGGGACCAAACACACATTACAAAAATTCCTTCTCAGTGCAAGATGATACATATCAGTTAAGGACTAAGGGTCCATTAAGAGGGTAGAGTAGAGAAAAAGAGAGAATAAAAACTTAAGGAGGGTTGGTTGAGGGGAGAGCCGGTTTGGGATTTCGAAACTCTTGGATGATCGCTTTACCACCTCGGTAGACTGCTCATTTGCCTTGCTTACGTGCTTCATATCTTCTTGATCTCGCTCGCTTTACTCTTGAGTTGATGGTCAATTCTTCAACAATCCAAAGCTTTTTTTCCTTTTTTCCTTTTTTCCTTGAGAAGTCAAGATTGACATAGCAGTTTCATACGCTCATCTTTGTCCTTGAAAGTGAGTATGCAATGCTTGGGTGGCACATGTCTATGTGTATTGTTGATCCAAGCAATATTTTCAAGCTTGATGTAGACAGGTTGAAGAATTCCATTGGGATTGATGATTACTTCCTCGAGGGTGTCCTCCATGGTACAACACAGTGAGTGTAGCCCCCCAATCCTGACCTTGAGGCCAAGAGATTCTTGTAGCCGGAATTCTTGTAGGGCCGCCTATATCTTGGTGTCAATCTTCTTATGTGTTGCTTCATGTGATTCTTTCTGCACTGCCATGACAGTTTCGATGGGTGAGGCTTCGACTGCGTGTGCTTTTTCAAGCAGAGCTTGGCTCTCTACTTCCTTCGCATCTTCAAGCTTGCATAAACGGTCTTTGAGTCTCTCATTCTCCCCGACGAGTTCTTGCCATTATAAGCCTCAAGGGCTGTGATTCATGCTTCTTGGTGGGTGGCGGGGTCCTTCCTTGGTGCCGCTGCCACCGCAAGAAATCTCTTGCGTGCAATAGGGGTGCCAAAGGACGACATCAGGCCAAAAAAAGGGGGAATTTTTGTTGAACACACAGTGGTGTGTGAGATCAAGGGATTATGTTGATTTAAATTTTTGGAGTGGAAGCATTAAGCCATGCTTTGTGTAAGTGCAATAAGAGAGAATGAAGGTTTTGACGAGCAGAGGATGATGATTAGGTTTCGACGGGCTGAGAGAGAGGGAGAAAGAAAAAGTCTCTTGAACCAAATTTTCCTTATAGTGCTGACAAGCAGGTCGCAATAGAGGCACCGTTGAGAGAGAGAGAGAGAGAGAGAGAGAGAGAGAGAGAGAGAGAGAGAGATCAACTTATGCGTGCCATCTCTATATCATTCCAATTTTATCAAATGCTTCAAATCTTTGAAATAATTTGGAACTCTTTTTATGATGTTAGAATATTCTATAATTTTTTTATCGACATTAAAAGTTTCCTAAACTTTTGACTTGTCCACACATGAATCTCCCCTTTGACCGTTGCGTAGTGCCAACAAGAAAAAATGCTCACAACCCATCATATCAACAAAGAGTGGTAGCCTAGTGTGCCTTCCTAGACTAGGAAATCTCTCTCTCTCTCTCTCTCTCTCTCTCTCTCTCTCTCTCTCTCTCTCTCCCCCCCCCCCCCCCCTTATTAAGATGCACAACAAAAATACTAGTAAAATTTACATTTTAGAGACTATTTTTACCCGCTTTACTTCCTGCTAACTCGGTTTGAGAACTTCTCCAAACACTGATGTTGGCTCTTTGCCATAAGACGACTCCTTGCCAACGACAATGTTTGGAGAAGGTCTCAAACCGAGTTAATGGGAAGTAAGCGGGTAAAAATAGTCTCTAAATTGTAAATTTTACTAGTATTCTTGGTGTGCATCTTAATAAGGTGTGTGTGTGTGTGTGTGTGTGTGTGTGTGTGTGTGAGAGAGAGAGAGAGAGAGAGAGAGAGAGAGAGAGAGAGAGAGAGAGAGAATGAGATTGTATGTGTGTGTGTGTGTGTGTGTGTGTGTGTGTGTGTGTGTGAGAGAGAGAGAGAGAGAGAGAGAGAGAGAGAGAATGAGAGAGAGAAAGAGAGTCATGGTCCTTAATGCTTAAATTGACCTATGGGACCAAAAACAACATGTAGCATGCTCGAAGACTGTGGATATAATGAATACGGTTTATGGTCAAGGGTTGAGATCCCTGATGGTTTTGGTTGAGATTTTTGATTGTGAATGCCGGTATGGCTCTTGGATCTTTTTTTTTGTTATGGATGTGCTGCCAAAATGCTATCAAAATTTTGCCGCCATGTTATGTGCTTAAGTGGTTATGCAGGCTGGATGTGAGTCACCCAAAGTAGGGTGGAGTTCTCACCCATGTGATAGGATTGAATTATGGTTTACTAGCTTTGGATTGGATGATGAAGTGGTTTTGATGGATCATGGTGGACATGTGATGATAGAGACCTTGTAGAGTCTGGCTGCTTTTGAAAGGATTGTTTGTGCATATGCAAGATGCTATTTTGATTAGACTCATGTGCTATGTTTCTCATGAAATCGTCACTACAAGATTACGATCGCCTACATCGCTTAGCCTTAGATGAAAGGGTTGATGACCTTGGGCTTTGCTGGATTGGGGGTGTTGCCTAGATCTTCTTTTTTGTTAGGCTCATCTAAACAGTTACTGTGTCGGGGGTTGAATGACCTACACAGCTAACGCATTGAGGATCTTCCCTTGGCTTTGCCTAAACACCCAATGTGACACCAAAGAGCCGCGGTGCCTAAACTAGTATGGTTGGTGCTGATTTTCTACCATGCACTGGTATTTGGAATCCTCTCAGATCTCGGGTTCATGGAGGGATGCAAAACGACCTCAACTTATGTTTAGCTCAGATAAGTTGGAGGTGTTCTAGCTTGCTCCTGGTGAAGTGAAATTCCTTCTGTTAGTAATAGGAGCAGAAGTGGATGGGTGGACAGGTCGATCTTACATAGGATCCAGTGCTTCTACGTAGCCATTTACATTTTTGAAGTTATGGTATACCCAAATTTTGTTATTGCATTAATTCATGGTTTGTCTCTTTCATTTAGATGGGGAATTTAAAGATTCTCTTTTGTCATTCTCTTGTATCTCTATGCACTCTATTTCACTCTCCACTTCTCTCTCTCTCTCTCTCTCTCTCACTATATATATATATATATATATATATATATATATATATATATATATATATATATATATATATATATATATATATTCTTGCAATGTGGTGTACACATATATTCACCATCGACTTGGTCATTTTCTTGAGTACGCTTTCACTCATATCATTCAGGTGTAACACTAGTCGTTATATACAAACACTTCCACAACTTTGATTTATATTGAAATTTTATAAAAGTGTAAATTGTATAATTCTTGCACAGACCCCTCGAGAGGGGTATCTCTCACCATATGTGTGAAAGCGGTGGTTGTAGTCATGTACATATCTTACGTGGCAGAGAGGCCTTGGATGTGGAACTATGGCATGTTTTATCACATAAAAACATGCTTAATTTGGTTTAGAAGTGTGCACATGTCAAGTGCATCGGGATGGCACACTTGTTTCGCCTAGAAAGTCTAATGCTGACAATCTCGTTCAAAAAAAGTAGATTTTATGTGTAGCTATAAATGATACATCTAAAGTGATTTCCACGGAAAAAATAAGTTTCAGCATGTAATTCTAGCCCAAGTGAAATTTTCCACAAATTTATGGATTTTCGTAGCTCGTTTGGGGTTTTTACAGGCAAAAAGGGGCATTTTTGGGCCAAAAATGGACAAAAATGGCTCAAAATTCCACATCACTCATGGTGGTTGGGACTCTTAGGATGGGAAGAGATTTGTGAAGATATTTATCAGCTCCTTAAGCCTCTCTGCGAAGGGATACACAGGCTGCTTCTATGGTGTGCTAGTGTAGTCCCGCACTGTCCCTGCCTTGTATTCGTGCATGTGGGTGATCCAATTACAAATTTCTCTCCTCAAAAAGGTGTGTGGGCTTGTTTATGGTGGTGTTTAAGCTTCCATGAAATTTCCTCAATGAAGAATTGAAGGAGTAAGAAAGGGTTTTTGATGGGGCAAACAGGCACTCTACCCGTGCAACTGGGAGCGAGGCTACAATAAATCATCACACACACAAGAGTTTTGAGTTGATCTTGGTTCTTCTTTAGAGTGAAGCTTTCATGGCTGGATTTTTTCTTTATTTTTAGTATTTCTTTTGCATTGAATCTTCTGTGACTTGCTTGATTTTGCTACAATCTTCACAATCCACAAGCCCGTTGCTTTCCTAGCCGCACTGCGTACTTCTTGACAACATTGTACTTCAGAGTTTCATGGTGCTAGTTCTCCATTTGATAGGAAATCAAAACCATAGGTTATTGAATTTGTAGTTTAATGACTTCGTATAAGTCAAAGCCCTAAAAATAGAAGCAAATATTATATGGCAGTCATAGATCAGCTCTGGGTTTGCATCAGTTCAAAAATCGCAAGAAAAAGAGGCTCCATTCGAGAGAGGCCTAAGCCTTGCACTCCTTGGAAAAAACGTGCCCTCAAAATAGAAGCGTAGGTGATTGCATCTCCATTTCAGATGTGGCTTTCCAAGCATGACTCAAGAGCCCCCATAATGGAAGCACAGGTGCTAATGAGGAGACACTTCCAAATATATAAATTTATGCAAGCGTGCCATGCAAGATGGTCCTTACAATTAACAACTATACATTTAGAAAGGGTGGTTGCAGCAATGCACTGCTAGATATTTTTTCCAGATTTTGGTTGCATCGGTTGGGTGGCTGACATAAGTTGAGTGCCTCAATGGGGCATCGCAAGAGAGAAAGGAATCTTTGAAACATACTAGCTATGGTGGTCTGCACCATGGGTTTCATTGGCGTGCAATCTATCGTGTGTGGCAGTTGATAGCGGGCATGCATCCATCAACGGCGTGCTACTGCAGTTGATGATGTGGTGGCTTGGATTGAGGGAGTTCTCACGCGGCCCCAAGGGAACCACTCTTTTTGTTGAGGATAAGTTGTCACATAAGCCTTGTCATGGTGTCATAACCATGGGCCATAAGTGGTGGGTCACATGCAGTGAGAGATAGAGAGCTTACGGAGGTGGTGATCGAAGGGATGTTGCACATAGAGCTAAAACATGGAAGGTTCTCGAGCTGTCCAACCATGCAATGGTTGCTAAAATGAGCTAGCCAAGTGTATGAAATGCAAAAAAAATCCAAAAGGAGCTCTAGTGGGAATGCACGAGCAGATATAAACAATATTTTTCCTTTTTGAAGCTTTAGGCCTCTCCTATAAGGGTGTGTTCTCACAAGATATGGAGGCTTTTGCCATTTTGGCGATTGGCCAGGGTTTGTTGCTGAGAAGGAGGCTGTTGAGATGTGGATGTCTATGCAAAGCCAAGAGGGCTGCCTGCGGATGTTGTGTGCTCGATGAGGAGTGTGCCATCTTGGAGATATGGTGTATACATTCGTGTTTTTTTGAATTGAAGCCATCATTGATGTGTATTGGTGTCGATTTCCCCTTCTCTTCTTTGCTTGTGTGCGTGCGTTTTTGGGTGTGTGTTGATAAGTGTGCCCTCCCAAGGTCTGTTTTGCAAAGAGAGATTGAGAGAGGCTGTGTGTGTGGTGAAGGCAAAAATTTGGGTATGGCAGGATGATTTGGTGTGTTTGTGGTGTCAAAGAGAGTGCATGGGCGTGTATGGTTGTGTGAAAATGGTGGTTTGTGTTCAAATTGTGCCAAATTTGAAGGTAAACTTTAGTGGATTGCGGTGCTCTGTATATCCTAGGTTATAGAGAGGTGCTTGTTTGTGTTTTGCGTGTGTTCCCCGTTCCCCCTTTCCATCTTTTGATCCCCCCACGAAGGAGTGCATTGATTCTCCGGTTTGAAGATTAATGGTGATGTTGGACGCTTACAAGGGGTTGGTGGATGTTCGAGGAATGTTTATTGATCGAGAAGTTTGAAGTTGGAAGAGATTGTGGAGCCAGGGTTTGGCCCTTTGGGTGACGATGTTGAGGACCTGGAGGATAGGGTAGCAGATTTTGGGTGATGGATGTTGACGTTGTGGATGCAGAGTGATGAAGAAAATATACAGATGGTATCGTTGCTGATGTGGGAACGTGCAAATATTTGGTTTGATGGTTTGAAGAGTGCGGATTGAGGATCATGGCAAGAGCTGTATAGTCTGTTTCTAAAGCGGTTTCGAAAGGTGGTTACCTCCGGTGGAGGTTGATGCAAAGTTGAAGTCAATACGCCAAGATGTAAGTTTTTTTTTTTCTTTGAGTTGTTTGAAGCCTATTGGAGGCAGTTAGAAGTTGCTATCGTGGTTAAAGGCAATCAATACTACTTAAAGTTTTTGAAGTGGCTAGAGTGCTTGCATCTGAGGATCAGGGAAAAGGTGGAGTGCGGTGCAGATACCTAGGAAGATGTGGTATATTTGGTCAAAGTGAAGAGAAGGAAAGTGAGCAGAAGCTAGAGTTAGGCTTGCTGAAGCCTACTGATTATGTGCCTGCAACGATAGAGTTTTTTATGGTTAGACCAAAGGCGATGCCGGTTGTTCAAAGTGCAGAAGTTATTGAGCTAAAATCAGTTGTCAATTTTGTTCCCTAGAGGTTTCCAATTTGTGAAGTGCATGTGCCGATGGGTGATGAGCTTGTCAACGAGGATAAGCCCCTTGTTGAAGAAAACCTATGTGCAAAAGAGGTGGTTGATGGCAAGTTCCAAGAGCATTTTGAAGAGGTAAAGCCTGTTTTTTTAAAGCTAGTGCATGAAGAGGTAGCAGAGTGTAGTCGGTTGCAAATGCCAAGTGCCCGGAAGAGGATGAAGGAGATATGCAAAGCCAAAGGGATGGTTAAGCTAATGTGGATCAGTAAGAGGATGAGGATGTTGATACGGAGTTGGCATGTGCTACTAATGATGATGAAGATACAAGCTTGAGTTTTTGGGAGACAAGCGAGGAGGATAGAGCGGATGAGTCCATGTCCTATGGTGAGGAGACAGAGTTTGATGAACCTGTGGTCATAAGGGTAAAGCTGACTTGTTGTTTGTCTGATAACATGGTGATAGCCAATGTGAAAGGAGAGCAGGTCAAATTGTTCGATATACAGGTGAAGGTGCTATGTGGCACCATGTTGATGACCGTGCCGATGATGGTTGCGATGGAAAGTGCTATAGCAGTGCAAATGGTTTGGAGCTTTGCATAACAGAATGAAGCTGAGTCTATGGATATCCAAGTGGTCTCACAAGGTCAACAAGAGATTGATGATGAAGCAAAACCGCAAAGGGTTGGGCATTTTTTTTGTGCTCATGTTGAGTTAGATGTTGAGCAAAGGGAGGGGCAACTGCAGGTGTCTATGGATTTTATGGATGATGCAATGGATACATGTTATTTGGATCAGGTATTCCTTGAAAGTGAGTATAATTGGGGATTTGATGATGCCAAGGTTTCTATGGATGAAGTTATGGAGGTGTTTGTTGACAGAGATTTGACCAAGATATAGGTTATGTGAGGGTGTTGCGGATGTCTACGCAGAGCCAAGAGGGCTGCCTATGGATGTTGTGTGCTCGTCAAGGAGTGTGCCAGCTTGGATCTATGTTGTGATTATGTTGTATATGGTCATGTTTTTGTGAGTTGAAACCATCATTGCCATGTATTGATGTCGATTCCCCTTCTCTTCTCTGCTTGTGTGAGTGCATTTTTGGGTGTGTGTCGGCAGGTGTGCCCCCCCCAAGATTTTTTTGTGAAAAGAGAGATTGGGAGAGACTGTGTGTGTGGTGAAGACAGTTAATTGGGTATGGCGGGATGATTGGGTGTTTGTGGTGCTGTAGTGAGTGCATGCATGTATGGTTGTGTGCAAATGGTGGTTTACATGTGAATTGTGTCAAGTTTGAAGGTGAACTCTAGGGGATTGGGGTGTTGTGTATATAATGGGCTATAGAGAGGCTCTTGTTTGTGTTCTGGGTGTGCTCCCCTTTCCAGCGTCTCCCACTTCTTGGCCACATTTCAAGCATGCAAAGATGCTTACTTCCTACCCCTACTCACCTCCCCTTCGTTTAACTCCTTCAATGTCACCGCTTCCTGAAGAGAGGGTTTCTCCTTCAGCTTCCTATGCAGCCCCAATGTTGAGAACGGCCTTATCCACTGCATCCAAAAGGTACACTTGGCAATGTGCAGAGGAACACGAGCTTTAGACAAACAACCATGTCACACTTATGGGGGTGGATGATTCAGTTTGGTTTGGAATGCATAGATACAATGAAATGGAGAATAAAGTAGAATGCGAAGAAGAATGGCCAAAGGTATACAATCGAGGGAAAGTACTAATGTAATTAATTTCAAGTCTAGGATTACATAATCTGAGTTACTTGGAATAGAGGTGCTCGTAGGAAACCAAATTTTGGATTGTCACGTGTCAAATGCATAAACTATAGTGTTTTTAGGACCTTCTATGTCTTTCATTATAGAGTAATATTTTGCAAGATGAAATCAAAGGTTTCTATAAAAACATGTCATGTATGTCTGTGTATGAATATGTGGATGTCCGTGTAATTCTACTTTCAAGTGATTTACTATTTATGGTGTTTTTAAAATATGGTTGGAACATTTTTCTTCATAGATGTCACATCAAAAAAGGCATCATGTATTGTCGATTTTTAGTTGGATTCTCCATCACTTGCCACTTCACATTTATGGTCAAATCTCCTTATATTGTCCTCAAAATTGTCAATTTGATGCTCAACTTACATATTTCTCATGTAGATCCACATGGTTGGAGAGGCCGATTCACTACACATGATGTAGTGCACATAGTTGAAAGCTTTGAAGTTGTTAGGCAAGTTATTTCAATTACAGAGTGTTTCTTTTTATAATTTCTAAGGATATGCATGAGAATTGATGATTTTTTTTGTACACCCTCCATGAGGGGCATGATCATTTGGGCAGAAGTGTTCATTTCATGGGGCCTTGGGTACTATGGGTACTAAATGCGACTTCTCGAAGATTTTCATTTTAATGTAGCAACTTCTTTGCCTGTTTAGATATTTGGTTGCTTTTTTAAAAATTTATTTTTTAGAGACAACTCTTAAGTTGTGTTGATAGAGACTATTTAAATAATGAGATCATGGGTTCTACACATGCTCAATACAATGTTTTGAAGATTGTCATTTGATGTGATAGTTTTCTTTGCCAGCTTTAAACTTGGTTGCTTTCAAACAATGTTCGTTTTAGAGATGAATCTTAGGTTGTGTCGATGGAAACTATTCATAATAATGGAAATGGATTCTGTCTTTTTATTTACTCTCCCTCTCCGTAACTTTTGTGTGTGTGTGTGTGTGTGTGTGTGTGTGTGTGTGTGTACATGGATATCATTGGACATTGTGTGACTCATAGGTCTACATGGCCTTTTGTAAATGTTAACACTACCTCTCTCTCTCTCTCTCTCTTTCTCTCTCTCTTTCTCTCTCTCTCTCTCTCTCATCCGTAGGATGGGTCACGCACTAGTTAATGAGAATATCCTTAAGTAGGTGTCAAATTTTGGTTTGGGGATCATTAGCCTAAATCTGGCGAGATCCTTTTGGTTCACTTGAGGCAAAAGGGGACGTCACAAGTGCTAGGGAGCGAGAGGAAGCTCTTGTTGACACCAACTAGGAGCACAAGATGGAGAGGGACGAGGCATGACAACTGGACAAACGAGGATGGGTGCAGCTATCGGAGATGATGTCACCTCGTGCTGCATAGGTGCAGCCAAAAGAGGGGCCCATGCAGGTGTAGGGGAAGTGATTTATTTTAACATACAGTCTCTAGGGTGCGTCGATGACCTTGGAAGCAGATTTGATATTGCATGCAAGCTTCAATGTGCTATATGGTGCCTTTTAGCCTTCTTTGTGGAGGAAAGGGGGAGAGGAATCTCTCAAGATTCCATAGAATGGTTGTCGATCATTGTGTTTTATTAATCCATTGGAAGTATAAACACAAAATGATCAACAACCATTATCCCACTCAATGTGTCTTATGATAACTTGGGAAAGCACCATTTTATAACTTGGGAAGTATAAACACAAAATGATCAACAACCATTATCCCACTCAATGTGTCTTATGATACCTTGGGAAGGCACCATTTTAAACATAAGAAAAGGCCTTTTTTTCCAAAAATCACAATTTGTGAGTGAATTGTATTAATCATAGCATAAAAATTACAAAACAACCTCAAGATCAGGTCGAGCCTTGAGGCACTGAAGATTACAAAGTAGGATGACAACCGTCTCACATCGAGGGTTATATCATCGACTTAACAAAGTAAGCAAATACAGTTCTAAGCTTTACTTATTGTAGGTTAACAACAAAGCCTGGGTAGCCCTTCACCAGTCTTTTGTTTCTTGCTTACATCCAAGCGTATAGATGACCTGGCTGCTTTCTTGTATAATCTTTGAGAAGCTTGCCACGCCAATATCTCCTTAAAAAACACAATTGTTCCTTGCCTTCCATATATGATGAAAGAAGAAGTACCTGACAATTTGATGCAGATGAGAAGAGTAGGATTTCCCAACTTCTTGCCACCAAGGAAGAGGTCAGTCTTGAAGAATTTGATCTACCATATCCTTTGGAACCACTTGCATATTTTCCTTGACAAACCTCTGATCGCCTGGCATTCCATGAATAAGTGGGCTAGATCCTCACTAGCTATCATGCACCGCAAGCATTGATCTGACCCAAAGCTCCCCACATTACCTTCCAGAAATATATATGCATAAACTGCAACCACTTTGGCTTTTGGATGTTCTCCATGACTTCCTTCCACCATTCTTCCGGCCTTTGTCTCTTCCATATTTTGTTGAGCGGGCTAAACCAATTATTCTCGTTATTATTTCATGATATATGCCTTTAGATGGGGTTTCCATAACCGACTACTTTTGGGACCATCTCCAGGCATTCCACTGGAACCCGGATTCACAAATTGAAATTACAACATTGTGAAGCTCTTTCATCACTCCGTTGACTAACAATATCTCAAAGCCATTTAGTTGATAGTGTGTTGCCAGAAGGTCAATGGACAACTCTTATTGTTACCGTCCTATAAGTGAACTAGCCGATTCAGACCCTTATTATTCACTTTCCTGGCAGTTTCCATCCAATAGGGGCTTTGGGGTGTTCCCACAACTTTAGATAGTTAGGGGGACCAGTGCAAGACGAAGTTCTTGAAGTACCTAGTTTCTTCACCCCACTCCAAAACCCAACTGCTCTTGTGCACTTCCTTACCAATTCCCCTGAGATGTCCCCAGACTTAGGCTAGACCACGATGGGGCTAAGAGTTTGTTGTGAAACTCTTCTCCTTTCCACTTACAACCTTTCAAATGAAGTTTAGCTACATCTAACATATATTTGGTCATGATAGCCCAAGCTTGGTCCTGTTTGGCCAATGAGACCGCAAATTTGGCGCAACGGTCCTCAACATGGCAACTGGGTTAAAAATTATGAGACCTCCTTGGTCCACTAGTCGAGCGATTGTCTCCCATCTGACCGATTTCCATGGTGTGGAGTATTTTGTGTTGTTTTCCACAAAAATCTCTTTAATGGTTTTAAGAACTCTTTCCAGGGACACTTAACCATCTTGATAAGTGGGCTAGTGAAGGCAAGATAGGGGAGCATAAATAAATTTATCGCTTTAATTGGGCTTGAAAATGGGAGAATATCATACTTCCACCTTCTCATTTTTGTTATGGCCTTTTCAAGGACCCACTGAAATCTTTGTTTTTATGAATTACATCCACCCCCAAAGGGACCCTCAGGTGCTTGAAGATATTCCCTTTAGAGACAATCTCACCCGACCAATCAGAAGGGTCGAAGGAGTAGTTTTTCATTAGGGGAACGTACAAAAAGGCCTTATTCAAGTTATGGCAACAAGAGAATTTGTATGAAATTTCAAAGATCCCTATGGACATAAAGATTGTAGGACATGATTTGCAAATCTACAAGCGAAAGAAAGAAAATGTTGTCATTCTACAATAACATTATCTAATATTTTTGGAATATCTTTGATGAAAACCTACAAAAACCCTAAGTGATGCATAGGTAGCAAATCCTCTAACTTCAATAAACAACTAAGAGAAAGAAATATGCTCAAAGGTGTTACTCTTTGCCAACTAAGCAATAAAACACTACAACATAACCTAAAGTTATTGACGTTTTATATATCGATGCTCGTGTCTTTCCACATTCATATCGATGTATTTATCGTCCGTCAATATATACGTCGATACGTGCGTCGATATGATTATGGATATATGTGTTGAAAGATTAATTTTCCCATACGTATATCGACGCAGGTATCGACGCATATATCGACAGAAGTAATTTGGGTTAAAAAAAAGCCGAACCTGTGCGAAGGAGCTATTTTCGCCCTCAACGTGCGCGTTCTCAGATCTTGGCCAAAACCTGCTGCGAGGTATTATGGCACTCTTACCCCCCCTAACCCCTCTCTCTCTCTCTCTCTCTCTCTCTCTCCCCCCCCCACCATCGTGTGTGTGTGTGTGTGTGTGTGTAGGAAAGAGAGAGAGAGAGAGAGAGAGAGAGCGGTGTGTGTGTGTGTGTATGTAGGAAAGAGAGAGAGAGAGAGAGTGGTGTGTGTGTGTAGGAGGGAGAGAGAGAGAGAGAGAGAGAGAGAGAGAGAGAGAAGTGTGTGTGTGTGTGTAGGAAAGAGAGAGAGAGAGAGAGAGAGAGAGAGAGAGAGAGAAGTGTGTGTGCGTGTAGGAAATTAAAGAGAGAGATAGAGAGCGGTGTGTGTGTGTGTAGGAAAGAGAGAGAGAGAAGTGTGTGTGTGTGTGTGTAAGAGAGAGAAAGAGAGAAGTGTGTGTGCGTGTAGGAAATTAAAGAGAGAGATAGAGAGAGAGAAAGAGAGAAGTGTGTGTGCGTGTAGAAAATTAAAGAGAGAAAAATGTGCGTAGGAAATTAAAACTAGAGAGAGAGAGAGAGTTATGGTTTGCGTAAAAAATTAAAATTAAAGAAAGAAATAAAATGAAATGTTATGTTAACTCTTCAAAAGGCCAAAGTGACTTATGAGACCAGAAAGTTACCATGTGGTAGACTGATATTAGGTTAGAATAACAAAATAACATATTATGGAATCCTAAACTGTTGGGTGTGGACTAAGCAGCGAAAACAACTAGCTGAAACCATTCGTAGTTCATTAGGTAGTCTTAAATCAATGTCAATAGCGCGTATGGCAAGCCGTAGGTCAATGGGTTTGAATTAACGTCAAATACACAAGCCGTAGATCAAATCCGGTTGCGTTTTTTTACGAAATAACGCAAACGGAGTTCGGAAATGGCTTCTATGCCTACTGAAACCATCCGTAGATGAGTAGGTAGTCTTTAGGCAATGTCAAGAGCGCGTATGGCAAGCCGTAGGTCAAACGGATAGAAGAAACGCCAAATACACAAGTCGTAGGTCAAATCCGGTTGCGTTTCTCTACGAAAAAACACAAACGGACTTCGAAAATGGCTTCTATGCCTTCTAAAACCATCCGCAGACGATTAAGTAGTCTTTAGGCAATGTCAAGAGCGCGTATGGAAACCCGTAGGTCAAACGGATAGAAGAAACGCCAAATACACAAGCCGTAGGTCAAATCCGGTTGCGTTTTTCTACAGAAAAACGCAAACGGACTTCGGAAATGGCTTCTATGCCTACTGAAACCATCCGCAGATGATTAGGTAGTCTTTAGGCAATGTCAAGAGCACGTATGACAAGCCGTAGGTCAAACGGATAGAAGAAACGCCAAATACACAAGCCGTAGGTCAAATCCGGTTGGGTTTCTACGGAAAAACGCAAACGGACTTCGGAAATGGCTTCTATGCCTTCTGAAACCATCCGTAGACGATTAGGTAGTCTTTAGGCAATTTCAAGAGCGCGTATGGCAAACCGTAGGTCAAACGGATAGAAGAAACGCCAAATACACAAGCCGTAAGTCGAATTCGGTTGCGTTTTTTTACGAAAAAACGCAAACGGACGTCGGAAATGGCTTCTACGCCTACTGAAACCATCCGTAGACGATTAGATAGTCTTTAGGCAATGTCAAGAGCACGTATGGCAACCCGTAGGTCAAACGGATAGAAGAAATGCCAAATACACAAGCCGTAGGTCAAATCCGGTTGCGTTTTTCTACGAAAAACGCAAACGGACTTCGGAAATGGCTTCTATGCCTACTGAAACCATCCGTAGATGATTAGGTAGTATTTAGTCAATGTCAAGAGCGCGTATGGCAAGCCGTAGGTCAAACGGATAGAAGAAACGCCAAATACACAAGCCGTAGGTCAAATCCGGTTGCGTTTTTCTACGGAAAAACGCAAACGGACTTCGGAAATGGCTTCTATCCATACCGAAACCATCTGTAGTTCATTAAGTAGTCTTAAAACAATGTCAAGAGCGTGTATGGCAAGCCGTAGGTCAATGGGTTTGAATTAACGTCAACTACACAAGCCGTAGGTCAAATCCGGTTGCGTTTTTCTACGAAAAAACGCAAACGGACTTCGGAAATGGCTTCTATGCTACTGAAACCATCAGTAGACGATTGGGTAGTCTTTAGGCAATGTCAAGAGCGGGTATGGCAAGCCGTAGGTCAAACGGATAGAAGAAACGCCAAATACACAAGCCGTAGGTCAAATCCGGTTGCGTTTCTCTACGAAAAAACGCAAACGGACTTCGGAAATAGCTTCTATGCCTTCTGAAACCATCCGTAGATGATTAGGTTGTCTTTAGGCAATGTCAAGAGCGCGTATGGCAATCCGTAGGTCAAACGGATAGAAGAAGCGCTAAATACACAAGCCGTAGGTCAAATCCGGTTGCATTTTTCTACGGAAAAACGCAAACGGACTTCGGAAATGGCTTCTATGCGTACTGAAACCATCTGTAGATGATTAGGTAGTCTTTAGTCAATTTCAAGAGCGCGTATGGCAAGCCATAGGTCAAACGGATAGAAGAAACGCTAATTACACAAGTCGTAGGTCAAATCCGGTTGCGTTTTTCTACGGAAAAACGCAAACGGACTTCGAAAATGGCTTCTATCCATACCGAAACCATTCGTAGTTCATTAAGTAGTCTTAAAGCAATGTCAAGAGCATGTATGGCAAGCCGTAGGTCAATGGGTTTGAATTAACGTCAACTACACAAGCCGTAGGTAGTTGTAGGATGTTGAAGAAACTATGGAACTAAAAGAGGCAAAGGGGTTTTGCCTGCTACATGCATTGCCATGTACACCTGGGAGTGCACGTATGTGTCTACCCATATAGGATTTGACCAATAAAGACGAGATTTTGACTTGGTGGTCCTGATCTCCGTACACCTCTGGACCGAGGTGTACGGAGATTGGGCAAGACTAGAGAATGCGAGGTAGTTTACATTGTGAGGAGTATATATATTAAAACAACATTCATAATCATTGTAGATGGCAATGTCATCAACTAACATGGAGGAAAAGATTGCATGCTCGTGCACGCTCTGCAAGTATCAAATCCTGCGCAAGCGTTCATGCATGTCGTCCTATGCATGTACAAGAGTGGCGTCGCCGATGGGAGCAACATGAGGGGCAACCTGTTCCAGGAATGAAAGGTTTGTCCATTCTCCATACGTTGCCGTACTGGGGTGATCTACTAATTAACCATTTGCTGGATCCAATGCATATATTCAAGAATGTGGGAGAGCTCCTCTGGAAGACAATCATGGGAATGAAAGACAATCGAGCTTCACGAGATGATGTGCAGTCAGTTGGAAAGATGCCAGAGCTGTGGCCTTTCACCAATGCAGCTGGCCAAATAAAACTTCCAAGAGCGCCATGGGTATTGCTAAAAAACGAAGAGCGACAAGTTAAAAGGGCGATTTTAGAGTTCAGGACGCCAACAGGATATATGCTATGTCTCAAGACAGCATTCACCCGTGACGATCAACTGTCAAGATGAAATCGCACGACTGGCATAAGTTCTTGTAATTCATTCTTTCAATTGCGATCAAGGGGTGTTTAACGGAGGAAGTGTGGACCTGCATATACAAGATTTCAGAGGTAGTGCGGTGGATCTCTTCCAAGGAGATACAAGAGGAATCTATTGCAGTCGCAAGGGCTAACTCCATTGAGGCAGTTTTCATGATTGAGAAGTATCTACCCACAAGCTGTCTAACTATCCAAATGCACTTGCTCGGCCATGTAGTAGATGAGGTTGCAGTGGCAGGTACCGTCCACAGCCGTTGGATGTTCTTTCTAGAGCGGTTCATGAAAACACTTAAGGGTTTTGTTCGCCAAAAAGCGCGTCCGGAGGGGAGCATGACAGAAGGATGACTGGTGCAAGAGTCTCTTGTATTGACGACCGAATTTCTATCCATTTTTGACCCAGAAATGCCTTGACTGTGGAGCGATGAGGAGGATGCAAGACTCGTGGGAGAGGAGCCGCAAGGGCAAGGGGTGCCGAAGAAAATGAATGACGCCATGCGAGAAAAGATCATGAATTTTTGTCTACTAAATTCAGCGTCGATGCAAAAATGGATTGAAAGGTACGAAGAAGAGAAAGAGAGACGCAATAGGGAGCGAAAGGATTTCAGGCGAAGCCGAACGACTAGAGGTTTACCCTTGCCAGACTATCTCGCTCCTCTACCTGAATTCCCTACAATGGCATGGTTGGACAAGACAGTGAGAGCAGCTGACAGATCGGAGAACCCATATCTCTAGAAGAGGAAGAGTTGGCTATTGGATGTGACTGGAAGTATCATACATACATGGCACTGTGGTCGCATGGAAAGCATTTCAGAACACAACAAATTGACAGCAGAAGAAACACGTTTGACAGTGAGGTAATGGTTAGTTTCATGCAAAAGAGCAGGGCTAGTGCCAGAGACACGAATGAGAGCACTAGAAACCTAGATTACTGTGGTATGGTGTCAGATATCTTGAAAGTAAGCTTCAGGCGGTTTGAGATGTTTTTGTTGGATGTGAAGTGGTTCAAGGTGATTACTTCTCGTCGCAATGCAACGGTACGCAGAGATGGAAACAAACTTGTACAAATAGATTCTACAAAGGTTTGGACAGATGCGAGCAAGACATTTGCTCTCCCCGAACATTGCGAGCAAGTGGTCTTTGTACCGGACCCTCGAGAGCGACAGTGGTGGTTTGTGGTTCAGGTTGCTCCAAGAAATAAACAAGTATTTGAAGGGCAAGATCTCCTGGAGGAAAGTTAGTCAGACGACGTCCATACTACTGTGACATTAGATGAGATGGACGAAGGTATGATAGAGGAAGCTGACAGATATACGAGGGATGATGCAGACGAGCCAAAATTGACACTTGTAGATGAAGATGCAATGGATGAAGACAATCTGCCAGAACGAGCTGGAGCAGAGTTATGCTTGCAATTAGAGATAGACGATAAAACGGTGCAAGATCTTATCGATGATGCCTCACTCGTCGAGGCCTAGGCTTGTAAGTGTTTGTGTGAAGACGTTGATTTAAAATTAAGCTTAAAGTTAATTTAAAAAACTGTGTTCTGACGCTTTTTTTTACTTTCTTTGTGTAGGACTTTAGTATGGCAGACTAGTTTCCAGATCCCGCTTCTATGAGTGCAGATGCATTCATGGGCTTCGTTACACGGATGACGCCTGCTCAGATGGCAGAGGCTTCTCAGTACTGGGTAGCCAGAGGCACGGGTACTACGCCTCCGAGCTTCACACCTGAGGGTCCGACGCCTAGGGGGGGGACGCCTATGGGTACGACGCCTACTTCTCCCATCACGGCCGCTTCGACACCTAGGGGTGGGACAGAGGCGGGTACGTCCTCATCTCCGCAGCACAGGCGCACTTGCCGATCTCGACGATCATCAGGTGGAGGTGGTGGTTGTTGTGGAGGAGGGTCCACAGATGCTTCGACCCCTCCTCGCTCACAACCCCCGTCCTACCCAGGCACATCTCTCGACACACCTCTTGGCACACCTCGGACACCTTGAGGGGCACACGATCCTAGTGCCTCCAAGCTCTATACTGTACGGCCAGATGGTTCTGTTGACATGGATAGAGTCGGGATTGAGATGAGACAGCGGATTCTCCAGCTCGCGGAGCTACAGTTTTCGACCAGCATTCTGATGTCTTGGGATCAGCAGGAAAAGGACAAAGTCACTTACATAGTGGAGACCATCCTGAGAGAGTACCAGCCTGCTCCGGGTTCTGACGTTGTTCCGAGGAGCTGGATCAAGGGTGTTGCACGGGACACAGTGAAACATCGATGAGATGCAGCTCGAAAGGCTTTCAAGACCGGTTCGCCAAAGCCTTCGGGCATCCCACACGAGACGTGGCTTCAGATCAGGGAGGATGAGCGGACAGCGGCCACGCGGTTCAGACAGCAGCGTGAGGCTGCGCAGATACGACAGATGACCAGGGGGACATCTCATCTTGGCAGCGGAGGCTTCGACACCTTTCGCTATGAGTTTGTGAGTTTCTAATCCAATCTTAACTATGGCGTTTTTTAAAACGCGATGAATCATGTATTCTTATTACTCTCATTTTTGTATAAACGCAGAATCTTGCGATGCATCGAGCCCCGACACGTTAGGAGGAGTCAGATGGATATCGTAGAGGTATCTATGAAGTATTGAATGATCTTGATGCTTCAGGAGAGCCTGTAGACTGGGCAGCCTTACAGTCTCGCTGATCGCTTGAGGTGAGACGTTAATATGTGTGAGTTGATTTAATTAAGTAAGTATATGTGAATACTAATTTTGTGAGTTGTCCTATGTGCAGGTTGTGACGCCTAGTCATCAGTGGCCCGGATTTCATATATATACTTTGTGAGACACAGACACGCTTCTGTGTCTCCTTTTGTATAGACATATATATATGGTTATGATTATTGTACAAACAGTTATTGTTTTCCTTATGGTTATGGTTATTGTCGTTGTCATTGTATAGACATGGTTATTTCTCCTATTCTTGTATAGACATAGTTATGGTTCAGGTTTTGTTTATGGTTATGTTTAACTTTCTGGTTATGCTTATGGTTATTGTTAATTTTGTTTCTGGTTATGATCAAAGTGGTTATATTGGTCGATTATGGTTTTAAGTTATGGTTATGGTTCGTTATGGTTATGCTTTTAAGTTATGGTTATGGTTCGTTATGGTCATTGGCCTTAAATCTCATGTGAGATTCTACATGGATAGCATGTAGGAGGCGTATACATGATTTTTTTTTTGAAAAGTTTATGTAAAAACTTCTGCCGAAATTTCTGCGGGAGCACGGTTGATTTTGGTGCTGCTCGCTTTCTTGGGCAAAGGGCAGGAAGTCTGGATGTGGTGCCTGTGTCCATCTTTTCATTGGGCACAAGCCAGGCTACCTGCCCTCTGTCCAATAATTTTTTTTTACTGTTATGGTCGTCGATATACGCGTCGCTATACCCGTCTATACCAGCGTCGATATACGCGTCGCTATCCGTATCGCTAATAAAGCCTTTCCACGCGTATATCGACGCTCTTTGCGACAGTTTCATAGGGACGCATATATCGACGCGTATAGCGACGTTAAGCGTCGCTATATATGTCGATAACCCCCTTTTTTGTTGTAGTGAAATAGCTTAAAAGTATGCTACAGAAGCTATCAGTTCGAAGAAAATTTTGTCATTCATTTCAAAAAACTTGCTCAGTGTCCTAATAAATTGTTGCATGAGATAATAATTTCTTAAACAAAGAACTTTATACTATACCATTCTTTGTAAAATGCACCTTGGACCTCCCTTATACAAACCCCCTCCCTTAAACTCACGTCTTACCATATGGTAACCATAATGAATTGCCAAAGTGTGAGGGTTGTGGTGAGTTTATTGTTGGAAGCAAAGTCTGGGGAGATGTTTTACCCACACGGGGTGGATTAGGTCATTGGAGATTCTCTTTTGCTGCATCACTATAGGTCATGTAGATGGATAATAGGTGCTTTACTCAGTATCCAGTAGGCTTGAAAACATTTTGTGTACACTTAATTTAAGTAAGAGATCAGGCTATGGTCATTTTCTAATATTTTTTAGTTAGATTATCATTTATGGCTATGATTTTTAGAGTTTAATGCCAAAATATTGCAATAATTTAATTGGGTTTCTGCTAGAATTTTATTATAGGTTATCTAGTGGATTTATGGATACTTGTATAGAAAATTTCAACCGAGATATTGCCAGATTACTTTCAAAATGCTACTAGTTTCTCCTTGTGGGCTCTATGCTGTCTTGCACTTCAAAATGCCAATGTTAATGTTAGATAGGGATTCTCTAACAGTAAAAAGTTTGATGGAAACTTCTCATTGTAGAGAGAATAAATTGAAGATGTTCTTACCCCAAAAAAAAACTAAAACCATTGTTTGGTTTAGGCTTGAGTTAAACTCATTATCTAATTATATTGTTAAGAACTTTTTGTGACTTGAGTGGCCAAGTGATGAGAATTACGATTTTGGGGACTCTCTCTATCATAAAATCTAATATCTAACCAACCCAAACGATTTTCTCATATTAAATTGATCATTTAATGTGGAATAATAAACGAGATCAAGGGTTAGAATATAGACATGTGCTTTCAAATCTATCTCAACAAGGGGCCAATGGTAAAGGGGTCCAAATGAGAGATGGTCTTTCAAAGAGCAAGGCTAGCTAATGGAGCTTAAAGACCTTAGGGTTAGCTTCATTAAAGACCTCCAAAGGTTAGTGTTAAAAATTTCTTTGACCTTAGGTAAGCTAGGGCTGAGCTTGAGATGGGAACTCGGCCCAAGCTTGAGGTGCTTGTCGTGCTTGATGACTAAGGTGCTTGAGGTGCTTGTCATGCTTGATGACTAAGATGCTTGAGGTTCTTGTCGTCCTTGCTGACTAGGGAGCCTGAGGTGCTTGTGGGAACACTACCCAAGCTTGAGGTGCTTTGTCATGCTTGCTGACTAAGGTGCTTGGGATAAGGTGTCCAAAAAGTCAACTCCCATCCCTACAAGAAAGGGGGCGAGCCCTAAAGCTAGGGGGATGAGAGAGAGCACACACACCCGCACACAAGGCAAGCTTGTTACAAAGAAAGCAAAAGGGGCACTTGTCAAACTCCTCCTATTGTTGCCCTCATGGTGTGCCTAAAGCCTATTGGTTGGCCTCCCAAGGGGTCCAATGACAAATTAGTTAATTTAATTAATTGTTTTTTCATTTATCAAGTCCTCTCTCTCAAAGGGGAAAGCTTGGGGACACTTGTCCCAAGACTAGCATGCTTGCTTGATATGCCTCTTGCTTGTGATTGGCTAGGCCTGGAGGGGTCCAATGAGCTTGAAGCATGAGCTACAAGGGGGGGGGTCAACCAAAGCAAGCTAGGGGGTTTCTTGAGGGGTATACTCTCCCACACACACTCTCATTGCTGAAGTGCAAAGTGCAAGAGCTCCATCTCCTTCTCCAAGCAAGTAGAGAAGTTGAGAGCCTATACCAACACTCTTGGCTATGGAATGCAAATCCAACCAAGAGCCATGCTTCAATGCTTAAGCTTGCCATCTTCTCCATCTTCATTACTATGCTATTATGTATGCTATCAAGAAGAGTGATAATAAGTGAGGAAGTAATTCTTTCTCCTATGAAATGTTTCTTCTTCCTCTTCCCTACCCTCATTCCCTGTTAGCTCTCTCCACCTTCGAAGGTGTTTGAGGCCTTCAGACTGAGGCTTGGGATAGTTAATGCTTTACACAAAGTTTATGTTATATTCTTGATGCATGAAGCTTTCCATCTTCCTTGCATCACATAGGTCTCAAGGAACACAAAGATTGTATTGTACCTCTCTTGATGGGAGAAACTATAATACAAATGTCTATTGGAGGGGGGACCGGCTCCACATAAATCCGGTCCTCAACTGTTGTCATGTTCTCTAAACTCTCTCTCTCTCTTGTAAAAGTATTGTTCATGCCAAGTTAACTAAATGTTAAGTTGATGTTGCTACCATCAATTAAGTTCACCCTCTATGCTCACAAAGTAATTTCACAAAAGTACTTTCTCTAATTTTTGCTACTCTCAAAGTTAATAGGCCATTTCCATTACTCTCTCTCTCTCTCTCTCTCTCACACACACACACACACACACACACACACACACACACACACACACAAAGAAAAGAGAGAGAGAGAGAGAGAGAGAGAGAGAGAAGAGGAGAAGTTTCTAATGTTGTAATAATAGTCCCAAGAGACCTCAAAGATCCACCCATTAAGTCTTGAAGTGAAGTCTTCTTATTGATGGTGTTAGAGCGTAATCCACATGATGTATCCACACAAAAAAAATTGTGTGTGTGGAAGAGGAAAATTGCAATTTGGCTAAGAGGAAGTGCCTTACTTGCTGCAATGTGCACATGGATCTTATGTTCAAAGTGGCTAAGTGTTCACTTTTCATCCATACATCAATGCCATCTATGGGGTTCTCATCATAATCATCCATGTCTTGATCCAAAGGGACCAATTAACTACCCATATGATGCCACCAAAAAGTGCAGAAGAATGACAAGATGAAGTTTTAGGTATGGATATAGGTAATGTATCCAATTTTCATTTTGCAAATCACTCCATTCACTTATTTTCTCGCCCCAACATTCATTCAAAAAATTTAGAACATCTTCTATATCTAAGCACTTAATCGACATCACCGTTTTAAACACTTTCTCATCGATATTTGCAAAGAAATACACACTAAATTGATCGGCATGGATTCCATTGCTTGAAGAAGATAACACACAATAAAAAGAGAAAGAGAAGATAGTAGGAAGATGAGGTGCTGGGAAGAGGAGGGAAGTGAGAATAGGAGGGAAAAGACGGTCGTGGGAAGACTCAAAATCTTTTTTCTCCATTGAAAGAGGATTTCTTGAGATAAAACTATCACGTAATTGGAACTTACCTCAGATAAACACACTCTCTCTCTCTATATGCCAAAAGGAAAAAAAAGACCTCAAACTTCCCCTAATGAGGATGCAATGTGAATTGCAGGTTGGAGGCTTTGCTAAAACATCTCTTTTGCCAGGTGGAAAGGTACCTCTACTGAAGGATGTTGGTTATATTCATGAGTTCTCTTAACCCCGTCAATAAATACCCCCCCACCATCCCCCTCCCAAGAGGGATTAATCCACAATCACCAAGTAATGTTGTCCATTCATCTTCTAAACTCTACTAGTGAGGCCTCTGAACCTTAAACCCACAAGCTACACTTTGCAAATTTTTTATTTATTTTTGGCAGATCGTACAAATCCCATGCGAAACAACAAACATGTCTATGAACGCTACCAATGTCGCTTGGCCACACTTGAACCCATGACCCGTCTTGTGATGCATATTTATAAAAACATGGTTGTTAACGATATGATTCATAGAATTAATTTACAGATAGTTCACGTACAATTTATAAAATAACAAAAGTGCACACACCATTGAAAGAATATACAAGTAATAGTCACATACAGTTTACAAAAGTGCTCCCTAATTAATATCTCCCTAAAGTGGGTGTTGTTGATGGATTTGGGAGGGCAAACAAAAGCACATAAGTGGTTGTCCTTATTGTCTTGGTTCATTGAAGGAAATCATAAACTTGGGCAAGATCTATGGTTGAAAATTGGTGTCGTAGTGTTGCGAGGATTTCAACCATTGATCGAAATGTGAACTTGGTGTGAACCAACTCTGAGCTTGACAAAATGTGAACTAGTTGTGATCTTAGAACTCTACAAGTTATGTGCATTGCACTCTTGGTGGTGTCAACTAAAATCATTTGAGTGGAGGAGATAAGCTGCCCATAACTTCAACCTCAACACAACTAAACCTGCATAGAGTGTTGTTTGTTTTCTCGCGGCTGCCTTAACCCCCCACAATAATGAATCACCCTTAACACGACCTGGAGTCGCTTCTTTTGAGCGCCAGGTATCGGTTGCACTCAGTGCTCGGAAGCTTAACTTTATTCAATAGAAAACCACTCTTTAACAATTTGGAGGAGGGCTCTAAGGCCCTTGTCACATTGGGGCACCTGTCTGACCCTCTCCTTGAAAGTGACCAGCTATGATGCTCTCACACTAGGGCTTTAAACAAAAGCTATATATTGTCTACAATTTGTTCATCCTCCATACTTAACATTGAATACCAGGGTTCAACTCTCGTCAAATCTCTTCATACATACACTTTTGCAGATGGTCACTGATGGGAGAAGTTGGGCAAGGGTGCCACGGAAACCCTTTCCGGCCCCAGCTTTTTTTATATGGAAAGTTGAACTTGAAAAATTATGCAAAAATAAAATAATTACAAACAAGGATCCCCAATTAGAGGAGGGGCAACCTCATCTAGAGATATCTCAACAAGTGTCATATTGCTAAACACATAAACAACCTAGGGGCAGATTACAACTTAGCTAGAACATGGTACCCTGTTGCCATCTTGTGGACATATGAATGACAATAGGGGCATACTACCCTTGTTAATAAATGACACCTCCTTTTGGGAGGTGGGATCAATGGCTCACAATCACCGGTTGATTGTGACCGTTGGATTGCCTATGGAATGCAAAAGAGTCCCACTTTCTCGGATCCAGGACTTGAACCCACTACCCTCTCCCCCACGAAATTGACTCTTACAACTAGGCTAACGCGCTCTCATTGAAAGATGTGTGTGTGTGTAGTAAGTTTATATGTCACGGCGTCACTGACAAGTTTATACCTAGTTCACACCGAGTTCACATTGAGTTCACACCAAATTTGGTGTGGTGTGCAGACCCTCCCCAGTTCACGTTGAGTTCACACTGAGTTCACACCAAATTTGGTGTGGTGCACATACCTCCGAGCACTCTTAGTTCACACCTAGTTCAAATGAGGATCGGACGGCCCGGATTGCACTGCCTCTTGACATCTAATGTGGGCCATTGATCCCACCTCCCTAGGGAGGTGTCAATTAGTGACGAGCGCATACTACCCTCAGCACTAAAGAGCAGAGGGTCTTAAATGAACCCCTGATGATGGGATCCACAGAGGAGAAGTCCGGTCACAAAAGCAAAGACATGCATTGCTGTAAGATCTGGAAAAGTTAAATCGGACAAATTTTGTAAACTCGGACATTGAGAGAGTAAACTTAGACAAGTATAACTAAAAGTAAACTCACATGCATTTCAATGAACCTGTTTAAGGCATCGGGCTGCCACAACGCCTGTTCGGATTCGAATCTAGGGGGGACCCGCCATGCAATTTTTTTTGTTTATCGTCGAATCTCCTCGAGATTCGCACGCTCTACTCTTCACCGTCGATCACATGATGGGGTCTTCAGTAAAGACCCCGTGGAACTTAGTGTTGAGGGCATATTACCAACTTCCTTAGGCCACTGTAACAAACGACCACTGCCCATATGTGAGCTGGTGTGGTGTGTTCGTGCAGCCTACGCACACAACTTCTGAGTGATCGAAGGATGTCCGCGTTGCTTGTCACACAAGGCGGCACTTGTGTCGCAAGTTGGAAGCTCTTGTCCAATCACCGCAGAGGATTTGTACCCTCGTATGTGAAACTAGAGATGGTGGCCATCAGTGCTCGAAAAAAACTTTTTTCCAAAAACTTGGCAAACCTACATATGTGAAACAACAGAGGTAAATTGACAAAATTTGAAGGTTTTTACACCAAATTACACTAATTTTTTCAAAAATTAAAAGGTTTTCTCACCTTCAAATATAAAATTTAGAGGTAAATTTCAAAATTTGTAGGTGGGATTACACTAAACCCAGGTCGGGGCCCCTCCTCGAAAATCTCCTTCTTCCACCTCTTTTTCAACATGATGTGCGGAAGGTGCCGATGCAAATGAAATCGATGGTGTGCAAGCTCCTGCTTATTACTGAATGAAGATTTTGCAGGGAACCCTCTTGTGAACGACGGGGAAGGCGACATTTGAAAAGCCTAGTCCCATCTAGCCTCGTCACTATATGGCACGGTTCTAGGCCAGAGGGGATCTAGGGCCCAAGTTTGGGGATGTGAGGCGGCTTTAATCTCGGCCGTCGGATCACGCAGTGAACTGGGGGTGAACTAGGGGCAAAAATGGCACCCCAAGTTCACTCCTAGTTCACCCTCGTCACTATATGGCACGGTTCTAGGCCAGAGGGGATCTAGGGCCCAAGTTTGGGGGTGTGAGGCGGCTTTAATCTCGACCGTCGGATCACGCAGTGAACTGGGGGTGAACTCGGGGCAAAAATGGCGCCCCAAGTTCACTCCTAGTTCACTCCCCCCTAGTTCACCCCTAGTTCACCTGCCTCGCGGGGTGTGGGTCGAACCTGGAATGTCTCGATTGCCACACGAATGCTATACCACCACGCTAGCGCGCGTCGATGTCCATGTTGGCATGACACATGATCACACCCTAGTTTAGGCGCCCCTAGTTCACCCTCAGTTCACCCACCCCTAGCTTATCCGTCCGTAGTTCACCGTTAGTTCACCCTCAGTTCACCCCTAGCTTACCCATCCCTAGTTCACCCCTAGTTCACTTTGTGATCCGACGGCGGAGATTAAAGCTGCCTCGTGCCCCCAAATTTGGGTCCTAGATCCCCTCTAGCCTAGAACCGTGCCATATAGTGACGAGGGCCTCCCGGGCAATCGGCTTTGGAGGTTTGGCCACTATATCACACGGGCATGGTCAAATGGGATCAATGGTGGAGGAGGAAAACGCGGGGCGCGCCAATCGTGGATCGTCAGATTCGATATTTTCCCCGAATTTACAAATTTGCCGTGGATACCATTTGAAGCCGCCCGCGCGAGATAGTGTGGAGCTTCGTTTAGGTTATCTGCTAGGTATCTTTTCTTGTCTTTGGCAATGGCGGAGATAAACCTTGAGGTGGCGAAGAAGAAGAGGTAACCGCATACGCTGGCTCTGCCATTCCCATTCCAAGGCCACGTCAATCCTCTTCTTGAGCTTTCGCTGAAGCTTGCTGCTGAGGGCGTCACCATCTCCTTCATCAATATTCCTCATTACCATTCGCGCATTCTCCCTTCTTTGCAGCCTCTTCTCGATCGCTTCCACCTCCCCCTGCGCTTGCTTTCCCTCAGCGATGCATACCCGTCACCTCCAGATCTTCGCATCCGCGGATCCATGGAACGTTGCCTTCAATATATTTCATCCTGCATGCTAGAGGAAGTTGAAAATGTGATGCATTCTTTGCTGAAGCAGGAACCTTTACTTCCTTTCACTTGCCTCCTCGCAGATGTTCGTATCCCCTTCTCACAATGCCTCGCAGATAAGTTCGGTATTCCCCGCATTGCATTCTGGACTCAATCAGCTGCTAGCTTCTCTTACCATGTGACTCTCGCCGGTGGATTTCACCTTCCCGCAGGTTGCAAAGCCACCTTCTACGGTTCCATAGCTACATAGCTCAGAGTCATTGTGTGCTCGCAAAAGTTGTACAGGCCTAATATCTTTCTGTATCTGCAGATGAGCGTGAGATCATCGAGCACATCCCTGGTGTGCCAACCCACACTGCATCGGAAGCTCCTGTGATCTTCCGACGTGAACTGGTGGGCGATTTCATCTTTGACTTCATCCTGAAACCATTTCTGCAGCTCAATGGAGCTCTTGCAGTGGTAATCAATACCTTTGAATCCTTAGAAGCAGAAGCTTTGGATGCTTTGAGAGGACAAGGATTGAATGTACTCTCTATTGGTCCCCTTTTACCTCTTGCTTATTTCAGGTCTTCTACATCAACATCACCTTCATCAACAGGATCAAAAGAGGAAAACAAAATCAAAGCAGAGCACTTCTGTCTGAAATGGCTAGACGCTCGCGAGCCTGCATCAGTGCTTTACATCTCGTTTGGAACTTTGGTTTGCCTCGAAGAAGCCACATTTGAAGAGCTTGCATTGGGCATTGAAGCAAGTGGCAGGAATTTCTTGTGGTCTTTGAGGCCGAATATGTTAGCGGGAAATCAGAGTGCCTCCTTCATAGAAGCATTCAAGGGGAGAACAGAGCATAGAGGGCTTGTGGTGCCATGGGCACCTCAGGTTGAGGTGCTGTCCCATGCATCAATCAGGGGCTTTCTGACGCATTGTGGATGGAATTCATCCTTGGAGAGCATGTGCAGAGGAGTGCCCATGATAGGGATGCCTGTCTTTGGAGAGCAAAAGCTCAATTTGATGTGTCTTGTGCAGTGTTGGAAGGTTTGCTTGGATATGAGTAGTGAAAGACTTCAGCAAGAGCAAGTAGAGGAGAGTGTGCAAGCACTCTTTGAAGGGTTGAAAGCGGAGGAGTTGCGAAGCTGGGCTGATAAGGTGCAATCTGCAGCAGCTTTCTCCATAGGTTCAAGTGGCTCTTCCTCTGCCAACTTCAAGCATGTGGTAAAGCTTGTATCAGGGAGTTCAAGGTTAGATCATCTTGGACAATTGGCATAATTAGGTACTAGCATTACGGACCGGCCTACCGGCCGATCTATCACGCTTTTCTTTGGGCCTTGTTCAAACCATAATACTTTGTCATCTCATTCTCATTGTGACTCCTTCACTGCATCGCAAGAATGTATGTAATGACATGGTTTATCGCCCTTATGAAAGCACCTAAAGTTCTTGATGTGATTCCTGACTAAAATGTGCCCTCTCGTTGATAGTAGGATATGCCTATCATGGCTATGGCAAGGAAGCTCTAGGCTGCCTCAACCAAAGGCGAAGAATAGGTTGCTTTTCCTTATGTTTGCACCTTGAAGGCGTGCAGCCTTATGCAAGATCATCACATGTGCAAGAGAATTCACAATGAGATTGCTAGTCAAGGCTGTCGGAGAAAAAGATGTTGTGGTTGGCAATGAGTACTTGAATATGTATGCCGAATGTGGTGCTCTTACGAAAGCACAAAAAGTTTGTGATGAGCTTTCTCTCTGAAATGTTGTGAGACATTGATGTTGTTGCCAGAGAATGAAATGTTGTGAGACATTGACGTTGTTGCTAGAGAAACGAGCATCTAGGCTAGTTGAGAGTTATCCCTCCCCAGGGATCTATGCCCAAGTTATACAATTTACACCTTTATATAATTTTTAATATACATGAGTGTTGCGGAAGCGTTTACATAAGGGAGGAGTTTTGGGCGCCCGACCAAGCATGGAGTTTAGGCCATGAGCCGGATTGTATCCAGAGGCATCTAGCGATTAGTGCTACCTTTGAATGGGTGTGATGAATGAAAGCGTACTCAAGAAAAATATAACATTGTAGAGGGTGGATATGTGCACCGCATTGCGAGAGAGAGAGAGAGAGAGAGAGAGAGAGAGAGAGAGAGAGAGAGAGTATCGTGCAGGATGAAGTAGAGTGTACAGAGACATGAGAGAATGACAACAAAGAATTTTTAAATTTTTCATCTAAATGAAACAGGCAACCATATATTAATGCAATGACAAAATTTGGGTAAACCATAACATGAAAAAGTTTATAACAAAATAGCTAGTAGAGTATCGGACCCTGTGTAGGGATCGACCGATCCATCCATCCACTTTCATTATACTACGGAGATAGAGAATTTCACTTCGCCATAGGAGCGAGCCAGAATATCTCCAACTTCGACAGACATAATCTAAGGCCGCTTCGCTTCCCTTCAGGAACCCGAGATTCCAAGTACTAGTAAGTGATAGGGTATCAAGACCACCATAACAGTTTAGACGCCATACCTCTTCGATGTCCAGTACCGGGTGTTTAGGTACCACCAAGGCAAAATCCTCGATGCGTTAGTTGTGTAGGTCATTCAACTCTCGACACACACTAATCGTGTAGATGAGCCTAACAAAAAAGATGAAGACCTACTATGAGAAGTTTGATGGAAACTTCTCATTGTAGAAAGAATAGATTGAAGATGTTTTCACCTAAAGAAAAAAAGTTTAGAACCATTGTATGGTTTAGGATCTAAGTCTATAACCATGTTTGACGGGGATTGGCTTGGGTTAGACTCATTATCTAATTATATTGTTAACAACTTTTTGTCACTTGGGTGGTTAAATGATGAGAATTACGATTTTGGGGACTCTCTCTCTCTCTCTCTCCCTCTCTCTCTCTCTCTCTTTTCTTTGTGTGTGTGTGTGTGTGTGTATGAGAGAGAGAGAGAGAGAGAGAGAGAGAGAGAAGATGAAAAGTTTCTAATGTTGTAAGAATAGTCCCAAGAGACCTCAAAGATCCACCCATTAAGTCTTGAAGTGAAGTCTTCTTATTGATGGTGTTAGAGCGTAATCCACATGTTGTATCCACGCAAAAAAATTTGTGTGTGTGGAAGAGGAAAATTGCAATTTGGCTAGGAGGAAGTGCCTTACTTGCTGCAATGTGCACATGGATCTTATGTTCAAAGTGGCTAAGTGTTCACTTTTCATCCATACATCAATGCCATCTATGGGGTTCTCAACATAATCATCCATGTCTTGATCCAAAGGGACCAATTAACTACCCATATGATGCCACCAAAAAGTGCAGAAGAATGACAAGATGAAGTTTTAGGTATGGATATAGGTAATGTATCCAATTTTCATTTTGCAAATCACTCCATTCACTTATTTTCTCGCCCCAACATTCTTTCAGAAAATTTAGAACATCTTCTATATCTAAGCACTTAATCGACATCACCGTTTTAAACACTTTCTCATCGATATTTGCAAAGAAATACACACTAAATTGATCGGCATGGATTTCATTGCTTGAAGAAGATAACACACAATAAAAAGAGAAAGAGAAGATAGTAGGAAGAGGAGGGAGGTAAGAATAGGAGGGAAAAGACGGCCGTGGGAAGAATCAAAATCTTTTTTCTCCGTTGAAAGAGGTTTTCTTGAGATAAACTTATCACGTAATTGGAACTTATGTAGCATTTAATGCACTAGTAACTTGTGTGTAGCGGAAATTGATAACATAGTGAGCCTTTCATTAAGAACAAGTTCCTAATGGGCATAGATAGAGTACTTAATTTGAGAAAGCAACATAGCAATTTACACCTAGCTAATTTGGCATTGACAATACTTGAAAAGAGAGAAAAATAGAACAATTGACAACGGTTGAGAACCGGATTTTCATAGAGCCGGTTCCCCCTCCATAAAGGCTTTGTATTATAGATTCTCCCATCAAAGGAGACTTTTGTACAATACAATATTTGTGTTTCTTGGTAAAACTAGTTAGTGTAACGAAGATGGAAGCTTCATACACCAAGTTATTCTTGAAAAACACACCTAGTGTCCCAAGCCTCAGGCCCAAGACCTCACACCTTCAAAAATGGTGAGAGCTAATTGGGAATGAGGATAGATTGAGAGGAAGAAGAGGTATCTTACAAAAAAGAAGTATTCTCCTCATATAATCACTCTAATAGCATGGCTTCGCTTATTAATTAGCATGGTAGAGGAGATGAGCATGCCATTGAAGCTTGGCTCTGGGTTGGATTTGCATTCCATAGCCAAGAGTTGTTGGTGTAGGCCTCTACTTCTCAATGCTTGGAGAAGGAGATGGAGTTCTTCTTGCACACATGAGTTGTGTGTGTTTGTGTAGCAATGACTTAGAGTAAAATGAAACCTCCTCTCTCATCTTGGTCGACCCCTCTTGCTATTTGCTAATGGTGGCATCCCATTGACCCCTGTAAAGCTTAGCCAATCACAAATTAGAAGCTTAAACCTCTTAGTCTACTGACCAGTAGAAATCAGGCAAGCCATTGGGCTGTTGAATGCTCATTGGACCCCTTGGTAGACTGTCCAATATCTTTCTAGGGAGCTTAATTTCTATTGGTTCTTTTATCAAGCATTTTTAAATTGATTAGACTAAATTTACTCTAGCCTAATTCTCATTGGTCCACCTCTATGGCCATCCAATAGAATTTGAGGGAAGCTTGGGGGCAACTGGCCTTTGAGCATGATTTGTGTCCAATAATCCCTTTGTGTAAAGGGGGAGCTTTGGAGAGTGTCTATGTTTCTCTCTCATCCCCTACTCTCATGGCTCGCCCCCTCCTTGATAGGGATGTGGGAAGACTAAGACCATCCGATTTTCCCTTACATTGGCCTTTGGACAATTGAATAAAAAATTAGGAACCTTAGCCTATGGAAGTCTTAATGGAGCTGAACCTTAGGTCTTTTAAGCCCCATTGAAGCACATTTCTCTTTTGCAGATTGTCCCCCTTTGGATCCCTATTTTACCTCCTTTGGATCCCTGCATAGACCGGTCTGGCAGCCTTATCAATATTCTAGCTTTTACGTCCCTGGTACTTTCCCATATTAAATGATTACTTTAACTTGAGAAAATCATTTGGGAGAATTAGATTTTAGGTTTTATGACATTACCTCTCTCTTGAAATCATAGTCGTCCTCGATTATGAGGTAGAGAAGATAAAGCCTAATTATTAGTCCGTTTGCTAGCGGGTAGAGGATCCCTATTTTACCCTACGCCACCGTTCCAGAATGGATGACTAGTCCATTTGGTGCTTGAGAGCCTTAGATGCAGCAAGCATGTCTACACATTAGTCCTATCAATCTTCCATAGTAGAGTAACAAGCTCTACTTGGTGTTCGTGAGACGTCGTCTCCACAAACATGATCCTAAGTATGCATACTCATTAACATGTGCGCACAATAAAGAAAAAGAGAGTCTTATAAGAAAAAAAATTTGTTCATTTATACATATTTACATTTGCTTGCTGTACGGAGTTGGACTTGGAGCTAATCTCTTTAGATAGCTGATTTCAGTGTTAGAATTTACAACTACTGGAAGTCGTCAATCCAATCAATGAAATTGGAATGGAATGAACTGGAATAGTTAACTGAACTAAAATACTCTACTGCGACTAAAAACAGACTGAATGACTGGAAAAGTGTTTCAGGTTCAGATTTAGAGTTTATAAAGAACGAGTACAAGGTATAACAGACTGAAGCCCAATTGACTACTGTAGTAATGATTACATAGTAGAATTACAAGTAAAGAGATTGTAACTCAAGAACAACTTCGAAGACTAAAACCAAGAGACTAGGAGTAAGAAGTCAAAAGTACAAGTAGCCCAAAGTACAATCAACTCGATTACAATGTAATGGGTTCTATTTATAGCCTCTTGAGGTTACTATGGTAACCGCCGTGGTAATTACTGACTGATCCACTGTTCGGCTTCTGGGAGACAGTTCCCGCATGTTGAGACTGTCTTCATTGTCTATATCCTTCCCTCCTTTCTTGAATTTTGGTAAGAGTCCAAAATTTCTGAAAAAAATCCACCGTCTGATTCTTCTGAGGTGTTTAGGAACCTCTTTGCTTGCTTGCTGGGTTGGCCAATGTTCCTCATGAGTTGGCCTATGTTCCTCATGATAATACTCTTCTGAAGTTGCTAACTCTCCTGGTATTGCTAACTTTATACCATACTTCATGCTTGTTGAGTGCTTGACACTCCTATAGTTGTAATTCCAAGGGTGTCTAGACAAAGAAATTCCAACACCTTACTAGGAAAATCCACCGTCTGATTTTGAAATTGGATGAAAAAATCCACCGTCTGATTCTGAGAACGGCTGGAAAAATCCACCATCGGATTCTGAGATGGAACTACAGAGTATCGTTCCATTGAACCCGCTTCCTCTTGCCCTTTGATCGTGTTGGTGTTTCAGATGTCTCAGTGCCAACATTGTCCTTCTAGATAAGTCTGTAAATGGCCTCCTGTTGAAGCTGATCTCGCCTTTCTGTGGTCATTTCCACTTCATAAGGCGTGAGAGGATGATAGGTTTTGGTGTCGGGATCATAGAGCGTGCGTTTGCCTTTTGTCAGACGAGTTCTAGCCAATTTGTGAAAATGCGAAGCTGTATGGATCCATCCTTCTGGAAGAGGCTGATTTGGTTTTAATCCTAGCTTCAAAGATAATCTCAGCCATCTCTCTGTAATGTGGTACCAGGCCTGGTTTAGTTGTAACATCCTTTTCAGGGATTGTAGAGGACTCCACAGTAAGTTGCAGTAGCTGGTTTGTGATCTTGGTGAGACCTCTAAGGTGGATTTTCCATTGTCCCATACATAGCTTAACCCTCTGTATCTCCTCCTTTAGTTCCCCAGGATCATTTAATTGAAGAGCATCATTGAGCAGTGTTTGCCAGGTTTTTCATTCTACAGTGGATCGCTCATACCAATCCTAAAGATCATCAGTAATATTATAGTATGTGAGCCAATCTACTGGTTCTAGATGTTGAGGATACACTGCTGGAAAAAACCTAGGCAGCTCAACTTCTCTATCTGGTAAAGTATACAGGAGGACTGGGGAATCGGGTACAAATTCCAGAAAATTGAGGACAGCCTGGTTCTCCTGTTGCATCATCTTTCTAGTTACTCTGACCAGTTGAAACAGTCTTCGGAGAGCAGTTGCTTGTTCTCCTACTTTCATTTGAGTTAATGGCCCTTTACTGGTAGTAGCATGATCTTGAAGAATAGCTTGTACCCTCTGATCCAGAACTCTCCTGGCAATTTTCATTTGCAGTAAAACTTCTTTCAATTGACTTTGACGTCCTTCATACATTTATAGGTTGGCATGTTCCCCAGTAGGAGCTCTAATTCGATGGCTAGGGAATGACAGTCTGCAGTAGACTGCCGCTGCCAGTGTGGATTAGCTAGTTTGTCATCAGAGTTTAGTACCCATTCAGGTACTCTTTCTAGCAATTGAATCCTGCTAGGATGCTCAGGCAGTTGGCACACCTCTTGGTCATGGAAAGCAGTTGATTTTTAATGTTGGACCATGTCTCTGGTGTCGACATATAGTTGTTGAAATCGTTCAAGATCAGACAGAAGAACATCATCCTCCAGATACATCCTAGTTATAGGAGCTTGCTGATGTCTTAGTCTCTTGTTCAGTGTGATGAGCTGTAATGAATGTTGCTCATCACCTTTTAGAATCCCAGTCACAGCTTTACCTTTCCCTTTCTCATCCGAACTGTGCAGTGAGACTGGTGTATTGGTGAATTCCCAGTGTTGCTGGGTTGTTGATCTCTAGCCTACTAATCACCCGACTGCTGACCCCTATACTAGTATGGCTGGTCTGTATTGGACTAGTTTCCCCCTGTGGCCCCTGTTCCACCAGCACCAGATCCTGAAGGTGGAGATGGAGGAGAGTCATCACATCATCATGCCTTTCTGTTGGTTCATCCTCCTTCTCTTCCTCTTCTGTTGCTTAATCATCATCCTCATCGAGGTTGTTCTGTTGTTCAATATAATCCAGGATAACTTGATTTGCCAAAGCACTGTTGTATTCAAAAAGTTTATCCTACAAATCACTCTGCATTGTTTCCATAAGTGCTTTCAGATTATCTATATTGAAAACAACATTCCCCTCTGGATTCAATATCTCAACTAAATTATTATAGATATATCTTTCAGTTAAAGTGGCTTTCAATGCAATGTGGCTAGTCAACAATGAGTTGAAATCAACTCTCTTCATTCGCAGCATGGTTTCGAATCTGTTAGCAGCTCTTTTAGCCTCTGCCTTTTCTTCTCTAAGCATCCGCATCTCAGACTCCATCTTCGACAACTTATCTTCTAAATGCTGAATGGTCTTATCTGATTGATTTTCCAGGATACTATGCCGCAATGATTGTGTTCCTCTCTCCTGCTCGAACTTCTCAACTTGCTGCTTAGTCTCCCTTAGTTCATCCTTCAACTTGGTCAATTCCTCATTAGACACTGAGGCATCCAACATTTGTCCTATAGCATTCACAATAGTGTTCCAGGAAGACTGAATAAGTACTGAACATCATTCAGTGTGGCTAGGTCACAGGTAACTGGCTCGTAAATTGCGACAGGAGCCATATATGGTAGTGTAGAATAGTCAGATTTGTGCAGGAGTAGGCGTCCTTTGAGAGGATGAGTCTGCAGTTGTTGTAACCGGTCCTTCTTGGTTAAATGCAAAGCCACTTCACTATAAGGGATGGAAACCTTACTAAATGGACTCAAAGGTACTGGTCCTTTTCCCTTATCAGTGTGACCCACTGGCTGCTTAGAACTGGTCCTATCTGACTGGTCTTTTCTTGCACTGGTGGTCGCTGAAATTTGCCCTGCTGGCTGGCTGATTCCACCAGTGGTCTAGACGGGAGGTTGTTTAGAATGGTCAGCCGAAGTCTGGTCTGCTGGAGTCTTTTCAACAGACATTGTTATAACCCGACTTTCTAGCTGCTTAAGGAAAACATTGCTTTTGGCCAATGTAAATTTTGATCTTTTAGAATTGCCAGCTTCCTCTTGCGTGGCTTTCCTCTTTTGCCCAGTGAGAGCTAGCTTCTTCATCTGATAATAAATCCACATTTTTAGTTAGCGGAAAGGGCTTCTGGCTCCAAGCCATCCTTACCTGGTCATGAGCGCCCGGAGAAGTTACCCAGTAAAGGAACTGCCAAACATACCAAGCTTTGAAAACATTTTGGGACTTCAACTTAGCAGTCTACTGAAGCACATTATGTGACAAAATCTCACATAGATTTATTGGAACTGTGGCGTCCAATATTTTTGCCAGTAACATGGCAGAAAATTTATCTGACACATAAGTTAGATTGTTTTTGAGACTCACAACTTCAACTACAAAGCCGTAAGCAGCGGGAATGTCCAGACCTGCTATACTGGAACCCCTTGCGCACTGGCTTTGCGTTTCTTCTTGGCAACATCATCTTCTTTTAGAGTTGCACTGATCTGTTCTGCTATTGCTACATATGGCTTTGGCTCATTTGGCATCTTGAATGCAAAAGCAATATTTTTAGGTGTTACCGACACTTTCCTACCATAGACCATATCACTTCCTTCATCCACATTGAAGGAATCAAGAACCTGTCTAATGATAGCTGTGTCAAACTCAATTCTTGTGGCTTGCACAACCACATGCAAATCCCATAGTTAGAGTAATGCCTCCACTTGCTTAGTAAACACATACCACTGTATTTTACTGTGAGGGATAAGTGGAAGAGAAGCTTTTGCAACATCAATAAGTGCTTGGGTTTCCTCTATAGTTTCCTGTATCCTTTCCGACATTTTCTTCCTACCCATACATCGTGAAGACGATGAGTCAGTAGAGGAAGAAGAAGAGGACTGAAGCTTCAAATCTGTATCCTCGTGTGACTGGTAAAGATAGATAGCAATCAGCAGTTTCCTCAGACGAAGAAGTTTGTGGTTGTAGTGACGAAACTTGAGAGCTTGGCGATGGCAAATGGATAACAGTAGGCAGACGTCGTGCAAGAGATGTATGAGGAAAAATACCTACTCTCCTTATTGTTATACGCGTTCGTGCCATAAAAGCTCCACTACTTACCGTTCCTAGAGTCATGTGCACCACAAATGACGTGGCATACATGCATTGGCTAATCCTCTCCATCTTCTCTGAAATGATTACTACTAATAGTCCAACTGACCCTTTTTCCCATAAAAGCTGATATCGGTTTTGACACTTTACTGGTTCTTGTACTACCATGGTGTTGTCGTATTGATACTTTTCTGACTTTTTACTGGCTTTGGAGGCTTAAAATAGATGATTCTGGAATTCCTTGGTCTTCAATTCCTAGACTACCAGTACCCTGATCCCTGGAAGTCTCTCTGTCTTCTGAATAAGAGAGCTTGATTTTGGCCCCATTATATACCCCTGGCAATAGTAATCCAGATAAATCTTTCAATCTTACTGTGCCATTGGAGAACACCTAATCAACTTCATATGGACCTGCCCAAGCTATCTTTAAGTTTGGTTTTTTAGGGCCTAGTTTTGATTGATATAACAGAACCAAATCTCCTTTCTCAAACTCCCTGACTTTGATTCGTCTATCATGCCAGTGTTTCCTTCTTTGCTGAACAATTTCCTGTTCCAGCATAGCCCTCTACCTTAACTCATCCAGCTGTATTAACTCCTCCAGTCTCTGTTTCAAATTGTGATTAAAATCTAACCCATACTCGACTGCCATCCTGAAACTAGGTATCACAAATTCCGTAGGCACAAATCAGTATGCCTTGAATAATGACTTTATTAATCTTTCATAAATAATAAGGCTAGATGATCCATGTAAAAATGAAATAGCTTGCCCAGCAAATAATGTCTGAATTTGGTAGCATTGAAAACCATCCCTAAGGCTTCTCTTTCAGTAGTTGTATACCCTTGTTCAGCTTGATTGCTGGCAAAGTACACTGGATAATGAGTTTTTCCTTTTGGCTGAGCCAGTATTGCTCCCATTTCCAGTCCTGAAGCATCGACATGTACATGAAAAATGATGTTGGAGAGGGGGAATGGGGGACGACACCCGGCACGACCAGAAGTGCCTCTCTATAGCCCAGGGTCAACACAACACCCCAATCCACTCGAAGACACCTTCAAAACGACAATCTGCACCTAATCCGCTTCACTTGTACAGTTCCCAAGCGCGCACGCGCTTTCCAAGACCACAAAATGAGCCCACACCTCACTGCACACGCTCTACCTCCCTCTGCACACACACTTACTCTCTCTCTCTCTCTCTCTCTCTCTCTCTCTCTCTCTCTCTCTCTCTCTCTCTCTCTCTCTCTCTCTCTCTTTTTGCAAAGCACCAACGATCCAGGCATACACACGCCTCAATGGCACCGCGGCTGGCATCAGACGAGACGACAAAGAGAAAAGGGTAAGGGGGGAGCGACACGACACAATTGGCCAATAGGGTTGTTCATTAATAGCTTCAAAACTCCATTACAATGCTCCTCTGAGCTTCTCACTCTCTCTCTCACTTGCTCTCTTATAGCTCCCATGCAAAAAAAACCCAGAGCTCCCCTTTTTACAAAGAGTTTGGCCCCTTTATTGGGCTCGTTTTTGAGTTTTTAGGCATTTTTCATGGTCAGCCGACATGTGGCACTCTTCTTGGGAGGATTGATCTTGCTTTGAACAATTTGAACACAACCCGAGGCCTCACTTGCACACTTACATGTGAGAGCCCTTTAGGGAGCAACGATGGCGCCGTCGTTGCTCCTAAGGGCAAGTTTGCCTTCAAAAAACTTTGAGCGGGGGGACCTCGAGGTCCGCACGGTGGAAAACGGCCCCGACCCTGCGGGGTGCCATGTCATCACCTCCAACTCGCCGCCCGCACGGGCGCGCGCCTCCTAGCTGGCCAAAATCTACCACGGACCACCACCGGCCGCCTGTGCAGCGCCAGTGGCACCCGCGCCATGGCCATGAGCTCCAAGCTCTCTAACTCCCTTCGATGCTCACTGTGGGCGCCCCCTTGTGGACTCATACCCTGCTTGACTGCTCGCAGGTAGTGCATGTGGGGCCACTCTATCCGCCACGTGGTAGCTAGCCCTTGAACTGCCTTCGATGACCCTTTTTGAGTACTCAAGGAACTCCCCCATAGTGCCTTTTTGGGCCCACTTCCCCCATGCTCCCATGTAATGACTGGAGGTCGGAATCACAAGCCGCGGAGTCGGGCCGGATTTTCAGTGTATTGGGGTAATGCCATGCAAACCTCACCGCCCCTTGACTTTTTCTGAGTTCGTCGTCCGAGGCCGCCAAAACACGAGAAATTTACTTGCAAGCTTTTTACTGCCGAAGGCTCCCGACCTCGTCTCGCTGTATCTGACCAACCGAATATCCGTTTGACAAAACGTCGATTCGTACTGACTCCACATGACTCACCCTTCCCCCGAAAACTTTGGCGAGGCTCAAAAGACGCCAGATGGCACATTCCCCAATGCAACCAAGTGGGCTCAGACCCGGCCCCTGGCAAATCTTTAACTGACCATATCTTGCTAACCAGAGCTCCGATTCGCAATCTGAGAAGATAGGCATGCTCCACAACTCGAGCACTACACCCATATGCACTGACATCAGCCCGGGCCACCTGTCCCCAGCTGCCTTGTCCATCGGGGACCTGCTACATACCCTTTCTTTAAACCGCAATATCTAGAGCATCGAGGCTCTGTTTGACGAGCCGTCTGAACCGGCCTGGAGAGCACATTGAAGAACACACCTTGGCACATGCTTGTTGCCTTCTAGATACCTTTGACTGCCAGCCCTGTTAGCCCCCGTCTGGAGCCTTCTTGGCCTAAAAAACCGCATTGGACATACATTTCCGCTTCCACTTGGCCACAACAGCTTTAGACACATGCCATAGCACCATCATGTGCACCTGCATGCATACACACCCTTGCACGAGCCCCTATCTGGCGTCGACATGTTTTGGGTGCACCAATGTCCCAATTTGGTTGTCGAAGGATTGACTTACTGATAATAGCATTTTTTAAATTCTGAAAACTCTCCTCACATTCATCAGTCCAGCTGAACTTGCTGGTCTTCTTTGTAAGTTCATATAAAGGTAATGCCTGGGAAGAAAACTTGTGTACAAATCGTCTATAAAAATTGATATATCCCAAGAAAGAGCTTAACTCTGACACATTTTGAGGCGCCTTGGCCTGTTGGACACACTGGATTTTGTCATTGGCCATTTCTATACCATTCCTGGATACTACATGTCCCAGTAGCTGTCCTTTCTAGACTAAGAAAACAGATTTGAATGGGTTCAAACAGATCCGCTTTTCCTGACAGCGTTGGAAAACCATTTCAAGAAAAAGTAAATGCTTCTCCTCCATTGAATATATAGTAAAATCATCCATAAATTTGGCAAGGAACCGGTGAAGGAATTCACTGAATATTTCCATCATACATCGTTGAAAGTGGCCGGTGCATTGCAAAGACCAAATGGCATTACTAGATACATAAATGCTCCCCACTCAATAATAAAAGTGGTTTCACACCGGTCTTCAGGAGCAATCTCTAATTGGTTATAGCCACTATAACCATCCATAAAATTATACATCTCATATCCTGTAATTTCATCAAGCAACTTATCCGTGAAGGGTAATGCAAAGGGATCCTTAATTGTTTGAGCGTTCAGCTTCCTATAATACACACACACTCTAAGCTTTTCATTTTTCTTGGGTACCACCACAATAGGGAACAACCACTCACTACTCGCTACTTCAATAATGAACCCAGCCTTTAGAAGGTTATCAATCTCTTCCTTGACCTTCTTAGTGTAATTTGGATTCATTTGGTATCGCTGCAGCCGTACTGGTTTGGCATCTGGTTTCAATGGTATTCGATGTTGACATACCTCTGGATCTACTCCTTTAAGATCAGTATGTTCCCATGCGAACACATCCTTGTACTGCTGGAACATATGTCGGGCCTTCTCTTTCATCTTAGGATTTGAATGTTTGTTGACTTTGGTCAATCTAGGATTTTCCTCAGAACCTAAATTCCATTCCTCTATTTCCTAATCATCTGGAACTAACCGGTTAGGCCCTCTGCCTTTTCTCTTGGTTAACTCCTGAGCGTAATCCCAAGACGGTCCCCTGAGCTCTGAACTGCTATTCTGATTTTCAGTAACTTCTACCGAGTGTATTTGTTCAGAATCCACTGGTGTACTGTAATCAACTAGTTCTTGTGGCCTTCCAGTTAGCTGAACTGGCCATTCTCCAAAGTTCTGCTCAGTGAACTGGTCTGGAAATTGCTTCTTTTGATTTTCAGCCTGATCTTTGTCCAGTAACACTGCGTTGAGATCTATGTCGGTTAATGGAAAAATATTCATTGTTGACAGCATTCTCTCACTTTTCTTCACCTTATACTTCTGGAAAAGCTCTTTAGGTCTCATCTACTTTCTCCAGCTCCTAGTGTTGTTCGTCTGAATCTGAATTCTAATAGTGGCACCTTGTATTGTTAGAGTCTGATTAGCATAGTCGTGAACAACCTGTGGTGTTTGCGCATGGGTGCCCCAATAGCATCCTTCTTGCACGCCTAATACTAGGAAGCTAATTTTGAACTTTTCCTTGTCCACTCTTATTTGCATACTCTCTATTATACCAATTGCCTGCACTACTCGATGGTCCGCCATTCGAACTTTGAAAGGTGCAGGTTTCAGATTTGTAATTCCTATCCTTTGTTGAAGATGTGCCCCCAAGATGTTTACCCTTGCTCCTCCATCCAGTATGACACCAGATAGTGGCTCCCAATGTTTCCTAACTTTATAATCTACGTGGATCACTGACACTTCATCATCTCTGACAACAGCCAAGTTCACCGTTGTGGCTTTCGCCTCAGTCTTCCTTTGCTGTGATGAAATTCGTTGCTTCAGGCAAAGTTTTTCTAATGTCCTCTAACTCCACCGTGTTTCTAAATTCTGTCACAAATTTTGACATGAATTTCGTCCCTCTCATGATCAAAGTTTTTATTAGAACTTGAAGAGTTGGTAGTATCTGCCAATACCATTCCTTTGTTCTAGTGCTTTCAGCTCTCTTATCAGTCCCTAACTCTTCCATCAGTCCCTGAACTGCAGCCAACATGGTCTCAAGTGTTCCAGACCTTGACTGATCTGCTTGTGCTTTCTCAGAAGACTTGGTTGGTATCTTCTGAATGATTCGAGCATCCGAATTCTCTGGCTTCTCTGGCAGCTTCTTGGCTAACTCCTCTGTGATTTTTTCCGCCAATTCTCTCTGCTCCTGTCATTCATCAACCACCTTTTCTTTACCCTTGGCTTTCCACACCTCTCTCTGCTAAGCCCATTTTCTACTTTCAGGATTGACTGGTTTCACTAGGTTATGTGGGATTTCCTCAATAACTACCCCTTTGCTGCGTGTAACTGCTCGTAGAGGAACTGGTTATGGGGCCTTCGCCTTAGTAGCCGCAATAACAGGTGTTTCTGGACACTGAGCCGCAAAATGCCCATACTTACCTCAAGTATAGAAATTCAAACTTCAACTCTAGAAATTACCACGACCTCGGCCCCGGCCAGTACCCCCTTGGTATCTATCGCACCCCGTACCAGCACCACTGATACCTGATTTCTCTTCTTGGGGTACACTGGTAGTCTCCACTCTTACTGGTTCAACATTGGTAAATGCCACCACAGACAGATCTTTTCCCTTCTTAAATGATGAATACGAATGCCACAGTTGTTCCATAGATGGCTGTAAGCTTTGCAATAAGTACACTGTGGACATTCATTGGAAACATAATCTTTGGATTCACACTTTGAACGCCAGGTTTCCACTCTTCTTACTGGTTGTATTGTCTGGCTGATTTCAGCAATCTGCAGGGCCATCTCATCAATCTTTCTAGACCAAGACCCCTTCTTAGCCTTGTCTTTGCTCTTCTCATCCGAGCTACTTTCAGAACTACTGGAGGTCTTACTAGAATCATAATTCTCAGTAGAAGTACTCCTACCACTGACCTCCTCTTCTTATGACTCCTTTCCTTCTTAGCCTGATGTTCTAGCTTCAGGGCTCGCTGCACAAGATCATTAAATTTCTTTGTTGGTGCAGGCACCTCCTGTTCCCCAAGATTCTTACTACGGAAACCATTTAAAAACCATGCCCGCAACCGTTTTTCTGATGGTGGTTCCTGCAGCTGCCTATTCAGCTCCTTGATTTTCTCAACATAACTTCTGACTGATAATTTCCTTTGCTTTATCTTATCTAGTTCATAGAGGATATCCTCATCTCCTCTGTTACGTGAATATTCCAGTTGGAAAGCTTTGATTAGTTTTTTATATGATCTGAGTTGGCAAGCTGGGTAATGGTAGTACCATTTCCTTGCTGCCTCCTTTAATGCTTGAGGAAAGTATTCCCCCAAGTCATCTTCATCAATATTTTTCAACTCAGTGTTAGGAAATAAGACGTAGCTAAATAGATAATTGAGTAGATTACTTAATGGAGAGAGACAGATTTATATACACGAGATTATAGAGTAGAGAGAGAGAGAGAGAGAGAGAGAGAGAGTACACACGATATACGTGGTTCACCCAATGTGGGCTACGTCCACGGGAAAGCAGCCACTCAATGGCTTTAGTACTTCAAAACAAGAAGTAGTTTACAAAGGGATTATACCCTTAATGGTGCTCCCGCCTTGCTTCACTCTCACCACCTCACACTCACCTTGTTGCATCAACTTCACACTATGAAATGTGTGTAGAAATGGCCTCCTTTTATAGGCAAAAAGGGCTGCCCTCTCTTATGAGAGACAACCATGTGTAGCCGCCTTTGTGCGAATAAGTCCAAATCGAACCCTCCAATCCGCCCATGTGTGGCCGCCCTTGAGAAGACAAGTCCGCTTTTGAATTCGGCCACAGGCCACCGGCCATTGACTTCCGACCATCGGCCACCGGCCATCAGCCATTGACTACCGGCCACCGCCAACTGACCGGTTGTTTTCCGACCACTTTCCGGCCGCCGTCCGGCCATAATATTCCGGCGAAAAAAAAAGTCTCGGGGGTCTCCGTCCCGAGGCCTTTTAAGTTGCCCCTGATTCTTGTCCGTGAAAATTTTGGTTTCCGGTGAGTGATTTTCCTTCATGCACGATGGCTTCTCCTCATAATGGGGGCCTTACAAATGTGCGCTTTTACCACAGAAAATTACAAGGGTAAATCAGGCTCCATACTTAACAATCTCCCACTTGGAGACTGATCTCCAAACCAAACCTGTGATTGCTTTCCATTCTGGCTTCTTATCCTTGAATGCCGATTGAAGATGAGCAAAAGCTCAACTTCTCCTTGTTGACCACCTTTGTAAACATGTCTGCAGGATTTTCACTTGTATGCACCTTTCCTAGCTCTAGTTGTCCCTCTTCCAAAAGAGTGCGTATGAAGTGATATCTCACCTCAATGTGCTTTGTCCTTGAATGAAAGGCTGAGTTCTTCGCAAGATGGATAGCGCTTTGGCTATCACTGTACAAGACACAATTGTCTTGTTTGAATCCAAGCTCTTCTAAGAATCTGTGAAGCCACAAAATTTCTTTGCTTGCCTCCGTCATTGCTACATACTCTGCTTCCGTGGTAGAAAGTGAAACCACTTTCTGCAGCTTTGAAGCCCAGCTTACTGCTGTGCCTCCAACCGTGAACACATAGCCAGTAGTGCTCCTTCGAGTATCTTTGTCACATGCCATATCTGCATCAGCATACCCTTCTAGAAAAATATCAATTCCTCCAAAATACAAAGCATTTGTTGTTGTCCCTTTTAGATACCTAAGTATCCACTTCACAGCTTGCCAATGCTCTTTACCTGGGTTGTCCATGAACCTACTCACAACTCCCACTGCATGTGCAATGTCTGGCCTTGTCCATACCATAGCATACATTAGAGAACCTACCGCTGCAGCATATGGAACTTTAGACATATAGGCTATCTCCTCTTGTGTCTTTGGACACATATCCTTCGTTAGTTTAAAATGACCAGCCAAAGGTGTAGAAACTGGTTTTGCATTTTGCATTGCAAACCTTTCTAGTACCTTCTTGATGTAATCTTCTTGAGATAGCTTTATTGTCTTCTTCGTCCTGTCCCTTGATATTTTCATACCAAGTATCCTCTTTGCAGTACCTAAATCTTTCATTGAAAAAGATTTGGACAGCTCCTCTTTTAGGTCTTTGATGTCCTGCATGTTAGCACTTGCAATCAACATGTCATCAACATACAACATTAGGATGATGAATTTCCCATCTCCCAAATTCTCCGTGTAGACGCAGTGATCCGAGTTGCATCTTGTGAATCCATGATCCAACATCCATCGATCAAACTTCAAGTACCATTGTCTTGATGCTTGCTTTAAACCATACAAGCTCTTCTTTAATCTACAAACCATTTTATCCTTACCTTTTACTTCATACCCCTTTGGTTGAAGCATGTAGATTTCCTCCTCTAAGTCACCATGAGGGAATGCCGTATTTACATCCATTTGCTCGAGATTTAGATCATGAGCAGCCACAAGGCTTAAGACAAGCCTAATTGAGTTCATTTTTACAACAGGAGAAAATATTTCATTGAAGTCAATACCTTTCTTTTGAGAAAAACCTTTTACCACAAGCCTAGACTTGTACCTTTTCTTCCCACCTTCTTCTTCCTTTAGCTTGTACACCCATTTGTTTTGAAGTGCCCGCTTACCTTTAGGCAACTCAACCAACTCCCATGTTTGGTTGCGATGTAGTGAGTCCATCTCCACTTGCATGCTCTTCGTCCATTCTTCTTTGGATTCATGTTGCATAGCTTCTTCATATGATTCCGACTCTCCAGAATCTGAGATCAAGAGATGGTTGAAGGAAGGAACAAACCTTTCTGGAGGTCTACTTGCTCTTGTAGATCTTCGGGGAATAGGTTGAGGCTCCTCATTTGGTTGACGTTGTTGCACATTGTCACCGTTTGCAGTCCTTGAGTCTTCACCGTCCTCAAGCTCCATGTACTCATCACCTGTTTCTTTTGTTTGTTTTCTTTCCAAGTAATCTTTGTACATATTTTTTTCGTTAAAAATTACATCCCTACTCCTTAAGATTTTACCATCTTCAGGATTCCATAGGCGATACCCAAAGTCTCCTTCTCCATAGCCAATGAAGAAACACTTTTTGGACTTTGCATCTAACTTTGATCTTAGGCTTCTATCTATGTGCATGAAAGCCTCACACCCAAAAACTTTGAGAAATGCATAATTCTCCGGTTTACCTGTCCATGCCTCTTCTGGAACTCCCCCATCCAATGCCGTTGAGGGTGACCGATTGATTAAGTACACAGACATACTTACAGCTTCCGCCCAAAGCTCAAGCGGTAGGCCTGCATGTAGCCGCATGCTTCGTGCTCGTTCCATGATTGTCCTGTTCATCCTTTCCGAAATCCCATTTTGTTGAGGTGTCCTTGGGGTTGTCCTTTGCCTCCGAATGCCATTGCTAGCACAAAAGCTTTCAAAAGCTTGGCTGCAATATTTGCCTCCATTGTCGGATCTGATGCATTTAACCTTGGTACCTGTTTCATTCTCCACAAAGGCTTTCCACCTTTGAAATATGGAAAATACATCGGATTTATTCTTCATGACATAAACCCAGGTTTTTCTAGTCGCATCGTCTATGAATGTTACATAGTACAATGAGCCACCAAGTGATGGTGTACTTGTAGGACCCCAAACATCAGAATGAACCAACTCAAGTTTTTTATTTTTTCTTTCATTTCCTGATTTTTGAAATTTTACCCTCTTTTGTTTACCATAAACACAATCTTCACAGAACTCTAAGTCCACTTCTTTCAAACCTGGTAGAAGCTTCTTTGTTTGAAGGATTTGCATTCCTTTGGCACTCATATGCCCAAGTCGGTAGTGCCATACCGCACTGTCAACTTCTGTAGTTGCTGCACAAGCTGAAGGTTGCGTGCTAACAGTACACAAGTAAAGTGTACCGACTTTTTCACCCTTGGCAACCACCAAAGATCCCTTTGAGATCTTCCACCGTTTGTTTTCGAATGCAATGTTGTGACCTTCATCGTCCAATTGTCCTGTAGAGATCAAATTTTTGCGAAGAGAAGGAACATGCCTAACATCTTTAAGCTTCCATTCATTTCCGTTAGCAGTTTTGATAGAAACTGTACCTTTGTCGACAATCTCACAAGCTTCATCATCTCCCAAGTATACATACCCAAAATTACCTTTGGTGTAGTCTTGGAAATGTTGCTTGTGTGGTGTCGCATGGAATGAAGCCCCGGAATCTACTATCCAGGAATTAGACACATTGTCTAATGAGAGAATTAGAGCATCTTGCTCTACTTTACCTACCACATTGGCCTCCGATGTTGGCTTGTTGTCTTGAGACTCTGTCTCCTTCTTCTTCTTGGACAAGCAATCCTTCTTGACGTGGCCCTTCTTGCCGCAGTTCCAACATTCAAGAAATGACTTTGTGCGTGACTTGCTCCGCCTTGAGCGATCACGACCCTTTTGGTCTTTGAACCTCTCGTTAATTCTTCCTCTTGTTTCAACTGATAGTGCAGCACTTGATGATTCTCCTGTGCTTCTCCTTCGCATTTCCTCGCTTAGGAGAACACCCACAATATCATCAAACTTAAGAGTATTTGTGCCAGAGATAGAATTACTTACAGCCATCACAAGGCTGTCCCAACTATCCGGTAGAGATGATAGTATAAGGAGAGCTCGCACTTCATCATCGAAATTGATTTTCACTGATCGAAGTTGACTTATGTTTGTGTTAAAGTCATTTAGGTGTTCTGCAACTGAACCATTCTCTGCCATCTTTAGATTGAACAAGCGCTTCATAAGAAATACCTTATTGGATGCCGATGGTTTCTCGTAGAAGTCGTCAAGTGACTTCATCAAGTCCTCCGTGGTCTTCATCTCTGAAACATTGAAGGCCACCGTTGACGCCAAGCTTAACCGGATTGTTCCCAGTGCCTTTCGATCAAGGACAATCCATGCTTCATCTGCCATTGTTGCAAGCTTCTTCGCAAGACCGCCTAGTGGCAAATAGAGGTCCTTCTGGTAGAGATAGTCTTCAATCTGCATCTTCCAATGTTGGTAGTTTTTGCCGTTGAACTTCTCAATCTTGAGCTTCCCTTCCTCCTCCATAACTCCCACTCAATTCAAGGAATCCTTTCCTTGAGATAATTTAGCTACGAGAAAACCTTGCTCTGATACTAGTTGTTAGGAAATAAGACGTAGCTAAATAGATAATTGAGTAGATTACTTAATGGAGAGAGACAAATTTATATACACGAGATTATAGAGTAGAGAGAGAGAGAGAGAGAGAGAGAGAGAGAGAGAGAGAGAGAGAGAGAGAGAGAGAGAGAGAGAGAGAGAGAGAGAGAGAGTACACACAATATACGTGGTTCACCCAATGTGGGCTACATCCACGGGAAAGCAGCCACTCAATGGCTTTAGTACTTCAAAACAAGAAGTAGTTTACAAAGGGATTATACCCTTAATGGAGCTCCCGCCTTGCTTTACTCTCACCACATCACACTCACCTTGTTGCATCAACTTCACACTATGAAATGTGTGTAGAAATGGCATCCTTTTATAGGCCAAAAGGGCTGCCCTCTCTTATGAGAGACAGCCATGTGTAGCCGCCCTTGTGCGAATAAGTCCAAATCGGACCCTCCAATCCGCCCATGTGTGGCCGCCCTTGAGAAGACAAGTCCGCTTTTGAATTCGGCCACCGGCCACCGGCCATTGACTTTCGACCACCGGCCAACCAACCGGTTGTTTTTCGACCACTTTCCGGCCGCCGTCCGGCCATAATATTCCGGCGAAAAAAAAAGTCTCGGGGGCCTCCGTCCCCGAGGCCTTTTAAGTTGCCCCTGATTCTTGTCCGTGAAAATTTTGGTTTTCGGTGAGTGATTTTCCTTCACGCACGATGGCTTCTCCTCATAATGGGGGCCTTACAAATGTGCGATTTTACCACATAAAATTACAAGGGTAAATCAGGCTCCATACTTAACACTCAGCATAATCTTCAAAGGCTTGGATATGAACATCCGGCTCATCTTTCTTCCCACCTTCGAACACTGGAAAAGAAATTTTCAATGAAGAGGTGTAATCATGTCGATCATCATCGTTTTTGCCTCTTCTCACCATAGGAACCTGACTCCTTCTTGAAGATTTCTTGTAATGATCTGTGTATGCATCCCAATCAATTTCTTCTTCAGTATCAGTTTTTGTCTCCTCCCTGGCTTTTCGATTGGAACTGTGGCGACTACCTTTACTGCCTTTGGCTCCTTCATCCCCATGTGTGGTACGAGAACTCCTGGCCTTGCGTTCTTCTCTCTCAGCCCTTCTTCTTCTGGACTGACTGGAGTGCTGAGAGTTCTTAGCCTCATCATCCTGACTGTGCTCCACTGGAGCCTCAGTATGAGTCCTTAGTTCAGCCTTAGGATCAGAATCTCGTTCTGACTCCTCAAGGATAGGGTCAACACGGTAGGATGGTTTACGACTGGTTTTGGGTGCCATAACTTCAGCTAAAAATTCAAACTGGGAGAAGCGTTTTAGTCAATGAGCAAACAGCTCTAGCCACCGTGATCGCCAAAATGGAATTGGACCTGACCTCTTTAGATAACTGATTCCAGTGTTAGAATTTACAGCTACTGAAAGTCGTCAGCTCAGTCAGTGAAATTGGAATGGAATATGGAAACTGAACTGGAATAGTTAACTGAACTGAAATACTCTATTGGGACTAGAAACAGACTGAATGATTGGAAAAGTGTTTCAGGTTTACATTCAAAGTTTATGAAGAACGAGTACAAGGTATAATAGACTGAAGCCCAATTGACTACTGTAGTACTGATTACAGAGTAGAATTACAAGTGAAGAGATTGTAACTCAAGAACAACTTCGGAGACTAAAACCAAGAGACTAGGAGTAAGGAGTCAAAAGTACAAGAAGCCCAAAATACAATCAGGCCCATTACAATGTAATGGGTCCTATTCATAGCCTCTTGAGGTTACTTTGGTAACTGCCGTGGTAATTACTGACTGATCCACTGTTCGACTTCTAGGAGACAGTTCCCGCATGTTGAGACTGTCTTCACTGTCTACAAAAGTCATTGTAAGCATTGACAAGGTTTAGGTTATCCTTTAATTGTATGCCTTGCATCCATCTAGCATCTTCAGAAGGATAATTTTTAAACTTGATAAGATATTGTCGGATAGTCTTACCGCGTCGTAATACCTTGTCTTCATGTCGTAGAATGTACTCGGGTTGCAACACCTCTTCTTGGTCCTTGATCTCCGGTGGGTCTTCAATGATTTCTTCTTGAGGTGGCTCTCCTTTGTAAGGCTTTAATAGGCTCACGTGGAAAGCATTGTGCATGAGCCAATGGTTGGGCAACTTGATTTGATAGGTCATCTCATTGATTGGCCTAAGAATTTGAAAGGGACCATAGTACCTTTTTGCTAACTTAGCATAGTACTTTTGGTGTCCTGTAGGATTCTTGCCCGTTGTGTGCCTTAATCGAGCCTTGGGAAACTTGAGCAAGACCCAATCATTTTGTTTAAAGTCTAGGACTCTTTTGTGCTTATCAGCAGGAGCCTTTTGCCTTTGCTGTGAGATGGATATAGCATCCTTAATCTTTTGAAAAGATTGTTGCAGGTCTCAGCTATATTCATTTGCAACGAAGATCTTCCCATGTACCTTGAGTAGCATTGGACTTTTTGATCTTCCCTCTATCACCTCAAAAGGTGCTTTTCCTGTGGAAGTATGTACAATGTTATTGTAAGAATACTCCACTAAGGGTAAGTACTTCTCCCATTGGGACTTTTGATATACTTCTATGACATAAGCTTTTAGTAGATCAAGAATTGTTAGGTTAGCTATTTCACTTTGGCCATCGGTTTGGGGATGATAGGCCAAAGAGAAGTTTAGCCTTGTACCTAAATTCTCAAAGAGACCCTTCCAAAAATTACTAGTCATTCTAGGATCTCTATCCAACACTATAGACATTGGCAAGCCATGATATTTGAAGATTTGTGATATAAAGAGGGTTGCCATTTGATGGGCTTTAATAGTCTTATTGACAGGTATGAAATGTGCTTGTTTGCTAAACCTGTCTACTATCGTCCATATTCCTGTATTCCCATGGATAGACTTGGACAATCCAAAGATAAAATCCATGGATATGCTCTCCCATGGTGGATTAGGGATTGGAAAAGGTTGAAGCAATCCAGGTTGCTTCCTTCTATCAAACTTCATCTTTTGGCATACCACACATTTTAAAACATAATCTTGTATGTTTTTTTTCATGGCATGCCAATAGAAATATGTTTACATCCCTTTTAGGATAGACTGAATCCCTCTATGCCCCGCATAAGGAGGAGCATGAGATTCATACATTACTTTCTCACGTAGTGAGTTAGTAACGCATAGTCTATTGCCATAGAGAAGATAAACATCTTGTAGGGTAAATGGTTCTTCCTCCTTCCCTAGTGCAAGGGCTGAAATCACATCTCTAAAATCGGGATCGATAGCGTACTCATCTATCATAGAAAATAGATCATTGTGAGTTGCTATGGATACCCATTCACTCTCGGCCCTCTTGAGAGTGCATCGGCTACTTGATTATGCTTGCCAGAAATGTGAGCAATATGAAAATGAAATTGCGAAAGGAAATTTCCCCACCTCATTTGTTTGTCAGAGAGCTTGGTATACGTCATGAAGTACTTAAAGCTTTGGTGATCCGTTCGCAGAATGAAAGGAGTCCCCAGTAGATAGTGCTTCCACAAATCTAGAGCATGTAGAACTGCTAAGAGTTCCTTCTCCTATATTCCTAGAGCTTGCTCAATAGGGTCGAGCCTTTGAATTTTATAGGCTATGGCGTGTCCTTCTTGGAGCAAAACAGCTCCAAGGAAATCACCACAAGCGTCACATTGGACCTCAAATGGCTTTGAGAGATTCGGTATACCTAACGTTTTTCTTTGTTAGGTCATGTAATGGTCCCGCGATTTGTGAGAACTTTTCTATGAAGCGTCTATAGTATGCACACATACCTATAAAGATTCTTAGTTCATGCAGATTCCTTGGATTAGGCCATCCTTTTATTACCTCTAGCTTGATGGATCCATTTGGATGCCATCTTGAGAGATAATGTGACCTAAATATTGAATCTCTTGTAAGAAAAATTTACTTTTCTTTCGATAAATATAAAGTTTATTCTTTTGTAAATCTTAAAATATTGCCTGGAGGGTTGCTTGTGTTCCTAATGAGTTAGGATAGATGATTTATATCATCAAAGAACACTCCAGTAAAGGTTCGGTGAGGCCTGAATAGCTTCTCCATCAAGCGGTTAAATGTGGCTGGTGCATTGGTCAAGCCAAAAGGTATGATAATGTACTTGTAAAGACCAAATGTAGTGCGAAATGCGGTTTTTACAATGTCTTGATCAACTATCCTTATTTGATGGTAGCCACTTTTTAGGTCAATTCTACTGAAGTAGGTTGACCCTTGTAGCTTATCAAATAGGTCTTCTACCCGTGGAACGGGAAACCTATTCTTGATAGTGATCCTATTTAGTGCTCTATAGTCGACACACATACAATATGTGCCGTCTTTCTTTTGCACTAATAACACTGGTGAACAAAAAGGAGACGAGCTAGGCCTAACCATGCATTTATCAACTAACTCATGCACTTGCCGCATAATCTCCTCTTTTTGAGCTTGGGAAACTCTATAAGGAGGTTTATTAGGTGGTGAACTTCCTCGAAGTATTTAAATTGCATGGTCATCATTACCTTGTTTGGGAGGTAGTTCACAATGGATATCGTCAATAAAAACTTCTTGGAACCCCTTGAGGAAATTGGATAACTCTAATTCCTTTTGATTGTTTATATTTGCTCTACACAGGAGGTCAAAGCCGGGTTCTCGTGTGAAGAATCCCTTGCTAGGTGGGGAGGCAGAATCGAGAACGGTGTGTGCAGAGGAGCTTAGCCGGGGAGTGGGTGGCATCGACCCGAATGCAATCGCACTATCTTTGGCTTGCCGGGTTTGCATCGTAGAGGTATGCAAGGCCCGACACACCAATATGCGCCCTAGCGGCCTCTGATGAGTGCAAGGAAGCAACTCTGTTGCGTTCGCTGCCGCCATTGCTGGAGCTCGTGCTTATTTTTTTTTAACATTTTTCTTTTGTTTCTTCACTTTGGCCGCCCAAGAACAAATTAGGGTTAAGGGAAGGTGCCTACGCTCAGCCCGTCACTCTCTTCTTGATTGACCGGCAATGCTACTACAATTCTTCATAAATTCCCAAGGCACAGGAGCACTTGGGGCATTCAAGTGCAAATTTTGGATTGCATAATACCAAACTCTTGCCATTTTTGGGATTGTCTCGCTAATGCTCGATGGTCGGCAACCATGGTTGCACCCAACTATTCAAGTTCACGTAGGTATGATGACCATCAAGGTGGCATGCATCGGCCATGTAAAGACAATTACATCGCAATCCATAGGGCTTGGCATGAAGCACTCAAGCTCGATAGTAAGGTCTCAGATTCCAGTGCTAAGAGCCATCATGGTAGATCATCGTTACGACTACCCTTAGCAAGACCGGTTGAACAACGGTTCACGCCCATCGCTTCATATCTGACGGAGGTTTTTGATATAGACGTCTTCGATGGCCAGTAAGTACCATGACCTAGAGATTAATGTTTGAGATTAATGTCTTATCTTAATTTAATTTTTTTGCTAAAATCAAGATTTGAGACTCTTCCTTATGATAGAAGGGGAGCTAGTTTCCAGGTATATTTGTCACAAATAAATATCAAGCTGTTCAGGCAAGATCTGTGGCATACTAGTACAGGCCAAAATCAATGTAGCATGGCATGCATTAAACAAATGATGCAAATGATAAGTATTTGTTGAATGTATGCATTTACTATGATGCTACTGGCATACATTTTTGACATAGCGATTAGACTCACGCATGGCTTGAGTCTCTATCGCCTTGACTTGAAGCACAACTTGTCAGCAATTCAATGGGATTACGTGAGAGCAAGGCTCGTCAACGATGCTCATGGGTATGGTTTGTGTAACACCACTAGAGCATTGCAGTTGCTCACAAGCTTCCCAGTTGCTTGCAAATTGGGCAAGGCCCTTGGTAGCACAAAATCAAACCAACTCATTCGATTCTTACGACGGCCAGTTCATCGGCAAGTGTACTTCATGAGGTACGCGGTTGGTATTTGTTTATTGCACATATAATTCTGTTTTTCCAGCAGATCTCCAAGTAGACAAGGTCGATTTTTTGTGCATCATCGACAAAGTCGAGTCTCTTTGCTATGACATTTCTCGTCAATAGCATTTGTTGGCAATAAGGATAGACATAATTCTATGAAGCAAAGCTTCAATTTATACATCTTGCATTGAGGCTGGCTCGTTTGGCATATGCTAGGAACATACAAAATTGGGAAGGAATAGGCAATGTGTTTGCAGGTTATTTCATTATGTACCAGACGGGTGTATAGGATATACGAGGGCGTCTGTGCAGATATAGCTATGAGCCGTTTCGGCATGAGTTTTTCCTTCCAAATTTCAGGATAACTGGTTGCACCAACAACTACCTGGTTAGCCAAGTCTAATTTTTTCTTGTTTTTCCCTATTTACACTTTACTTGGAAATTACTATCAAAAGTGCTTTGGCAATTTTATATGAAGCAAGGCTTCTCCCTTGTGCCAAGGTACTGCCCAATGATTTGGAATCACGGGCAATGGCAACCAGTTTTAAAAAACTGGCAAAATATGGAATATCACCTCACAGAATCGCTACCAGTTTAAATTGTGCAAGGCACTGACGGGAGCAAAGCGAACCCCGAACCCCCGACGGCCTCTAAAACACCGGGGACCGAATGGTGCGCCTCGAGCCTGTCATGGTAAAGCAAACAGGGGGCACCACCTAGCTTCAGCGGCTAGGACGCAAACAACACACCACCATAACAAAGTTTTCATCCAAGAGAGATGGATGCTTGGGAGCAATGATGAAGAGGAAAGGGAATGAGATCAAGTGAGAGAGAGAGAGAGAGAGAGAGAGAGAGAGAGAGAGAGAGAGAGAGAGAGAGAGAGAGAGAGAGGGAGGGGGTATAGCGGCTTAGTACTTAGGCACCACAAAAGGATGGCGAATCCCCACACCCTTCACACATACACAAGCTCACTCCAAACACAAGACTAGGTGGCGATTCCGCACACCTCACATGGGCAAAACATTGCAAGAAAACATACTCACAAAACCTCAAGCTTTATTTAGAGAATAAGGCGATGAAATGGGGAGCATAGGGTAGGGGAATGAGAAGGGAGAGAGTGGTAGAGCACATGGCGGATAGGTGGGAGTTGATGGCGAAGACTCGCACGAGGGTTATGGCCATAATCCTTCATTTAGTTGCCCTTCATCTTCCATAGCCCAAGGGTGTAGAGGTCATGCTCAAGACGATCATGGTGATTGCGGTGATGGTGATGGTGTGGGTGTGTGTGTGTGTGTGAACTAGGCACACACAGTGCATAGTGTACTCTTTGGTGATGGTGTGTGTGTTTAGTGTGATGGTGACCCCTCTTTATATAGGGGAGGAGGGGGGAGAAATTCTAGAATTTAGAAATGAAGAAATCATTATCTACATAGGCCATGTGACTGTGGGCCCCACTTGTCTGGTTGTGTGTATATGTGCCAGAACAGCAGTCTCATGAGAGAGAGACTAAGAGAGAGATGGGTTGATGAAAAAAAGTGAGAGGTGATATGGAGAATAAAGTAATTACAAGAGGGGAGAGAGAGGAGTGTGTTCAGAGGTGAATCTGGGTGCAAATGTGTGTGAACACAAGAAAATCAGGTAACCACTGGGTGGGGATGGGTCTGTGGGCACTTTTTTCAGTGAAACTGAGTGTGTGTGAGTTTGGGGGAGGCCATCTGGCTACAAGACAAGAGAGATTTTGAATTTTAGAGAGAGGGGGGGGTATTTGGATCATGGGAGAGTGTAGGAGAGAGAAAAGGGGGGGTGGGGTATACTGTTTTGGAAGATAGGAGAGGTGGCATGTGAGTTAGGGTGCATTATTGGTAAGGACAGGGGGTGGGGTAGCTTCAAGGGAGAGAGAAAGGATAAAGGACAAGGGAAAGAGAGAGGGTTTGACCTTTTGAGTGGAGGAGAGGAAAAGGGACGCACGGCGGGGCAACAATGAAGAAAAAGGAGGCAAGGTGGGGATAGGCTGCCCCGCAGGCATGAGGTGGCCTATTTTACCTTTCTCATATATTTACATAATCATACTTTATTTTTTTCTTACTTTTTCCAATGCGTTTTATCACTCCCTCCCTAAGAGGGGGTTTTCATGGGGTGGGGACGAGAGAAGGGGGGTATGGAATCTTGGCTTGTGAAAAGCCCCCATCATTAGCCCTCCCCTTTTGGCTAGAGGCATTCATGTCTCTAGCTCTGTTTCTTCTTCCGCTTAGCTGTAGGATTTGATATCGAGTTGCTTTCTGAACTAGCCATTCCATTTGGCCATTGGTGAGATTTCTGGGATATTCATTAATCTGTAACAGTCGGAGTGATAACTTGTTCCTTGGAATAGTGTCGGTTGATTAAAGGGGAAGCCCATGGCTTCCAGAACTTTGTGCCAATGTCCTCCTGGATCCCAAGTGAAAAATAGGATCATTGTTTGCAGTGTCCGAACAATAAAATTTGCATGCCAAATTGGATCAAATTTGTAACCACCAGTAGCGAGAGGGGAAATGAGCATCTTGGCTCCTGCAAAGACAGAACTGAAAATTATGATTCCCAAGAGTCTACCAAGAATCCACCATATATGGCCGCCTTGTTGGTGTGGTGAGCTCAAGTTGTCTTCAGAGTCCTGCTTACTGCCATTAGAAAAAATTGCAAGCATATCATGCTTCTTTTGGGTATGCTGAAACATGTCAACTTCCTTTACTGATGCTAATAGCAAGCCACCTACCTTGCGGCTTAAATACAAGCGTAATCCACTTACCTTTCTCCAAAGAGAGGATGCACTATTTGTAAAAAATTGTACCAAATTGGGAATGAGGTCTTCATTCTTGCATTCTATCAGCCTTTTGTCTATCCATGGCTCCTTTGCTCTTATCTCCATGCTGATCTTCTCTCTATATGTTAGAGCAGCTAGCCATAGCCATAGGTCTGATGCATCCCATGCAAACACAATGCTGTGTTGTGGAGGAGTTTGGAACATCCTTAAAAGGTTGGCAACTGTTAACCCTCACGGCTCACGGACACCCCATCACCTACGATGGACGCGTATTATGTATTTGGTAGAGTCAGGTACTGGGCTTGTCGGACCAATAGAAAAAGGGTAAGAGTGATCGCCGATGAGAGGCGCACTCTAACTGGGACATTCAAGGGATTAGTTGGCTAAGCATGGGCGCCCAAGTGTGAATGGGGTGAGCTCATATAAAAGCCAACTAAACCTAATTTTTACTCATTCTCTCATTGTGCAATAGAAGCTGCTCTTGCTCCATCTCCACCTTCTCCTTCACCATCTCCTTGTGTGTGTGCGTGAGAGAGAGAGAGAGAGAGAGAGAGAGAGAGAGAGAGAGAGAGAGAGAGAGAGAGAGAGAGAGAGAGAGAGAGAGAGAGAGAGAGAGAGAGAGAGAGAGAGAGTGTGTGCGATCGAGCGTTGCGGCGGCACGACTGTGGCGAGGTGGTTGAGCGCGGCGTAGCGGCGTCTCCCTCTTCTTCACGGCGAGGAATCCTCTACGGCAGGAGCATAAGGCGGTGAGTGACACACCATTGCCCTCTTGAGCTTACTAGTTAAACTAGTTGTGTGCTTGGAGCCGTCTGCGGCTCGTACACGGTGTATCGGCAAGTCCCTTGCTTCGACAGTGCGGCAAGGAGCGCACATTTTTGGCGCCGCTGCCGGGGAATAGCCCTGCACTAAGCCCAAGAGGCACTTTGTGCTTCTTGTATGAGTGGTTTGCAGTAGGAAAGAAGAGGGAGAGGAAGTTAGCATTTTCTGTTTTTCTGCTGCGTACATTTAGTATTAGTTAGACAGTTAGAAAAATTCTGTTTTTCTGTTTGCACACATTTAGTATTAGTCACACAGTTAGCATTTCTTGCGTTTTTTTGCGTTTTTTGTGTTTTCACTGCACATTTCTGTCAAGTTTCAATTTCTGCATTTTCTGTGTTTTCTGTGTTTTTTGGTTAGGCGCACAGTTAGTTAATTAAGTAGGTTAGTAATTAGGCAAACCACTGATTAGCAGGTCAGTAGGTAGGTGGGACAGTAAACAGGTAGGTGAGGTCAACGCGCACAAAAACGCGTACCAAATAATATCTCAAAAAAAAAAAAACATTTCGCGAAAAAAAATAAAATAAAAAAATCCGAAAAATAAAAACGCGAGTGAGTGGGAGGATAAATTTTCGAAAATAAAAAACGTGAGTTATAAAAACGTACGGGTTGGTATGTATAAAAGGTAGATCGGGATCATTTCCCCAAGCCCAAGCCCAAGCCCAGGCCCAGGCCTCAGTCCTCAGTCTTACGATATATACTAAACTCACTCTTATATATATACCCTACTCCCTCAAGAGAGAATGAGAGCATGTGGGACAAGTCCTCCCCTCTCCTCCCTTCTCTTCCCACTTGCACCCTTAGACTTTCTAGTTTGGGCCTAGTTCCCTACTGGAAATTGACAGTTTTAGGGATTTCGAGAGCATAGAGTGACCAAACGGAGGGCTGTAAAGCACGGCACGACCCTCTGACCGAGACGCTCGTTTTGAGCTATCATACGCTCTATTCTATAGCTGGGTCAGAAAAAAAGGACCAAAAAGTCAAATTAAGGAAAGACTTGGGTTGCAAAACACCCAAAAATACTAGGTGAGCAGCCTTCACGGGCACTCATTGACACTTCTAGGGGATCAAGTCATATGAACCTACGCTCTGGACGAGTGTTAGAGCACGATCACATTGGTAGTGCCTCTGTTCATACGGACACCCATTACCCATCCACGATAGGATCTAGACCCTCAGCGGGGACACAAGGTAGCACCACCCAAGACCCTAAAATAGCCGCTAGTGATTCCTCCTCCGACTCAAAAATCATGGAAGCATACCCTACCCAAAACACTGAGAGAGAAGGCCATGCACCTCCCAAAGCTCCACAGCCTAGTACTAGTATGTTTAGCCGTTTCATGGAAACATTAGGTAGAGCTACTCGCTCGGAACCTGATGCAAATGAAGCACACGAAGGGGGTGGGGAAGTGGACTCTCCTTTCACATCGCACGTGGACCCCACACCCCCAAAGAGTGTCCATGTGGATATCCTACCAACTTCTTACCAAGAAGGCCCTGTTGAGGTGCCTCCTTCAGAAGTTCCCTCTAGAGTACCGTTGGTGACAAGTAAAACCACGGGGAGCAACATTGCTTCTACCTCACAAGAAACCGTTAACACGTCGACTCTAGAAGGATTGTTCATTAATGATCATTGGACATACGACCTCCACACTGAGGTGTTGACGGATCTACACTCTGGCCACGCCTACCATGTAGGATGGATAGAGATTGTACAATCCACCTCTAGTGCCACGAGCATCGAAGATCAACAGAAAATGATCTGTAATGTTATCCATGGCATTATTCAATCAGAAAGGCAAAACCGAGGGGTAAATATACTCTCAACTGGCCCCATGAGATTTCTGGATACGAGCAAGGCTCAACAGCCTACTCTATCACAAATGGAGACTCCTCTAATGAGCCCCATGGACCCATCTTACGTCATTTCACCTGGGGTCTCTATGCAATCTGAGCGTCCGAGCGACAACTTTAGCTTCCCTAACTTGGCTCAACCCGCTATTAAGGAAAACCCAGTGCTCCCTCCAGGGATAAGCCTGACAGAGAATGTACCGATGACATCTACGGTTAGCGTAGTGCCACTACCTAGAGTCGTAGTACCTAATATGGGGCCTCGATCGTATGTGCCTCTAGCCCCTTATGCACACATGGCCCCCACACCTCCAATTGTACCACTTGCTTATGCTCCTCGAGTGCCGCTCCCTAGCCCTTATCCGAGTGGACCTATGCCCAGTTATGTTCCATATCCTGCATCATCCACACATATGCCAAGACCGGTACCCGTCCCTCTCCCACATATGATTCCAAGAGTATCTCCACCGGCCCTGCCTCCTCACATAGGTGACTTGGCAGCGTTTTCTCAAACCATAGGTCGATCTATCGCCGAAAATATGCGTCACGCATCTGATAGAGAGCCTAGAAGTAAGGCAGTACAAATTGCCAAACTCACGCAAAAATTCAATGGGGACGAAGATGCTAGGAAACACATTGAAGTGTTTGAACAAGTATGTGATTCCTTAGGGGAACGCAACGAACTACATAAGTGCAATGCCTTAAGCTTGACATTAAGTGGGAAGGCTGGAGATTGGTATAGGACCCTAAGGGTGGACGAGAAAACAATCTACCCTACCCTTCGAAGGTTGTTTCTAAAGGAGTACATACGAGAAGGTGTGCTTTGGGGTGTAGCATCTCAGCTACAGAAGGCCGAACGTAAGGAAGGAGAGTCAGTAAGGGACTTCATTAGTCGTCTAAAGCACTTAAACTCTCGTTGCCCTGTAAATGAGCGCTTCAACAATAACCAACTGCTTGATCGATTCATTCGAGGGTTGAGGAATGAAGGAATCTATAATGGACTAGTGATTAGAGGTATCACAACCTGGGAAGATGTCACTGCCAATGCAATCCAACTAGAGGACAACTTGATGATAGCAGGCATGAGGGTGTCTACTGACACGAGATCCACTAGCTCACAAGCCATTGAGTATGAACCCATGACTGCAAAGCCCATTGCCAATGAGCCAAAGGTATTTGAGACATTCTTGACAGACCTCACCAAGGCAATCCAAGAGTCTCTTAAGGATAATCGACCCCCTCAAAATAGTCACATGTATCCAAGAAGGGAGCAACAATGGTGTTCCATTTTCTTAGGTCCACATAGCACTAGTGAGTGCCCTACATTTAGAGTAAAATTGAATGGAACTTGCAACGCATGTGGTAGGTATGGTCACCAAGATAAGGATTGTTTAATGATCAAACGCATTATGGCAAATAGACCACCTGTAGCTTGGACGGATGCGCCTCGAGCTCCTGTATTGATGCCTGCTCCACCTGTTGAGCAACTACCGCAACACATGGTCCCTAGATCTCAAAATGTTGTACAAGCTACACGGCTACCACCTCCTGTGCTAGGACCGCAGCCCCCGCATCCAAGAGTCGCCCCTATGAACCAAGTGGGTTGCGAGCCATCTAATGCTTATGCAGATGGTTGTGAGGAGGAAATAGACACTAGTATTGCCTACGGACTTGATACATTCGAAGAGTGTCCTATATACTACATGGAAGATTGTTGGGGGCAAGTCAAGCCGGTTTATCAAGCTGCTGCTCTCGCATCCAGAGGTCAATATATCAACACCCAGGCTAGAAGGCCACCTCTTCAATGCTACGAGTGTGGTGGGCCACATCGGGCAGCGGAGTGCCCTATTAGGCTGCAAAAGAATGCTGCACAGATGCAAATGAATCAAGGGAGCACGTCTGCAATGCCAATACTCACATGTAATCGTTGTGGCATAGATCACTTGATTACCCAATGCCCCTATAACCCAAATGCGCCTAAAATCACACCCCTAAATTTGGTCGAAATTGCTAGTGTGACATCGCCAATACCACCCGTCGCACCCGCTTATGCGATTACACAGTCCATGCTTCAAGGGCCAGGCCATATCCTCGAAGAGAGAGATACTGCGTCAGTTATCCAAGCAAAGAAAAAGAAGACACGAAGGAAGAGGTCGCAGAATACGGGAAATTCAAAGCCAAGTTCCAAAACAAACATAGGAACAGGAGATGACCCCGTGTATATGAATGACCTCGAGGATGATTCAGATTCAATCGAGACAATGGAGACTAGAACCAATACCACAAAGGGGAAGACCGACAAAGAAAACCGTAACATGGAACCAAATGAAAACCGAATAAGAGAAAACCATAAAGAGCCTCTGAAAACACCACAAGTGTTTCCAAATCCAATCCAAGACCCCCAAGATAAACCGCAGGGGCAAAAAGGGAAGAATCGTCAAAAAGAAGATTGGGACGTATCCAAACCCAGTAGACGAGATTGAGCAGGTGAAACATCTAAGAGGTTTAGTGGAGGAGACTCAAAGGAAATTGGAACCAGAACCCATGCATGTCAAAATTCATGACACAGTGTTTCCCACGCAAGTTCATCCACCCCACATGAACCATAGACCGTTAGCCATATCTAGTATCATCCAAGAAGGGAGTGAGGACAGGGCATCAGAAAGTGAGCAAACACCCTTCTTGTTGGAAAGGATGTTTAACGAAGGAATACCTGATCCCATTGAGGAATATGAGATTCCATCCTCACCAGTTCCTAGTCAAGGACCTACACCCTGCAAAATGCCAATGAATGTTGCCAAACTAGTGGACTTCATGTCTTCTGAGGTCCGAACCACGATCATAGCAAAGCTGTATGGAGATCCTGAGTTATTCCTTGCACTTCGAGCATTCCTTAACGGAGAGCTACGAACGGGATTACCGCAGTTTGCGCAACCAAATAGGCCTGACTCGATTATGATTGATGAGGAAAATCATGTGCAATCACTTGACTTAGATGGACACGAGTCTGTGATCGAGGTACCCATTAACGAATTAGGGCAGTATTTTGAAGGCGACGAGTCTAATACGACCCTACCCATCACTACCAAGGGATTAACTATAAAGGGAATTCTTGATGGTGGTGCGGGAGTTAGCATTGTTACAAAAGATTGTTGGGAATCCATGGGAAAACCCCGCCTCAGTGTTACTAACATTGTGGTAAAGATGGCAAATGGTACCATAGCCAAACCTATGGGGATGCTCAAGGATCTTAAGATCAAAGTTCTAGGACACAAGGTACGGCATACGTTCATTGTAATGGATTTCTCTAAACACCCTATGTCATATGAAATTATTTTAGGACGACCATTCATGAGGGAAGCACAAATGGTTCATGATTGGTCTAAAAATCATGTCTATTTGCAATTCCAAGACTCTGTCCTTAGAGTGGATTTGGTGACTGGTAAGGTACACCCCTTAGGGAGTAAAACCATTATTGATCATCGCTCTGACACCACAGTTCACTCGGCCCCACTACAATATTGTTACACTTGTAAGAAGGATACAAACATTGGCCAAGATTCTCCTTATATGGATATCCTACCTGGGATGACTGAGTCGGACAATGTGGATTGGGTGCACCTAGCATCAACCATAGACACTTGGGGAAATAGGGGGACGACCTGGGTAACACCTGAGGGGGTTGAAATTCCTATACCCTTAAATATGCTACAAGCAATGCATATCGCTTCCGACAAGACTCATCCTAAGGTAACGAAGAAAACATACAAGTGGGTCCCTAAAGCTTCTTTGGTGACCATAGCTAGTGCTAAAAAACAGAAGCCTTGTAAGAAACGTACCACTCGCTCCAAGAAAAGTAAGAAAATGTTGCGATGGATCCCTAAACGACTATTGGAAGCCCAAGGCTACTATCAAGGAAATGATCAAATCTGGGTGCCAAAACGTAGATTGTGCTCTTACCTATCACCTGACCCAAGTAAGCCCAATCCCGTAGCTCCAAAACGAATCAATGATCGTGAAAAGAAAAAAATCAGAGAATGCTACACACCCGCTCCCGAGCGGGGCTTTGAGAGCCGCGGGAACCCCCCCTTTTCTTTGGGTCTGCCATGTCATCACTGGGCTCACCGCCGCGTATGCCATCCGCCGCCCGGCCCCGTCGGCTCGCCACCAAAACCACCGCATCACCGCCACAGAAGCGCCCAAGGCGCGGACGCCATAGCTGCGCCTAAGGGGAGCTCCCCTCACCCTCTCTTGGATACTATGGAGAGTGCCACGGCCTGGCTTATATAGTGCAGCCTCCGGGATTTTCCCTGCGCATGTGGGTTATACCCTATGCCACGTGGCATCACCACAGAGACCCAAGGCTTTTGAGTTTCAAAAAATCCCTTTACTATTTTTTCAATCAAATATTTTTTGGCCTGCTCTTGCCTGGACCCCATTCTTTGCTCCCACCTCCTGTTGCCAAGCCGCAAAGCCTGGGTGAATCTCCATCTTCCCGGCTACAATCACCTTCTCTTTACCTGCACTTTTGACTTCTCGGCATCTTCGAACCAGGGCTCTCAAAAATGGAAAAAAACATCTGCAATCCAAGCCGGCCAAAAGCTCCCAGTTTTCCGACGGCTATATCTTCTCGCTCCGGACTCCGTTTGGCGTGCAGTCACTTCTTGCTAGCTCCATATGGTGTACACTCTACTCTAGAACCTCGTCGAGGCTTTGAAGATTCCAAATGGCACGTACTCCAATGCGGCCAAGTGGGCTCAAACCAGGCCCCCGGAAAAACTTCCACTGACCATATCTTGCAAACCGTGGCTCCAATCCATAATCCGAAAAGACGGGTAGGCTTCATGAATTGAGCTCTACACATATATACCTCAAGCTCCACTTGGACCACCTGTCTCCAGCTGCCCTGTCCGAAAAGAATCTGCAAACCATCAAAACTTCAACCTTCCATAACTTGGGCTCTGTAGCTTGGTTTGAGGAACCGTCTGGACCTGCTCCTTCATCACTTCAAGCTCTTCATTCCTGGACCTCAAAACTGCACTTTGCATCTCTTTCACCTGCTACCCCAATGAGCCCATGCTAGAGTTTTCCTTGGCCTATAAGCCGCATCATGCATACACTTCGGCTGCTACCTGCTATCCCATGAACTTCCTCGCTGCTTCAGTCCTCTGCCATGCTTCTGCTTGCCTGTACACACCTATCCATGCCACCTTCTAGAGTCGACACACTTTGGCTGCACCAACGTGAACAGGTAGTGGGCTTGGGAGCAAAAATATTCGCCAAAATTGCATATGAAACTATCAAAGCAAGAGGACAAAGGACAGACCCACCAACCCAAAATGAATGGCAAAGGCTTCTTAAAGAAGTATGATGCATTAATTGGTTGAGTGAGGAAGAAGAAAACATGAATAAAGAGATCGCTAAAAGCTACAAATTCAAACCCTAGTTCAAAGACCAACATAGGGACCGATGATGAGCTCATGTATATGAACGAACCTGAAGATGATTCTGATTTAATAGAAAACATGGAGACTAAAACTACCAACATAAAGGAGAAAACCAATGAGGGTCACCACAAGACAAAATCAAGAAAAGACATGATTAGGAGAGGACATAAGAAAACCACTCCCGTACCACCTATGATGCAACAAGTGTCTTCAAGGCTAACCAAATTGGGCGAGAACCTTCAAGAGAAGCCACAAGGACCAAAATCCAAGGAAACCACAAAGAAAATTGGAACTTACCCAAACTCTGTAGAGGAGATTGATCGAGTCAAGCATTCAAGGAATTTGGTAGAGGATACCCAAAGAGGGCCTGAGCTAGGACCTAGGTGGGTTAGGATTATGGTTACAATGTCCCTCACACAACCTCAATCTCCAGTGGATCCCAACTTGCTGGCCATACCTAGTATCATCTAGGAAGAAAGTGAGTTCAAAACATTGAAAAGTGGGAATAATCCTTTCTTGATTGAAAGAATGTTTAGTGAGGGAATACCTAACCCCATCAAAGAAATGGAGATCCCATCTTCACCAGCCTTATGTCATGGAATAGAATCTCAAAAAGTACCCTTCAATATTGCCAAGTTAATGGACTTCATGTATTTTGAAGTCAAAACCTCTATCATGTCTAAATTGTATGGGGATCTAGAGCTATTCTGAGCTCTTTGATGTTTTCTCAATGGAGAATTGAAAGTCAGCTTACCACAATTTTCACATATGAATAGGCCCAACAAAATCCCAATTGAGGAGGAATTCTTGGATCCACAACCCAAACCAAATGAAAGCTTGATCGTTGAAATACATGTTAACAAGTTGGGGCAATACTTTGAAGGTGATAAATCTAATGCAACCCTACCAATCACTACTAAAGGATCAACTATGAAGAGAATCCCTGATGGCGGTACAAAATTCAACATTATAACAAAAAGCTATTGGAAAGCTATGGGAAGACCTCATCTTGAAGTCACAAACATAGTGGTAAAAATGGCCAATGGATCTATCACTACACCTATTTGATTGTTGAAAGATCTAAAGATTGAGGTCTTTGGACACAAGGTAAGTCATACCTTCATCATTATGGATTTCTTCAAGCATCCTAGATCATTTGAGATGATCTTAGGGCATCCTTTCATGAGGGAGGAAAAAATGGTGCATGACTGATCCACAAACCACGTCCACTTAGAATTCCAAGACTCTGTCATTCGAGTTAATATTGTAAGAAATCAAGGGTATCCTTTATTAGGAAACACGTTTACAATTTGACAATCAATCAAACACCACAGTTCACTCAGCTCCATTGAAATATTACTACACATATAAACAGGACACAAATATTGGTGAAGACTCTCCTTATATGGATATCCTACTTGGAATGGCTCAGTCGAACAACATTGATTGCGTACACCTCATAGCATGGCATAGACATTTGGGGCAATAGAGGAAAAACTTGGGTAACACCTATGGGGACAAAATATCACACGTTGCACCAATGAATATGGTAAGGCAATGCATATGCCTTCTGAGAATAAAAAGAGTGAAAACCTGAATAACATTCAAGTTACTAAGTGCCTTAGATGATTGTGACCAATATGACTTAGAGACTAAATCACTGATAGAAACTAATTCTGAGCTTGAAAGGAAATCTCACTTGCATATTAGCTCAAGCCGGGAAAAAAAACCCTTGAGGCCAAGTAACACATCCTATAATGATGTATCTTGGAGTGAAGAGGACATAAATGAGGACAAATCTAGTGATTCTATGCCATAAGCAACCCAAAAAAAAAAAAGACAAGAGGAGTAAGAGATATAAGAGGCGATAATATAAAGCAAGTGTACGGGCTGGGATAAAAGAAAAGAGATCCGCCGTAGAATGGCCCTGTTAAGTGGGTCCATGCGATGCTCATCAAAATTTTGTAGACAATTGGGGTGGATATCTCCAAAGTGTCATGTGGTGCAATCCGTGAACCCTTGACCTTGCACAATTAGAGATTATAGAGAAGCCAAAAATGAGTTTTATTGTAAGAAGATGGAAAAACCAAGAGTTAGCTCAACAACAAAAGGAACCAAAAATTCAAGCGAAGACCTTACCATAAGAAGAGCCCGTAGACTTACATCCTACGCCTAAAAATTTTGAATATTATACCATAGGGGAACAAAAGTTTGTGTATGCCAAAGCCCAATGAATGCCTACCAATGGAAGTAGTGGATTCTATGATGGTCCAGTGGTAGTTAAGGAGATAGAATTAGCAGAACCAAGTAAGGAGTCTAAACCAATTTTTATTGCTCAAGACCTTACTAAGACTGAAGAGGTTGTACTTAAAGAGATTCTCAAAGAATTTAAGGATATATTTGCTTGGACATATCATGATATAAAAGGCATTCCTCTTTCCGTGGTGCAATATACAACTTCCATGATTAGCATTGCTAAACCATCCCAGCAACGACCCTATCCAATGAATACTAAGTATGCAAATATTTTTCAAGAAGAGATTGAAAAACTTATCCAATGTGGATTCATATACCCTATTTAGTACTCAAAATGGGTTTCTCTGATAGTCATTATGCCAAAAAATAATGGGAAACTTAAAGTGTGTGTGGACCTCAAGAAGGTTAATGCAGCCATTAGAAGAGATCATTATCCCTTGCTATATTTGGAACATGTGCTTGAAAGAGTTGCAGGCAAGGAAGCCTATGGATTTTTAAATGGGTACTCGGGTTACAATCAAATCACGATTACACTACAAGACCAAGCAAAAACTACTTCTACAAAAAAAATTGGATTGTTTGCATTTCATGTTATGGCCTTTAGCTTGACATATTCCCTGTTACATTCCAACGATTAATAAACATTGCGTTCAAGGAATATTTAAGGGAGTTTTTTGAAGCTTTCCTAGACAACCTTTGTGTTTATTCCTCTTGGAAGAAGCATCTATCATGTTTACGAAAAGTGTTTGAAAGGTGCAGATTGTATTGCATCTCATTGAACCCTTTCAAATGCCAATTTTGGATTAAACATGGAGTCATTTTAGGTCGTATAGTGTCCAAGAATGGATTTCCATATACAAGAGAAAAATTAAAGCCATTGCCAATTCGCCACCACCTCCAAACTATAAGGGAGTTCAAAGATTCATGGGCCATGTTGATTATTATCAGCGGGTTTTATAAGACTTTGTTGAGATAGCTCTTCCATTGTACAAGATTCTTATCAAGTTTTACTAGACTAAGGAGTGTGACCATGCTTATGAGTTATTAAAAAGACCTTGACAAGTGTCCAATTGAAATTTAGTTTTCCATGTGCATATTGATGCATCCAACTTTGCTATTGGGTGTGTTTTAACTCAACCAAGAGACATAAATTGGGGACTACCCTATTAGCTTTGCAATTCATCAATTAAATGATGTTGATATGAACTACACCACTGCATAGCAAGAAGGTCTAGCTATGATTTATGGTATAAATAAATTTTAATATTAACTTCTTGCTACCAAGTTTTTATTTTACGTTGATCATCAAGCGTTTTTGTATCTAGTAAACAAACCATGTTCCACGAGAAGAAGGTATTAATTCTTCTCAAGTTTGATTTCCCTATTGTTGTAAAACGTGGAAAAAAGTATGTTATGGAAAATCATTTTTCTTGCATACTCAATGTTGAAGCCCCTAGTGGAGTTGATGATTAATTGCCTGCCACTTCCCTATTCATAGTCGAGACAATGCCTGAATGGAGTGAAAATATTGTCAAACTTTTGGTTAATGGTTTCCCCCCAAAAGAGCTTCAAAAGGATTAAGCTCAAAAGTTAATCAAGGAATGCAAACCTTATTTATTGATTGCTGTAACTCTCTATAAGCGAGGTTGAAGATGACATTTTTAGGCGTTGTGCTTGTGAGGATGAATATTTGTACATTTTGCAAGAAGCACACATGAACATAGCTGGGATAATTGACTGTAGAAAGGTATTACAATTAGGCTATTTGGTGGCCCACTATATTTAAGGATGCGTCACTTTTTATAAAAGAATGTGATGAATGCCAACAATATGCAAAACCACAAAGAAAAGATAAGATCCCTCTACATCCTATTAAGGTGACCCAACCATTTGAAAAATGGGTCTTAGACTTTGTAGGTCCAATAAGTCTGACAATCCGTAATACTCAATCTTGGTATATCATCATTGCCACTAACTATGTGACAAAATGGATTGAAGCTAAAGCTACACACAAAGCCGACACAAGGACAACAACTAAGTTTCTCTTTGAAAATATTATTGCATAATTTGGATGTCCCTTTTAGATTGTGAGTGACATTGGTAACCATTTTATAATAGAAGTGATAAAAGAACTCACATTAGATTTTCAGGATATCCCACCATAAGTCTACACCTTATTATCCACAAGCGAATGGCCAAGTTGAGAGTACCAATAAGACTCTAATTGCTATCTTGACTAAGATAGTAGAGGCTCATCATACAGATTGGGAGTTGAAGCTTACATCAGCTCTATGGGCTTATCGTACTGCTTATAAAGTGGCTATTGATTTCACACTGTTTAAAATGGTGTATGGTCAAGAAGCAGTAATGCCATGGGAGTTTGTTATTCCTAGTCTTTGAGTAGCTTCTCCAGAAGGTTGGGATGGTAACCCATTAGTCGAGCATTTATATATCCTAGAAAGGCTAGAGGAAGAGAGATAGTTGTTGTGTGGAATGCCCTTGTGGAGAAGGTTAGGAGAAAGAAGTGGTTTGATTGCCATTTAAAAATCAAGGATATGGTGATAAATTTACTATGTATAGAGTACATAATAGAAAAAAAGTTGAAATATGTTGGCAAAGGGCCATATAAAGTATGCAAAATTACCCCATAAGGTATCCTTCATGTGGAGACTCTAGACCGAGTTGAAACCATTGGATTCGTCAATGGGAACGAATTCAAAAGTTACTATGATCTCCTAAGCCAAGAGGAACAACATGCCATCCATTAAAAAAAACAGAAAAAGAACAAGTTGAGTAAAAAATGATACAAGCTAGGATTGAAGCTCAAGAGCAACAATAATGTATTAGACGCCAATAAAAAGGTAACCTTGGAGTTACATATTCATTCCAAGCTGAAGCAAATGAGAATTCTATAGACTCTGAACCGCCTTTACAATACCTAATTGACTTAAATAGCTCCTAAAAGAACTATATAATTCATTATTGGATATAGCCTATAGGATTTCAACATATCCTATGGAGTGTGGTGTCAGCTCAAAAAACCACCCTGTCATTTATGAAAATGTGACCGTGGTTCAATGCTTTTTGGTCATGCTTGTTGGCACTATGGAGGGTAACATAAACCTAGGGTGCAAGTGGATGTCTGCAACTAAATGTAATATCAATTGGGGGGCTGGGAGTATCACGACACAAAAATCAACTCTTAACTCTACTTCTCAAGGAACGACACCTGAACTATCACCTCCTGATAACACAAAGGACAAGAAAACATTGTAAATCCAAGGAGATGAAACATCCTTGCCTATAGCACAACCCTCTAAAGCTTCAACCCCCATGGCTACGACAGACAATGTTATACCCAAGACTCCACTTGATTGAACAAAGAATACATATCAATGGGTCCCCAAGGAATTGTTATCAAACCCTCCTACACTTCAAGCTCATTCACAAAAGAAACATTAAAAGAATAAGTCCACTTAGATTAAGAAATGCAAGTCTATGTTGAGTTGGGTTCGTAAACAACTATTAGAAGCCCAGGGCTAGTATAGTAGAAATGATCAAATCAGGGTTCCTACACGTAAATTGTGTTCTTCCCTGTCAGCTACAGATCCATGTGAGTCAAACCCTATAACTCCAAAGACGATTGAAGACCGTGGGAAGGGAAAGATCACAAAATACTACACACCTATTCCGCAACTAGTTTGGGTTCCAAAGTGAGACTAATCTATTCTACCTAGCTCAGGAAGGGGGGAGTCGCATATTCTTATAGATACTCATGTAATGCATCCATAGATGTAAAAGCTTTTACAAAACCTACACCTACCACAATGATTCCCCACAAAGCTATAAGACAATCTATACCTCCCATTGTTAAATATCGCATGATGAAACACTTCAAGTTAGTTCCCGGGAAAGTGCCTTGCCACTCTTGCAACTTGATGAGCCACCTAAGGTAATACAAAACTATTGGCTAAATTCCTCACCTACTATCAATTGGAGTAACTAGTTTCAAAGGGTGATGACATCCGTTTAGACGTATGATATACCCAAAGAAGGGGCGAATGCAACTTACCGTGTATCTTCTTGTGAATTCCCACATATCCTTCCTTCCTTGACCTTTTGAGGGCTTTGAATCACCAAGCAAAAAAAAACGAGCAAAGATAAATCCGAGAAAATTGATACAAGATAAAAAATCATTAAAGAAAATTTTATGACATGCACATTACTTTCACTACCAAAAATCTTGACAAAAAATGAGAGTGTAAAACCATTATGAAAATTGAATACTCAAGAGACAAGCAAACTCTTCATACTTGAACCATATATAATTCAAGTCCATGTGGCATATCTCCTCTCAAAAATAGCACACCAAAAATGTGGCACCTAGATTTTACAAAAAAGTCAACACACAACCTAGTAAGACTACAATGCTATCTAAGAACCTCCTAAAGCATGAAACAACTCCACTTTTGTAAGCAAGCAAAAACAATTGCCTAAAGCAAGTGAGAACAAGCATAGTATCTTTGTATCTCTCTCTCTCTCTCTCTCTCTCTCTCTCTCTCTCTCTCTCTGAGCTTCATGGTAAAGCACTCTTGAGCAGCCCTCCCATAGTGGAAATGATGAATTGATATGCCCAATGCATGCATGATAAGCTCAAGCATACCCAACTGCCTCATGATCATCTCAACAAGATTCTTGAGGTATGATTTTTCTACTGCTTTTTACTAGACTTGACTAATAGTTAATCCATGTTAAGATCTGCTAAGAACACAAGAGATTAAGGACCCATTCTATGAGACTCATGTGAAACAGGTAAGCATTTAGTTTTTTCTTTGCTTAGTTGTGACAAAAGATGATTCCTAAAGTCTCCTTTACTCAAACAGATTTACAAACAACAACATTCTCTAATAAAATCTTGCAAGTGCAAATTGGGTCTTGTCTTGATGGATAAGACCATGAACGGGGAAAAATCAACCAAGGAAGCATAGAAGTTTGTCATCGCTTCTCAAAATGGTTGCATCACATCGAGAGTGGTCCTTTAAAAGTTAATAAATACGAAGAAAACTAGATATATGTGCTTGAGAGAGAAATTGACAGATTCATAGTTATAGTGGAAAATCTCAGCAAAACACAGTTCATTTTTGAGAATTAAGCAGATGCCTGTACAAGCAAGTAAAATTGATTGAGAGGTTAGCATGTCTAGCTGTCATGGATTTTATTGTTGTCTTTTGTATTTGTGAACATAGCTGCTGACATGCATGAGGTCTTAGAAAATAATATAAGGGAGGTGCCCAAGACAATAGAAAAGTGGCAAGGTATTTTGATAAGAGGTAGTAAAAGCGTTGTGGCAAGCTTCAGTTTACTAATTACAAAAAGTTATCATCTCGCTTAAGTTTTGTGGTAGCTTGTGCAACATTGGCTTCTAAGCTACCTCTTAATTCTCCAAGATCTTCTAATTGCAAATTCAAGGATAAAATAAATCTTGAAGAGGTGCCTTGCAGGGACCTTCAAAAGACTGCTTTTGGAACCACTTTTTGTGAGGACAATTTCTTGCCTAATGAGTCTATTATCATCATTAAACACAAGTGATCCAACCCATAGCCAAATGCAAGTTCTTTTGCACAAAAACGCCCAAGTCTCAGGTGCATTTTCCTACTAGATGTAGAGGTAAAATCATGAAGCAACAATTTCTAAAAAGGTCCTATACTATGAGTGCTCTCATTGCTAAAAACACCCAAGGTCCTAGGATATCAAGGCCTGCCTAACTCACATAATGGCCACTTAAAGCTTCCAAAGCCTGCCAGGATCCTTTGCAGTAGCATGTAAACAAGAGCAACATCACAAGAGTATAGTTGTTTCTTCTACACGTGACGTCTGTGGGTGGCTGCAATCCAATGCCTCGGTCCCTTAAATCATGGAAAAAAAAGCCCTCGCATTTCTCGCCATCACATTGCAAGTGTCGTTGTACTATCATTCACTACCAGCACCTCAACATCATGCCGTCTCACCATCGTTTGGTCAAGAGGCACTCAGCTGAATTACATGCCTGTGGTGACACTTTCTTTGCCTGATGTGCCATCTTCTTTGCATGTGGCACTACATGCTACAACAGATCCCTTGTCTGCTTGGCATTTTTTTTAAAAGAAATGACCCTACCCCTCCCTAGTCTTTTGCTGCAACTAGTCCGGACGGCACGGATTGGTTACAATAGAACAGGGAGGAGAAGGGTCATGAGGGTAGGGTGATTTTAATAAAAATTGGTATTCAAACCGGTGGTGTTTGGGAAATTTGGCCTCAGCTTACACCCTTGGCCTCTCTGTTCTTGAAGTGTGAGACCCCCATCCCCCTCCTCGTCCAGTCCCTTACCCTTGTAGGATGCGTGGACTTGGAGATTGGCACTCCCTATACTTGACATTAGACACCGTTGTGCATCAGCTCATAGAGACAACCTCCCTACAGAATCAAGCCCCTTCCCTTCACTCGGGCACATGGCCCTTGTGGCCCCGCGCATCGACAATTGAATGCAACTTGTCCGCTCAATAAACTCCAAACACTCATGATCACCTCCCAAAACTTTAACCAGCATGCTATATTTGGCTAGCCAATGAAATGGAGTTGTAGCTACGCAATAGCCTATGTCAACTCCCTCCTACGCCTGCCGTGCTTGGCCCAATCATCAGCAGTCGGCTCCGCTTTACCTCCCGAACAGTCCTCTCTGCTGTATTGGAGATAGTCTTATATAGTAAAAAGACCTTCATTGTATATTATGAACCTGTTGAAACCGTCCTGTGTGGGCACAGACTGGTTCGACAGGTTTCACTAGGATAGAGACAATGTGAGCGACCAACAAGTAGAAAATGCTTTTGAAGCACAACCTTATTGAAATGGTTTCCAATGCGAGAAAAAAGGCTTCGGCAACATAACCTTATTGCATTGCTTGCCAATGCAAGCAGAAATGGCTTCAGCAATCTATACTCTTTATTATGCAGCTTAAAATTTTCAAGGAAGGAGAGACCCTCCACATGTCACACTCTGCTTCATCTCAAAGAGAACCTTTTAAAAAATTTAATTTGAAATCCAAAAGTGAAGGATAAGTACTAAGATGGTAGAAAATGAAAAGGCTCTCAATCCTACAATTGTAAAGTCAAAGGAACTTCTATATCTTAAATATTTTAAAGAAGGAGAAGGTCTCCATGTGTCACCCATTGGTTCACTTTAAATGTTTTTACAAAACCTCTAATCTAAATTGCAAAAGTGAAGGGGGAAAACTGGCTGGAGTGACCATTTGACAATCCTTTTGACAATGAAAAGTCAAAAGAATTATTTATTTTCTTTTGCCAAAAGACTTTTCACTTACACAAGAGGGTAATGTATCATGTTAAATATGCCTCATAGAAAAAAGGTAAATTGAAGGGGAATTTTACTGCTCAATCCAAATTTGACTTTTGAATTTGAAGATATATTTGGAAAAAAAATTCAAAGGAATTTTTTCAAGACCAATATTTATATTATATTAAAATAATTTTTTCTTTACTTTTGCCAAAAGACTTTTCACTTACACAAGAGGGTAAATATATCATGTTAAATATGCCTCATAGAAAAAAGGTAAATTGAAGGGGAATTTTACTGTTCAATGCAAATTTGACTTTTGAATTTGAAGATATATTTGGAAAAAAAATCAAAGGGGTTTTTTCAAGATCAATAGTGATATTACATTGACAAATTTTATAATTTTGTATTTTAAAATTGTTAAAAATTACTCTAGGCAGGCACTCCTATACTCTTTCTTAAAGTTCTTGAAAATTTGACACCTCCACGTGTTGCAAGCAAACGTGCTACCCCATCCCCTCTCCCATCGAGTTGTTGATTGTTACGTGAATGTGTGTAGCACATGTGTGTGTGTGTGTGTGTGTGTGTGTGTGAGAGAGAGAGAGAGAGAGAGAGAGAGAGAGAGAGTTGGTAAAGAGAGGAGGTTTGTGGAAAGGCCATTGTCAGATTCGACAAGAGTGCACTTGCTTGTGTGAATTTGCTTCTAAGATCATGGGTAGGCCACTACGAAGGCACGAGCATGCATGTGTGTGTGTGTGTGTGTGTGTGTGTGTGTGTGTGTGAGAGAGAGAGAGAGAGAGAGAGAGAGAGAGAGAGAGAGAGGAGGGCATCGTTCAAAGAGAAGAAGAGAGAAGAGAGAGGTTGTGTGAGTTAAAAGAGCAAGCCAATCAACAAGAAGAAGAGAGCAAAGAGACGTTGTGTGTGTGTGATATATATATATATATATATATATATATATATATATATATAGAGAGAGAGAGAGAGAGAGAGAGAGAGAGAGAGAGAGAGAGAGAGAGAGAAGAGAAGAAGAAGAAAATTAGTACTACCTCCAATAAATTTGGGACTTTGAATCTGTTCCTTAGAAGGGAATTTGGATAACCAATCTACTACGTGTTGGCAATAAAAAGGAATTTTTAATTGCTCTCTCTCTCTCTCTCTCTCTCTCTCTCTCTCTCTCTCTTAAAAGAGGCTTATTCGTATTACTTGAAAAATCTCTCAGAATGCCCAGATGATGATGAATATGAGAGAACCAAAGCAACAAATTGGAATTGTGAGAACCAAGTACAACTAGCCGCACATGCGCAAATGAAAAAAAACCAAAAACTACAAGTAAAGTGGCTCCTAAAGATAGTAAAATTCCATGGTAAGCTAAATGGAGAGAGGATGACAACAAACCTTGAAAAATAGGCCGTTCCACCAAAACCACACTCTGCAAAAACTCTCTCTCTCTCTCTCTCTCTAAATATTTCCATATATATATGTATACATATATACATATATACATATACACACAAACACACACACACATACATACATACATACGTGTGTGTGTGTGTGTGTATATATATATATATATATAAATATAAATGAAGGGTAAGACAGTATGAATGAAAAGCCTTTTGACAATGAAAAAGCAAAAAACTTACTTTGTTTTTTTTTTTGACAAAAGACTTTCTACTCTATTAAATCATACAAAAAAGATAAATTTGAGGGGGATTTTGCTTTTGAATGCAATTTAAAAGGGAAAATTTTCAAGACCAATATTGATATTATTTGAACAAATTGTGTAATTTTATATTTTAAAATTTTAAAAAATTATTTTAAAGAGACACTCATATACTCTTTCTTAAAGTTCTTGAAAAATTGAGACCTTCACGAGTCACGAGCAATTGTGCTACCCCCCTCCCCTCCCCTCCCCTCCCCCACTAAGTTGTTGATTGTTGCGATGAGTGTGTATACGCACACGTACACGAGACGTGCATACATGAGAGAGAGACTAAGGAAAACTCGAAGGTTAAATATGTTTCTACAAATAGATATGGACTCGCTTGCTTATGACAAAATTAATCTGTCCACATACCAACTTCAAATGTAGTTCAAGTTTGTCACGGGGGCGAAAGAGAGAGAGAGAGAGAGAGAGAGAGAGAGAGAGAGAGAGAGAGAGAGAGAGAGAGAGAGAGAGAGAGAGAGAGTTGGTAAAGACAGTAGGTTTGTGGAAATCCCATTATCAGATTTGACAAGAGTGCATTTGATTGTGTGAATCGTCTTCTAAGATCATGACTGGGACCATTGTCAATGTAGATGAATGCATGTGTGTGTGTGTGTGTGTGTTTACACACACACACACACACACACACACACACACACACACACACACACACACACACACACACACACACACACACACACACACACACACACACACACACACACACACATATGTTGCCACCTTCAAAGAAGGTGAGGGAGGAGAGTGCCACAATTAATTTTTCACGACCAAAACAATGCACGGATCCCACATACTACTGTATATATGTACATGTTGCCACCTTTGGGGGAAGGTGAGGGAGGAGAGTGCCACAATTTCTTCTTCTTAGCCGCAGCAACGCGCGGGTCACATACTAGTAGGATCTATATTGCATTGTTTGCCAATCGAAGAGGCTTCGACGATAAGTTTTTCTGCATGCAAAGCTTTGAGACAAACTCTCTGGCAACACTAAAGAGCATGCTTCAGTTGTGAAAAGGGAAATTGAGATGGAGCTAAGTATGCACACTCTACATAGAAGGTGATTTCCACCTTATGATGCCAAAAACGTTAATATGCCTGCTTTTTCTAAATATACACTCACCATCACAATGCCAAAGAGGAGGTCCAATATGGCAAGGTCTTCAATGGACCTAGATGCTTATGTCGTTGTCTTCACTTTAAACAAAACTATGACAGCAGCCTTAGCAAGGGCACCTACAATCCTCCCAATCAAAGTGTGAATGCCAAAAAAACTACAAGAAACCAAAGCACCAAGAAGGAAATGGAGCCAAGAACAACTATTTGGGTAGAAGCAAGACCAATGTCAATGTGCCAAAAATTTGCGGGAACGATATTTGAATGAATGTGTTCAATTAGAACAATTGCAGAGCAGGGAAAGGGGCTGATTGCAAAAACAACGGGTGTCATATGCACATGAGTCAAAGCTACTTTAAAGATACAATTGAAGAGCATGTTTTGTCAAAACCAATCTTAAAATTATATGGCAGGTGACTTGTTGTACATGCTACAATGATGTTGCAATGTAGGGCACCCACAAAAAGTAGCCAAAGTTTAACACTCAGAATATCATCAAGGACATGCATAGCATGATCATTGCTAGTCAACATACTGAAAAGGATGTGGAATACTTGGTGTATTTTCATGTACAATAGGTACATTAAAGTTACAGTTTGCAAGCCCAGAAAGACTTGAAGGAAGCTGACTACTCGTCTAATCTCCCTCGATGTTTACTACTATTGCCAGCCCGCAAGAAAAAGCACTTGGCCTATGTATCCCAATAAAAAAGAACATGCCCATTAGCATATAGATGGAAATGTATTCCAAGTGGATAATACAAGTGGAAAGTGCTAGAACAGTAGAAGGTAGGTGCCCTCAACTTGTCGCAAGCACCGATAGCTATGTCATAACAGTCCCACACCAATGTAGAATGGTTCCAAAAATCATATGCTAACAACCGAGGACTATTTCTTTGGTTCCATGTTTGAAGGGATTCGGGCTTTTTTTTTGTTCTATTGAATAGATTTTGTTTCTTTAATGTTATGAATGTTTTGATGTCATGAATGCAACAATTTGTCTTCTTTCTTGATGATTTTGTTTATAAATAGAGTGACAATATTGATTTTGGTTTAAAAATCCCAAATAGCTAGCATTTGATAATCACATTGAACATGGCCATTGTTGTTAGGTAAAGTGAGCTTGAAGATAGAGGCTATGGAAGGAAGGAAAAACTTCAATTTTCTTTTTATAGTGATATTGTAGATATAGATTCTTCAATATTTAAAGCCGTTTTGAAATTGGTTAGTTCTTCATGATTACAAAGCCACTAGCTCAAACAATGTCATGTAGTTGCATTGTGTGATAAAGCTTATTCTATTTGTGGCATAAAGGCGTCCTAATCTCAATTTTTTTGATGCTATAACAATGGAACTTCATCTTTGGTATCTCCTCATAAGAATCAAGTTATGCTATAATTTTGTTATCACAGCTTACAGATAGCTAGACTTTACCTCATGCTTGGCGTTCAACATGGAAAGAGTGTGTTGATTACAATGAGTGTATTGATTATATGATAACTGACATTGTGCAAATTATGATTGTTAGTAGTGATTGTGCAGTGATTTAAGGGGTTGTTAGTAAGTGATTGTGCCGTGTAGTCCTGCAATTAGGAGAGCCTCTCAAAGAAAAGGAAGAGGGTCTTGGGCTCACTATCCTCTATGCAACGATCAAGTGTTCTTTGTGTGTCAATCATCAAAGAGGAATTTAATAACAATGATCTTCATGGTGAGGAGAGCGACATCACAAACATTGGAAAACCCGATTGCACTTTTGCAATTTGCTCTAAGTAACAAAGAATGTCTGAAGGGACTTGCTCAATGATTTTGTTTCTCGAAAATACTCGCTCGCCAATTTGTATAACCTGACCTTCTAACCCTGAATATTAGGGAATGTATATATATATCCTTATACTTAGACTAGCCAAGAAAAAGAAAAGAAAAAGAAAACGAGAATGAGACATCAAAAATCCACAAAACTCACAATGTCACATCATGCACACCAGCGTCCTAGAATTCCTCGAACCTAATCAAAATCTATTTGTGTTCATAGATATAGATAGTCACCAGAGTCATCCACTTCTACACTTAATGAGAGGTACCCTCTTTACTTTTCTTAAGTGTTTCACATGATCTACCATGTGCTTACCTCTGAATGGGATTTCTTAGCTAAACTAGCATGTGAGGAAAATTTTGAGGAATTAGAATGGTTGATACGTCTATTGACCATGAGTGATCTCTACTTGATAGAGAACATCTCTTCAATTTCACAAGCTTATCCTTTTGAGCAAGATGAATATCCATGCTTAGTGTAATTTTTAGTGAACCTACGTGCATGCGATGATGAGGAAGATTTATCAAATTTCATGAATGAAACCCATGGTCTCATTGAGGATGACTTGATTTATCTTGAAGATGATGAGGATAGAGGTTTAGCCTTAGGGCTTCCAGCCAATCTATACACTATCCTCTTCTCTTGATCATGTAGTGTGGTATAGATAGATAGGTTAGGGTTGTATATTTTTCTTTCATGATTTTCAATAAATAGTTAATGTCATTCCCGAGTGGTCCTTGGCATGTCCACACCAAAACACATCGAAGAATTGCGGCCAACAAAAAACAAATGTTTCTTTTTCTAGCATTCATGCTTGCATGTTTCAAGAGTTATCGATAATATAATTTCTAACATACTTGCTTAAGTATTCTACCTTAAATTCAATATAATTTTACCTCATTGTCCTTGTTTAGGTTTGTTAATCAAGAGTTTCAGCTCAGCTAGTTTAACCAAGGTAGAGCTTTAGAGATCTTGTCTTAATATCTTAGGAGATGCCTTCCTAATTCTCAGTGGGGCTACTTTAGGCTCTTAATTTGATATTATGAAGCATTATGTGCAGTGTGTCAGACTTCAGTGCTTTCTAGTGGGCTTAATCCCTCTTGACCTTTAGCTTAAGTATTATAAATGAAGTTTGACTATTGTGATGAGGGTGGGGAAATGTCAAGATGACCCTCCAAAGACACAATTGAAAATAAGAAAATGGCAAAGCCACCAAAGTCAATTAAGGCTTTACGTGGTAACAAAATCTATAGCACGAACACTTTGGGGGTCAACCAAAGGGAATTAATTCAGGTGATGATTTCATGTGTGATTTCCTTTATCATACCTTAACTTGAGGGTCTTCTAGGTATAGCTTCTAGTCAGCCCCCCTGGGACATGAAACACTCTCCTCTCAAACAACTTAATTGACTATGGGATTAACAATTGGCCTTTATTTCCTTACTGACAGTGAAATTAGCAAATCTAGAGTCTACAAGTGCTAGTGAGTTTAATTATGCATACGCGTGTGTTTAAAATTTTATTCTTTATACTTATTCACTACATATACTTTTTAATTTACCATATTCCTGCAAGAATGCAATCCCTGTGTTATTCTCTTGATGATTTTGTAGGGATCAAGTGCAGCTGAGGAGTTGCAATAGTGCAGAGAACATGGTCATGTATTTCAACCTAGACATCTTGATTGTGATCACTACTACTTACCATCCAAGTTTGGTACATGCCATAGTTGCCACGCTCATAGCTTCCGAGGATTGAATCTACATCAAGAAGGGGGGCATGTTAACCCATGATGCCATTATTATTCTTTTCTCATATTTTTAGTCATGGGTCAGGCTTTTCTGTCCCATAGGTTTATGTTCAAGGGTTGGTGATATCCAATGAGAGGAACACCAGACTTATTTAGTGATGACTAACCAAATGTGGATGTCCATAAGTGACATGGACAGACCCATAGATAAGGATTGTAAACCTAGCTTTTTCTCATTGTGAAGGTACTAAGCTTTGCTCTTGCCTTATCCTCTTGGTATGTTTATCTTGTGAGCATCAGACAGAGAGAGAGGGCATAGGCGATCAAGCAACGATGAGTACTGCGACAGCAAGGATGGTGGGCAGCAGTAGCGGCTCTTCCTTGGTGCGCACAAGATTTCCTCAACAACAACAACGCAAGAGGTGAGTGACACACCATATGTTGCTATAGAGCTTGTATGTGCACAGGTTATGTGCTTGCAGCCCATGTGGCTTGCACATAGCATTGAGCAAGAAGGTCCATGCAGTTGACACTAATCTTGGCCTTGAGAATCACTACCAATGCCACCCATGATTCTTCTCCACCCTCTCCTCCTATTTTGCTCCTCTCTTTCCCAGTCCTCTTCCACCACCTCCACCTACCTCTTATCCTTGACTACTACTTGCCTCTCCAAGGAGAGGATAATCAGCAAGCTTGGAGATGTGAGCTTTTGAGCGATATTTTCTTTCTCCTCCACCCTTTCCACTCACTACCACCAAATGTCAACCTCTATCATCCGTGGAAAGTGGCCCTTTTTTTGGGCCACTGCAACCCCTCTTGCTCCTCCATGTTGCACCACCAACTTCCAACCCCCTACTCTCTCAACCTCCAAACCTCTCTCTCTCTCTCTCTCTCTCTCTCTCTCTCTCTCTCTCTCTCTCTCTCTTTTGAATTTGTCAGGACATCGGCAGGTTCAGCTAGGTCATAGTTGTCGTCATCGTCATTCAAGGGTGGAGAGAACCTAGTGCCTACTATTGGATAGATCACTCGGGGTTGAGTGTATGCATGATAAGGTGTACCTACGTTCAGTAGTTTCCCCACCAAGACAACCAAGAAACAACCTCTTTTTTGCCATTCCTACGTATATTTGACTTGCTTGCACTTACTTTGAAGAGGCAAGATTTGGTAGCCACACAAAGCACATAGTTACAAACACAATGGAAAGCTCTGATCTTCATTTTTTCACATCTAAATGGTAATTTTATTGTGCAAGGACTAATCTAGTTCAACCTGTCACAACATTGTGACCTTGATGAAGAAATACTTATAACTTTTTATGGGCTTTTTTTCTTTACTTACCCTCTTGCACATGAAATGTTCACTTGGCAAGCAATTTAACTTGATTTATTGATAATTTTTGGATCTTTGCATAATTAATATTCATTTTTTGTTAGAATTTCTATTTATAAAAACCTAATTTTTTTACACCAGATATCTAATGATGTAGAACTTATTTTGCAAGATCCAACGGTCATTTGATAGATTATGACCCAAGGAATGTGAACATGCAAAAAAAAAAAACTTCAACGGTTCATTTTTTAGAGATCTACCTTAGAAAAGAACAAAGATTTCTTAGAGAACCTTGATATAGTTTATAAAAAAAACTAATAAATAATCTACATTGCCACTCATTTTGATTTTCATATATGTCATAACTCTTGTAAGGTCCTCATGGAAAACAATTTGAGTCAATTTGAGTAAGGGAAAGACAAGTTTTCATTGTTTTAATTGTTTTCACTTGCACCATTCACTTGAGGTGTACCTCCTTAGGTTTGGTAAATCCCAAACCTAAAAATTTTGTCAACCAACCATGGCTTGGTTCTACTCTCCCAATCCTAGTTGGCTAGTCCACCTCATACAAGGAGGCCGCCACATCACCAAAGGTCCATGTCATCACCCCATCTCACCTTCCACATGACAACAGTCAACACTTTGATCATAACACGTGGCTTGCCATGTCACTCTAATTGCCAACTCATCCACCACCCTCCATTGCCACCTTGCATGCCACTTCACCTTAAGTGCCATGTCATCCACCACCTCACATGCCACGTGTAAGTATTTCTTGCATGGCTTGCCACATCTTGTCATAATAGCTAATGTCTAATTCTCCTAAATGATTTTCTCATGTTAAACTAATCATTTAATATGGGGAAGTGTCAGGGGAGAAAAAGTTAGAATATTGGTTAACCTGGCAGACCGGCAACAGTAGGGATCCCAAGGAGGAAAAATAGGGATCCAAACGGGGGGCCATCTGCAAAAGAGCAATGTGCAACAATGGGCTCCAAAGACCTTAAGGTTCAGCCCATTAAGACTTCCAAAATACTAAGGTTCCAAAATTCAAAGGTTGTGTCCAATGGTCAAGCTTAGTAAAAATTAGATGCTTTGTGTGTGTACCGAAAGTCTTCATGAATTCTACAAAGGAGGGGGCGAGTCTTGCAAGTAGGGGATGAGAGAGAAACACACACACACACACACACACACACCCACTCATGCAAGCCCCTTTTACATAAACGGAATGAGCGACACATGTCAGCTTGCTAGCCCAGTTGCCCCCAAGGTGCACTCAAATCCTATTGAATGGCCATAGAGGTGGACCAATCAGAATTAGGCTAGAGCACCTTTAGCTAAATTCATTTAAAAACCCTTGATAAAAGAAGCAATAAGAATTAAGCTCTCTAGACGACTATTGGACAGTCTCCCAAGGGGTCCAATGAGCATTCAACAGCCCATTGGCTTGCCTGCTTCCTATTGGCCAGAAGACAAAGGGGTCCAATGAGGGTTTAGTTTCATTACTTAATTACGTAAAGCTCTCACAAAAGGGGAAAGGGGGACACATGTCACAAGGCTATCACTTATGCCTCTTAATTCCTATTGGCTAAGCTTGGAAAGGTCCAATGGGGAGCGAGCAGGAGGAATTAGTAGGAGGGGTCGACCAAGATGAGAGAGGGGACTCAGTTGTGAAGCATTATCACTTACACACTCACACAAGCTCATGTGTGAAGCAAGAAGACTCTCTCTCTCCTTCTCAAGCTTTAATGGAAAGCTTATCATCTACTCCAAGCTTGGAGAAGGGAGGCCTACACCAACAACTCTTGTCTTTGTGATGCAAATCCAACCAAGATCCACGCTTCAATGCATGCTCATCTCCTCTACCATGCTAATTAGTAAGCTATGATATGCTAATAGGAGTGATCATGTGAGGAGATGTGCATATTTCTCGTAAGACTACTCCTTCTTCCTCTCAATCTACTCTCATACCCCGCTAGCTCTCACCATCTTCAAAGGTGTGTGAGGTCTTGGGTCTAAGATCGTGAGGGAATTGATGTTGTGTTTTATAAGTGTTTTGCTTAGTGCTTGAAGCTTCCATCTTCATTGCACTAGCTAGTATTTAAGGAACACAAAGAATTGTATTGTAAAATGTCTCTCTTGATGGGAGAAACCTACAATACAAAGCCTTTTGGACGGGGGACCGGCTCCACGTAAATCCAGTCCTCAACTGTTGTCAATAGCTTAATTTCTCTGTCTTTTGAAGTATTGTTCATGCCTATTGAACTAGGTGTTATAGTTTTTGTTTCTCTCTCCACCCAAGCACTCTTGTTATGCTCATTAGGAATCCATTCTAATGAAATTCTCACTATGTTCATTTTATTTTCCGCTACACACAAGTTACTAGGCCATTAAATGTTACGTTGGTATCAAAGCACAAGGTTTCTCTTTTCTTGCTCAAGAAGGGAGGTCCTCAAGCTAGCTATAATTGGTTGGTATTATTAATTGCAATTGATTAAGTACAATAGGGATTTTTCAGCCTTGCAGTCCGCCTGTCTTTGTGCAAATAATGGGGCATCACCGTCAAGAGCTATGGTCTTAATAGTGGAGTCCTACAGGGCTTGCCTACGGCTTAACCACTATTGAGCTATTAGAAGCTTGTCAGGAGCCGATGCTGTTTTGGTGTTGAAAGACCCTCTCTTCTATTCCTTGCAATTAATTGTATTCAAGCCATGGGTACAGTAGCTTGAGTGATTTTCTAAAGGGGTAAGAAAGAGCAGCAACTAGGGCTTGAAGTGCCAAATTACACCTAAAAAATTGCTAGAATGGCTGACAGTAGTAAAGAGAGTGAAATTAATATTGATAGCTTTGATTTTGCTAATGAGCAGGCTACTAATGATGCCCCTATGCTTGTTAACTACCTTGTTTCTAGGCTTCAACAGGCCATGGTCAATCCATCCCTCCAAAGTGAAGTGCAATGGCAGCTATGTGCTCATGGGATTCTCCAAGCTCCCCACCATGAAGAGAGAGCACCTAGGAAGCCTCCTTGTGAGACTTCCAAAAGAGGCCTCTCTCTGATTCAAGAAGAAGAAGAGGATCCATATGAAGGGCTCAAAAATTTGCTTCTTGATGATGCATCTCCTTCCCAAAGGATAATTCAAGAGCCCACACAAAGGGACGAGAAATAAGTGAGTCTCCTGCCACCTCGGCGGGGAGATAGCTCCACAAATACGGCGGGCTTAATGCTCTCCATCACCTCCTAAATGGAGAAGACCATCACACACTTCTCCACACCATAATTCAAAGAGGGATGACAAAAATCAAGAGAAGAAAAAGGCGAGAAAGAGGTCACCCTCTTCTCCATCTTCCTCATCCTCTTCCTTTTATGAAGAAAGTGATGGTGCAGACAAGGAGGACAAAGGCAAGAAAGAGGTCACTCTCTTCTCCATCTTCCTCAAATTCTACATCTTCTAGAGAAAGCAATGGTGCAACTTTTGAACCATCAAAAAGAAGAGTCCATAGAAAATCCTATGCCATGTAGAAGAGGTCGTCCAAGCTCAAGAAGTTCAAAGAGGGAGGAAAGAGCATCTCTTTCCTTACCTACGATGGCACCTTTGGTGCTACGGACAAAGTCTTGGCCTTTATCAAACAATTCAATGCGACGTTTGGAGATGAGGGCTTCATGGAGTCCTCTAAGCTACGCCATGTAGCTATGCATTTTCAAAAGTCCACCACGCAATGGTGGTCCAGTCTACGGGCCAACGGTGAAGCTCCACAAACATGGAAAGATTTAAGAGCTTCTATTATGAAGCAGTCTTTAGCCACCGATGCCAAAGAAAAAGTACGCACCGAATGGCAAAGCTTGAAGCTCTCTCCCTATGAATCCATTCATAAATATATAGACAAGTCTTGGGACTTACATCTCAAAGACACTGTCTTCAAAAAGATGGATTTTGGAGAGCAAAAAAACAATTTTGTGCAGGCTTAACTGAGCAAATGGCGGAGTATGTCAACTCCCAAAGGCCACGCACTATATCTGCAGTTATATACCATACTATGGTGGCTTCTCGAATCAATTTCAGAACAGGGTCTAAGACAAATCCTAAGCCCACGGAAAACAAGGGTTCCAATGAGCCTAAGGGGAAGGACAATGTCCAAAAGTCTCCTAAAAGCAATTCCAATAACAACAAAGCTAAGGAGAAGGGAGTTTACAAAGGCAAAAACAAACTCTCTCCTGAAGAGCTTGAGCGTTATCGCAAGGATAACCGTTGTTTCAAGTGCGGTGAGCAAGGGCATGTGCACCGCGCTTGTCCCCAAAAGAACACCCACCATGAGTCTCCTAGAGCTACGTTGGTCAAAATCCAAGAAGAGTAAGCTCACCACAAAGGATCTCCTCTATGCCATGCTTGGGGAAAGGTAAGAGAACATGATGCTTTTATTCTTTTTGACCCTGGTTCTACTCACAATTTCATATCCATAGTGTTGGCCACCAATCTAGGCATCCAAGCCTATAAGATGGGATATGTCCTACCCACCAAATGGTGCTTTCAAGGGGCAAGAAGCTTCAGTTACTCCCTTAATCGAGAAATTGAGGCTCCAAGTTCAAAGCTATGTGGACAAAGAGCACTTCTTTATCTCTCCTCTGAAGCATGAGGATGTAATCCTAGGGGCACCATTTTGATTGCATGGCTGCCAATGTTAAATTCCTTGAAAGAAGAATCTACTTTAGGTTTAGGGAAAAAGATATGTACAGATGCCAAAGAGATGGGTAACACCATACCCATTGTACATACGCAAGCTTTCAATAAGTCAATAAAGAGATCTATTTTCATGTACATGATTTTTGTTAAAGATTCTCAAAATAAACCTAATGCTTTAGCAAAATATAATATAAATGATCACAAGGAATTAGAGTTATCCAATTTTCTCAAGGGGTTTCAAGATGTCTTTATTGACGACATCCCTTGTGAACTACCTCCTAAACGAAGCAATGATGACCATGCAATTGAAATTCTTCCAGGAAGTTCACCGCCTAATAAACCTCCTTATAGAGTCTCTCAAGCTCAACAAGAGGAGATTATGCGGCAAGTGCATGAGTTAGTTGAGAAGGGCATGGTTAGGCCTAGCTCATCTCAATTTTGCTCACCTGTGTTATTAGTGAAAAATCAAGACGGCACATATCGTATGTGTCTCGACGACTATAGAGCAGTAAATAGGATCACTATCAAAAATAGGTTTCCCGTTCCATGGGTAGAAGACCTATTTGATAAGCTACAAGGATCGACCTACTTCAGTAGGATTGACCTAAAAAGTGGCTACCATCAAATAAGGCTAGTTGATCAAGACATTGTAAAGACCGCATTTTGCACTACGTTTGGTCTTTACAAATAAATTGTTATGCCTTTTGGCTTGACCAATGCACTAGCCACATTTAACCGCTTGATAGAGAAGCTATTCAGGCCTCACCAAACCTTTACTGGAGTGTTCTTTGATGCTATCATCATCTACTCTAATTCATTAGATGAACACAAGCAACACCTCCAAGTAATATTTCAAGTCTTAAGAGAGAATAAACTTTAGTTAATCAAAAGAAAAGTGATTTTTTCTTGCAAGAGATTCAGTATTTAGGTCACATTATCTCTCAAGATGGCATCCAAATGGATCCATCAAAGTTGAAGGTAATAAAAGGATGGCCTAAACCAAGGAATCTTCATGAACTAAGAATCTTTATAGGTATGTGTGAATACTATAGACGCTGCATAGAAAAGTTCTCACAAATTGTAGGACCATTACATGACCTAAAAAAGAAAAACATTAGGTATACATGGTCTGCCAAGCAGAACAATGATTTCAAAAAGCTTAAAGAAAAGCTTATCTCTCAACCTCTGCTTACACTGCCAGATATCTCAAAGCCATTTGAGGTCCAATGTGACGCTTGTGGTGATTGCCTTGGAGCTGTTTTGCTCCAAGAAGGGCACGCCATAGCCTATGAAATTCGAAGGCTCGACCCTGTCGAGCAAGCTCTAGGCATATATGAAAAGGAACTCCTCACAGTTCTACATGCCTTAGACTCATGGAAGCACGATTTATTGGGGACTCCTTTCATTCTGTGGATGTATCACCAAAGTCTTAAGTACTTCATGACGCGGACCAAGCTCTCCGACAAACAAATGAGGTGGGAAAATTTACTTTTGCAATTTCATTTTCATATTGCTCACGTTGCTGGCAAGCATGATCAAGTAGCTGATGCACTCTCAAGACGCCCGAGAGTGAATGTGGTTTTCATAGCAACTCACAATGATCTATCTTCTATGATAGATGAGTATGCTATTGATCCCGATTTTAGAAATGTGATTTCAGCCCTTACATTAGGGAAGAAAGAGGAACCATTTACCTTACAAGATGGTTATCTTCTCTATGGAAATAGACTATGCGTTACTAACTCACTACGTGAGAAAGTAATGTATGAATCTCATGCTCCTCCTTATATGGAGCATAGAGGGATTCAGTCTAGCCTAAAAGGGATTGAAACATATTTCTATTGGCCTACCATGAAAGCAAACATACAACAGTATGTTTCTAAATGTGTGGTATGCCAAAAGACAAAGTTTGATAGAGGGAAGCAACATGGATTGCTTCAACCTTTGCCAATCCCTAATTCACCATGGGAGAGCATATCCATGGATTTTATCTTTGGATTGCCTAAGTCTATCCATGGGAATATGAGAATATGGACAATAGTAGACAGATTTAGCAAACAAGCTCATTTTATACCTGTCAAAAATAATATCAAAGCCCATCAATGGCAACCCTCATCATATCACAAATCTTCAAGTACCATGGCTTGCCAATGTCCATAGTGTCGGATGGAGATCCTAGAATGACTAGTATTTTCTAGAAGGGTCTCTTTGATAATTTAGGGACAAGCCTAAACTTCTCCTCAACCTATCACCCACAAACGGATGGCCAAAGTGAAATAGCTAACCTAACAATTCTTGATCTACTAAAAGCATATGTAATGGAAGTAAATCGAAGGTCCCAATGGGAGAAGTACTTACCCTTAGTGGAGTATGCCTACAATAAAACTGTACATACTTCCACGGGAAAAGCACCTTTGAGGTAATTGAGGGAAGATCAAAAAGTCCCCTACTACTTAAGGTACACGTGAAGATCTTCATTTTGCAGATGAGTATAGCCAAGACCTACAAGAATCTTTCAAAAAGATTAAGGATGCTATCTCTATCTCACAACAAAGGCAAAAAGCTGCTACTGATAAGCACAGAAGAGCCCAAGCCTTTAAAGAAAATTATTGGATCTTATTAAAATTTCCCAAGGCTCGATTAAGGCTCACAATGGGCAAGAATCCTACGGGACACAAAAAGTACTATGTTAAGTTAGCAAAAAGGTACTATGGTCCCTTCCAGATTATTAGACCAATCAATGAGATGGACTATCAACTCAAGTTGCCCAGCCATTGGCTCATAAACAATGCTTTTCATGTCAGCCTACTAAAGCCTTACAAAGGAGAACCACCTCAAGAACCAACTATTGAAGACCCACCGTAGATGGAGGACCAAGAAGAGGTGCTGCAGCCCGAGTCCATTCTCTGACATGAAGACAAGGTATTAAGAGGCGGTAAGACTATCCATCAATGATATCTTATTAAGTTTAAGATTTATCCTTTTGAAGATGCTAGATGGATGCAAGTCATACAATTAAAGGATAACCTAAACCTTGCCAATGCTTACAATGCTTCCCTAGAGTAAGAAAATGTACAAATGTTTAAAGTGAACAAGTTTTTTGTTTTTTAAGACTCTCTTTTTCTTTATTGTGCACAAATGTGAAGTAGTATGCATGCTTAGAATGAAGTTTGCGGAGACGATGTCCTAAACACCAAGTAGAGCTTGTCACTCAACTATGGAAGATTGATAGGACTAATGTGCAGACATGCTTGCCGCAGCCTTAGGCTCTCAAGCGCCAAATGGATTAATCATCCATTCTGGAACGATGTTGTAGGGTAACATAGGGATCCTCTACCCGCTAGAAAAAGGACTAATGAATAGGCTTTATCTTCTCTACCCCATAGTCAAGGACGACTATGATTTCAAGAGAAAGGTAATGTCATAATAGCTAATATCTAATCCCCCTAAATGATTTTCTCATGTTAAACTGATCATTTAATATGGGGAAGTGCAACGGGAGAAAAGGTTAGACTATTGGTAATGCTGGAAGACCGGCCACAGTAGGGATCCAAAGGGGGGTCCATCTGCAAAAGAGCAATGTGCAACACTGGACTCCAAAGACCTTAAGGTTCATCCCATTAATACTTCCAAAATGCTAAGGTTCCAAAATTCAAAGGTTGTGTCCAGTGGTCAAGCTTAGTAAAAATTGGATGCTTTGTGTGTGTACCAAAACTCCTCATGAATCCTACAAAGGAGGGGGAGAGCCTTGCAAGTATGGGATGAGAGAGAAACACACACACACACACACTCATGCAAGCCCCTTTTACACCAAGGGAATGAGGGACACCAGCTCCCTAGCCCAGTTGCCCCCAAGGTGCACTCAAATCCTATTGGATGGCCATAGAGGTGGACCAATGAGAATTAGGCTAGAGTATCTTTAGTTTAATTCATTTACAAACACTTGATAAAAGAAGCAATAAGAATTAAGCTCTCTAGAAGACTATTGGAAAGTCTCCCAAGGGGTCCAATGAGCATTCAGCATCCCAATGGCTTGCCTGCTTCCTATTGGCCAGAAGACAAAGGGGTCCAATGAGAGTTTAGTTGCATTATTTAATTACCTAAAGCTCTCACAAAAGGGGAAAGGGGGACACATGTCACAAGGCTATCACTTATGCCTCTTAATTCCTATTGGCTAAGCTTGGAAAGGTCCAATGGCAAGCCAGCAGGAGGAATTAGCAGGAGGGGTTGTTGAGCCAGCAGAGGATCACACCCACATTTTTGCTCACACTCATCATTTTTGTAACCATTGATTGTAATAAATGTCTTTACGACATTGATTTTGAATTGAGCCATTCATTAAGTAACGGGACTCAATTGAGTTTCCAGCTTGTAATCCCGAAGTAATTTCACTTGCTGATGTAATTAGTTAGAGATGTTCTCACCTCCAAGGCTGAGGTATATAAGCCAAAGTTTTTGTAACCTAAGGGATTCAGTTTATTAATCAAAGTGAGTTTTTGAGCGCCGTGACTGTGTCTGAGAGAGAGAGAGAGAGAGAGAGAGAGAGAGAGAGAGAGAGAGAGAGAGAGAGAGAGAGAGAGAGAGAGAGAGAGAGAGAGAGGGAGAGAGAGAGAGAGAGAGAGAGAGAGAGTCTTATCTACTTGCTACGCGAGCTACGGAGCCGCCATTGGAGAAGCGACACCGCCATTGTGTTAGCAACGGCGAGAGCTACGCACTGATACCAAGAGTGCGTTCTATCGGCTTCTATGTGTGGTAAGTTCCTACGAGCTTCGGTGTGAGTTTTCTTCCAACTCGTGTGTCGGAATAGAGCGTGCAACATATCTATAGAACCACAACGAGTAGAGCTACACATTAGTACCATCGGGGTCAAGTTTCGATCACCTGTATTTTTCGGCCTGTCTTCATACGCGTTTACCGCACGGAGTGGTTATAGGTTGATTTTGCAGTTCAAGTCTTTAGGGTGTTGTTCTTACCTAGTGCATAGACTTCCCCTTGAGTTTGAGATCGATTCAATGATTCTAGATCCTATTTCGTATAGCATTCGTTCGTAGTACGGATTTCAGTCACTTGCGTATTTTAGAACTTAGATTTGATTTCCTTAGTAGTGATTGTCATTAGAAGGTCGAGTAGGTGATTTGACACCCACCTAGTTGTTTCCATGCGCCTGCGGGTCAAGCTTCGTCCTTGTTTGACAAATTCTATTGTTGGTTGAGTTCTCGCTATTTAGCTTCCGCTGGCGGCGTAACCGCCCAAACATTTGGCGCCGCTGTCGGGTACGAGAGCCCTAAGTAGGTGACCTTAGACTAATCCTACGAGGTGAGTCGTATAAACTACTTTGTATATTTTAGTTAGAAAAGATCTAGGAGTGGTGGACTCCGAAGATCTCGAGAGATACTAGGAAGTGGGGTATTCCTGGGTCTTCCGTGTTGACAGTATTTTTAGTTTAGCTTAGATTGGTTTGTTGTTTTGTTGGTGTTGAGTAGTTGTTGATAGAAGAAGAATTTGCTAGTCCGTGAGTGGCAGTGGATCTCTTTAAAATCACAATTACCAAACCCATTTTATGATTAGGAATAGCTTAGGTAGGACTTCATTTGATCCTGATCTAGAGCTAGTAATCATTGGAGTATTTGCTTGATATGGTTGATTGCATGTTAGATCACTAAACCGTCGAGTTAGTAGTGAAACTTGCAATAAACAAAAGTCAGAGAAATTTTCTGTGTATCTGGGAGTTGCTGAGCACTTGAGAAAGCTTTAGGAAGGATTCTGTGCCAAAAAACTGGAAATCTGCAACTTTAGACATTATACGCGTATGATGTCTAAATGACCAAACAGAGACCAAAACAGAAATTTTGACTTTACCAGAGTGTTCAAAAGGAGGGTTATACCCTAATTTCAACTTAAAACAAGAGCATTAACACTCAAAGAAACCCGAAAAGACAAGTCGGAGTCCAAGAAACGCAAAGAATAGGAAATTTTGGATTCAGATCTTGTTTTTACATTCAAACCTGACAAAAACACTTGAAACTCAATTGTAAACATTGGAGAAGGCTTAAAACCAAGAATAGTCAAAATCTGGGACAAAAGACATCATACGCGTATAATGTCTTTTAGCACATCCACTACTTATTTTTGATATCTGACCTGACAGGATTGTTACAAGCACTGTATAAAGCATAAATATCAAGTCTTGACCCAAATTGATGAAAAAGACATCATACGCGTATGATGTCTTTGACCTAATTTTGGACATATTTTGATACTTTGCCAACACAGATCCATTGTAATAGTTGTCTAGAGGTTATATTTCAAGTTTCATCCCATTTGGATCACAATTGACCCAAAACAAGTCAAAAGCGGAAAATTGCCAAGAAAAGCCTAAATTAGCCATAACTTGCTCAAACCGAGTTCAAACTGAATTTTGTGAGTGGACAGAGCATAAGGGGGCTACTCAGAGTGAGCATAACCAAAATAGTCCAAATCTGTGAAAAAAGACATCATACGCGTATAATGTCTTTTTCAGCATAACTGCAACAAAATTCTCACTTGATGAAACAGAAGTTGTCCAACTGACAAGATTAAACAATTGACCAAGTATCAATCAGTTTGGATCAATTCTGACCACAAAAACTTGAGGAAAACAAGTTGCCGAGACGGAAAAGTTAAAGTCCTTGAGGGGAATTGATGAATTTGAGATCGGGCAGGAATCTCCAGAATAACCAACCAAAACAAGGGAAACAAGCAAGCGTCATATCAACCGAGGGAAGTGTAAACCAAAGTTGGGTGCAACCATTAGAGCCGATCTTTGAAGGAAGTGTTTCTGATACTTCTTCGGAGAGATCTTACGAGATTTTCACCGAACACTTGGAACACTTGAACCTCAACAACAGAGAAAATATGGCAGCAGGATCATCAAACCCTTCCGCCACAATGGAGCTATTGTTCATAAAATATCAGTACGACAATGAGCAAGGTGCCAAGATCTACAAAGATGGAATGGATCGCTATTGTGTAAAGATAGAGGAGAGACCTAGTGAGTTCAAGGACTTAGTGCCTGTGAGCTATAGCGGAGATAGATATCTAGGTGACGAGGGTACCATGTACTTGGTAGTCCTAAACCCTAACATTGTGGACAAGTGGGGATTGATGGGCACCAAAGCCAAAGTAGATGAAGAACTTGAGGAGAAGGCACCAATAATGAACTTCCCTAATGCGAGGTTAAGAAGAGAGAATGAAACTACAAGGATCAACACTGATAACATCTATGTGGGGCTATACAAATATAATAATGGGGAGCAAGATCTCTATTATAGATGTGAAGAACCCTACACCGGAGAGTTGACAGACCAAAAAAGATTTTATGCCTTTACCTACACAGAGGGATCGGAAGTGAAAATTGCCGCTTACGACAAGTATGGCAGGCAATACTCAACAATGGGCAAGAAAGAATTAGAAGGATATACATACTTTGGGGGACCACTACATCAGTATTATGTTACTTCTAGCTCACAAAGACCAGCACCAACAAATGGAGGGCAAAACCCAATGACGACAGGAGGACAAAGAACTTAGGCTGCTGACTCTTTCAGTCAACCTCAGTACTCGAAGCCCGTACCAATGGGATCATTACATTCCAGAGAGTCAATGGATACGAATCGAGGTAGTGCAGTTCCAATCCCCACGTATACCACTCCAGGTCCAAGGTTCGAAGCGGAACCATCACATTTACCTCCTAGTAGTAGATTCAGGGCAGGGGAACCGACAAGGGTAACCCATGAAGTCCATGATGCTAGAGAAAGCTTTAACCGGGACACAGGAGCAATGAGATTGGTAGCAGACCATAGATGTATGAGACCATCTCAAGTAGCGAAGTGTATGCCAAAAAAGTATGGTGGTTCAGGAGATCCGTATGCACATGTGTCACTCTTTAAGCAAGTCTTAAGAGCTGAGCAGATAACAGATTTCCATACACAATACGAGGGATTTGGTCTTACTCTAGAAGGTACGGCATTGATATGGTTTCAACCACTGAACATAGGGGGATTCCAGGACATTGACCATTTGCTAAGAGAGTTTGCTGAGGAATTCTCAAAACGAGGGATTAAGCACAATACGGTCTCACAAATATATGCTTTTAAACAGAGAGAACACGAAAAAGTGAAGGAAGCTTCACTTTGCTTCAAACAATACATTGAGAGATGTCCAGTACGTGAACGACCACAAGATGACAGACTATCGGTTCTCTTTATTGAGGGATTGAGAAACGACACTCTCAAGAAGGACTTGCACTTGAAAGCTTGTACAAGTTTCAAGCAAGTAACGAGAGAAGCATTGTACTTAGTGGATAACTGTACGGTTTATGGAGAGGTGTCAGCGGATACATATTTTGCATCCAGTAGCTCTTCCTCCGTAGCGAGCGAGACTACCACTAAAAAGAATGTTCAAACAACAACCATGCCAAATGTAGAGCAAATGATAGAAGATGCTCTAAAAAGGATGGCACCATACCAAAAACCATTGCCAAAAACACTGAAATGGTGTGCTATTGAACAAAAATGGACAAACCATCCAACAGAAGAGTGCTATTACAACAAAGGGTATGTAAGGGAGCGTCAGTATGCACCTCCTGCTCAATTAGCACCACCTCAGGTACATCCAGTACCTCGATACCCAACGGGAAATGTACCAGGACCTATGGGGATCGAAAGACCGCAACCGGTATTGGGACAACAACCGCCTTTACCAGGAGCAAGACCAGTGGGCATTAGATATGCACCAACCTTAGAGAATCAGGAAGAACAAGCCCTAGTGCCTGTTCAAGCCTATTACGAAGAATCTGGTGCACACATGTCTCCAACTGTGTATTACCCACCAGAAGAACCCAAACAACCAGAACCATGGGGCATGATTGGGAATGTTGGAACACCAACAGTTACAAGTGCTTCTGATGAAGAGAGATACAATTTGGACGCAAGAACATTGATGTTCATAGCTCATGGAGGGTTAACAGGACAAAGACCATCCTATCCACAAAGGACGAATCAAGTGGGACCAAGACCAACACTAGGACCCTGTTACAAGTGTGGAGGTGACCATCTGATGAATGTTTGTCCACATACGGAAATCATTAGAATTAACGCTTATTGCACTGAGTGTGGGGTTACTCACTTCATTGAAGATTGTTCAAAGAATCCAAACAAAGTGCAAAAGACGACATTGAATATGCTAGAAACTATTCCTACCAGCAGTGGGTCTGAAAATGAAACTCTGATACCAACGCAAGTTGTTACTAGAGCTCAAGCTAAGAAAACCACTAGAGAACCTGAGAATGGAAAGTTAGCGACTGAAGTGGTTAGTTAAGGACCACGGAGTCAGAGAAACACATGGAAAGCTAGAAAAGCACGCATGAAGTTGAGAAAAGAACGTGAAGACGCTATTCTAGCTGAGGAACTAAAGCGAACTAAAGATAGATTAAAAAAACTTGAGAGTCAAAACGGGAAACGAGAGATGAGCCCGGAAAGAACGAAATAAAAGAGTATCAAAGAAACAACGAGCTTAAGCTCAGGGGGATCAGTGCTGGTCGACAAAGTTCACAAACCATTGGACACACTGATGAGAGCTTACGAAGCTAGGTTAAAGAACAACCAAACACAAGAACAGAGGTGGATGACATACCCAAACGCGAAATTGGAAAAGCAGAGACTTGAAATGTGCCAAAGAATGATCGAGACTGCGCAAGCCTTATTATTAGAACCACCAAGAGAAACAATGAATTGTGCAACGGAAAACCCAATTCAGTAAGAGACTGTCGTTTCACGGGTAGCTGAAAAGACTCCCAGTGCACAAAAGCCTGAACATACACACAAGGATGACCGCATAGTGCTGAACACAACCGATCAGGAGATAGAGAGTTTTCATCCAGTCATACAGAGGTCTTACGGAAGCGATGAGGATTACAATGAATTTTGGAAACAAGTGAGAGAGGCAAACTTTGCAAACGAGCTAAGTTGCCAACCTAATCAGACGAATTGGGAAAAGGACATCAGGAATCCTCCCATAGTGGAATTTGAGGCAAGATCTCAAGTGGACTTGGATCTGCAATCTTACTGGGGAGATGGGGGCTCTGTTAGAACAATGGAGAGCAAACCTCATTCACTGAATACCTTACCTTCATACTTAGGAGAGTATGAAGCAAAATCCGAGATTAGAGCACTTCCCTCACGAAGAATCTCATCAGAAAAAGTCATGGACTCGCAAGGATTGATAGAGATCTTGTCAACACCAATGACATGCACTATCACTCTAGCTGAGCTTTTGCGGCTAAGACCACATATGTGGACCACTGTAGGAAAATGCTTGGAGAAATTCGGGATAAAAGACCCAACATCGAGACTGAAAGAGGGTATACAAGAGCTGAGCAAACCACAAAAGAATGCTAAGCCTGTACCCTTAAACAAGGTCGGAGAGTATTGCGAAGGTGAAGAGGGGAATACAACCTTACCAGTTGAATTCCAAGGAGTGAACACGATGGCAATACTAGACAGCGGAGCTGGGGTAGCCATTGCTACAAAAGAAATCTGGAAAAAATGGGGGAAACCAGCAATAAGGAAGACTAGGTTGAAACTCCAATTAGCAGATGGACACATGGAGAAACCTATGGGGTTATTAGAGAAAGTTGTAGTGACTTCTTGCGGCATTGAATACGAACATACTTTCGCTATTGTCGATTTTGGCAAGGAGAATAACTATGATATCATATTGGGAAGACCATTCATGAGACAGTTGAAAATGGTCCAAGATTGGGGCTACGATCACATATACCTGAGAAATATAGAAACCACTACACGTGTGAACCTGAAAGACCATAGCTACAAAGATGTGAACCGAACACCGGTGGAGGAGTTTGATTCAGCTACTTTGGCGGGATCCAAATTTCCAGCTTGGTTAGGTAAACCCAAGGAGTTATGGATGTGTGGAGCTTTGAAATGTGGAAGTCTGAAACGAGAAGAATGTGTTTTAGAAAGGGCTATCGAAGACGAAACTTATATAGGAGAACCCTTTCCAGAGAACACGCTTGAACCATTAGAATGGACACACATTCTAGCAACCCTAGATGTTTGTGCAATTCCGGATGGTCCCACAACAAAATTTTGCGACAAGGACGGGTACGACGTGGTTCCGTACTTCATGTTGAGAATTGTACTCGAAAAAGAAACTGAAAAGAACGATACACTTGAAAAGGAAGATGAAGAGGAGGTGTTTCACGACATTCCCGATCATCTTGAGTGGGGAAATGAAGCAGACAACGAGTTAACGGACAATTCAAGCGGAAACGAAGAAACTATAACGGATGTCCGATTTTATGATTTTCCGAACCAAACTAAACAACGCCAGAAACGCTATAGAGCAAAGAAAAAAACAAAGGGGGTTAGAACCAATCCGATGCTTAGAATAAGAGGAAAAAATCAATTCCTAATGATAGTAAAGGCGGAAGATTGTGTTAAGGACAAGATTTCTAGAAGAATGAGAGGCAATGACCAAAAGAGCTTACAAAAAGACAAAAGAGGCTCAAGAAATCGAGTTCAAAGGAATGGAACGAAAACTGAAACTGAAAAATCAGAAAAGAACAAGCGCAACAGAGAACACACGGAGCCCAAGCTAGAACGTAGAAACAAGTACAGAGAGCTCAAGAAAACTCTGAAAGAAGTTTGGACGACAGAAATTGAGAGTGGAGAGGACGAAAACGCCAAAATCAAGGAAAACATAGATGTTCCCTCTCACTATAGGAAATTCACAATAGAGGATAGGAAGGTGGTATTAACCCAACCTATTCGAGAGAGAAGGGAGAGCGAATCTTATGACGGACCGGAGGATGCAAAAAAAGTTGATTTAGCAGCTCCAGGTGAGACACCTAGACCGGTGTACATAGCCACAGATTTGTCTCCAGGCGAGGAAGAGAGACTTTTGAGTCTTCTCAGAGAGTATAGGGATGTGTTTGCATGGTCTTATAAAGACTTAAAGGGAGTTGACCCATCGATATGCCAACACACAATCCCACTGAAACAAGACGCAAAGCCTAGCAGACAGAGACCATACACATATAATGATACTTTTGCTAAGCGAATCAAAGAAGAGATAGATAAGCTAATGGAAGCTGAATTCATATACGAGATTGAACACACCGATTGGGTATCTCCGATTGTGGTAGTACCCAAGAAGAACGGAAAACTCCGAGTGTGTGTCAACTTAAAGAAAGTGAATGCTGCAACAATCAGGGACAATTATCCCCTGCCGATAACTGATCATGTTCTAGAGCGTGTATCAGGGAAAACAGCCTACTCCTTTCTTGATGGTTTTTCAGGATATAACCAGCTAGCCATAGCACTGGAAGATCAACATAAAACAGCTTTTGCAACTGAGTGGGGAATCTATGCTTATAGGGTTATGCCTTTTGGTCTAACCAATGCTCCAGCAACCTTCCAGAGGCTGATGACGCATGCTTTCAAAGAATACTTAAGGTTGTTTCTAGAAATATACATGGATGACTTATGTGTACATTCTCTTCTGAGAGATGAGCATCTAGAACACCTAAGGAAAGTATTTAAGAAATGTAGGACATATTGCATTTGTCTCAATCCTGAGAAATGTGTGTTTATGGTTCGACAGGGCAGAATTCTGGGACATATTGTCTCACAAAACGGAATATCCACGGATTTAGAGAAGATAAAAGTTATAGTGGATATGCCTAGACCAACCAATGCGAAACAAGTACAGAGCTTTATGGGACATTGTGGATATTATAGACGATTCATTTACATGTACGCTATAATAGGCCAACCACTTTACAGGCTAATAGTGAACTTTGAATGGACAGAGGAGTGTGAGGAATCGTTCAAGAAATTGAAAGAGGCACTCATTACTGCTCCAGTCTTGAAATCACCAGATTGGGAGAAGATATTCCATGTGCATATAGATGCTTCGGCATATGCAATAGGATGCATTCTGGCTCAGCCAGAAGAAGGAAACATGGATTTTCCTATCTGTTACGCCAGTCGACAGCTCAACAATGCAGAGAAGAATTACACCACAACAGAGCGAGAGGGATTAGGAATGATATATGCTGTGAAAAGATTTCGGCATTATCTTCTAGCCAACAAGTTTGTGTTTTTTACGGATCACCAAGCCTTGCTCTACCTAGTGAATAAACCATGCAATACCGGGAGAATAGTGAGATGGTTCATTATCTTACTGGAATTCGACTTCATGGTAGTAGTAAAGAAAGGAAAAACACATCTTAGAGCTGATCATCTTTCGCGATTGACGAATGGAGAAGACCCTATAGGAGTAGATGACGACATGCCAGATGCGTACTTGTTCAACATAGAAATGATACCGAAGTGGTCTCAAAATGTCGTTAACCTATTAACCTATGGAGGAGAGTTTGATAGAAGAGAATACAACCAGAAACATATTGCTATTCAGCAATCCAAGAATCTTCAATTGGTTGCAGGAAGATTGTATCAATTGGGGAATGATCATGTTTTACGACTATGCATCAATCCTGAGGAATATAATATATATCTGCGCGAAGCACATGTTCAGGAATGTGCATTTCATTGTTAAAGAAGGAACACATATAGGAATTTGTTACAATTGGGAGTCTATTGGCCAGGAATGAAAGAAAGCGTACATGAATATGTCACTGTATGTATTGTATGTTCATCAAAACCGCCATCAGAGTATTCAACATTATATCAGATAACGATCGCTCCAGAATGGAGTCAATATATTGTTGAATATCTGACAAATAGAACTTTCCCAGAAGGAAAGTCAAAAGCTCGTCAGAAATCTGTAGAGACAGAAGCTAGAGATTACGCTTTAATAGGAGATCAACTCTATAAGAGAGGTAAAGACAACCAGCTTAGGATTTGCGCATCAGAGTCTGAGTATGTGATAATCCTAGAGCAAGCTCATGAAGGAGTAGGTGGAGGCCATTTCTCAGGTGATAAGACAGCAAAACTTGTCTTAGCCGCAGGAATATGGTGGCCAACATTACATATGGACGCTGAGGAATACGTTAAACGGTGCGATGACTGTTAGCGGACCAAAGTACCACTTAAAAGAGATGATATGCCGCTTAGACCAATGATGGGAGCAAGAGATTTTGCAAAATGGGGGATTGATTATGTCGGACCCATTTCACCTCCTGCATATAAGACTCATGCACAATACATCATTGTGGCTATAGACTATCTAACAAAGTGGGTCGAAGCAAAGGCAACTCAAAAAGCAGATGCCAAGACCACGGCACAATTTCTATATGAATACGTCTTTGTACGATATGGATTGCCAATAGAAATTGTGAGTGATCGAGGCACACATTTTATAAATGAAGTGATAGAGATCCTTCTAGATGAATTCATGGTAATCCATAGGAAATCAGCCCCGTATCATCCACAAGCAAACGGACAAGCTGAAGCAACAAACAAAACCATATGCACGGTCCTCATGAAGATTGTATCTGAGTCGAGAACTGACTGGGACCAGAAGTTGCATTCAACATTATGGGCATATAGGGTAGCATATAAAACATCAATAGGAACGACCCCATATAACATGGTTTTTGGGCTAAATGCTATCTTACCAATAGAATTCTTGATTTCAACCTTAAGGGTGGCTAAGGATCTAGAGTGGACAGGGCACGAGCTTTCTGATAGAATAGATGACCTGGAAAAGCTAGATGAGTTTCGCCTAAAAGCAGTAGCTTCTATCTACGCTCAAAACAGGCGACAAAAGGAATTTTTTGATAAGCATGTGCGGACTAAAGAGTTTAAGGTTGGGGACTATGTCCTAGTTTACACTCTGAAACAGCATGCTAAGAAGCTTAAAAAGCGAGGGATGGGACCTCTGGTGATTGAAGATCTATCACCAAGTGGAGCCGTCAAGCTTGCTACATTAGACGGAGAAGAAATGCCCAATTGGATTAGTGGATGCAGAGTGAAAAAGTATCTTTTACCGCTAACCCAAGACATGCTTCTCAAAATACATCAAGAAAAGCTGCGTGTCCAGAAAAAGAAAAAGATTGTGGAGGAAGCGCAAGCCGAGGCGAAGGAAAGAATGGAGAAAAGAAGACTACTGCGTCAGAAACAGCGCAATGAAGGAGCAATACGAATAAACGCAGTCAGTATAACAGAAATGGATAATGACAAAGAAGAACCCATCATTGAATGCAAAGTAGGAACCAACCAAATCAAAGCCAAAGCACTATTGGATTCAGGAGCTCAAACTAACCTACTTTCACTCAGTTTGTATAGACAATTGACAAATGACACTAAACTACAAACTGCCAAGCAAGAGTTAAAGAGTTACTCTGAGAATTCAATCAAAACTGTCGGATGCACAGTTTTACATATACAGATTAACCAGTATGTGTATCCGCATATGTTTTACGTGGTTGAAGACCAAGCTACACAACAACCATTGTTGCTAGGACAACCATGGCAGAGGCAATACAATGCAATGATTGACTGGAGTTCTAAATCAGTGCTTATCAAATACGAAGGTGAAAGTCAATCAGTTAAGTTCACCAAAGGAGAAGAGCCAACTCCAAAGGACGAATCCAAAGACAAAGGTAAACAAAAACCAGAGAAAAAGAAGAAGCAATGGCAACCAAAAGTTTCTATACAACTGGATTACTCTTCGACGAGGAATTCTCAACAGTGGATAAGGAAGACAAGCAATAATATAACAGATCAGCCTTGGACAAAAACGGAGTCAAAGTTGGTATGGAGACCAAAAAAGGTTGTGCCAGAGAACACAAAGGTGGAAAACAGAGTCTTCAATACCAGACAACAAAGTGATTCCAGACAATCAAGGACAGTGAAACAGATCTGGATTCCAAAGAAGTTCATGACGGCACAAAGCCATAGCAAGCAAATTTGGATCCCAAAGATTTGTAAACAGGAACTCCCTTCAGTACAATCAACGAAAACTCCTAGGTATTTCAAGGCGAGGAAATCAACACAAAAAACAAAGCAGGTTTGGGTCGCAAAGAGTTTGTGGCAAGCACAAGCAAAGCGGAAGCAGATTTGGATTGTGAAAAAGAACAACAAAGTGAAGAAGAATCCATCTACTGATTCTGCTACCGAAGTGCCAAAACCAATCCAAAACCCGACCACCAATCCTTCAATCAAACAAAGAGCAGCTTTATTGGAAAGACTGCTGTATCATCGCTCTGCAATTGCATTGGGAACTTATGACCAAAACAACTACAATGCTTCGCCCACAGACACTTCATACTCGTCCGGGAGGACTCAGACTAGGAAGGGGGGAGGTATACAGGTATACAAGAGTTACAAAGCAGCTATAAGCGCCAAAAACAAAGAAAAACAAAAATAATATTACAAGGGCAGTGTCTTACATGATTTTGCAATTTTTATGTTTGATTGCGGATATTGATAATATTTATGCCCTTATATACCTTGTTTTGCAACAAGAAGAGATCAAATGATGAATTTGGGTCTCTAGACGTGTAAATATCACTAAATAAGAGTGTTTTTGGAGCTAAAAAGTGGAAAAAAGTGGTAATCCAAGTCCAGAAATCACAAATAAGTGTATATTCATATAGACAGGGTTACCAGCTATTTATCATGTATGTTTGGAATTTTTTGGCTTCAATTTGCTATTTTCCTTTATTTTTGATTTTCTTGATAAAAGTAAAAGAAAAATAAAAAAGCAGATGAAATGAGATCGAAAAAAAGAAAAGAATAGACGGTGATGGTCCTAATGACAAGGGCAACCCATGGTAAAAATTGGGTACAATTCTGAAAAAGTTGCGGAAAGCCTGAAATGACAGAATTTTGGCAAAGTGGACAGATTTCTCAGAAACAGGTCAAACGGAGTCCAAATTGAGAAATTTCAAATCTTAAAGTGCATTTCACGACGAGATAGGAGCACATGTCAAATTTGGTAACAAGTGATCCGGGAAGTCCGAAGTTAAGTATTTTTCACATCACTTTCAAGCTCATTTCCACTATTACCTTCTTGGAGAGAGCAAAGAGCACACAGGACCATCCGACCTTCTACCGCCTTCTACGACTGCTACGAGAGCTCAGAGGACACCAGACATGAGAGGTAGACTCGTTGCCATAAGCTTTTGATGCTTATCGTTAACTTTTGTCGCGAAAACTGACCAAAACCAAGAAACAAGAGCAGACGGGGAATGCGGTAGAATGCTAGGTAGTGGCACAACCGCCTAACCAAACCTTGCAAGAACATAGGGGTGGGTTACCCTAACATAGAAGATGGGTTTCTAACACTCAAAGCTCGAAAAAGAACGACTTGAAAAACCCTAGGTCAACAGAGCCTGCAAGAGGCAAACAGGAAAAAGTTGTCGAAACGACACAAAACTTCTCAGGAAGCTTAACAACATCGAGGGCAATGCAACCATGGAGTATCTCCGGGTTTGGATCACCAAAAGTAGGTCGGAACAACCGATTCGGCTGCGGACACACAAAGCGTCATTTTGGCATAACGGCTAAAATTGACGACCAAATGACATGAAACTTCACAAACAGCTTCAAATATACATGGATGACTTATGTTTGCAAGCAAAACCCAAAAGAAAGCTGATTCACTTACCGATGGTGAAAAAGACGCTTTCGGGCAACCAAATGGAGAAAGATGGAGAACGGGGAGCCAAAGTCAAGTTCAACCAAATAGGTGGCTTCACAACATATCCAATGAGCTGGAAATCTTTAGCCCAAAATCTATCCAAAATTCATAAATCCACTGAATAAGCCTATCTAAAGCCATATCCAAGGCTTATAGAGAAATTTGGTCCAAAAATACACTAAAAGACATCATACGCGTATGATGTCTCACTATGTGATTTTGGCACCTCAGGGCTTCAACCACCAAACAGAAGTGATCTACATGCCATTTGAAGGTGAACCACCAAGTTTTATCCAATTTGGATAATAAAATCCAATTCCCTTTCAAAATTTTGCCAAGAGCCTGATCTGGACTAAACTGGCCAAAACTTGACCAAATGGGATCCAAACTCAAATCCAAGCATATGATACTCATGAATACACTATCAGCTACAAGCACAACCAATATGAAGTCATTTTGACACAAAAGACATCATACGCGTATGATGTCTCCAGCATGATTTTGAGCCCAGTTTGCATATTTTTTCACCTACCCTGCATCCTTAGGCCCTGAATAGCTCACGTTTCAATTTTCAAGTCATTTGAATAGTTAAAAGCTTCATTTCGGCTTTCAGTACTAAAAAGACGCTAACTTCTGAAATTGGAGTTACAGGATCCATGGATTCCGCCAAGTTATCGGCAACGAAGAGAAAAAGACCGACAATCAAAGATGCTCTTGCAGAAGCGAAACCCTTTGACATTCCAGCAGAAACCCTCAAGCCAACCAAAACTTGGGTGGAGGAAGCAGTACTGGAACAAGAGGGAATAAAGATCTACCAGGGGACTTTCAGAGATCCTCAAGGGCAAGCAGTGGATATACTGATGATCCCACAAGAATTGGTGGATTATAGCAGGTCAGAGAACATCAGCAGGTACCTGGAAAGGGCAGACTTGCACAGATTCTTCACCTCGAGACCATCAGGTGTAGATACAAGAAGAGTGTATGAGTTGGCAACCTCCATTCAGAAGGATGGGAAAGCCACATTGACAGCAATAGATGGAGAGAAAGTAGAGGTACAGATCACTCCACAGCTCATTGCAGATGCATTGAAGCTGAACAACAAAGGGAGCTCTTTCAGGGAAAGAAGGGAGGCTATAGAGGTTTATGGGTCCAAGAAACAGGATGCAACTTATGGAGATATGGCAAACCAAAGAGCGGCAACCCTTTGCCGACTGTACAACCAGTTTCTCCATATTTGCAGTAAAAGACCGCAAAAGTATACGACACCGCCCCATGCCATTGCGACCACCATCACATGGGCATTAAAGAGCAATATGCCAAAAGAGGTGAATTACGCTCAACACATCCACGAGCAAGTAATTGCCATGCACAACGAGAAGCCAAAGTATATAGGAGGAGCTGAAGTTCTGACAAGAATAGCTTATGAAGCTATTGGAGCCAGAGATCAATGGCCAAAGGTTCCCTCCCAGAATGAGTGGCTTAGAGAAGCCGATGAGAAGAAAGAACAACCGGAAGTATCCAAGAGGGCGTCCACAAGAGCACGCAGGAAACTAGAAATAGTTTCAGAACCTGAAGAGGATGTGGATGAGCCGCTTCTGAAGAAAGCAAAGAAGAAGGTTTCTCCCAAGAAAACCAAAAGTCAGAAAGCGGCAAGAATGGAAAGACTGGTGGAGCAGTTTAGAGCGGAAAGAGCTCTAAAGGGGGACTTTGAAGAAAAGTGGGTTCCAGACCCCACTAAAGTCAGAACTAGCTCAGCCAGGCCACATGTTGATCAATATGATCAATATATTAGAGCTTATGAGGAGTCAGAGGCTATATTGGAGCAGCAACCTGTCGAGCCATACACTGAAGAGGAAGTACAACTTTTAAAAGCTGAGCTGAAAAAGGACGACAAGGGGAAGAAGAAAGTAGATGAGTCTACTGAACCTCAAGAGAAAGACGGGCAAGCAAACAAAGGGAAAGCCAAGATGACTGAGGACAATCAGCCCTCCTTTACTGATGTACCAAGCCCGAAGAAGACGGAAATCATTATGGAAGAGACCACAGTAGAGATGGACACGGCTGGTATGGAAAAGCCGGAGGCCGGGACCAAGGAAAAGGAGATAGAACCAATTCAGCAAAAGAAAAACGATTATGAGGATCTGGTAGCGATAGGGTACACTGAAGAAGAGGCCCTTGAGGCGGTTTATGGGATCACCCTACAAAAACGAGATGATCGGAGAGGGACAGAGGAAAATACAAAGAGTACAAAAGAAAGTGATGAAAAACTGGACGAGCAGAACGTACTAGAAGAGCCGAAGCCAGTGGAGGTGGTGGCCAAAAAAGCTTTAGAGTTGACAGATGAAGATGAAAAAGACATGCACATGGTGCATGAACTGCTCAACAAGATCAAAGAAAGATCCAAGGCAAAGGAAGTGGAGATTGAGACAGCCAAACATAGGGAAGCCGAGTTGTAGAGGAAATTAGAGGATGCTATGACTGAATCTGAAAGTCATAAAGCATCACTCTACGATGCGGAAAACGAGAGAGATGGCTTGATACTCCAGCTAGCCGAGGCTTCAAGAGAAGTAACAAGTGCACAGGAAGCAAGGAAGCGGATGGAAGACGACTTGGAGGCGGCTAAAGATGAGCTCATTGAGCTAAGGGAAAGAGTCGAGCTCCAAGAAAGAACAATCACTAGACTCAGGACTACCCCTAGAGCTAGCAGAGCAGGAACCGAACAAGAGGGAGCTCTTGTACCAGCTCTGGAAGACCAGGTCCAAAGCTTACAAAGAGAGCTAAGATTAGAGCAAGTGCAAAGGTTGCACATTGCGGAGGGATCATTGGCAACAGAGGAGAGGCTCACTTTAGAAAATCAAACACTAAGAACAGAGAATGAGACCCTCCGCAAACAGCTCCAAGATCTACAAGAGCAACAAAGAAGAGAGACAGAGACACCACAAGAAGGATCAGGTGGAGCAGCCATAGAGCTACCAGAAACTAGAGAGGCAACCACAATTGAAGATCCAGCCCCAGTTCAAGAGGTGGCCTCAACTTCAGGAATCTCTGAAGAAGAAGAACAAAGGCTCCATGACCAAATAGAAAAGTCAACAGAGGAGAGTGCCAAGGCGGAAATGGAATGGGAGAGGAGACTCCTAATCTCCATTAGACTTCAGGGATTAGACACAAAAGTGCTCCATGAAGAGTGGATGCAACCCAGCCTGCCTTTCCCTTTGATGAAGTTTGAAGTGATAAAAACGAAAAAGAGAATAGAGGAGGAGCAGTATGTCGCTCTTTACGAAGGCGACATCACAAAAGAGGAACAATCAAAGAAGATTGTAGATTCGCAGCCTAGATGGAGGAAAGGTTGGCTGAACAAATACCCAGCCTACCTCATCTACTTGGTAGAGGCACCAAAGGAGATTCGGGAGGATGCAACCTTCTGCCCGGTGCCAAGAGTCAGAAGCTGGAAAGAGCATGGCAGGATTGCAGAAAAGAAGCCAAATTGGCTTAATTACCCCAGGATTCCAGGACCAAAGGCAGGAGAGAGAATAGGTAAAGCCTACATGGTGAAAACCCTAACGGGCACCATCAAGCTCTTTACTGGCTCTCCTGACCTTTCGTGTCAGATGCTCAAGAAAATTTGCAGGACTCTCTTAGCTTGCATTGAAGTGTTCGCGCCAGATAAAGCCACGACCTCGAGTCTACTATCGACGGCCGACACAGTGACTGATATGATGTATGACCTTTCATTGCAGCCTTCTCCAAAAGTGTTGCACCTCCTATACCAGAGGATTATGTTTTTGCCTAGCTTCCACATGCAAACATTCGAAGAAGCTTTCTACACCGGCTTTTTCACCCACGAAAGCAAAATATTCGGCCCAACCTTGACCATCGGCAACCTGCGATACGAATCACATTTGCAGATGCTCAAGACGACAGGACTTTATTGACCAAGCATAAAGGTCATGTCAGGGACGACATGAACGCGGAGGGGGGGAGTGTTGAGCCAGCAGAGGATCACACCCACATTTTTGCTCACACTCATCATTTTTGTAACCATTGATTGTAATAAATGTCTTTCCGACATTGATTTTGAATTGAGCCATTCATTAAGTAACGGGACTCAATTGAGTTTCCAGCTTGTAATCCCGAAGTAATTTCACTTGCTGATGTAATTAGTTAGAGATGTTCTCACCTCCAAGGCTGAGGTATATAAGCCAAAGTTTTTGTAACCTAAGGGATTCAGTTTATTAATCAAAGTGAGTTTTTGAGCGCCGTGACTGTGTCTGAGAGAGAGAGAGAGAGAGAGAGAGAGAGAGAGAGAGAGAGAGAGAGAGAGAGAGAGAGAGAGAGAGAGAGAGAGAGTCTTATCTACTTGCTACGCGAGCTACGGAGCCGCCATGGGAGAAGCGACACCGCCATTGTGTTAGCAACGGCGAGAGGTACGCACTGATACCAAGAGTGCGCTCTATCGGCTTCTATGTGTGGTAAGTTCCTACGAGCTTCGGTGTGAGTTTTCTTCCAACTCGTGTGTCGGAATAGAGCGTGCAGCATATCTATAGAACCACAACGAGTAGAGCTACACATTAGTACCATCGGGGTCAAGTTTCGATCACCTGTATTTTTTTGCCTGTCTTCATACGCGTTTACCGCACGGAGTGGTTATAGGTTGATTTTGCAGTTCAAGTCTTTAGGGTGTTGTTCTTACCTAGTGCATAGACTTCCCCTTGAGTTTGAGATCGATTCAATGATTCTAGATCCTATTTCGTATAGCATTCGTTCGTAGTACGGATTTCAGTCACTTGCATATTTTAGAACTTAGATTTGATTTCCTTAGTAGTGATTGTCATTAGAAGGTCGAGTAGGTGATTTGACACCCACCTAGTTGTTTCCATGCGCTTGCGGGTCAAGCTTCGTCCTCGTTTGACAAATTCTATTGTTGGTTGAGTTCTCGCTATTTAGCTTCCGCTAGCGGCGTAACCGCCCAAACAGGGGTCGACAAAGATGAGTGAGGGGGCTGATTTGTGAAGCATTATCACTTACAAACTCACACAAGACTCTCTCTCTCTCTCTCTCCTTCTCAAGCTTTAATGAAAAGCTTATCATATACTCCAAGCTTGGAGAAGGGAGGCCTACACCAACAACTCTTGGCTTTGTAGTGCAAATCCAACCAAGAGCCAAGCTTCAATGCATGCTCATCTCCTCTACCGTGCTAATTAGTAAGCTATGATATGCTAATATGAGTGATTATGTGAGGAGATATACATCTTTCTCGTAAGACTACTCCTTCCTCTCAATCTACTCTCATACCCGGCTAGCTCTCACCATCTTTGAAGGTGTGTGAGGTCTTGGGTCTGAGTGAGGGAATTGATGTTGTGTTTTATAAGTGTTTCGCTTAGTGCTTGAAGCTTCCATCTTCATTGCACTAGCTAGTATTGAAGGAACACAAAGAATTGTATTGTAAATGTCTCTCTTGATGGGAGAAACCCATTATACAAATTCTTTTGGAGGGGGTACCGTGGAGGGGGGACCGGCTCCATGTAAATCCGGTCCTCAAATGTTGTCAATAGCTTAAATTTTCTCTCTTTTGAAGTAGTGTTCATGCCTATCTAACTAGGTGTTATACTTTTTGTTGCTCTCTCCACCCAAGCACTCTTGTTATGCTCATTAGGAATCTATTCTAATGAAATGCTCACTATGTCATGTTATTTTCCGCTACACACAAGTTACTAGGCCATTAAATGTTACATCACTTGCCACCTCATGAGCCACCAAGCATGCCGCATCTCCACCTTGCCAGCTCATCATGTCCTTTTTTGCCACCCAATCATTACATGTCACCATTTTAACACGTCATCATATGACATGGAAAATGAGGGGATCCCATCCGTCACCTCATCTTTCCATCTTTGCATTCCATGTCATCAGTCATTCAGATCAGCTTGCCACATGGATTAGTCATTCATGCATGGCCACCTCAATAGCCATGTCATTTTTTTAAAAATAATGTAAATAAATTAAAAATCAAGATATCTCAACCTGATTATTTAATCAAAAAGATGTATTTTTTATTTTTTTAAAGTGTAAATTAATAATAAAATTCTATTTAGTTAAAATATCATTGGATCACAAAAAGAAAGATTTTTTATCAAATAGCTTTTGGTTTACTTATGCACATGGGTTCGAGAGCTTCCATATCGATACAAGCCCCACGTAGTTTGTGGCGAAAAAAACATCCATCGCGCTCCTTGATCACACTGCGGGGGCCCAGGCGGGAGCTTACTGTAGTCGCTGCCTTAGCCCTGGACACGGTCTACCATCACTCATTGCCTATCGAGCCGCATCGGCCACCCCGAGCGCCTTGAGCCCCGCTAGACCTGAAAACAGCCCGAAAGTAGCCAAGCTCGTGGATGGAAGGTAGCCTTAGCACTCGCCCCGGGGGGGGGGGGGGGGGGGGGGGGTGCATCCCAACGTCACAAGAGGGGTGTGGGAAACTCGTCACCTCACCTCACCCGTCCTTCGCACCACCGTCTTTCCTGTTCCCGTTTCAACCGAGCACCACTATCTTATAGTTGTACACAATCCGGTGTGGGCCGACAAATCCCCCAAGAACCATGACCCACGGGCCGGCAAACGGGTAAAACCCCTTTGTTGGGGGAAGGCCATAAGAGAAGGTTTCCACGAGACGTATTGTGAAGACCATGAAACTTTACACGGGTGGGGATCTAGGTGCTTTCCCTACCCCTACAATGTTTCATGTCCATCCACTCTCGTCTCGTCGGTCTAGGGTGGCACAATCGCCAATTGTTTTGTTTTGGCTTCGCTTAGGACCCAATGGTCAAAACCTGGCGATTGTGCCACAATAGACCATTGAGACGGATTGCGTTGCCCATGAAACTTTGTAGGGATGGGGATTTAAGTGTTTCCCAACCCTTGCAAAGTTTCATGGCCATCCACTCCAGTCTTGTTGGTCTAAGGTGGCACAATCACCAATTTTTTTGTTTTGGCTTCACTAAGTACCCAATGGTCAAAAACTAGTGATTGTGCCATAGTAGACCGTCGAGACGGATTGCATTGCCCATGATAATTTGCAAGGACGAGGATTTAAGTTCTTTACCTACCTGTGCAAAGTTTCATGTCCATCCGCTCGTGTCTCGTCTGTCTAGGGTGGCACAATCGCCAATTTTTTCATTTTGGCTTCGCTAAGGGCCCAATGGTAAAAAACTTGCCATTGTGCCACCAAAAACCGTCGAGATGGATTACAATGGCCATGATACTTTGCAATGGTGGGGATTTAGGTGCTTTATCCATCCTTGCAATGTCTCATGGACATCCACTCCCGTCTCGTCGGTCTAGGTGGCACAATCGCCAATATTTTTGTTTTGGCTTCGCTAAGGGCTCAACGGTCAAAAACTAGCGATTGTGCCACAGTAGACCATCGAGACGGATTACGATGCCCATGAAACTTTGCAGAGGCAAGGATCTAAGTGCTCTCCTTGCCTGTGCAATGTCTCATGGCCATCCGCTCCCGTCTTGTTGGTCTAGTAGTGCTTTTCCTACCCTTGCAAAGATTCATGGCCATCCGCTCTCATCACGTTGATTTAGGGTGGCACAATCGTCAATTTTTTTGTTTTGGCTTTGCTAAGGACCCAATGGTCAAAAAATGCTGATTGTGCCACCGTAGATTGTCGAGACGGATTACGATGCCCATGAAACTTTGTAGGGGCAGGGATTTAGGTGCTCTCCCTACCCCTGCAATGTTTCATGTCCATCCCGTCTCATCAGTTTAGGGTGGCACAATCACCAATTTTTTCATTTTTGCTTTGCTAAGGGCCCAATGGTCAAAAACTGGCGATTGTGCCACAGTAGACCATTGAGACAAATTTTGTTGCCCATGAAGCTTTGCAAGGGTGGGGATTTAAGTGCTTTACCTACCTCTGCAAAGTGTCATGGCCATCTAATATGGAATGGGCAGTCAAGGCCCATATTGTGCGCTAAACTGGGACATGTGAGCCGTACGGTCCATTTTAGCACATAGTATGGGTCGGGACTGCCCAAACTATATTATGTTATCACCCCCACCCCTAAAAAGTTGCATATCCATCCAAACTGGCATGGGTGGTCAAGGTCCATAGTATGTGTTATGGCCATTTGAGCACATAGTATGGTTCGCGACCACCCAAAACATATTGGATGGTCACAAGACTTTTCATGGATGGGGTTGAGAACCATTTCACAACCCGTGCAAAGTTTCATAGCCATCCAATATGGTATGTGCGGTCAAAGCCCATAATATGTGTTAAAATGTGTCATATGAGCCATGCATTCCATTTTAGCACATAGTATGGTTTGGGACTATCCAAACCATACTAGATGGCCATGAGACTTTTCACGAATGGGTGTGAGAACCACTTAACCACCCCTATAAAGTTTCATTGCCATCCAATATAGTATGGGCAATCAAGGCCCGTACTATACGCTAAAATGGGACATATGGCTCATATAACCCATTTTAGTGCATAATATGGATCGAGACCGACCAAACCATATTGGATGACCATGAGACTTTGCACAAATTGGTGTGAGCACCATTCAACCACTCCTAAAAAGTCACACAGCCATCCGATATGGTTTGGGAGGTCAAGGGACATGCTATGTGCTAAAATGGGACACATGGCTCATACAACCCATTTAATTATCTCTTTTATCATGAATTAGGAGATGATAATCTAGTTGTTGGATCTTTGTGGTATTGTTGGATCTTTATCTATGTACATGGGTCTTTATATGGTTTATACTTTCATCTATATGATTAGAGTGATTGCCACATATGTGGACCTCTATATGTTCATCCAGATTGGTATCCTCTTATAAAGGATTAGGACATGCTTGTCTTTATAGTTTCTATATGGGTGTTTACATGGTCCTCTTCAAGTGCATCTACAATGTTGTCTCTATGGTCATCTATACAATTGTCTGCATGGACATATACATGGTTAACTTTGTAAAGATTGATTATATATGTGGATCATCGATATGATCGGCTAATGTCATCAATAGGGTCATCTTCATTGCTATCTTTCTATATGATGGATTAAAATATGATCGTCTTTATATGGAGTCTATGGAAATCTATATTAGACTCTATATGGTTTTCTCTATGACTATCTACATGGGAATTTATATAGTCCTCTACATTGGCATCCACATGGTCATCTAAATATAGCGCTATCCTTTTTCCATAGACCACATGTATATGGTAGTCTATATGGTCTGTTCTATGATCTTCTACATAGAGATACATATGGTCATCTATATGGTTGATGTTATGATTCTCTATATGGTCGTCTATATGGTTTCTTATAGGATCATTGCCCCAAGTCCTTTTAAATGGTTCTTTGTATGGTTAACTGGATTAGATTATTTTCTATATCATCATCTTTATTATCGCATATATGGTCAACCAGATTGGTGTATACTTAGACAGCTAGCTCATCGTCTATATGGACAACTAGATTTTCATCAACTAAAATTTAAAAAACTCTCTTTCTCTCTCTCTCTCTCTCTCGCGGGGGTATCCAAGGGGGGGCAGAAATAAAGAGAGAGAGAGAGAGAGAGAGAGAGAGAGAGAGAGAGAGAGAGAGAGAGAGAGAGAGAGAGAGAGAGGGGATCCAAGGGGGGGCAGAAATAAAGAGAGAGAGAGAGAGAGAGAGAGAGAGAGAGAGAGAGAGAGAGAGAGAGAAAGAAAGAGAGTTTTCTTTTCTAATTTTAGTTGATGAAAATTTAGTTGTCCATATAGTTGATGAAATAGATGTATTTTTGCATATGAATTTGTATATAATTTTACAAAAAATGATATGATATTTATCATGTGGTAGAGAGACTCTTATACGCATTGTATGAGGAGAGAGAGAGAGAGAGAGAGAGAGAGAGAGAGAGAGAGAGAGAGAGAGAGAGAGAGAGAGAGAGAGAGAGAGAGAGAGAGAGAGAGAGCGAGAAATAGGGGAAAAAAGAGTCTCAATAGAGACAAGGAGTGAAAGAGATTTGATCCACACACTCTCTGAGCTAGACACTCGGTACGATTCTCGTCAAAAAAGTCCATGCACACATGTGGGTCCATGTTGAATCATCTCTGCATGTCTTATCGAGTGCCATGTAACTCATCAAGTTGCATGGAATGTAAACGGTTGGAGACGTGTCCACGTAACTCACCGAGCTACGTGGACTTTTGACGTGTATGCCACGTCATTGTTGAGAGTTTTTTCAAGAAGGCATCCACGTAACTCGCAGAGTTACATGGCTGCCTATGTAGCAATATAGTAGGCTTTGCCATGTAGCTCACCGAGTTACGTGGCTTCCCTATGTTGGCATAGCCATGTTACTCGACAAGTTACGTGGAAATGCCGACATAGAAATGACACATCGCCTTTGTGGCATGACCATGTCACTCGGCCAGCTACGTGGAGCTTCTTACTAGTAACTCTCCGAGTTCTATAAGTATGCCACGCGTCGCAATTTCTTGCTTTGGGCACGAGGGTAACTTGCTGGGTTAGACACATTGCGGAGGTCACGCTTGGGTGCGGACTGTGGGAAGTGGGTACACTCTATCTTGCATACACCTAGTTAAGACTGCATTTGATGAGAGCAAACCCAAAAATCCTAGAGAACTAGAGAGTGGCGGGGACACACTACGACGGGTAGACATTTTTTTCTAATTTTGGAACAAATGAAATGCAAGGAAAACAAAAATAATGGAGATTTGTGCAAACAAACACTACAAAATGAGCAAAAAATAGTCACCCCTCTCTTTTGAGAGTCATAAATTGGTGTCGAGGTTAGAGGTGCATTGTGAAATCCACTGTGAGAGTCAGCCTTGCTAAGAGCTTTGTCTTCGTATTGCTACAAGAGTCGGCCTTTGTGGACTTTGTAGCCAAACTTGGCTTGTTGAAATTCCTTGGAAAACCTCTTTGTCCACAAGCGTGAAGAGTCGCTTAGTGAGCATAGTGCTTGAATTTTTGAATTAATCAGTGCTATGCATTAATCGCTAATCTTTCAAATACAAAGGGGAGAGAGAGAGAGAGAGAGAGAGAGAGAGAGAGAGAGAGAGAGAGAGAGAGAGAGAGAGAGAGAGAGAGAGAGAGAGAGAGAGTGTCAATGTGGACATATTCAAGTGTGGCAACAGGTAGCAGAAATACAATGGTGGCATGAGAGATAAAGTTGGCATGAGGGGCATCCTCTGGCAATGGCGGTAGCACAGGTAAATGGCAACAACGGCGGGTTCAAGTTGGGAGACAGTTGTGGTAGTGGACAAGGCAGTGGCGTAGTTGGCCCACACTGGTGGAAGCTATAGCTGCAGCTAGCATGGCAACAGCCAACATCACGAACGGCAAGAGCGACAACTAAAATTGGCACAGGCTTGCAATCGCAACATGCAGTGCCAAGACAGTTGATAGGAGAACCAAACAATAGCAAGAAGTGAGCTCAAAGAGCATCTACAAAGATTGTTGTTAATCAAGTAGCTAAAAAAACGTTTGCACCACCTACTGAACGAGGACATTGTTACTCACAAGAAGTTTTGGACAAATTCTCACAATAATTCCCACATTGTGACTTACCTCAACATCATGAGCTTCTGTGAGGGAGGCACTGCATACCTAGCTAGGTACGATTGGGGGCAGGGGACCGCCAGCCCGATGTCCCCTACCCCCAATCATACCTAACTAGGTATGCGGTGCCTCTCAAGCAAAAGATCATGATGTTATGCATTGTATAAAGAACACGAAAAATGACTCGATCCATTTTCTTACATGAGAAAAATTCTAAATCTTCTTGTGACTGTTATTGTTGAGATTCTTTATTGAAGTGAAAATAAGAAGGTCTCAATCAAAATGTCTCGATATTTTGGGTAGGGAAAAAAAAAAAGGTCTCAATCAAAATGTTAATGTTTCACTCGAGGTATTTGGGGTAGGGAACTAGAAAAAAAAAATCCTCTCTTCTAATACAAGGGGTCGAGTTAAAATGTCACAACATATCAACAAGAGTAGCTAGAGTGCTTCATTAAATGCATTGTAGTGAATAGTGCATAGGAGCATATACAAAGATGAAAATACAATGTAGATTAATACTTCTACTTATGTCAAACATATTTATTGCTTAGGGGAGAGTGAAAGAGGGAGAGAGAGAGAGAAAGCTTGGGCTTACAGTCAGTGTGCTATCTATGGTACATTGCTATAATAATGTTTTGTATAGAGCACAAAGACCTTGCAAAATACCATAAAGTGGGTTAGCATTTTTGTGGTTTAATATTTTTATCATATTTAAATATTATTTTTATTATATATTGGTGTATTTTTTATGTTATCTTTTTCATGGGGGATTCACTAGTAGTAATAGGGGACGTCATTTGCGCACAACAAAATTGCCTTTTTAACTCCTATCATTATGGGACTCTCTTATGTAAAATCTATCCATTTGGCTTTAAAAAACCTCTTATTGTACACTCATGTGATACCATACGGTAACCCTTAGTGAATAATCCGTGATCCTCTCCAATTTTATATAAAATGTGGGAACGTACCATTTCCATAACAACATGAAAATTTCGGTGTATTCGTTCACCACATTCTAGTGTTCAAGAGAAAAATGTGGCCGAACTAATTTCTCACCACATGTTCTGATGTCCTTTGACCTCTCATGTTGTCTCTACACTTGTAAGAGGATAACATCACCTTAAGTAGTTTGTTAAAGTCCAAGCATAGGTAACGTCATCTAGAGAGTATGTGTAGCTTCACAACGAATGTAGAATAATATGTAATCATTCTCGTCCACTTCTATAAGGGCACCACCTTTGGCATACATATCAAGCAGAGCACCGCCACCAACACCATCTTTCTCCAACAACCCTCGAGAAAGATGCCCATAAATGATGTGTACTCTTTAAAAATCTTGTTAATCATCATGTTGAACATTGCGGGAGCATTTTTGAGACCAAAAGGAATCAACAAACACTCGTACAATCCAAAGGACGTCCTGAACACGGTCTTGTATACATCTCCAAGAGCTATTGTAATTTGATGAGAGCCACTTCTCGGGTTGATTCTATCAAAACACGTAGAACCATGTAGCGTGTGCCAAGTATATCGTCGATCCTAAGTATTGAAAACATGTTCTTGATGGTGATTCGTTGAGAGGTCTACAATTAATGCACATTCTCCAAGATCCGTCTTTCCAACTTGTTAAAATAGTCCAAAGCTTCCTTGACACGCCCATGTTGGTCATATTCTACAAGAATTTTTTGTGCTTTTGTGAGGACACCACATTTGGCATACATATCGAGCAAAACACCGCCAAGAATGACATCTTTCTCCAACAGCCATTGGCTAGTGATTTCATTGGGAATTCTCTCACCCATGTCAACATCTTGCATAAGGGCACATGCCTTCAAGATGGAAGTAGAGGTGATTTCATATGGACAGAGGCCTTCCCTTCACATTCGTTGTGAACAACAGCATCAAGCTTCCTTGCCAAAACCATGTTTGTCATATCCTACAATCAACATGTTCTAGGAGAGCCGACACTTTTGGATGCAGTGCTCACCTATAAGTTATGGTGCTTTTGTAAGGACACCACATTCGGCGTACATATGGATTGAACCATTGCTAACACGACATCTTTCTCTAATAGCCCCTGACCTCCAATCTCATTGTGATTTTACTCAAACGTGTCAACATCTTGTATAAGGGTATAAGCCTTCAAGGTGCACGTGTAGGCGATTGCATCTGGAGGGAGGCCTTCCCTTTGCATCTATTGAACAACTTGGAAAATTTGGTTATGAACGCGTTCCAAGAAATGAAGTTGTTAGACAAAAATCTCAACACGGACTTTTGGTGCTTTCATAAGGGCACCACATTTGGCATGCATATCAATCAAAGCATTGCAAAACCCATGGGTATTTGTGAGGGCAAAGCGGTGGGATCAATGGATCAACGGTTGTTGATCTTCCACGGGAATCTCGAGGTGCATAGACGCTCAGGAAAAATGGAACGTCAGATTGCCCCCTAGGCTTGAACCCACGACCTCCCCCTCGCCAGGTTGATTCTCTAACCACTTCACCCGTGCACACAATGTGAAACATATGGCGGAAATTTTTTAAATCGAACGGGCCTACACGTCTCGTGCTTCCCGCTTGAGAAGAGTGTCGTGGATTCGATGGCTGGGGCTTCATTGAAGGCCTCAGCACTAAACTGGGGCTTCATTGAAGGCCCCATGCCCTTTAGTGTTGAGGCCCTGCGCGACCCGGGTTAATAATGCGGATGTCACTTAGTGTCGAGGCATGGAATCCTGGATTTTGTGAGAATTGTGTGTGAATCCTTGATTTTGTTAGAATTGTCACTTAGTGTTGAGGCATGGAATCCCTCTTTTGTTAGAATTCGTGGGATTCTGCCTAATAAGTGTGTGTGACAAGGAGTTGGTCGCCCATGAGGAAGTCGAGAGTTGTTGCTGTTGTTGTTGGGTTGAGAGGTGCCTCAATCTATTTTAGCAGTTAGCAGTCTTGTACCTAATCACAAGAAGTTTTGGACCGATGCTCACAATAATTCTTACATTGTGACTTACCTCAACATCATGAGCTTCTGCGAGGGAGGCACCGCATACCTAGCTAGGTACGATTGGGGGCAAAGGACCGCCGGCCCGGTGGGGGGACCGGCGGTCCCTTGCCCCCAATTGTACCTAGCTAGGTATGTGGTGCCTCTCGAGCAGAAGCTCATGATGTTATGCATTGTATGAAAAACACTGAAAAAGACTCCATTCTCCTACATGAGAAAATTTGTAAATCTTCTTGTACCTAATGATGAAGACGATGAGGTATGCCTCTCACTCTGGCTTTGCTCTTGATAGCAAGAAGAGAGAGGTGAGGAGGAAGAGTAAGCCTTGCCTGATCGCGTAATCCTGCAAACTTAGGTATATTTCTAAGCATATAGTTTTGCATTTTTTTCTGAAAAGATGATTCTATTCTTTGGGTTTGTGGAGGGAATTGATCTTACCATGTTTACTAGCTTCTGATGTAGCTCTGTTAGTCTACCACAAGAGACCCTCCTTTGAGGTTGTTCCAGCAAGTAGTTTATAAATTGACTTGTGGATTAGTTGGCCATATTATGTTGTGTTGCGTTATCGGATGTCTCTATATTGTTATTGATGAATCCCAGGTTGAGGAGGCAATGGTCTACAAGTGTTGGTATTAGGCTTCCACAGGTTCGAGGGAATGTAAAATCTGGACCTTGTGTTATCATTCCGCTCCTCCCATCAGACAATGCGGTAACTTTCTATCAATAATGCACTAAGACAACTAAACAGACATCGGAGGCAGATGAGAAAAATATTGGTAACATAAAATGCTACAAGCCTTGATTTGCTTATTTTATCACTTTTGTTCCTAAATTCCGATCCATTAGGCATAATTGTCTTGGGTCATTATTTATGAGATGAGGCTATCATCATCCACTGTATTTTTAACCTTCTAGTTTCCGATATTCTTAATGCGCTTGGTTTAGTTTTTCCTCTTCTGTAACCAATTAGGCTTCCAGTGAAAATTTATTTTCTCGAGTTTGTGTGTTCGAGTCAACAAGCTGACACTGCCTCCTGGTGACAATAAAGATAGAGACCTGCCTGCATTTTGCATGGCGACCCAGAGATATTGGTAGGGCCGGCCAGTGTTAGAAAAAAACCAGGGTCTAATGTATTTTAACCGGCTGAAATCCAAAAATCCTGGTCAGATTTTGAGCTTGCCTTGAAGAAAACCGAGAAGTTTTCACAAAATTTTAGTGTAATTACCGGCAAAAGCTTTAAATTTTGACCCAAAAACCGGGAGAATTTCAAGCTTGCCCTTATTTTCTTAGGTTAGGAAAAATGTATTTTTCTAGCCCTGGGGCCTGCTAGAATGAAGAGTTCACATGGATGGCCTTTAGCCTTGGCGACAGCCACCTAGCACAATCCACCTACCCTACTTTTGCAATGTCTTATAACCCTCTATAATTTCCTTGTCCGCCAACATTTTGTAATGGATGGCCACAGGAAATTGCCTTCGAGTAATTTACTTGTTTGTTTGGGAAAGCCTTGTTCTACAAAGGGGCTTTCAAGTGGTGCTGGTCTGATTCTTGGATGCCTACAGATGTAACCTGTCAAATAGAGAATCATTTAAGTTTGAACAATATTTGGGGAGAGAGAGAGAGAGAGAGAGAGAGAGAGAGAGAGAGAGAGAGAGAGAGAGAGAGAGAGTAGGTGTTGTATTGATTTGGAAAGACAAGTATTAAAGGTCACAATAATCGTCATTATGGAGTTCGGCTATGCAAAAGTTGGATGAAGTGGGAAGTTGCAGCTAGCTGTACAAGATTCATGAATCGAGGTTCTTGCATGCTTGACGACATAGAGACCATCACAAGAAGTTTTGGATAGATTCTCACAATAATTCTCACATTGTGACTTACCTCAACATCATGAGCTTCGGCGAGGGAGGCACCGCATACCTGGCTAGGTACGATTGGGGGTAGGGGACCGCCGGCCCGGTGGGGGGGCCGGGACAATCGTACCTAGCTAGGTATGTGGTGGCTCTCAAGCAAAAGCTCATGATGTTATGCATTGTATGAAAAACAACTGAAAAAGACTCCATATTCCTACATGAGAAAATTTCTAAATTTTCTTGTGCATATCTTGAGTTTTCTCGCATTCCCATTATCAGCCAAGTGTGGTGGGAAATGTGGGAGATTAGTTATCCCTTTTCAACAGGTCTTGAGTTTTAAGACTCTTCAAATAGATCTCTGAGGCTCTTGGGATTGTTCTTCGAACATTAAAACTTCTATTTGTGTGTGTGTGTGTGTGTGTGTGTGTGTGTGAGAGAGAGAGAGAGAGAGAGAGAGAGAGAGAGAGAGAGAGATAAATGTTGCAAAAACAATTTCAAGCTCCCCCCCCCCCCCCAACCCCCCCCCCACTCCCTCTCCCCTCATTCATTTCCTATTTCATAACCACTTTGTGTTGCAAACCTAGCATTCATGTCTTTGGGAACACCCACGTAAACACTTGCACTAAATAGCTCTCATAGCATTCCATGAAGATGGCCCTTCAACTTAAACGTCCCCACCTACACAAATGTTGATCAAATTTGGGCTTTGCTCGAAAATATTCACTCGATTTTGGCCTTGCTGAAAATATTTGCTCGCCATTTGGTAAGACTCTGTTAAAGAGCCAAACCATCGACATCAAAAAGCTAGAAGAGGATCTTGCTAACTAGTTGTCTTCATTATGCATAGCTCCATTTGGCAAATTTCTTGCTGGGTCAAGCTTGGTATTTTGGAGTTATCCAATAGCTTGTGGAACATTCCTTGAAAAGAAATTGTCAAATAGAGGTCTATTATTTGAGCCATGTTGTTTTTGCTTAACAACAAGACACCATGGAAGTTTTTGTCGGTTAAATTATAAGCTTCCAACAGTGGAAGACAAAGGAAATATGCTCTGATAGCACATTCGCCAAGTTACATGAAGGATCTTCAACCAATCTAAGCTCTAGAAGAGTTAGCAAACTAGATATTAGAGGCTCACTTTCTTGATTTTCATCAAGCCAAAAGTGGGACAAATATGGGCAAGATCAAAAGACCTACCGAGCTCTTTAAATGTTAGAAGGCTTTTGAAACATTGAATAGCGTTAAGAAAGGCTACAAGGCTTTAAATGGTATCAACAGCGACATGTTATTTCGCTTCGCTACATCGGTGGTTGATGGTGGATGTTTGTAAGTGCTTTCTACATCTAAATATATGCAATGCAATGTGCATGCCTCCAAGTGAATATTTTTGACAACGAGTCCATTGCTTGATCAAGTTGAAGGACACTCGAGTTTCCTACTGATGCATTCTCTAGAGACTCTCTTCTCATATATAACTTATGGTATGTTAAAACATGTCTTTGAGAACAAGGAGAAAAGCATATGAATTTTGGAATCCAATTATTGAATTTTTAGAACAAGCTTTAATGGAGACTAGCAATGCTACCAAGCTTGATTATAGAGATCAAATAAGTTAGCATGGTGTTAAGAGATGAAAGCAAGAGAAGTCAATGTAATAACAAAACTTTTTTTTGTAACAAGAGTGGGTTCCAGAATTGGTTTCAATGATAGGAATGCAATTGGATTCAATGTCTCTGCTCCACTCTCTTACTTGCTTCTATCCTTGTACGTATGTATGGATGTATGTATACATATATATCTATATGTACACATAGTACACACACCCACCCACACACATCTACACACACACACACACACACACACACACACACACACACACACACACACACACACACATATATATATGCTTGAAGCGAAGTTTTGTCACATAGGTCTTGAGGCATCTTGATATGTTCCCATTATGTCTATATGTACGAATAGCACGCACGCACACACACACACACACACACACACACACACACACACACACATGCTTGAAGGAAAGATTTGTCACATAGGTCTTGAGGCATCTTGCTATTGTTCCAATATAGTAACTATGACATTCAAAGTTTCTATGCTCTGCTCGTCCCTCCTAAACCCTCTAGTTGAAAAGACGATCCCAGGTGGACATTTAAAAAGGAGAAGCGAACTCCTTTTTCTCATTTTTTTGAAAAGAAAAGTATAGATGACTATGATTGGTCTCTCTCTCTCTCTCTCTCTCTCTCTCTCTACCATCAGATAGATCTTTGAGATCTCATTGGATGTTCCTACAACATTTCAAATTCTCCTTTTATCAAGACGTGTGTGTGTGTGTGTGTGTGTGTGTGAGAGAGAGAGAGAGAGAGAGAGAGAGAGAGAGAAGATGAAACAAAAATAACTTTATTCTTACCCATGTTGTGAGATATATCTTTCGGGATTGTTCCGATGGCATTAAAAATTTTCTTCTTCTTCTTTTCTCTCTCTCTCTCTCTTTTTGGTGAAAATCCTCTCTGTCCCCTCCTCCTCCTCCTCCCCCCCCCATAGATATTAACTTTTGTTGAAGACTTGTCTTGTAAACTTTAAAGTCACTTTAGATTGTTTCTACACGCGAACATTTTGTTCTGTCTTCCTCTCTTCTTCTACGCCATTTGTTAGACTTTGCATTTCAACAAATTAAATACGGTACTAAAAAGTGTCCTCTCTCTCTCTCTCTCTCTCTCTCTCTCTCTCTCTCTGATTTTGGCACCCTTGCCTGCCAAAATTTAAGGAATTTATAGATTTTTAAGCACGGCCCATGTGTTAACTCTTAAAAATAAAAAGAACAAAATATCCAAGAATTGGTAAAAGTTCCATCAACTGGGAAATCTCTCTACCCATTTAGGGTGTTCTCTCTCATTGATTTTAAATTCGCATCCTTGCCTGCCAAAGTTCAAGGAACTTATGGATTTTTAAGTATGGCCCACATGTTAACTCTTAAAAATAAAAGAAAAAAATATCCAAGAATTGGTAAAAGGTCCATCGACTGGGAAATCTCTCTACCGATTTGGGGTGTTAATGTGAGGGTTGGTCTTTGTCGGGCATTTAATCCATTTTCTACGGGTGAGAAACTTTAGCTATCCTTTTAAACATAAAGTAATGCCAAAAAGTAATATCTTGAAAATTTGAAAAGTACATGAGCTCGACGATAAAGTCGTTCTTTCTCTCTCCCCCTCATAAATGTACATGTGTATGCACACATGCAATGTGGCGGTCTCTCTCTCTCTCTCTTTCTTTCTCTCTCTCTCTCTCTCTCTCTCGCACACACACACACACACAAGGAATGTGGTGGTCTCTCTCTCTCTCTCTCTCTCTCTCTCTCTCTCTCTCTCTCTCTCTCTCTCACACACACACACACACACACACACACACACGGTCAATAATGTAGATAACGACCCCTGCATTTGCATGGCATGCATGTTCTCAAAGCGAGACAACCCCAAAGTCGACGTTAGGCAAGCTTTTTTCTTTTTCTCAAGCTCTTTAAAGAAATACATGCTTCCAAAATTTTGTAAAACATATCAATATTGGTCTTGAAAAAAGCCCCTTGAAAAGATAAAGCCAAATATATCTTCAGAAATTACATTTCCATTATACAAAATAAAAATCACTAAAATTCTTCTTTTTTTTGTTATATCTTCAAAAAGTAAATTCGCATTACGTAACTTTTTTTAGAAAAAAAACCATAAAGGGCGTGAGTGTTTTATATTAAGTAGAGAACAAAATTACATTGCAGAGCTTTACAAACTATTGCTTCCGATATCCTTTGATCCGATAGTACCGATTTACATTCTGAGGCATTTACAAAATTGTCTAGGGGATCATCAAAAATCTCTATTCTGCATACACATAACATTTAAGTTGTCAAATTTTCTAGAAAGTCTTGCATGCGGGCGACCAGCCGTATTCCATTGCCGTGTAGTCTTCGGTAGCCTTTCAACATCCATTCTGCATTCGTCCAGCATCCTCTGCAGGTGCGTGTATGATCCTTCAAGCAGGACCTCTTGTTGCTTGTTGATGTTGGCGCTGATGTAGTAGCTCATACAGCCGGTAAGCGCTTTGTAGCTTGCTTCATACACTCTACATTGGTCAAGCTTTAGCTGGTTAACCTGTAGGGAAAAGTAGTGAAAAAGTTCTCTCAAACTTTTAGTCTGGTAAGCCCTGTTAAACAACCTGTCATTTCGGTCAGACCAAATGATCCAGAAGAACTCCCCTCTTATCCTATTCCAAAAAACTGACAATAAAGACACTGAATCCCCTAAATAGTTGCTTCCAACTTAGCATGAGTCCTAGTCCATCATTTAGAGGAGACAAAATCTCTATGCTTTTAGGAAAGTTAATGAAAAGGTGAGGGATATCCTCTTCGACCCTGTAATACCGCAAGCACACCCCTTTTCCTAAGCCAGCAATCTTCATTCTATGGCCTGTCCAGACTGCTTTGTGCATAATTAACCAGAGTAAGATGGAATGTTTTGTTGGGATACCCCTATTCCATATAGCCTAGAATTTGAATGTCCATTGCCTACGGTCAAGTGAAACATTCCATTTCCTACTAAGTGAAATGTGCAAAGGTTCCGTTAGGTTTGGGGTCAGAGTGGGAGGGTTAAGCAATGCACTTCCATTTGACCAATAAAACTCCTTGGAGGAGGGGTCGTGTTCACTTGAGAGGGTCCATTCTAGTTCCTTTGGGAAGAGGGCCTTCCGTCTTTCGATTAATGATAATTCCGAGGGTTGTAGGTTGTATCCACTTGTGAGCTCGGTAAGGGAGCTCAAGCTTGTGCCACAGGTTTTTCCAGGTTGAGATGCCTTTGTTGTGGATGCGTTTGGCTGTCCTAATCTATGCATGATTGAGGGGGGGGATAGGAGGCATTTCCCACCATAAAGATTCATGGGTTCTTAGATGGAGGCAGTTCTTGGACTCCTAGTTTACTCTTAAGTGCTCTCTATATCTGTTCCAAGCTCCCCACAACGATCTGAGGAGGGGGGAGCCACTGGGAGTTATCTCCACAGGGCCAAAGAAGATGGAGATCCATGGTAGTGGGAGCATCCCCTTGCTTCCTTTAACTGTGAACTTGCTGATATTTCTGAATAGCAATGTTGCCCACTCCTCTTCAGGATTGTCTAAGGCTCTCAGGATGAGTTTAACTGCAAGCTTGTCAGCCCATTTACTGAAGTTAGGGAGTCCAAGTCCTCCTCGAGTCTTGGGTAGACAACAAACTTCCTTTGCTAGGCCTTTTCTCATTGGGTCCCCTGACCAAAGGAAATTTCTACATGCTCCGATTAGTTCCTTTAGATGAGAGTCCGGGGGTCTCCAGCAGGAGAGAAAAAATAACACATAGCATGAGATAAAATGCTTAATGACCAGTGCTCTTCCTACGATATTGGCCTGGAACCCATTCCATTGATTTAATTTGGAGGAGAAGCGTTCCAGAACCCATTGCCACCTTTGGGCCATGGAGATCCTAAACCCAAAAGGAATACCTAATAGTCTGAAGATGACCCATCTTGTAGGATTGTGTAGCCTTCTTCTATGATCCATCTAGGGAGTGGAGAGAGGGAAGCCCTGATTCCAGTTTTAGCATGATTGATCCGAAATCCCAAAGCTGTGCAGAATGTTTTCAGACATCTCCAAAAGCTTTGAAGTGTCTGTTCGTCATTATTGAGAAGACCATTGGTGTTGTCAGCAAATTGAGAAAGGCATTGATGTCTACCATCTGGTAATAGTATCCCTTTGAGAACCCCTTCCTGCATTCTGGCTTTAACCAGCCAGTTGAGAGAGTCTGCAGTAGTGGCAAAGAGTGGGGGCAAGGGGGCATCCTTGCCTAATTGAGCGATTGAGAGGGAATGGCTCCGAGATGCCATTGTTAACTGCTACTCTTGCCTATGCATTCCCTAAAAGATTCATAACCAATCTGATTATACCTGGTTTGAAGCCCATCATGGCTAGATAGTCGAGTATGAATGTCCATTCCAGTCTATCATAGGCTTTGTCGAAGTCGACTTTGACAAAGACGAAATCCTGACACGTGTCTTCTGTGTGTTCTATTCCCTACCACAATGCAATGACTGCCTCCATGATTCTCCTACCTTTGATGAAACCTTTTTGTTCTTTGCACAGCCACTCAGCAAGGGCAGGGGATATCCTAAGAGCTACGGCTTTGGCGAATATTTTGTAGGCTGAATTTAGCATGGTGAGTGGTCTCCAGTTTGCGATGTTCTCTTTGGGCCCCTTCTTATGTAGAAGTTTGATGACTCCAGTATTGAGATGAACTGGTAGGGCTCCATGCTTGACTGATTCCTCCCAGACTTTTAGGAGGATAGGAGCAAGCACTTCCTTGAAGGTCTGGTAGAATTCTGTCGGGAGTCCATCAAGGCCAGGAGTCTTCTTCGGCTTTAAGGACTCAATTGCTTTTTTGATTTCCCAAACTATGATCCCTGAGTCTAGTTGGACTGCTATGTGTGAGGGGATCACTCGGTTCCTACAATGTCTGATTTGGTTTCGGGCTGAGATTACCTCCTCATTCAAAATTTCCTTAGGACTGAAAAGCAAGGAGAAGTGCTCCTAATTTACAATATCCATATTCTCACATTCATTACTGGCCTTGCCCTTAGGTCCCCCTAACAAAGGGATGGCCTCTCTACTATGCTTCTTTCTGAGGATTTGAAACATTTCTTTAGTAGGTTTGTCTACTTTGCCTACCCACCAGTCCCTAAAAAAGACTGCAGCATGTTTGAGGGTGAGGTCCTCCTCGACCCGAAGTTGGTGCCTTAGGGTGGCAATCTTGTCCTGCGTATCAGTGTTAAGGCTTTTGCTACACTCCAAATCAACCAGTTCACTATAAATTTGATCTTTGCGCTTCCTCCTTTTCTCTGACTTTCTTTCTGAACATTTTCAGATTTTTATGAGTATTTGCTATAGCCACTGTCCATGCCTTGGATGGAGTGAGACCCTTTGAAAAAGCATGTACCTAGATTGCCTTTATGCTGGTCTGTATTTCTTCCAAATGAAACAGGGAGGAGTCCGTGTGAAACCAGTGGTTCATTATTTTCTTGCATTTGTTATCCAGGGTAATCACTAGAGGATAGTGATCCAAGGTGCAAGAAGTGATCCTAGGTTTGGCCTTGATTCTGTTGAAGCTTTTGGCCAAGGCAGTGCTTAGGTAGCATCTGTCTAGCCTTGCTTTTCTAGCATTAGGGCCGCTTGAGTAGTTCTGCCAAGTGAAATCTCCAAGGGATCTGACATCCCATAGGTTGAGGTGCTCCTTTAATTGGTTCCATTCATGGCGCTCTGCTCCATTGATGACATTACCTCGGTGAAGAAAACGGTCTTCTATGTTTCTACCATATTGAAGTCCCCAATGAGAATGGTGGGTTCATTTAGGGTTGTAAGTTGCTGCCATAGATGGGTTCTGTCTCGAATAAAACCTCCTGCGTAGACAGACAATATCATGCATTGAACAGGGGACTCAACACCCACTCCTACCCAATAGGTACCTTTGCTTGATTTGGTTGCATTTACTTTTCATGATAGAGGTATGCCAATGGTAGTGCATCCCTATCCCTTTTCATGTGAGGAGCAAGACCATATGTGTTCTTTAGAGATAACGTTCAGCCTTTGGGAGAGCTCGTCTCCAACAGTTTTTATCTCTTGCAGCCCAATGACGTCAACAGGAAAATTCTTGAGCCATCCTCTAACTTTCTTTGCTTTGGGAGGGTCCCTTGATATTCCAAGAGACTACTTTCATCGAAGAATGCGTTTATCCTTGCGGTGCTCGTCGAGAGGGTTGCGACATTGAGTTGTGTCTCCTCTTATTGTCCTTCTGCACTTGCGGTTATCCTTGCGGTTCTTAGTCAGGGCTCGAGGAGAGGGTTGCGACACAGAGTTATGCCCCCAATGAGTAACAAAATTTTCACTAAAGTTATCAAACTTCAACATTTATTTTATGTAGAATAGAAAGTCTTTTGACTTTGCATTTGAAAAGGCTTGTCAGTTCTTACATTCTGCAAAGGCTGTCATGTCTTACAATCTTACCTTTTACTTTTGCATTTTACATTAGATGTTTTGCAAGGTGTTTTTGGAAATGAACCAGGGAGTGACATGTGGATGCCCTCTCCTTCCTTGAAAATAGATACTCTTTCTACAATCTTTCAAAATATTTTATGAAAAAAATCCTACAAACACAACTCTTATCTACTTTTGCATTACATTTCCTTAGCAGGCCACTCTGATTCTTCACTTTGTTTCCCTCATGGCTCCTTTCAACGTTTTGGCTTTCTAAATCAAGCTTTAATGATGTGAAGTATTGACTTGACTGAATTTTCGTGGATATTCTAGTTTGTAAGAGTCCTTTCATTTTCATTGTAAGAGCCTCAAAAGGGTTCATTTCATTGACCCTGAAATTACTTGGATGGGACATTTAAGCATACTCTTATGGAGGATTTGAATTAAATAAGAAGCATATCTAGAAAAAAATCTTCATGCATCATTTTAAAGTTATTTTATAGACTACTTTTGAGCTTATCATGATAAAGAAATGGACCCACAAGATGCTCTCACAAAATTACAGGCGATGTTCAATGTTCAATGTTTCAAAGAATAGGTATTCTATGCTTAAAAAATAATAATGAGTCTTACAAAAGAAGAGCAGCCTCGTTCCACCTAACAGAAAACGACGTTGAGGTAGTAGTAAACTCTATAGAGTTGCATGTGTCAATTACACAATTTCTTGCATTTGAGGATGAAAATTGAGCATTCTTGACATTTGAAAAAAAACATTTTTATAGTTTTGACTTACATCATGCTATATAGACACGAATGCCATCTAAGCAATTCATCTATTCTCTATATAATGTAACTTAAAAATTTGAAGGCCAAAGAAGCCCTCCAGGTGTCTCACCTATATCTATACTATATATAATGCACCTTAAAAGGTTTGAGGAAGAGACGGTCTCCATGTGTCACTCATTGGTTCACTTCATAAAAAACCTTTCAAAAGTCTCATTCCTCTGGAGCTTAACTTTCAACTTTCCAAACTAGCAAGCTAAAAGAAAGAAGGGTTTGGAGATTAGGAAATGAAAAGACTCGATCACTAAAATATCGTGATGCAACTCTGTCTGCAAGGATCATGAATCGCAAGGGGCAGTGCTGTTGAAGCTATGGCATCACAAGGTGAGACTCTATCGTGTTGGGAGCTCTTCTTGTCAAAATTTAAGTGATTCGCCTCTAGCGGGTGTTTGTAGCGCTGTCAAGCTACAGTTGTTAAGTAGGCCCCTTTGCGCTCCCGTTTTTCTTTCGCATCCGATCCTCATTAGGTGCGCTCTCTGCCACCATCGACAGTGCCCTTACTTGCGCGTACTACAATTTTCAGAAAGCGATCGTTGTCTTTGTTGCAATCGCGATTAGTATCCAATAAATAATTGCTTGTGCTTTATAGTGCTAGCCTTCACTATACCTATTTAAGGTGGTTGCCTGCATAGGTAGGGAAGATAGGTTTGCAATTAGGAGCTTCATTTTGTGTTGAATTCCACACTTGCTTGCAACAGCATCTCCGTGTTCGGTGTTGGCTTGCAATTATTATCTAGAGGGGTTATCTTCTTGAGATTATTATTTAAGAGAAATTATTATCTTCTTGAAGCCTTTTGATCCTTTTACAAGTCTGCGTTATTGGTAAATGGAACTTGGCGCTATGGTTGTAAGTGAAGATATTGTTAAATTCTCACATACATTAGCGGCTGGAAAAATACCCAAAAAGGAGTTCGTCATGCCGATGGATGAAGGAGATGGCTCGATCTTGTGACCGTTGCATGATGCCGAAATGTCGAGCCCCAATTCACCGAGGGCTGCAATCACGAAAGAGGACAAAACTGCCTCGATTGGAAAAGCTCCCTCTGAGGATCAAGAGAGAAAATGGGATCAGCTCAAGGGTTTCAACTCGAGGTAAAAACCCTCAAAGATGGGGTTCCTCAGGGTCCCATCTGTACGAGCGTAAATAAGGCGTCAAGTTCATATGCAGCTCGCAGGCCAGGCATTTCGTTTGCTAGCATACTCAAGGGGACTGTCTCTAAGCACGTTGGAAAAGGCCCATTAGAAGGGTTGTCGAGTGAAGGAGATATCAAAAAACTGCAGAATGCAAGAGCTAGACTTGAGCAAGAGCTAAAGGAAGTCAACAAAATGATTGAGTCCGGCCCTATCAACAACAAAAGAGCTTGCTTCCAAGCAGACTACAGTGGGCTGGTGGAAGACGGGTTGGCAAATCGGGCCTTCTCTGCTTTAAAAAAGTCTTTGCCACAGCAGGTGGAGGTTACCGAGGCTATTACCGTAGCGATTCCACCAACCCTTATCAAAAAACAGTTAGCCAAGCAAGCTAAGCTAACGCTTATATTTGGGTTCAGTGGTGGAAGATCGCAAATAGGTTTGAGAGGAGCAGTTGAAAGTACTTTTTACCTAGCTAAAGGTTTTTTTTTAGTGATATTCAAAGCGGCCTCCGACGTGGAAAAGATCCTTGACAAAGGGCCCCTTGTTTTTAATAGGACTATGATTTGTGTAGTGCCTTGGGAGCCAGTGCTCGACTCAGATGAATCTCTACAGGGGTTTCATCCGGTCTGGGTTGAGTTTGTGGGACTGCCTAGCTGGCTGTGGGAAAATCTCAGGATGCTTGCTAGTCAATTGGGTACTCCCTTATTTATACCTAGCAAGAGAGGGTTTGGAAGAACCTCAAACAGGGTTTGTATAGGTTGGGATGTGTCTAAAACGCCACCTACGAGCATGGTAATCAATGTTGGAGTTGGGCTTGTTACTATTCCACTAAACTTTGGGACATACTTTGGAGCATGTTTTAAATGCAACAACTTTGGACACTTCGCCAAGGATTTCCCCTTGAAGACTAATGGTACTACAGCTTCGACAGCACAGGTCCCCAGTGAAAAGGAATCCCCGATGGAAGGGTTGGAGAAGCAAGGAGGTAGTGATGAAGGGGCAAATGCAGGGAAGGATAAAGAAGATATGGTATGTGATAAAATGGATTTAAAGATGCAAAAAAATATTGTGGAGGAATCGATGCCCATACAACAAATTGCTGAAGGTGCATGCAATAATAATAGGATCATTACTCCCGCTGCTGCCCCAAAATTTATGGCAGTGACAACGGTGACAGTTGTTCAAGTCCTTGGTCTGAAAAGATCCAAAAAGGTGAAGGCAGTGGCAAGAGACTCCAAAGTGCTTGAAGTTGTGAGAACACTTGAGGTGAAAGGATATGCTCCATCCTCCACCCCTTTGAAAGAAAGCGGGTTCACGGTCCCACTGCACAATCCATTTGCAGCACTGCAAGAAAACAAATCCCCTGCCTTGGAACCCCCAGATTCCCGTCAGACCAAGGAGAGGGGGGGTGGGCATGATTTGGATACTGAAGAATTCGTTCCTCTATCCCAATGAGTCCCTCTTTAATGATGGAGTCTCTCACTATTCAATCTTGGAACGTAAAGGGGTTGAAAACCCGTAAGAAGAGTACCCTATTCTAGGAGGAAATAAAAAATGAGAAGGCAATCAACTGTTGGGCCATCCAGGAACACCACTTAGATGCTCATAGCAAGAGAAAGCAGGCGCTAGGAAAGAAACTTGTATCCTATGGAGAAGGAAATAACGGTTTTAGTGGTGTCCTCAGTATTGAGGACAGGGAATTGGAGCCGAAGTTGATTCTAAACCACCGAATCTTGGGGATTAGAATAAGATGGGAAGGGCATCCCTTCACTATTGTGAATGTGTACAGCCCTTGCAATGCAAAAGAAAGAGCTAAATTATGGATGCATCTTAGAGATACTCCTATTGAAGGTGAGTGGTTTTTGGTTGGCGACTTCAATATGGAAGAAAAGAGCAGGGATAAAACAGGATCCTCCAATATGCTGGTTGGCTCGAAAAGGTCTAAATGGCAAAAGTTGTGCAAAAAGTGGACGATGATCGACTTATGGGAAGTCGGCCCGTGGAACAGCACGCTTGCTTTCACCTACACAAGTCTCTAGTATGCCCGCACTGCCTCCAAGCTGGATAGATGTTATTGCTCACACCAAGCTGACTGGATACCGATGCTGATGGAGATGAAGGTAGTCCCAACAAAAAGCCTTTTGGATCACATACCTCTGCACATACATTTCAAGAAGAATAAAGGGGAGGAGCAGACCCCAAGAGGTGGGAAAAAACTATTAGTAACAGGGGCACACCTATTCAAAGACCCTCTTTTCAGGAATCTAACCAAGAAGGCACTGGGTAACCTCAAAAAAGATGTCGACCTCAACAAACACAATGTGTGGGACCTATTTTCTTGGAGCATCCACAAAGCAATAAAAACCTCGGGCCCCCGACTCAAAAAAGCTAGGGAGGTGCACCTTTTTCATCTTACAACGGAGGTAAAATTGCTTACCTCCGTAAAAGCCAAAGGGCTTGCTACTGAGGAGGAGCACAAATGATGGCTCGAAGCCAAATCTAACCTTGCAAATGAGGAGCTAGAAGATATCAAAAAGGCAAGGCTTCTCTCCAGGGAGACTTTCCTAAAACCTGAAGCCTCTAATCAAGCTTAGTTCTTAAGGGCCTTAAAAATCAAGAAGAGTCGGGGCCACGTCCGCTCGCTCTATGATGAGAAAGGGATAGAAGTTCATGACCAAGATGAGATGGATGGTCTGATGTTGAGCTATCTTAGTCGAATATTAGACGGCCAGAGATTCAGTCCCAAGAAGTGGAAGAAGCTAGATTCAATCTTCTTTGATTGTTCCTCCTTTGTGATGTCGCCTTCGTAAAGAGCGACATACTGCTCCTCCTCTATTCTCTTTTTCGTCTTTAGCACTTCAAATTTCATCAAAGGGAAAGGCAGGCTGGGTTGCATCCACTGTTCATGGAGCACTTTTGTGTCTAGTCCGTGAAGTCTAATGGAGATTAGGAGTCTCCTCTCCCATTCCATTTCCGCCTTGGCACTCTCCTCTGCTGACTTTTCTATTTGGTCATGGAGCCTTTGTTCTTCTTCTTCAGAGATTCTTGAAGTCGAGGCCACCTCTTGAGCTGGGGCTGGATCTTCAATTGTGGTTGCCTCTCCAGTTTCTGGTAGCTCTATGGCTGCTCCACGTGATTCTTCTTGTGGTTTCTCTGTCTCTCTTCTTTGTTTCTCTTGTAGATCTTGGAGCTGTTTGCGGAGGGCCTCATTCTCTGTCCGTAGTGTTTGATTTTCTAATGTGAGCCTCTCCTCTGTGGCCAATGATCCCTCCGCAATGTGCAACCTTTGCACTTGCTCTAATCTCAGCTCTCTTTGTAAGCTTCTGACCTGGACTTCCAAAGCTGGTATGATAGCTCCCTCTTGTTCGGTTCCTGCTCTGCTAGCTCTAGGGGTAGTCCTGAGTCTAGTGATTGTTCTTTCTTGGAGCTCGACTCTCTCCCTTAGCTCAATGAGCGCATCCTTGGCCGCCTCCAACTCATCCTCTATCCGCTCCCTTGCTTCCTGTGCACTTGTTACTTCTCTTGAAGCCTCGGCTAGCTGGAGTATCAAGCCGTCTCTCTCGTTTTCCGCGTCATAGAGTGATGCTTTATGACTTTCAGATTCAGTCATAGCATTCTCTAATTTTCTCTGCAACTCCGCTTCCCTTTGTTTGGCTGTCTCAATCTCTACTTCCTTTGCCTTGGACCTTTCTTTTATCTTGCTGAGCAGTTCATGCACCATGTGCATGTCTTTTTCATCATCATCTGTCAACTCTAAAGCTCTTTCTGCCACCACCTCCACTGGCTTTGGCTCTTCTAGTACTTTTGGTTTGTCTAGTTTCTCTTCACTTTCTTTTTTACTCTTTGTTTTTCCCTCCGTTCCTCTCCGTTCATCTTGTTTTTGTAGGGTGATCCCATAAACTGCCTCAAGGGCCTCTTCTTCGGTGTATCCTATCTCTACCAGATCCTCATAATCATTTCTCTTTTGCTGAACTGGATCTATCTTCTTTTCTTTGGTCTCGGCCTCTGGCTTTTCCAAATCATCTGTGTCCACCTCTACTGTGGTCTCCTCCACAATTTTTTCCGTCTTCTTAGGGCTTGGTACATCAGTCATAGAGGGATATCTGTCCTCATCTTCCTTGGCTTTCCCTTTGTCGGCTTGACCATCTTTCTCTTGAGGCTTAGTAGACTCATCTACTTTCCTTTTCCCCTTGTCGTCTTTTTTCAGATCAGCTTTTAATTGCTGTACCTCCTCTTCAGTGTATGGCTCGACAGGTTGCTGCTCCAGAATAGCCTCTGAATCCTCATAAGCTTTAATATATTGATCGTATTGATCAATATGTGGCCTGGCTGAGCTAGTTCCGACTTTGGTGGGGTCTGGCACCCACTTTTCTTCAAAGTCACCCTTTAGAGCTCTTTCCGCTCTAAACTGCTCCACTAGTCTTTCCATTCTTGCCGCTTTCTGACTTTTGGTTTGCTTGGGAGCAACCTTCTTCTTTACTTTCTTCTTAAGTGGCTCGTCCACATCCTCTTCAGGTTCTAAAACTACTTCTAGTTTCCTGTGTGCTCTTGTGGATGCCCTCTTGGATACTTCGGGCTGTTCTTCCTCCTCATCGGCTTCTCTAAGCCACTCATTCTGGGAGGGAGCCTTTGGCCACTGATCTCTAGCTCCAATAGCTTCATAAGATATTCTTGTCAGAATTTCCGCTCCTCCTATGTATTTTGGCTTCTCGTTGTGCATGGCAATTACTTGCTCGTGGATGTGTTGAGCGTAATTCACCTCTTTTGGCATATTTCTCTTTAATGCCCATGTGATGGTGGTCGCAATGGCATGGGGTGGTGTCGTATACTTTTGCGGTCTTTTACTGCAAACATGAAGAAATTGGTTGTACAGTCGGCAAAGGGTTGCCGCTCTTGGGTCCGCCATATCTCCATAGGTTGCATTCTGCTTCTTGGGCCCATAGACCTCTATGGCCTCCCTTCTTTCGCTGACCGAGCTCCCTTTGTTGTGCAGCTTCAATCCGTCTGTAATGAGCTGTGGAGTGATCTGTACTTCTACTTTCTCTCCATCCATGGCTGTCAATGTGGCTTTTCCATCCTTCTGAATGGATGTTGCCAACTCGTATACTCTTCTTGTATCCACACCTGATGGTCTCAAGGTGAAGAAACTGTCCAAGTCTGCCCTTTCCAGGTACCTGCTGATGTCTTCTGACCTGCTATATTCTACCAATTCCTGTGGGATCATCGGTACATCCACCGCTTGCCCTTGAGGATCTCTGAAAGTCCCCTGGTAGATCTTTATTCCCTCTTTCTCCAATACTGCTTCCTCCACCCAAGTTTTGGTTGGCTTGAGGGTTTCTGCTGGAATGTCAAATGGTTCCGCTTCTGCAATAGCATCTTTGATTGTCGGTCTTTTTCTCTTCGTTGCCGATGACTTGGTGGAATCCATGGATCCTGTAACTCCAATTTCAGAAGTTAGCGTCTTTTTAGTACTGAAAGCCGAAATGAAGCTTTTAACTATCCAAATGACTTGAAATTGAAGCATGAGCTATTCAGGGCCTAAGGATGCAAGGTAGGTGAAAAAATATGCAAAATGGGCTCAAAATCATGTTGGAGACATCATACGCGTATGATGTCTTTTGTGTCAAAATGACTTCATATTGGTTGTGCTTGTAGTTGATAGTGTATACATGATTATCATATGCTTGGATTTGAGTTTGGATCCCATTTGGTCAAGTTTTGGCCAATTTAGTCCAGTTCCGGCTCTTGGCAAAATTTTGAAAGGGAATTGGATTTTATAATCCAAATTGGATAAAACTTGGTGGTTCACTTTCAAATGGCATGTAGATCACTTCTCTTTGGTGGTTGAAGCCCTCAGGTGCCAAAATCACATAGTGAGACATCATACGCGTATGATGTCTTTTAGTGTATTTTTGGACCAAGTTTCTCTATAAGCTTGGATTTGTCTTTAGATAGGCTTATTCAGTGTATTTATGAAGTTTGGATAGATTTTGGGCTAAAATTGCTCTAGAGACATCATACGCGTATGATGTCTTTTTCATCAATTTTCCATGGGATTGGTTTTGTGGATTCCCCATGTACTAGTGAAGGACTGTTCCTACTCAAATCTTGGTTTGGACTTGAGTATGTTGGATTTGGGCCAAAAATAGGCTTTAGGTGAAGGATTTTCCCTCAATTGGGCTAATGGGGTGATCCTCTTGACCAAATGGTTCCAAATTTCATATGTAGCATGTATTAGATATATATAATGGATGTATGATGACAAATGAGCAGTTTTGGCTCTGTAAGTGCAAATAGACATCATACGTGTATGATGTCTTTTATGTCATAATGGTGCTTTTTGGTTCCACATAGCTTGTAGATGTGTTAATCAACAATCCTACAAAGTTTCAATGAGTTTGGAGTTATTTTGACAAAATTAGGACCAAAAATCAATTTTATGGCCTACTTTGCGTCTTTTTGGTTTTCCTTGGGTTTTCTAACTCCAATTCTCATGATACTTGGTTCATAGGATGTGATTAACATGTGGAATGAGGCTATGCACTCAAATGTTGAAATGGTTGTGAAATTCATGCTGTGAGACATCATACGCGTATGATGTCTTTTCTTGAAATGTTGGTCTTTTTGTGCAAAGAATGCTTTGTGCTAGTGCCCTAAGCCTTGCTAACTAGTTTTCAACTTAAAAAGTCATCAGTTTATCTAAAAAGCCCCCTTATAGGCATTTCAATCTCCGAAGTCGTCTTTTTGCCTTGGAGTTGAATTTCTTCAACTTTTCTTCTCGAGACTTGCATTTCCAGCTCATTGGATATGTTGTGAAGCCATCTATTTGGTTGAACTTGACTTTGGCTCCCCGTTCTCCATCTTTCTCCTTTTGGTTGTCCGAAAGCGTGTTTTTCACCATCGGTAAGTGAATCAGCTTTCTTTTGGGTTTTGCTTGCAAACATAAGTCATCCATGTATATTTGAAGCTGCTTATGAAGTTTCATTTCATTCGGTCATCAATTTCAGCCGTTATGCCAAAATGACGCTTTGTGTGTCCGCAGCCGAATCGGTTGTTCCGACCTACTTTTGGTGGTCCAAACCTGGAGATACTCCATGGTTGCATTGCCCTCGATGTTGTTAAGCTTCCTGAGAAGTTTTGTGTCGTTTCGACAACTTTTTCCTGTTTGCCTCTTGCAGGCTCTGTTGACCTAGGGTTTTTCCAGTCGTTCTTTCTCGAGCTTTGAGTGTTAGAAACCCATATTCTATACTAGGGTAACCCACCTATAAGTTCTTGCAAGGTTTGGTTAGGCGGTTGTGCCACTACCTAGCATTCTACCGCATTCCCCGTCTGCTCTTGTTTCTTGGTTTTGGTCAGTTTTCGCGACAAAAGTTAATGATAAGCATCAAAAGCTTATCTAAACGAGTCTACCTCTCATGTCTGGTGTCCTCTGAGCTCTCGTAGCAGTCGTAGAAGGCTGTAGAAGGTTGGATGCTCTTGTGTGCTCTTTGCTCTCTCCAAGAAGGTAATAGTGGAAATGAACTTGAAAGTGATGTGAAAAATACTTAACTTCGGACTTCCCGGATCACTTGTTACCAAATTTGACATGTGCTCCTATCTCGTTGTGAGATGCGCTTTAGGATCTGAAATTTCCCAAATCAGACTCCGTTTGACCTGTTTTCTTAGAATTCCGTCCACTTGCCAAAATTCTGTCATTTCGGACTTTCCGCAACTTTTTCAGAATTGTACCCAATTTTTACCATGGGTTGCCCTTGTCATTAGGACCATCACCGTCTATTCTTTTCTTTTTTCCGATCTCATTTCACCTGCTTTTTTTTATTTTTCTTTTACTTTTATTAAGAAAATCATAAAAAATAAAGGAAAATAGCAAATTGAAGCCAAAAAATTCCAAACATACACAATAAATAGCTGGTAACCTTGTGTATATGAATATACACTTATTTGTGATTTCTGGACTTGGATTACCACTTTTTTCCACTTTTTAGCTCCAAAAACACTCTTATTAGTGATATTTACACGTCTGGAGACCCAAATTCATCATTTGATCTCTTCTTGTTGCAAAACAAGGTATATAAGGGCATAAATATTATCAATATCCGCAATCAAACATAAAAATTGCGAAATCATGTAAGACACTGCCCTTGTAATATAATTTTTGTTTTTCTTTGTTTTTGTCGCTTGTAGCTGCTTTGTAGCTCCTGTATACCTCCCCCCCTCCTAGTCTGAGTCCTCCTGGACGACTATGAAGTGTCTGTGGGTGAAGCATTGTAGTTGTTTTGGTCATAAGTTCCCAATGCAATTGTAGAGCGATGATACAACAGTCTTTCCAATAAAGCTGCTCTTTGTTTGATTGAAGGATTGGTGGTCGGGTTTTGGGTTGGTTTTGGCACTTCGGTAGTAGAATCAGTAGATGGATTCTTCTTTACCTTGTTGTTCTTTTTCACAATCCAAATGTGCTTCCGCTTCGCTTGTGCTTGCCACAAACTCTTTGCGACCCAAACCTGCTTTGTTCTTTGTGTTGATTTTCTCGCCTTGCAATACCTAGGAGTTTTCGTGGATTGTACTGAAGGGAGTTCTTGTTTACAAATCCTTGGGATCCAAATTTTCTTGCTATAGCTTTGTGCCATCATGAACTTCCTTGGAATCAAGATCTGTTTCACTGTCCTTGATTGTCTGGAATCACTCTGTTGTCTGGTATTGAAGACTCTGTTTTCACCTTTGTGTTCTCTGGCACAACCTTTTTTGGTCTCCATACCAACGTTGACTCCGTTTTTTCCTTAGGTTGAGCCGTTATATTATTGCTTGTCTTCCTTATCCAATGTTGAGAGTTCCTCGTCGAAGAGCAATCCAGTTGTATAGAAACTTTTGGTTGCCATTGCTTCTTCTTTTTCTCTGGTTGTTGTTTACCTTTGTTCTTGGATTCTTCCTTTGGAGTTGGCTCTGCTCCTTTGGTGAACTTAACTGATTGACTTTCACCTTCGTATTTGATAAGCACTGATTTAGAACTCCAGTCAATCATTGCATTGTATTGCTTCTGCCATGGTTGTCCTAGCAATAATGGATGTTGTGTAGCTTGGTCTTCAACCACGTAAAACATATGAGGATACACATACTGGTTAATATGTATATGTAAAACTGTGCATCCGACAGTTTTGATTGAATTCTCAGAGTAACTCTTTAACTCTTGCTTGGCAATTTGTAATTTAGTGTCATTTGTCAATTGTCTGTACAAACTGAGTGAAAGTAGGTTAGTTTGAGCTCCTGAATCCAATAGTGCTCTGGCTTTGATTTGGTTGGTTCCTACTTTGCATTCAATGATGGGTTCTTCTTTTTCATTATCCATTTCTGTTATACTGACTGCGTTTATTCGTATTGCTCCTTCATTGCGCTGTTTCTGACGTAGTAGTCTTCTTTTCTCCATTCTTTCCTTCGCCTCGGCTTGCGCTTCCACCACAATCTTTTTCTTTTTCTGGACACGCAGCTTTTCTTGATGTATTTTGAGAAGCATGTCTTGGGTTAGCGACAAAAGATACTTTTTCACTCTGCATCCACTAATCCAATTGGGCATTTCTTCTCCGTCTAATGTAGCAAGCTTGACTGCTCCACTTGGTGATAGATCTTTAATCACCAGAGGTTCCATCCCTCGCTTTTTAAGCTTCTTAGCATGCTGTTTTAGAGTGTAAACTAGGACATAGTCCCCAACCTTAAACTCTTTAGTCCGCACATGCTTATCAAAAAATTCCTTTTGTCGCCTTTTTTGAGCGTAGATAGAAGCTACTGCTTTTAGGCGAAGCTCGTCTAGCTTTTCCAGGTCATCTATTCTATCAGAAAGCTCGTGCCCTGTCCACTCTAGATCCTTAGCCACCCTTAAGGTTTAAATCAAGAATTCTATTGGTAAGATAGCATTTAGCCCAAAAACCATGCTATATGGGGTCGTTCCTATTGATGTTTTATAGGCTACCCTATATGCCCATAATGTTGAATGCAACTTCTGGTCCCAGTCAGTTCTCGACTCAGATACAATCTTCGTAAGGACAGTGCATATGGTTTTGTTTGTTGCTTCAGCTTGTCCGTTTGCTTGTGGATGATACGGGGCTGATTTCCTATGGATTACCATGAATTCATCTAGAAGGATCTCTATCACTTCATTTATAAAATGTGTGCCTCGATCACTCACAATTTCTATTGCCAATCCATATCGTACAAAGACGTATTCATATAGAAATTGTGCCGTGGTCCTGGCATCTGCTTTTTGAGTTGCCTTTGCTTCGACCCACTTTCTTAGATAGTCTGTAGCCACAACGATGTATTGTGCATGAGTCTTATATGCAGGAGGTGAAATGGGTCCGACATAATCAATCCCCCATTTTTCAAAAGCTCTTGCCCCCATCATTGGTCTAAGCGGCATATCATCTCTTTTAAGTGGTACTTTGGTCCGCTCACAGTCATCACACCGTTTAACGTATTCCTCAGCGTCCATATGTAATGTTGGCCACCATATTCCTGCGGCTAAGACAAGTTTTGCTGTCTTATCACCTGAGAAATGGCCTCCACCTACTCCTCCATGAGCTTGCTCCAGGATTATCACATACTCAGACTCTGATGCGCAAATCCTAAGCTGGTTGTCTTTACCTCTCTTATAGAGTTGATCTCCTATTAAAGCGTAATCTCTAGCTTCTATCTCTACAGATTTTTGACGAGCTTTTGACGTTCCTTCTAGGAAAGTTCTATTTGTGAGATATTCAACAATATACTGACTCCATTCCGGAGCGATCATTATCTGATATAATGTCGAATACTCTGCTGGCGGTTTTGATGAACATACAATACATACAATGACATATTCATGTACGCTTTCTTTCATTCCTGGCCAATAGACTCCCAATTGTAACAAATTCCTATATGTGTTCCTTCTTGAACAATAAAATGCACATTCCTGAACATGTGCTTCGCGCAGATATATATTATATTCCTCAGGATTGATGCATAGTCGTAAAACATGATCATTTCCCAATTGATACAACCTTCTTGCAACCAATTGAAGATTCTTGGATTGCTGAATAGCAATATGTTTCTAGTTGTATTCTCTTCTATCAAACTCTCCTCCATAGGTTAATAGGCTAATGACATTTTGAGACCACTTCGGTATCATTTCTATGTTGAACAAGTACGCGTCTGGCATGTCGTCATCTACTCCTATAGGGTCTTCTCCATTCATCAATCGCGAAAGATGATCAGCTCTAAGATGTGCTTTTCCTTTCTTTACTACTACCGTGAAGTCGAATTCCAGTAAGATAATGAACCATCTCACTATTCTCCCGGTATTGCATGGTTTATTCACTAGGTAGAGCAAGGCTTGGTGATCCATAAAAAACGCAAACTTGTTGGCTAGAAGATAATGCCAAAATTTCTTCACAGCATATATCATTCCTAATCCTTCTCGCTCTGTTGTGGTGTAATTCTTCTCTGCATTGTTGAGCTGTCGACTGGCGTAACCGATGGGAAAATCCATGTTTCCTTCTTCTGGCTGAGCCAGAATGCATCCTATTGCATATGTCGAAGCATCTATATGCACATGGAATATCTTCTCCCAATCTGGTGATTTCAAGACTGGAGCAATAATGAGTGCCTCTTTCAATTTCTTGAATGATTCCTCACACTCCTCTGTCCATTCAAAGTTCACTATTAGCCTGTAAAGTGGCTGGCCTATTATAGCGTACATGTAAATGAATCGTCTATAATATCCGCAATGTCCCATAAAGCTCTGTACTTGTTTCGCATTGGTTGGTCTAGGAATATCCACTATAACTTTTATCTTCTCTAAATCCGTGGATATTCCGTTTTGTGAGACAATATGTCCCAGAATTCTGCCCTGTCGGACCATAAACACACATTTCTCATAATTGAGACAAATGCGATATGTCCTACAATTCTCAAATACTTTTCTTAGGTGTTCTAGATGCTCATCTCTCAGAAGAGAATGTACACATAAGTCATCCATGTATATTTCTAGAAACAACCTTAAGTATTCTTTGAAAGCATGCGTCATCAGCCTCTGGAAGGTTGCGGGAGCATTGGTAAGACCAAAAGACATAACCCGATAAGCATAAATTCCCCACTCCGTTGCAAAAGCTGTTTTATGTTGATCTTCCGATGCTATGGCTAGCTGGTTATATCCTGAAAAACCATCAAGAAAGGAGTATGTTGTTTTCCCTGATACACGCTCTAGAACATGATCAGTTATCGGCAGGGGATAATTGTCCTTGATTGTTGCAGCATTCAATTTCTTTAAGTTGACACACTCGGAGTTTTCCGTTCTTCTTGGGTACCACCACAATCGGAGATACCCAATCGGTGTGTTCAATCTCGTATATGAATTCAGCTTCCATTAGCTTATCTATCTCTTCGTTGAATCGCTTAGCAAACGTATCATTATATGTGTATGGTCTCTGTCTGCTAGGCTTTGCGTCTTGTTTTAGTGGGATTGTGTGTTGGCATATCGATGGGTCAACTCCCTTTAAGTCCTTATAAGACCATGCAAACACATCCCTGTACTCTCTGAGAAGGCTCAAAAGTCTCTCTTCCTCGCCTGGAGACAAATCTGTGGCTATGTACACCGATCTAGGTGTCTCACCTGGAGCTGCTAAATCAACTTTTTTTGCATCCTCCGGTCCGTCATAAGATTCGTTCTCCTTTCTCTCTCGAATAGGTTGGCTTAATACCACCTTCCTATCCTCTATTGTGAATTTCCTGTAGTGAGAGGGAACATCCATGTTTTCCTTGATTTTGGCGTTTTCGTCCTCTCCACTCTCAATTTCTGTCGTCCAAACTTCTTTCAGAGTTTTCTTGAGCTCTCTGTACTTGTTTCTACGTTCTAACTTGGACTCCGTGTGTTCTCTGTTGCGCTTGTTCTTTTCTGATTTTTCTGTTTCAGTTTTCGTTCCATTCCTTTGAACTTGATTTCTTGAGCCTCTTTTGTCTTTTCGTAAGCTCTTTTGATCATTGCCTCTCATTCTTCCAGAAATCTTGTCCTTAACACAATCTTCCGCCCTTACTAGCATTAGGAATTGATTTTTTCCTCTTATTCTAGGCATCGGATTGGTTCTAACCCCCTTTGTTTTTCTCTTTGCTCTATAGCGTTTCTGGCGTTGTTTAGTTTGGTTCGGAAAATCATAAAATCGGACATCCGTTATAGTTTCTTCGTTTCCGCTTGAATTTTCCGTTGACTCGTTGTCTTCTTCATTTCCCCACTCTGGATGATCGGGAATGTCGTGAAACACCTCTTCTTCATCTTCCTTTTCCAGTGTATCGTTCTTTTCAGTTTCTTTTTCGAGTGTAGTTCTCAGCATGAAGTACGGAACCATGTCGTACCCGTCCTTGTCGCAAAATTTTGTTGTGGGACCATCCGAAATTGCACAAACATCTAGGGTTGCTAGAATGTGTGTCCATTCTAATGGTTCAAGCGTGTCCTCTGGAAAGGGTTCTCCTATATAAGTTTCGTCTTCGATAGCCCTTTCTAAAACATATTCTTCTCGCCTCAGACTTCCACATTTCGAGGCTCCACACATCCATAACTCCTTGGGCTTACCTAACCAAGCTGGAAATTCGGATCCCGCCAAAGTAGCTGAATCAAACTCCTTTACCGGTGTTCGGTTCACATCTTTGTAGCTATGGTCTTTCAGGTTCACACGTGTAGTGGTTTCCATATTTCTCAGGGGTATGTGATCGTAGCCCCAATCCTGGACCATTTTCAACTGTCTCATGAATGGTCTTCCCAGTATGATATCATAGTTATTCTCCTTGCCAAAATCGACAATAGCAAAAGTATGTTCGTATTCAATGCCGCAAGAAGTTACTACGACTTTATCTAATAACCCCATAGGTTTCTCCATGTGTCCATCTGCTAATTGGAGTTTCAACCTAGTCTTCCTTATTGCTGGTTTCCCCCATTTTTTCCAGATTTCTTTTGTAGCAATGGCTACCCCAACTCCGCTGTCTAGTATTGCCATCGTGTTCACGCCTTGGAATTCAACTGGTAAGGTTGTATTCCCCTCTTCACCTTCGCAATACTCTCCGACCTTGTTTAAGGGTACATGCTTAGCGTTCTTTTGTGGTTTGCTCAGCTCTTATATACCCTCTTGCAGTCTCGATGTTGGGTCTTTTATCCCAAATTTCTCCAAGCATTTTCCTATAGTGGTCCACATATGTGGTCTTAGCCTCAAAAGCTCAGCTAGAGTGATAGTGCATGTCACTGGTGTTGACAAGATCTCTATCAATCCTTGCGAGTCCATGAATTTTTCTGATGAGATTCTTCGTGAGGGAAGTGCTCTAATCTCGGATTTTGCTTCATACTCTCCTAAGTATGAAGGTAAGGTATTCAGTGAATGAGGTTTGCTCTCCATTGTTCTAACAGAGTCCCCATCTCCCCAGTAAGATTGCAGATCCAAGTCCACTTGAGATCCTGCCTCAAATTCCACTATGGGGGGATTCCTGATGTCCTTTTCCCAATTTGTCTGATTAGCTTGGCAACTTAGCTCGTTTGCAAAGTTTGCCTCTCTCACTTGTTTCCAAAATTCATTGTAATCCTCATCTCTTCCGTAAGACCTCTGTATGACTGGATGAAAACTCTCTATCTCCTTATCGGTTGTGTTCAATACTATGCGGTCATCCTTGTGTGTATTTTCAGGCTTTTGTGCACTGGGAGTCTTTTCAGCTACCCGTGAAATGATAGTCTCTTGCTGAATTGGGTTTTCCGTTCCACAATTCATTGTTTCTCTTGGTGGTTCTAATAAGGCTTGTGCAGTCTCGATCATTCTCTGGCACATTTCAAGTCTCTGCTTTTCCAATTCCGCGTTTGGGTATGTCATCCACCTCTGTTCTTGTGTTTGGTTGGTCTTTAACCTAGCTTCGTAAGCTCTCATCAGTGCGTCCAATGGTTCCTGTACTTTGTCGACTAGCACTGATCCCCCTGAGCTTAAGCTCGTTGTCTCTTTGATACTCTTTTGTTTCGTTCTTTCCGGGCTCATCTCTCGTTTCCCGTTTTGACTCTCAAGTTTTTCAAATCTATCTTTAGTTTGCTTTAGTTCCTCAGCTAGAATAGCGTCTTCACGTTCTTTTCTCAACTTCATGCGTGATTTTCTAGCTTTCCATGTGTTTCTCTGACTCCGCGGTCCTTGACTAACCACTTCAGTCGCTAACTTTCCATTCTCAGGTTCTCTAGTGGTTTTCTTAGCTTGAGTTTTAGTAACAACTTGCGTTGGTATCAGAGTTTCATTTTCAGACCCACTGCTGGTAGGAATAGTTTCTAGCATATTCAATGTCGTCTTTTGCACTTTGTTTGGATTCTTTGAACAATCCTCAATGAAGTGAGTAACCCCACACTTAGTGCAATAAACGTTAATTCTAATGATTTCCGTATGTGGACAAACATTCATCATATGGTCACCTCCACACTTGTAACAGGGTCCTAGTGCTGGTCTTGGTTCCACTTGATTCGTCCTTTGTGGATAGGATGGTCTTTGTCCTGTTAACCCTCCATGAGCTATGAACATCAATGTTCTTGCATCCAAATTGTATCTCTCTTCATCAGAAGCACTTGTAACTGTTGGTGTTCCAACATTCCCAATCATGCCCCATGGTTCTGGTTGTTTGGGTTCTTCTGGTGGGTAATACACAGTTGGAGACATGTGTGCACCAGATTCTTCATAATAGGCTTGAACAGGCACTAAGGCTTGTTCTTCCTGATTCTCTAAGGTTGGTGCATATCTAATGCCCACTGGTCTTGCTCCTGGTAAAGGTGGTTGTTGTCCCAATACCGGTTGTGGTCTTTCTATCCCCATAGGTCCTGGTACATTTCCCATTGGGTATCGAGGTACTGGATGTACCTGAGGTGGTGCTAATTGAGCAGGAGGTGAATATTGACGCTCCCTTACATACCCTTTGTTGTAATAGCACTCCTCTGTTGGATGGTTTGTCCATTTTTGTTCAATAGCACACCATTTCAGTGGTTTTGGCAATGGTTTTTGGTATGGTGCCATCCTTTTTAGAGCCTCTTCTATCATTTGCTCTACATTTGGCATGGTTGTTGTTTGAACATTCTTTTTAGTGGTAGTCTCGCTCGCTACGGAGGAAGAGCTACTGGATGCAAAATCTGTATCCGCTGACACCTCTCCATAAACCGTACAGTTATCCACTACGTACAATGCTTCTCTCGTTACTTGCTCGAAACTTGTACAAGCTTTCAAGTGCAAGTCCTTCTTGAGAGTGTCGTTTCTCAATCCTTCAATAAAGAGAACAGATAGTCTGTCATCTTGTGGTCGTTCACGTACTGGACATCTCTCAATGTATTGTTTGAAGCGAAGTGAAGCTTCCTTCACTTTTTCGTGTTCTCTCTGTTTAAAAGCATATATTTGTGAGACCGTATTGTGCTTAATCCCTCGTTTTGAGAATTCCTCAGCAAACTCTCTTAGCAAATGGTCAATGTCATGGAATCCCCCTCTGTTCAGTGGTTGAAACCATGTCAATGCCGTACCTTCTAGAGTAAGACCAAATCCCTCGTATTGTGTATGGAAATCTATTATCTGCTCAGCTCTTAAGACTTGCTTAAAGAGTGACACATGTGC